>NC_083896.1:35572884-36197884 GCF_032452875.1 Bos javanicus
AAAGAATCTGCCTGCAATGCAGGAGACCCTGGTTTGATTCCTGGCTTGGAAAGATCCCCTGGAGAAGGGATAGGCTACCCACTCCAGTATTCTGGCTTGGAGAATCCCATGGACTGTATAGTCCATGAGGTAGCAAAGAGTGAGCAACTTTCAGTTCACTTCTTGTATCCATTTACCCAGTGATGGACGCAGATTGCTCCCAAATTTGGCTAATATAATTAAAGCTGTTGTTAGCAACTGGGCACAAGTCTTTGTACAAACGTATAATTTTATTTTGCATGTCCACCATCACTATACATTCATGCCAGTCACTCCAGATGTAGGCCAACACCTGGTTATTGTGGTCAGCCTTTAAAATTATTAGTCATTATAATAGATGTGGAGTGAGTGATATCTCATGGTGGTCTGGTTTGCAGTTCCCTGAGGTCAACTGAGTTGTAAAACATCCAGAAAAATAAAATAAATGCTGGTTTCCCATTCATTAAGCAAGCATACGATTCAAAGTGGAGTGGAAATTCACCAAAGGGTGAATGGGAGTGGAGTAATTCATGCTTTCAAAATCCCACCCAGACTCCGGCTCCAGCGAGGAGAGAGTCTGAATGAGGCTGGGGTGAAATGTAGGTCAGTGGCTGCTACGGATGATGGAGGTGTGGGCCATGGTGGAGAGAGAAAACATTTGGGAGTCCCAGATGAATTCTGGAGGTGAAATCAACAGGATTTGGTGATGACCTAGATGGCAGGTGGGCTTCTCTGGTGGCTCAGATGGTAAGGAATCTGCCTGTCATGCAGGAGACTCTGGTTGACAAGATCCCCTGGAAAAGGAAATGTCAACCCACTCCAGTATTCTTGCCTGGAGAATTCCATGGGCAGACAGAGCCTGGAGGGCTACAGTCCATGGGGTCGCAAAGAGTCAGAAATGACTAAGGGACTAATATTAGATGACAGGACTGTAGGGAAGGGAGGGTAACAGGCCACTGGACCTCTCCCTTGAGCAGGTAGGGAGATGAGGTACTGAGCAGAGAGTGAGGAAGACAGGGGGCAAAACTGGGAATCCTGCAATTGTTACAGTAACTTGTATGGCAATGAGCAAGGCTCCAGGGAAGGTGATAATCTTGTTTCCAGAGTAACATTTTTCCTGACTGCAAAAATAAAGACAGTAAAAATACACGAGTGTGTGGCAACACGCCTGGGGCTTTGTGTAATGTCCTAGGGTCTCTCTCAGTAGACGCTGCCTAACCGGGGAGACTCAGGGCCTCTCCACACAGATGGGTGTAGACTGTGCCCCGTCCAGCCTGAATGACTTGGCAACACCTAGCTTCACGAATAGAAGACAAAAAGATGATGTCTCTCAAAAGGAAATGTCAGGCAGGTATTCTAAAAGACAGCTTTAGAGAGAAACAGGAACATTACGGTAATTGCTGTTTCTTCTCTGTCACATGTAAGCAGGCGCCTAATGGCTTGTCACCTGGGGTCTTCTAAGTGGGACCTTAAATAAACAGACCAAGGAGCAAGCGCCCTGCCTTCCTTTGCTGGGCATCGTGGAACTATGAAAGATGCTGCCTAAACATGGCAGGAGATTTAGACAGCAACAGGAGGAAGTCCAGTGGCCCTGCACCCAAACCAGTGACAACCCAGCAATGTGAGTGGAGGGTCAGATCTGGATCTTAGGGCCTAAGGTGTCGAGGTGGGACCTCCATCCAATAGGCCAAATTCCTTCCACTGGAAAAAGGGAAAGTAAGCCTTCCCTTAGTGTTAGTTCTCTATCCAGTAGTCAAGTACGGATATGAGAGTTGGGCCATAAGGAAAGCTGAACACCAAAGAATTGATGCTTTCAAACTGTGGTGCTGGAGAAGACTCTTGAGAGTCCCTTGGACAGCAAGGAGATCGAACCAGCCAATCTTAAGGGAAATCAATGCTGAATAGCCATTGGAAGGGCTGATGCTGAAGCTGAAGCTCCGATACTCTGGCCACCTGATGCAAAGAGCCAAGTCACTGGAAATACCCTGATGCTGGGGAAAGATTGAGAGCAGGAGAAGAAGGCGGTGGCATAGGACAAGAGGGTTAGATAGCATCACCGACTCGATGGACATGAATCTGAGCAAACTCTGGGAGTTTGGAAGTGAAGGACAGGGAAGCCTGATGTGCTGCAGTGCACAGGGTCACAAAGAGTCGGACCCAACTGAGCAACTGAACAACAACAATTAATAATAATAAAACTGCCAGGCTCAGTGGGTGCTTGCTCTGTGCAGATACAGGGCTGAGCACTCAGCAAGTTCTGTGCAGCTACTCTTCAGGGCAATCCTGGGAGGGAGGTATTCCTGCTATTCCTCTGTTTGTTGTTCAGTCCTGTTCGACGCTCTGTGACCCCACGGACGGCAGCACATCAGGCTTCCCTGTCCTTAAACTCTAGGAACTGTGGTTTCATTTTGCCCAAACTCACCTCAAGAAGTAGCCAGACTGGGGTTTAAACTCAGGTTCACGTGACTCGCAAGCCCCGTTCCTGATGATAGTGGCTTTTGATGATGAATATATTCACAATGGACTTCACTGCGGATGAAGTTGGCAGCGTGTATTACACCCTCCCCAGTGCCCAGTGATGCTTCCCCAGTTGACCAAAGAGGGTTTAGGATTCCGGGATCTAAGTGATGAGGACATGGATGGCTCTGTGCTCTTTTTTATCCAGCCAGACCAAACGAGGTGGGGGGTGGGGCCGCTATTAGGAATGGGGCCAAGAGCAAGGCCTTACGTGGAGGTCAAAGACCCCAAGCTGCTGAAGAAACCCCTCTGTAGCCCCCTTGGCAGCACACAGCCCCACGCAGCCCCTGGGCTTTGTACAGAGGACCTGGGTCTCCCCAGGGAGCAGAGAGAGAGCTAGAGTCTACCCCGCAATCCCCTCCCATCTGTTCTGCAGAAGAGCAAGGGATTCTGAAAAAGCACATCAGATTAAATAAATTAAAAGAATCGCACCCCCGTGGGAACACTCTCAAAACAGAAAGTCATTTGAACCGATGTACGATTCACTTACAGCCTCTCTCCGTATAGGAAATGAATACAATCAAAATCAAATCACTCTTCACTGGGTGTAGTAAGAGGCGGTCCACAGCCAGGGAGCGAGGGGGGAGGAGGGGAGCGGGTCACAGAAGCCACAGTGTTTACAAAGCCATTAAGGAGAATGAATAGATCCAGTCTGGTCCCAAAAGGCAAAGAAATGTGAATGTTCACGTATAAATAGAAAACGTTTAGAATGTTATTAATTCAAGGCAGAGCTCCAGCCTCCGGATGATGGCTGTCTGGGTGTCTGGTTGGCTGCAGTGACCCCTGCTGGTAGGAACCACTCTCTGCGGCTCTGGTCCCTTATTTTCAGAACGAAGGCAATGGCGCCCCAACTCCAGTACTTCTGCCTAGAAAATCCCATGGACAGAGGAGCCTGGTAGGCTGCAGTCCATGGGGTCGCTAGAGTCGGACACAACTGAGCGACTTCACTTTCACTTTTCACTTTCATGCATTGGAGAAGGAAATGGCAACCCACTCCATTGTTCTTGCCTGGAGAATCCCAGGGACCGGGGAGCCTGGTAGGCTGCCGTCTATGGGGTCGCACAGAGTCGGACACGACTGAAGTGACTTAGCAGCAGAGGTTCTAGGGATGCGGGGCTTCCCTGGTGGCTCAGATGGTAAAGAATTTGCCTACGGTGTAGGAGACACAGGTTCTATACCTGGATTGAGAAGGTCCCCTGGAGAAGGGAATGGCAACACACTCCAGTATTCTTGCCTGGAGAATCCCATGGACAGAGGAGCCTGGAGGGCTACAGTCCATGGGGTTACAAAGAGGCAGATATGACTAAGCACCTAACACTTTTCACGTTCAGAGGTTTCGGGAATGAGGCAGATGCCTGAATCCATGTGTATACACTACATGGTCCACACCCCAGACATCCACCCAGAGCACCGGCCGTACTGCGTGACCTAGAATCTAATCCAGGACCTGGCACACATAGGCCCTAAACAGAGCTGGTCCAATGACTGCATGACCAAACACGCACAGCTCTACTGTTGCATTGAACGTATTTGTTCCTTGCTGCCTTAATCTTGGGGGCTTCCCAGGTGACTCAGTGGTAAAGAATCCACCTGCCAGGCAAGAGACACAGGTTCGATCCCTGGGTTGGAAAGATCCCCTGGACAAGGAAATGGCAACCCACTCCAGTATTCTTGCCTGGAGAGTCCCATGGACAGAGGAGCCTGGCAGGCTGCAGTCCATGGGGTCACAAAGAGGCAGACACGACTGAGGGACTAACAGCAGGTGACAGGAGTGTAGGAAAGGGAGGGTAACAGGCCGCTGGGCCTCTGCCTCGAGCAGGTAGGGAGGTGAGGTACCAAGCAGAGAGTGAGGAAGACAGGGGGCAAAACCAGGAATCCTGCAACTGTTACAGTAACTTGTACGGCAGTGAGCAAGGCTCCAGGGAAGGTGACAATCTTGTTCGCAAATAGTCAGACATGACTGAGTGAATAAACAACAACAAACCTTAATATTGCATGAACAGTAGCGTTGAAACCCCTTAACCCTCATCAGTGGATTCTGCTAAGAAAGCTGTGTCGTGTGTAACTAAAGTCACCATGAGAAGTGACAGGTGCCCTGTGACACAGAGGTGATGGGTGGCTGGTCCTGGAGCAGGCACGCCTGAGCACAGGACGATGAGGGGCTTGCCAGATGGGGTGGTGGGGGGCGAGATCCTGGGCAAGGGGGACAGAGCATCAGGGGCACTGGCAGGACAGGTGCACGGGGCTTCTAGGACGGACTTGGTGTTGCTGGAAGTGCCAGTGGGAGGTAGGCATGGCAGTGTCTGTGTTTGAGACACCATGTGATGAAGTGCCCTCTTCATCCTGAAGCAAAACTTGAGCTTATTCTATGGTCTAGGGACCTCTGGAGGGGAGAGGGGTTACACTGAGACTCGACATGGTTTGTTTTGCACTTTGTTTACATAGCTCTGGCAAGATCGTGGAAAGTGGTTTTGGGAGGGAGGAAGAGGCAGAAAGCCCCACTGCAAAAGCTACTGCATTTAGTAGAAACACAGGAGGGGCTCTGCTGAGATGTCATAGTAGGGACAACAAGGAAGAGAGTGATGGGAGGAAGGCCTAGGAGGTACAGTCTGAAAGCCTGGACTTGGCCTCTCTGCTCTACAGAAGCGGGGCCAGGATGGGGCTTCAGTTCCTGGCCCAGGTGTTTGTGACAGGAACTCCAAGAAGGAACCCAGAAGGAGGCATGGTTTGCAGGGGAACTCAGAAGAGATGCGGCAGTGGGGGCTCTAAGTCACAGCCGGCATCTTGGCGACGGAGTTCTAAGCTCATGGGAGTTGTGGCTGCATTAATAGCTTTGGGAGTTGTGAGTTTATAGACTGCAGTAGGAAAAAGTCTATTTTCCATCTGTGCCTTAGTTTCCGTCCGGCGTATTTACATAAATAGGAAACTGTGCCCTAAGGGGAGCAGCGGATCCTAAGAAATGTTTAGAGCAATCATCTTCTATTTGTGTAATGCTTTGCAATGAAATAGGTTATCTTATCATTTTCCTTACCACAACCCTACAGATGAAAATATTTTAATCCCAATTTTCCAGGTAATAAAACTGAGTGTCTAAGACGAGGTGACTTGGCTAAAAATACTGTAGCACATCCATGACTTAGTCGAGATTTAATCTCCAGCCTTCTACCTCTTCTCTGTGTGTATCACTGAGTCTTTGTTATAATAATTTGTTGACATCATTGTTATCACTCTTTTTTTCTTGATGGTACACTAGACTCATGAAGGATGATACTGAAATTTCAGGTTTTATAAGAATGCTAAGTGTCTGAAGCAGGGGAAAAAAAAAATAAAAGCAACGTCCCATCATTTATAATGCTCTGAGCTCCTTGGAAGATAAAGGTTATTTAAATGCATAGGCTTATTAATGTCTCTGCAAACTCACAGTTCTATTCATCTGAGCAGAGCCTGAAACTGCAAATTGTACAGCGGAGACTGACAACACACTTCATGCTTATCTTGATGGGGAAAATGATGTCGCAAGGATCGAGAAAGGCCAACTTGGACCCTGGGTGCATCATGAAGAAAGGAGTTCCTGAGCAGCTGTCTTTTTTTCCTCTGTGGTCTCCTCCTTTCCCGTCTGTGAAATTTCCACCGCACCAATTCGGCTACACAAACCAACACAGAGTGCCCAGTTGGGCAATGTGTCACTTTTTCAGGCCTGGATAAGAGCAGCCTGTGCCCCAGTCCCAGGCAGGAAGTGTACCAACCAGCTCTGGACGACGTCCCCGATGGTTGCCACAGAGAAATAAATTACATCTCTCCAACCCTGAAAGTCACCTTTGGAGGGAAGATGTTTGCCTGTTCTCCATCATACCCACTTACTTTATCCTTCTAGTTATCCATGGGAGCAGGAGGATATAAAGATGCCTGGAGAGGGCAAATGAAATGTCCTCCGATGAGTGATGACGTGGGCCCAGGGGCTGGAACACTTGGGTCCCCTCTCAGCGCCCTGTCCGCTGCCCTGGGCCACCCAGCAGCCCAGGCTCAAAGCAGAAAAAGAGGCACCCATAAGGGAAGGAAGTTATTCCCCTGAAATTCTTCCTTTGGTGAAATTAAAAGAGAAAAAAAAAACAATAGGGTTTCTTATGCCCTGTGAGAGGGATTTATTTCAGTGCTAAAACTTCACTTATTATCTGTCGGGATGTGAGGTTCCCCAGGCATGAACCACAGCAGCGGTGGATGGAGTGTTGAAGCCCGAGGCATTGTTAAGCCAGGGAGATGACTCTGCTCACAGGAGAAAGGGTGCTTCCCATGGGATCCATCATATTTGCACAGGGCGTATATGCTTTCCGATGCCTTCACAGTTATTGTTCCACGTTGTCCTCATCCTAGAAGGTGGGTAGTAGCTTCAGTAACCCTCTCGGCTTGAAAGAGGAGACTGAGGGAAAGAGTCCCTCACCCAGGTCTCGATGGGCCTCCCAGCCCCCACTGCAGGCAGGACCCAGATGCTCCGTCCTCTTGCGGAATCCTACACACCCCACAGGACAGCTCCAGGAAACAGCCCCAGAGATGGGAGAAGTCATCGTTCTCACCCAAGGCTCTAAGGCCACAGAGTGGTCTCTGGAGGCCCCACCCATCAGCAAGTCATCACAACCCCAGCGGAAGTCACTGCTTTGTGGGCCAGGGTTTGTTTAAAGAGAGTCACCCCATGGACATCCCTGGTGGTCCAGTAGTTAGGATTCTGCACTTCCCATGCAGGGGACATGGGTTTGATCCCTGGTCAAGGAACTAAGATCCCACATGCCCCAGGGCAACTGAGTTGTGCCCCACATGGAAAGATCCTACATGCCACAACTAAAACTCAAAAAAGCCCCTAAAAAAAAGAGCATCACCCCTTTATAACTGGCGGAGACTGCTTCTGGCTTCAGCTATCCTCATCAAGGGACTGTGTCAGCGGGCAGTGCTTGCGTTTACCCCAGAGATGAGCACACGTGCAAGCCCGTGGCCCTGGTGGTCTAATATTTATGGAATCTCCAGCAACTCTGATGTGACACAGGCAGGGATGACACAGTGCAGTGTGGTGATGTCAGAGGGACATGTGATCACCCAGGGCTGAGCATCCCTGGGGCTGAACAAAGTACAGCCAGTGCCCTAATCTGTACCCAGGTCCTGAAGAAACTGGACTTGAGGGCAAGCACCTTAAGTTTGCTTATTTACCCCAACTGTCTCAGAGTCTAGAAAGCACCATAATTAGGAGATTCTTGAGTTTTTAACATTGCTTGTCTAATCCATATTCAATTCCTTAATTGCCTTCTTGGTTCCTCTTACCTTTTCGGGGCAGGTTTTCTGTAGACAGCTGGAAGAGGAAATTGCCAGCAACGTTTGAAATTGGGGGATATTTCCCCTGGGACACTCACTTTGCTTATAATGACAGTCATTTCTTTTACGTTTTTATTAACTTGAGTAGGAAGGAGGGGTTGCTTTGCATGCTCTGTATTACAAACAATAATAATATCCGTACAAATGTAAGATAGAAAAAATACCCACATTTTGTACATTTGTTGGAATATTATAAACTCACAAGAATAATGTCAATTATTTAGTCCCTTTAGAGTCTAGATTTCAATTTATTTGTATGGAATTTAATAATACTTAGCACTTTATGTATCCAAAGTACTTTACAAACATTAACAAATTGATCCTCTCGACTACTCCTTCAGGTTAGGAATAATTACCTCTAATTCACAGTTGGGAAAATCAGGAAAGGTAAAGAGGCTTGGTTCAGGTGACAAAGAAAATCAGTTGTCTCCAAAAATAGGAAGCAGAATAGGACTTGCTTCCCCAAAATGGGCTAAGTTTGGAACATCAAGAGCTCCCAGTATAAAACGACATTGAGGTTTCATCCTAAGAGCCAATCAAATGCAGGGAGATGATTGAAGTCACAAGAAACCTTGAGGAAAATAGAAATGATCAACAAAACTGTATTTGGTTGGGGTGCCAGAAATGAGCAGATATGATGGTGTCTAAGAACTGGAGATTGTCCTCGATGTAACAGCACTGCCCAGGGTTAAACAAACTGTAGATAAATTTCTGGTTTATCTACCAGATACACATTTTTGGAAAAATAAGAACAGTTGTTTCTACTGTTTCACACAGCTTCCCAACCTCATTGCTTCTTGCCTGTTCTTCTTGAGATATGGATGTAAAGGGCCAATGGCTTGCAATGGGTCAAAGACTTGCAAATATCAGTACATCTGGGAAGTGGGATGTCCTCTGCCAGACGTACCTTTCTTCTGGCCAAGCATTTAGTAGGGACACTGCCTTTGGTGACTAAGTTTCATTGAATCCATGACCCTGAATGCACTGAAGATCCACACTGGACTTCCCTGGTGGCCCTGTGGTTGAGAATCTGCCTGCTGATGCAGGGGACACAGGTCTAATCCCTGCTCTGGGACGATTCCACATGCCATGGGGCAACCAAGCCCATTCACCACAACTATTGAGCCTCTGCTCTCAACTACTGAGCCCATGTGACCTAGAGTTCAAGTTCTGAAACGAGAGAAACCACAGCAATGAGAAGTCCATGCACAGCAACTAGATAGTGACCCAAGCAGCAGTGAAGCCCAGCATAGCCAAAAATAACTAAATACAGTTTTAAAAAGAGAGAGAAAATCCACATAGCAAATTAGCAAATTACCCTTCTGAGGAAGAGTACTAAGAAGGTCCCATTCTTAAGTTTTGTTGGGTTTTATTTTGTTTCACAGTTTCTTCAGAAACTTGCCATCTCTGGTTTCTAGAAAATAGAGTGTTGATTTTTAAAAGGAAATTTTGTAAATGTGAATCTCATAACACATTTTATCTTTACTTCTCTTCTAACTCTGCAAAATTGTTTCTTAAATAATTATCAGACATCAGACATGGATCTGTCCTAACCAAGAATCATTAGTTTTAAAATGTGAAAAAAACAATGTTAACAGTAGTCAGTGAAACACACAGTAAGGAAAAAGTTCATAAAAAAAAAACCTTGTTAAGTCTTCCGCATGTGCCTGTGAGGTTAGCACCATGTCTCAGCTCTTGTGGAAACAATTGCATACTTCATGAGCAGGGCGGGGGGGAAAAAGACAGAGATGGTTTTTCTGAAATCCCTTCTTGCAATAATTGACTGAACAATCAAGCATAAAGACCTCAGATGGTTCATATAAATGCATAAACAGTTGAAAAAAGTGAAGTTGAATCCATCAGCCTCTTGTGTCAACCTTCAGAGATGCTTCTTCACACGTTTCTTTAGAGAGAGTCAGCACTTAGGCAGTCAGCTCCCACAAATTTAATTTGTGCACTTGCTGGATTGTTGCTATGAAAAACAAACTATTATTTCATTTCTATCTTCTCACCCTTCAACTAGATTCTATTCTACTTGAATACACAGCCCCTTTTCTCTTTCTCCCAGAGCAGTCAGTTCTCCTTACATTGGTTTTTACCTGACCAGCTTGTTCACCAGGACTTCCCCTGCTCTTAGTGAAAAGATATTAAATGAAAAGAAATAATTCATGCTCCTCCTCTCATATATTTCACTCAGAGCTCATAACATCTTGAAACTGACATAAGTGCCTTTTATCTAATATCGGAAGCTCTTTAGCTACAATCCCAGTTTCTATGTAATGCAGCTTGTTGCTTCAGCCACAATGCATATGGCAGATACCAAGAAAGACTCATGTCCTCTTTAGTTGTATTGGTGCTTTCTTTTAAAAAGGAAAAAATATACTTACATGGTGTGGTTTTTTTTTTTTTCAATATAGGTAGTTGAACTCAAGGATCACAAAGGGAATAAATATAAGCACAACCAATGAAGTAAAAATGTCACTTAGAGAATGAGGTAACATATTATTTAGAAATATTTTCTAAAGGCCACAACCCATTTTACCCAGAACTAATACATTTTGAGTTTCTTTATTAAGTGTATGTTATTCGGTGACTATGGAGTCTTGTTTTCTTCTTTGATTATGCAGCTCACAAATTAGGCAAAATGTAAATCATTGTTTACTCATTCACTAACTCATGCTCTCCTGACTCTTTGAGTTTCTTCAACTCTCTCCCTTATTTGAAATTATGCTTGCAAAAAGTTTGTTTGTAATATTGAAATATTAAATTAGCTTAACTATAGTTTACTTCCTAATTATGTTTCCATTAAAAGGTTTGTGATCATCTCAGTGAAGTAAGCAGGCCAGTCAGTATTCAGGAACAATCCCAGTTGCAAAAGATGATCTGAAAAGCAGAGAGTCTTTCTGTGGCTCTGACACATTGAAACTGGCGTTTAGCATCACCAGTGGAACTCAGAGCTCCAGTCATTGCTCAGCGCTCAGACACCCAAAGCCGGGGAGGCAAGGTCAACGCTCAGGTGCAGAGAGCAAGCCGTCACCTCTGTGGCCCACCTGCCTACACTCCACCCAAGCCCCTCCTTCTCTGGGGAGGCTGTCTCCCTGGTCTCTGGCTGTGCTCACCACGTTCCTCTGCAAACATCCTGTTTCTTAAAGGTTGCTGACATGATCAAAGATGATCAAACTTCCCTCGTGACAATTACACTGTGCCCGAGACTAGCCTACCCTCAGTTCCAGCTGCCACATTCAGGGTCAATAAACTATTATTCTAACTGCTTTCCACAGCCCACTGACTCGAAATTGACCGCCTGCAGCTCTGTTTTACTGCATGGAGGACAGAGAGAGAGAGGGAGATTGAGAATCATGAATTTAAGGAAGGAAACTCCAGAGTCAAGGAAAAAAATTCAGAAAATAAAAATTTTCTGGGACTTTTACCTAGTATGAGCCATTTAAAAGCACACACTTGGTTCAACTGCTGTCCTAGTCTAGTCCAATTTGTAGGCAAGTATTATCCAGTCTGGGCTTCCCAGGTGGCACAGTGGTAAAGAATTTGCTTGCTAATGTGGGAGATGTGGGAGACGCAGTTCAATCCCTTCGTCGGGAAGATCTCCTGGAGGAGGAAATAGTAACCTAGTCCAGTATTTTTGTTTGGGAAAGCCCACGGACAGAGGAGACTGGCAGGCTACGGTCCGTGGGGTGCTTGGACACTACTGAGCAGCAGAATGCACGGTTATCTAGTCTTGTGTATAATAAGCTAAAATCAATAATATAATAGCATCCATAATTGCTACTTATAGGCAGTGTATTTGTGGACTGTTCATGAGTTGAGGTGCTGGGTACCCTGGGTACATCATACAGTTGATTCCCTACCATGCCCTGCAAGACAGGCAAGAAATATTGTCCTCGCTTCACAGATGTGGAAACAGAGGCAGACAGCTGTAAGCAGCTTTCCCAGAGACCTGGAGGTGTTCAGTGGCTGGGCTGGGGTTTGAACACTCACCCTATAGCCCCGTGAGGGAACTATTAGTCTGATCTAGTCAAGAAGAAAACTGGGAGTCTGTGAAGAAAGCCGCTGACTCAGCACCATGCTCAGGAGCCTGTCAGAAGGAGGCTTCAAACCCAGAAGCACCTCCTAAACCATCGATTTTTCCATTAAGCCAAACTGTCAGATAATCACACTCCTGGGTCTCAGGGCTGGGCATTTAGCTCTCTCCTCATTCCTGGTGTTTCCCGTACACCTGAGCCCTTCACGGGGGTTTTTTGCAGAGTCTTCACCTTCAGGTGGTGCTGGGTGTCTGTCTGTATTGAGGAGTGACGAGAAACCAGAACCTCAGGCATCCCTGGGCAGCTGCATTTTCCCATCTGAGACCTACTGTTACCCCGTCACGCTCCTCTCCTGGGGACAATCATGGGGACTCTAACCAGGAGCAGAGCCCTTGAGGGACAAGCAGGGGCTTCCTGCCCTGGACCGGGAGGCACACAACAGGGTTCAGCATAGGACATTTCTCGGTTACATGGCTCTGAGCACACTGGATTCCGGAAGCTTCTGCAGGCATCAGAAGTGACAGGAGAAGGGGCACAGGCGAACTGCAACCAGTGTGTGGTGGTAAGAGCTTCCTTAGTTACAAAGAACGCAAACATGGAATTCTTTCTCTCAGTGCTGAAAGAGTACTGATGTAATAAAGGTGGTTACTTATCCTTGTAACTTTCCATACATGGCACTGTTACCCCCACTTTTTAGGTGGGAAAATAAAGCTCCCAGAGGCTGAGTAACTTGCCCATCAATGTACTAAGTGGTAAGTTTGGGATTCAAATCTTAAACTGCTTGATTCCAAAACCCATCCTTAATGTTTATTCCACTCCAAAAAAGTACAGTGTTTTGACTTCTCAAAAGCCATCCAACCATAATTTGATTCATTAAAATAATAATAATAATAATTACAGTGATGGAGTAGGGCTGTGAGAAAGTTTTTTCTGCCTGGGAGTCACTGAAACTCAATCATCTTTAAGATGTCGCTGTGAGCAGGGTGTGTGGAAAGGGACTGGTACCTCACCTCACTTGGCAGATGGAAAAAAGAGAAATAGCCACTGGGGACCTATGACAGCACTGGAGAGATCAGAGCCCACATCCCTCAGCCCCCAGTTCAATCTGAAAGAACATGTAATCTCATTTTGAGCCTTGGCTCACTTAATGAGAGTTGTCTACACCTCCCGGGTTGACTTTCCAATGTATAAAGTATGTCTGAACAACCCTCTCTCCATACACAAATCATTCAGACCCAGCATATTATGGGGATTTTGGAGGAAGGCTAGCTACAATGTGAATAAATAGTTTGTATTCACTTTGTAGGTGTCAGAATCAAAGAGGCTTCTTTGGGGGGTGATACATGGCTTATAGGCAAGACTAGATGTCTACCTGAGGACCATATATCTAATTATACCAAACAGTGGTACAGCTACATATATATATGTGTGTGTGTGTGTGTGTGTGTGTGTGTGTGTGTATACATATATACATATATATAAGCAGTTTAGAATTAGCTGTGGGAGTTGGGGTATGAAGAAAGGCCATGGTTTTCCTGGAAATTCCTCTAGAAGTCACAATATTGAATACAACATAAAAGTCACTTCACTTTCATTACTTTGGAAAATTTCTTGTTGGTTCTGCCCTATTTCACAAGTTCTTACCTTGATATTAATTCACAGTGACCATTCTTAGCAGGTGAACACAGGCTTTTGGAAGGCAGGGTGGTCATGGGCAATGTGCAGGAACCACGAGAAATGTGTCAAAGCCTTCTTGTTGCTGACATCTCAAAGCACAGGAGGGAAATGCTTGCAACAAACAGGACAAAGGGAACCTCCATCGCCGCCAACCTCCCCCAACCTCCTCACTGCACCGGAGACCTGAGCCCCAGCTCCGTCTGTGTTTGTACAGATTGGACGTGTCCACCCAGAGAAAGAATTTGAGGGGAGTGATCTGGGAATGATGGCTAACCCAGCCCATCCATCGCCAACCCCTTGCACCACTGCTATATGAAACCCCCTGCTCCAGGCCACCCCTGCAGCCTCAGGACCACGGAGAGGAGGAAAAGCCCTGAGGATGAGTCGATTTGAGCTATAGTGGAATTACAGCCATGTGGTGAGAAAACACAAATTTGGCCCCTGCACAGGCATATTTCTTCTTGTCCAGAAATTAATTTTCATTTCAAAAAATAAACCATATAACTCCTGAAACTGAATTGAACAAGAAAGAGAAAATGTGGCAGATACAACCCCGGGCCCTGGGGTGTCAACCTTGTACTGGGCATTCATATTTCTGACAGAGTTTGAGAAGAATGGGAACTCCCCCCACACCTCCCTGCCTCACTCGAGGGCAGCAACCAAGCATCCGATTCTAAGCGGAAGATATTTGCGGAAGCCAAAGGAAGGGAGGGGGAGGAGGCACATAAAAGAGAAAGAAAAAGGGGAAAGGGAGCAGAGAGCATAGACATCATAAAATCAGATCCATTCATCTTCCCCCGGATCAGGAAGGGAGAAGGAAAATGATGTCTGATGCTCTTTTCTGAGTTCTGGAGGGCAAATGAAATAACAAATAAGAAAACGCTGAAAAAGTCAACACAGTTTATACCAGATAAAAACAGAGGGGCAGTAAAACAAATAACATGAATGGGTTTTCTTCTACCGAGACGTGGAGCGGAGCAAGCAGGCTAACTGAACTTCAGAACAGAGATTCTCCTCCATGAGGGCTGTTTGTGGTCAGCCTAGAGTAGGTCCTAAGACAAAGGGGTGAGACCCCCCCAAGTCCAGCTCCTGTGCTTCTGTGATATGCCCCTCCCCTTCCATTCCCCTAGAATCCTCCCAACTGCCTTTTCTTAGCCCTCGTTGCACAAAGTGGATGGGGCTCATCTCACGTGACCAACGGCCCCCTCTTATGTGCGCTGCCATATTTAAGAGGATACCTTATCTAGTGCCAGATATCAATACATCAGAACCCAGTGAGTGTCCATTCCTGCCCTCCTCCCCTTGACACCACTAGCCCGACAGCTTGACATTCACAGGATGTCAACTTTCTAAATTCTAAAGGTAGAGCACTCTCATGCATTTGAAGGAGCAGGTATAATTTTAAGCTCCCCAAGGACAGTTATTATATGCAGGGTTCTTGCCATGGCAGTGGTGCCTGCACAGAAATAATGGCTTATTTATAAAGTAAAGCCATGTCTCAATAATACATGAGGATATGATGGGTGAACACTGAATTCTCAGCTGAGATGGACAAGCTTGCTTCCAGGACAGAAGCAGGGATGGCGATCCTCTCCTCCCTCTTTTCTCCTCCCCTGTGCTGCCCAAAGAGAAGCCAGGGGGATTTTTGCAGGACTTTAATGAACTTGAGTTAAGCTGATCATCTACCTCTTTCTCTCGTCTTTGTTGTGTCCTGGGCTGCCTTGCCAGGGAGTAAGCAGTTTTCGGCAGATATGTTACGTATCTTGGGAGCTGACAGATCCCTGGCTTCCTGTCATCTCCAGTTGATAAAGTGTCAAATGAGATGGAACAAAAAGTGAGATCCATTTCTCAGGAGCAGCCAGCACTGGACTGACTGATGTTAGGAGGAGCCAGAGCAGGCAGTGGGCTGTCTGGACCCTCCCAGGAGCTTCAGTGCTTCCTAAGCAGAGCAGATTTTGTCTTGGGCAGACCATGCCACTTCCAGAGCTGCCTAACCGAATGCATCTGCTGAGGACTTCGGAATGTGTGGGCAGTGGAATAGACCTGGCAGACAGGTGAAGGACAGATAAAGGTGTGTGAGTAGGTAGAGGAGAGGCGTAACTATCTCCACGGCCTGTTGAATACTAAGGAGCTTCTGCCTTGTGGAAATAGCTCTGGAATCTAGGACTGGCTACACAAGGCTGTATATTTCCAGCATCCAACTGAGGCATCTGACTGAGGACAAGACATCTTTCCTAGACCCATTTCTCCTTTTCAAAATCAGATCAGATCAGATCAGATCAGTCGTTCAGTCGTGTCCGACTCTTTGCAACACCATGAATCGCAGCACGCCAGGCCTCCCTGTCCATCACCAACTCCCGGAGTTCACTCAGACTCACGTCCATCGAGTCAGTGATGCCATCCAGCCATCTCATCCTCTGTTGTCCCCTTCTCCTCCTGCCCTCAATCCCTCCCAGCATCAGAGTCTTTTCCAATGAGTCAACTCTTCGCATGAGGTGGCCAAAGTACTGGAGTTTCAGCTTTAGCATCATTCCTTCCAAAGAAATCCCAGGGCTGATCTTCAGAATGGACTGGTTGGATCTCCTTGCAGTCCAAAGGACTCGCAAGAGTCTTCTCCAACACCACAGTTCAAAAGCATCAATTCTTTGGCGCTCAGCCTTCTTCACAGTCCAACTCTCACATCCATACATGACCACAGGAAAAACCATAGCCTTGACTAGATGAACCTTTGTTGGCAAAGTAATGTCTCTGCTTTTGAATATAGTGGGAATTAAATCAGTGTTGAGAGGAACAGCTTATCCAAAGCCCTATTTTTTTTTTTTTTTTTTTGGTATGTTACAAAACTGAGACACAAGGAAATGAAATTTGTGGAGGATTCTACTGCTTTGGGGTTTCCCTGGTGGCTCAGTGGAAAAGAATATGCCTGCAATGCAGGAGACATGGGTTCAATCCCTAAGTCAGGAAGATCCGCTGGAGAAGGAAATGGCAACCAAATCCAGTATTCTTGCCTGGATAATCCCCTGGACAGAGGAGACTGGCGGGCTACAGTCCCCGGAGTGGCAAAGAGTCGGACACAACTTAGCGACTAAACAACAACAACGACTGCTTTGAGTGTTTACACAGACTGACCCAACCGTACCCAAGGATATTTGTCTAGAATGGAAAACCTGGGGTGTGGCCAAGGTCTCTGACTCCCACCACTCCAGCGCTCTTTCACCAACATGTGCATGGCCTGGCAATGTTCATCTTTGTCATAAAATTAACAGAAGGAACACCTGTGTTACAGAACACAAAAGCCCTCAAAGAAACTGCCAAGCATCAGGTGAACATAGCCATGACTGAGGGTCAATTAAATGTAAAACTTTAAAGGTGTTCAAAGCCAAACACCTTGCCACAGGATACACAAAACAGAACTTGACTATTCTGTTTATTTTTTTTCCTCCTGATTTTGTTTCAGGCAGTAAATTGCCATCCCCTCAGACTTTCAATACCCAAGTGCTTCATCAAAATGACTGCTGTGTTGCTATAGTATGTTTTGTTTAGAAACATTCATTTTACCCAACTTTTCTCATGAGTTGTATGCCTGGTAATTGCATCCATTTCTCAGATGGAGAAACTGAGATCAGATTCAGTAAGGGTGCACAGAACATGGTGGGAAATACAGTGTAAAATTCCCCATAAGCCCTGCAAAGCATTCGCAGGAACTGGACAGCTGGGAGAGAGCCTGGGAGTCTCGCCAGTGTCTAGCCAGAGGGGAAATATTCTTCAGTGTGGCTCTCATAATGAAAGAGTTGTCCTTCCTTTTCTTGATCTTTTTTTTCGCCTTTGCAGCACATTTTTGGCAGGATCAGCTAAATAAGTGTTATACATCCTAGCACCTCTTGAGACCTCGGTGGCAAAAAGGCCATTGAGTAAGAAGCAGAGAATTTTCAAGCTCTCTGGGAGGATTTTGTCACATATTCCTGGCCAATCTTATTGGCACCTTTCACAGGGAACTTAGCCCCTTGGTTGAATTTTCTTAGCTCTCTCAGTATTTGTCATCTCATTTCTATTGTTCTTGGTGTTATTTTAATTATTCTTCATTCTTATTATTGGATTTTAATTTTCTGAGCAGCCCCTGGGTGATGGTGGAGAAATAATAAAAAGAGATAAAATAATAACTGTTGTGAGGAGTGGCTCAGGAATACTGTGCTGCTGGTCATATGGATATTATTACTGGATTATTAATAGATTATTAATAATGATGCTAGTAGTGGCAGTAACGAAGTAGTTTTCATCTGGAAGCTGAGAACATGTTAGAGAAATATAACTTGTGCATGTTCATATATCTTAAGGTAGTGTAAGGGGAGGAGTCTGGGTGTTAACAATGTCTCTACCCTAAATTGAGAGAAAATAGGGCAATACAAGCTCAAGGAAGAGCAGGGAGTCACTGACATGAGCAGTGCAATTAGGGACAGGCATCAAATTCTTGACTCTGTGTCCTGTGAATGACGAATGATGAGGGTCACTCCTTTAGGATGGGGCCGAGTCTCATTCACCTCTGGGTCCCTCTAACACACTAGGAAACGCATACCTGGCCCACAGTGTATGTTTGCTGAAAGAATGGAAGGCAGGGAGGCAGGAAGAAGGAAGGAAGGACTCACTAAAGTAGAAAGGTGTCAATCAAAGTCAGAGAAGAAAGGGGAAGGTACCCGGCCCTTAGGTGGACTTTCTCAAATGCTCCAGCTGCATTATGATGGTCATTCACCCACTCCAAACCCAGGCTTATTTCCAGAGTGACTGGTAACAGGGCTGCCCTGGTGGCTCAGATGGTGAAGAATCTGCAGAGGACAAGTCAGCTTCTGAGCTGGGGGACGAGATGCAGAATGACAGATGGGAAATCAGTGACTAACAGGTTGTCCTCATCTTCCCTTGCCCCCTGCCCCCGGCTCCGCCACTTCCCCATGAGGGTGCTTTGCTGTCTGCTGTCTATACTGCATGGGAGTCGCTGCTAACTGCTACTTTAAGCCCGTTTTCAGGTCATCAATAAGTTACTCCAAAAAATTATCTGTTACTGTAGACAAAAAAATTAATGAACAATGATGCTCTTTATAACATTCTTCATAATATTAGATCATTGGAATTATCTTAATGATCAACAATAGGAGGATGGTATATAAATTATGGCCTCATGATATGATAGATTATTAAGCAGCTAGTAAAAGAGGACTTTTAAAGGCATGGGAAAATACGATGAGGTTAAATGGGTGAAGAGAAAAGAGAAAAAACAGGAAAGGAAACTAGAGGGCAAGGTCCTGGTTAGTGGAGCAAGGAAGGAGGAAGTTGGATTAGTAGGTTCATCTTGGGTACCATGCTATGGGGATTTGGGTTTAACTCATGGAGATGGGCCTCCCTGGTGGCTCAAATGGTAGAGAATCTGCCTGCAATGCAGGAGACCCAGGTTCAATCCCTGGGTCGGGAAGATCTCCTGGAGAAGAGAATGAGTACAAACTCCAATATTATTGCCTGGAGGATTTCATGGACAGAAGAGCCTGCCAGGCTACAGTCCATGGGATCGCAAAGAGTCAGACACAACTGAGCAACTAACCCTTTCACTTTATGGAGATGGGGAAACAGCAAAATGTCTTTGTAAAAGAATAATGTATCTGTCATTTTTCATTAAATCAAGGCTTTACTATTTAGTTAAAATTTAGATTTATCATGCTAATTCTATAAATAAATAAGTGATTATCACTGTAATGGTGTTAATGTAAAACATTATATTATATTAACAGAATCAATCAAAAAAGAAACCAAAACACATAATAAATGACTAAAGCACATGAGACTTTGTAACTTTCCCAGGTATATATTATTTTCAGGATGTAATAGTTGTGAATATTATTAATTGATTTGATTCTTCTCAGAGGGATAGCTCTTTAATAAAAATGAAAATTATAGCTCATTATTTTCTCCTACTCTGCTTTCTATAACAAATCAGCTTTTTAATCTTTAGATGTTCTTTGTGAAACTGACATGTGATTCGTTATCATGTAATGATAAGTATGCAATTATGATAGCATGGTTCTTGTTTTATGCAGGAGTATAATTAAAATAATATTTGAAACAGTAAAAATGCATATGGAAAAATACATACTATCTACAGGCCTGAACCATGTACCTGAAAAATGAAAAATGCCCACACAAATAGGCATCATCCACAAATAGTCCTATTCTTCTAAGAATGCATAAACCTCTCTTGGCAAATGTCACATTTCGCTTGAAAATATGTGGGTTTTTCCCAAATAGCTTTTGATATTGATTGTAACATAATTCCACAGCAATAAGAGAATAGAGGTTGTATGATTTCAGTACTTTTAGACCATAAAATTTTTGCACCCTGTTCTATATCCCTGGATGTGTTCCAGTGTCTCCAGTGTTTATAGTCTATGGGAACTTGAATAGAATTTGTTTCCTGCTGTTGTGTGAAAATTTGTATAAATCTTAGTTATGTCAAATTGGTTCATAGTAATTTTCAGATCTACTATGTCATTCTATTAATACTTTTCTGTCTATTCATTCTACTATTATTTGAGAGATTGACATTGAAACTTCAACTAAAAATCTTAATTTTATCTATAAAGTATAATTGTAATATACAGTTGAACTATATGTAACTTTGTTCTATACTTTCCAAATCTCCTGTAAATATGTTATCATACTTTCATAATTCAAATAATAAAAAAGAGAGAAAAATAATACACAAACCTATTGGTGCAAACAGGACTGAAGAATATAGCCCCAGGCTGGAGATTATGAGACTTCATGTGACAAAAAGATGCAAGAAAATCAGAAGTGGGAGAGAGGGATTTTATTAAAATTACAACTGATATATTGCCTCAAAATGTGCCCCAAGGAAATCTCACAGAGAGAAAGTTAGTGTTCAGTTCGACGTGTCTGATGACAGTGGAGAGAGGAACCAGTGGAGGGTGACCAGCAGAGCCCTGGAGATGGTGAGGGCCTGGGATACTGCAGGGCAGCGGGGAAGAGAGGTGGCAGTGGAGACCGACTGTGACAGGATGACCAGAAGGAGGAGGCCGATGGGACAGAGAAGGAGGAGAGAAGCAGATATTCATAAAGACCCAAGTTTCCGACTCAGACCATTGGGCGAATACGTAACAAATGGGGCTAATAAATGACAAGACGCAAGCTGGATTTTGCACTTCCTATTGTACTGAGAACTTGCTACAGCTTATCTCATTAATTCTCACGACAGCCCTATGAAACAGGTTCCTTAATTATCTTCACTTTACCGAAGAATAAACGGAGGCCTGGAGCGTGCACATAAAATATGCCCAAAGTCACCCAATTAAGACGTTGCTGAGATAGTAGAATTTGAAAATGCATGCCTCTTCCTGACTTGTTATATCACACACAGTAGGACATCAGATGGACAAGCATATGTGCAGAGAGCAGCACAGCTGGGGTGGGGGTTGGGGGGATTGTGCAGAGGGATCACCGAGGTACCGAGCAGCTACCAACCATCACCAGCAGACACAGCCCAAGGAGTATTCTCCAGAGAAAGATTCTCCATCGCTGAGCCTGTGTTGGGCTGGCTCCTCGCCTCTGAAAATGCATTTGGGTGAATTCAGTCATGAGGTTCAGCTGCCTGCCTGCTGGTGAATTTCATCAAAGAAGCGTGGCAGCCTACATTCAGAGCCAATTCTGTTATGATTGCTTCTACTAAATCAGGAAGAAAATGGAAAAGATTGACATACGCAGACACAAGCCTGAACAGAAGTCTGGAGAGGTGATGATCGGTGCCCCAGCCATGACCTTTATTTTCCATTAATGGACCTGGGTGAGTGTCAGTTGTGTCTGAAGCTGCATAAAATGCACTGAAATAAGAGGGATAAGCAGGAACCGCTAAGAGCCCTTTTAGAGAAATTTGGAGTTGATTAGATAACATCATATACAAGGAAACGCTCTGATCTCAGACACAAATGGAAGATTGGCATCAAAACCAAACACTGACCTGCCCAACCAGACTGAGTTATTTTAAGCAACATGAAAATGGGAGCTGATCTACATACCTTTGATCTAAAGAAACCAGATAAGTATAAAGTCGAGAAAGATACACAATGCTCATGATTTTCTTTGGAGTTCTCTAAATAGAGCAAAATTAGGGTCAAGAAATTGGACATGAAGGTACAAAAAGAACACATCGGGGGGTGGTTAAGGCTGTGGACCCTGAAAAATTTTAGAACCAACAATCAGGTCTCCCATTAAACTATGACTATTTTCCTGGCCTGAGAAATTATAAGGGAAAATAACTCTACATTCAGAATCTCTAAGGTATTTCACTGGTTTTAATAAAAGCGGTCAAGCAGTCTGATGTCAGAAGCACTGGGTAATAATACCCTAAGGAGAATAAAAATAGTTTTTTTTTAATAACAAAACCTGATGAAATCTTACTGGCTTTGTTCTGGAACAGGAAAGAATCTTCCTGGGGACTGTTCTATTTTGGAGAGAAACCAC
Source organism: Bos javanicus (assembly GCF_032452875.1). Taxonomy (NCBI): domain Eukaryota; kingdom Metazoa; phylum Chordata; class Mammalia; order Artiodactyla; family Bovidae; genus Bos; species Bos javanicus. Next base: position 35,595,012 of record NC_083896.1, read on the forward strand.
TGACCTCAGATATTTCACTGATCCTAACAGAATTCCTTAAATTTAAATTTTGCTTTTCAGGAGGTACCCTAGGTCCATACCTGGCTATTGATCATTTTTCTTCTTCTTCCCTTTCTCCCATTTAACTCTCCCACTAAGTACGGATGTTTCCCAAGGCTCAGGGATTCCTTCCTCTTCTCCTCCTAGAACTCAGATCTCTGCACAACTTCAATAACCACCCATGTGATGATTATCACAAAACTCAAAGTCCAGTCTCATCCGCTCACATACATGCCCACTTTATAAGACATATGTTACCCCTTGGGCATATTCAGATCTATCATCCCCACCTCAAATGTATCATGTTAACAACAAATGTGCTGAAAATATGCAAACAGCCAATAAGCACACGAAAAGATGCCTCAATTCATTAGCCATCAGGGAAATAGAAATCCCAACCATGGTTATCACTGCACAGCATCTGGGATGGCTATAATCAAAAGACAGGCTCTGACAATCGCTGGTGAGGATGAGAACTTGGAGCCTTCATCCTTGTCTGGAGGGAAGGGAAAATGGTGAGACCAGATTGGAAAACAATTTGGTAGTTCTCCCAAGTGTTAAACACAGCACTACCAGTTGACCCAGCAATTCCAATCCTGGGTATATACCCAAGAGAAATGGTAATGTGCATGCTTAGTCACTCAATCATGTCCAACTCTTTGTGACCCTATGGACTATAGCCTGCCAGGCTCCTCTGTCCACAGGATTCTCCAGGCAAGAATACTGGAGTGGGTTGTCACACCCTCCTCCTGGGGATCTTCTCTACCCAGGGATCAAACCTACGTTTCCTGCATTGGCAGGTGGATTCTTTACCCACTGAGCCACCAGGGAAGCCCAAAATGATAATACATGTCCACAAAAAACTTGTATATGAATGTTCATAGCCGCATTACTTTTATTTACTTGCAATGAGCACCAAAAATATTGAATCTATCCTAAATCTGAAAATACTGAGAAAGTGTTTGGACAGATCAGGGCATAATCTACAGAGAAGAGATTTTTTAAGTCGATATGATTCAATGGAGGAGGTACTGTTTAAAGTGGCAGGTGTGATTTAAAAGAGGAGAAAACACTTAAAAGGGGTAGGAGAAATTTAAAGGGGACTTGCAAAATACAAAGCCTCTAAGGGAGAAAAAAAGGTCAAAAAGGAAGATAGATATGCTCTTGGCAAAAGAATTGTGTAAAGGAAAAGAAAAATAAGAAGGCAAATTTAGGGTGCTGTAGGGTAAATTGTTAGTCACTCAGTCCTGTCTGACTCTTGCAACCTCATGGACTGTAGCCCACCAGGCTCCTCTGTCCATGGAATTCTCTAGGCAAGAATACTGGAGAGGGTTGCCATTCCCTTCTCCAGGGGATCTTCCTAACCCAAGGATCAAACCTGGGTCTCCGCATAGTAGGTGGATTCTTTACCGTCTGAGACACCAGGGAAGCTATAGGGTAAAAGAAAATCATAAAACTGGAAAACTCAGAATCCTTCCCCTACAACCAAACAAAAAAAAACCCCTAGATTGTGCTATAGTGACTGTAGATAAGAGGTTTTTATGGATCATGCTCTGGGTGAATAAGAACTCTCTGATTAAACCTAGATTACAAATGTGTTCTCCCATGTTTACTTTTGAAAGTTCTATAATTGTATACTTTTAGACTTCTGATGTATTTTGAGTTCATTTTTTGTTTAAGGTATGGGCTTAGTTACTGTCTTTTTTTATAGCAGCATTATTAATGATAACCAAAGAGGGGAAATATTACAATTTTCTATTGATTAATTAATGGATAAATAAAATGTGGTATATTCAGACAATTGAATATTATTCAGACACAAGAGAGAAGGAAGCACTGATTCATGCTACAACACAGATCAGTCTTGGAAACATTAGGCTAAATGAGAGAAGTCATACCAAAAGCCACATATAGAATAGTCCCACGTACATTAAATGTTCAGAATAAGCAAATCCAAGAGAAATAAGGGGTTTCTTAGGTGGCGCTATTGGTAAAGAAGCCACCTGTCAATGCAGGAGACCCAGTTGACTTGGGTTTGATCCCTGGGTTAGGATGATCTCCAGGAGAAGGGAATGGCTACCCACTCCAATATTCTTGCCTAGACAATTCCGTGGACAGAGGAGCCTGGCTGGCTATAGTGTGTGGGTTGCAAAGAGTTGTACACAACTGAATGACTGAGCACACACATAGAAATAAAGTAGTAGTTCCTGATTGCTAGGGACTTGGAGGACAGGGAGGGAGAGTGATGGCTAACAGATACAGGTTTTCTTTTGGGAGTGATTAAAACAGGTTCTGGAGACAGTGGCTATGATTGCACAATTTCATGAATATACGAAAACCCACTGAACTGTATACTTTAAAAGGGTGTATTTTAGAAAGATAAATATCGTATTTTAATGTATACAGAATCTAGAAAAATGGTACTGAAGAATTTATTTACAGAGCAGCATTGGAGAAACAGAGATAGAAAATAGACTTATGGACATGGGGAGAGGGGAGGAGAGGGTGAGATGAATGGAAAGAGTAACATGGAAACGTACGTTACCATATGTAACATGGAAACTTACATTACCAAATCTACCAAACAGACAATGGGAATTGGCTGTATGGCTCAGGAAGCTCAGACAGGGGCTCTATGTCAATCTAGAGGGCTCTATACCAATCTAGGGATGAAGCAGGAGATGGGAGGGGGTATATGTATACCTATGGATGATTCATGTTGAAGTTTGACAGAAAACAACAAAATTCTGTAAAACAATTATCCTTCAATTAAAAAATAAATTTTAAAAAAGGGTGCATTTTACTCTGTATAATAGGCTCTAGATTCATCTACCTTATTAGAACTGAGTCAAAGAGAAAGACAAATTTCGTATATTAGCACATATATGTGGAATCTGGAAAGATGGTACTGAATGGAGATGCAGATATAGAGAACAGACTTGTAGACACAGTGAGGGGAGGAGAGGTTGGGACGAATTGAGAGAGTTGCATTGAAACATACATCACCACATGTAAACTAGATAGCCAATTGGGGGTTGCTATATGATGCAGGGAGCTCAAACCTGGTGCTCTATGACAACCTAGGGGTGTGGCATGGGGTAGGAGGGAGGTTCAGGGGGGAGAGAACAGATGTACCTACAGCTGATTCATGTTGATGTATGGCAGAAACCAACACTTTGTTGTAAAGACAAATAAAAGGGTACATTTTATAGTATGTGAATAGCAATGCCAATTTTTGTAAATGAACTTGTTTTCATAAATATCCCATGGGGATATTGGGATGTTGTCTAAATGTCCCATCTTCGTGGGTGATGGGGTGTCACCTCAAGCACCCAGATGCCTGCATTGACCCCAGCGGTATTTACCAAGTGTTCATCCTCTGTTGTGGCTTTAACAGCTAACACGTGCTGACCACTCAGCTCATCCCAGGTGCCTTACATGGATTAACACGTTTATTTTCACCATGACCCCTTCAAGCAGATGAAAAACTCAGGGCAGTAACATTATGTACATATGCATACATATTTGCTGTTGTTTAATTGCTAAGTTGTGTCTGACTCTTTGTGACCCCATGGACTATAACCCTACTGGGCTTCTCTGTCCATGGAATTTCCCAGGCAAGAACACTGGAAAATGGGTTGCCATTTCCTTTCCAGAGGATCTTCCCAACCCAGGGATTAAACCCACATCTCCTGAATTGCATGCAGATTCTTTACTACTGAGCCACCTGGGAAGCCCCATATGCCTACATATATACAATGGAATATTACTCAGGCATAAAAAAGAATGAAATATTGCCATTTTCCGTAGCATTCATGGAGAATACCATACTAAGTGAAGTAAGTCAGAGAAAGACAAATATATACCAGTTATATGTGGGATCTAGACAATAATATAAATAAATCTATATGCAAAGAAAACAAACACATGGTTACCAAAGAGGAAAGGAAGAGGGAAGGATAAATTAGGAGTATGGAATTAACACATATAGACCAGCATGCATAAAATAGATAAGTTACTGTACAACACAGCAAGCAATATTCAGTGTTTTGTAATAGCCTATAATGGAATATATATATATAATATATATATAACATATAAAATATATATATAAAACTGAATCAGTCTGCTATATACTGAAGCTAAAACAATATTGTAAATCAACTAAACTTCAATTAAAAAAAATAAGGTCGCATTCCACACTTTATAAACTGCTCTCCATCTTTTAGCAGAAAATAAAATGGAAAAGAAAAAACACACTGCTCTGAGTTTGCTCCTGGAATTCCTCTTTTCCTGACTGATTCTGCCTTCCACTGTCCAAATCCTACCTGTTCTGCAGGGCCTAAGGTCGGTCCACCTCTTCCCAACACTTCGTTTCTCTCTGCTGTTTCTCCCAGAGTCCTTGACCTGTGCCCGGGAGATCAGAGGCAGCAGCACCATTACAGAACTTGGTAGTGATACAAGGTCTCAGTCCCCACCCCAGACCCTCTGCATCTGGGACTTGGGCTCAGCAACACGCATCTTCACAGGCCCTGCGTGTGGTCCTGACGCACCAAAGTTTAGAACCAACTGGGGGCCAGAGTCACCTCCTGAGAGTGGCAGTTCCATCCTCTCTCTCTTCAGATCAACACCATCCAGTGACTTCTCACCTCACTGTTAGCAAAGCCCAGTCTCCGTAACAGCTTTCAAGCTCTTGTATGTACACTGCTTCCCCTTTGCCTGCCTGACCTCACGTGCCCATCTCCCACTGCCCTCGTCACTCCCTCCACTCTAGTCACAGCATCCAGTGCCTGGAGAACGTGCCAGGCTTGCTCCTGCCTCAACACCTTCATTGGGACGGCTTTCTGAGCCCGTCACACGCTCCCCCGGGGTCTGCATGGCTCGGTCCCTCCCCTCCTGCAGGTCCTTTCTTTTGTGACACCTACCCTGGTCACACTACTTACAATTAGGCTTGCCCCCATCAAGACGACTCATTTCTGTTTTCTGATTTTTTCTCCATTGGATATATCTGCATGTAATGTTGTATATATTTCACTTCCTCAAATTTTTCATCTCACTCTGCAAGGATGTTAGCTAAGAAACAAGAGATCTTGCTTCATATTTTCCTGTTTTGTTCATTGACACAGTATCTGACTCATGTGGTGATGAATATTCAATACCTGTTTGTCAAATGTGTGAATTTAACACTTCTTTCCTGTCTGCCCTGTTTACGAGCGACCCCATTCATTGTTGTCTTTATGGTCAACTAGTGTGTTCAGTTCAGTTGCTCAGTCATGTCTGACTGTTTGCGACCCCATGAATTGCAGCACGCTAGGCCTCCCTATCCATCACCAGCTCCCGGAGTTCACTCAAACTCACGTCCATTGAGTCGGTGATGCCATCCAGCCATCTCATCCTCTGTCGTCTTCTTCTCCTCCTGCCCCCAATCCCTCCCAGCATCAGAGTCTTTTCCAATGAGTCAACTCTTTGCATGAGGTAGCCAAAGTACTAGAGTTTCAGCTTTAGCATCATTCCTTCCAAAGAACATGCAGGACTGATCTCCTTTAGAATGGACTGGTTGGATCTCCTAACTAGTGTGTAAGCTTCATGAATGACCCTCTTCACCACCATGTCCAGCACCAAGCTGAGAACTTAGAAAGCACATGATGCTTCTTAATTATAGATCTGACCACATTGTCCCCTGGACCTGGGATTCAAGACAGAAAGCCCATGTGATTCCCCATATTCATCCAGAGCTCTCTCCCCTCCACTCCCTCCAGCTCACAGCTCAAAGCCCCCAGCCTGCTCCCTCTTCCCCTCCAGCTACGATTCCCGGTCCTCACCCCTGACATGTAAAGAGTCCACTCTCGCTGGCTGCTGTCCCTGCCCCCAGGCTCTGCCTGCTCAGGCAGCCTCCATCTGTCCCTCAGCCGAGTTCCAGCAACGCAGCATGACAGCCGAGATCCATAATTTATTAGTGCCCTTCTGCAGGGTCTTTTCTTTCATTCTCTCTCTCTCAGGCGTCACTTGTACCCAGGCCTTAGTCAACACCATCAAAGGGGCTGCAGGTGTTTGAAAGGTCCCTGAACGAAGGTAATTCGAGTCAAGTAAGGGGTAAGATTAGCAATGAGAGATTCTGGAACATTCTGTACTGGGAGAAAAACATCCATATTCCTTTAAGTAGTACCCTGGAATCTATCCACCACCCATCTTACACACATTTGCCTAAATGTATAGGAAAATCACATTTTGCTCTTTAAAGAAACATGTGCAATGTTTAAGGTGAAGAATCCCTGAAAGGGGGCCAGTCAGCACGCATGAGTTGTCTTCTCAAACCTCGGTAGGCAATATGTGTTTTTAATAATCATTTGGTAATTAACAGCTGTGATTCAAAGCCTTTCATTTGGAAAAATAATAATAATTTTACTTCCTGGTGCCAGGAGCCAGATGGGCAGCTGAAGAGAGAAGCCTCCAGCTATGTATCAGACAAGTAGAGAAGGTGGGGTCCACGAGCTCCCTGGTGACCTTGCAGCTGGCGCAACATCTGGACGGGAGAACAAAGCCACGGCCTGGTACCTGCACCCCTCCCCCCACACACACTGTTCCACTTGGTGCTAATTACAGTGCCAGCGTACAATCCCAGCCCGAAAAGGTATAGCCCCTCCCTCTGCTGACTCATTAGAAATGACCTCCTTTAAAAGATGCACTGCCAGATACATAATGTCAAACTGGGAAATTATTTTGAAATTTGCTTTAAAGCAAGTGCATTGGCCCTTAGGCCTTCTTGCTGCTGGTCACCGCCATCTCCCTTCTCCCTGCCCCCTGCTGGTTTTGGTCACCTCAGGGTCAGCAAGTAGCAAACCACCTTTGAAGCATCACCTGTCTGTTTCAGATACAACTTCAAACACCTCTCTCTCTCCCCAACACACACACACACACAAATTGCATACACACACACCTTTTTGCTGAAGATGTCAGAAATGGAGAAATAAGATAAAGAAGGAGACTAACAAGAAGAAAATGATCTGGATATATTTTTATTACATTTCTCATTACGTCCAGGGTCTGGTGTCTTAGAGGCTCGGAATATGATGGCCGGAGTTTATCTTCTTGTCTGAAGCCATGGTTTTGAGGCTATGCTGTCATTCTCATACAAAGAAAGATGAAGAATGGAAGAAATGAAGAGAGAGAAGAAGGAGGGGAGGGGAAACAGAAGGAAGAGTAGAAGTGGTCTTGGATGACCTACCACGATCATGACTGTCTTTACTTGCTGCGTGTTTAGCGTGAACCTATCACAGGATACATTCCACACGGCAAAGACATCTTAGAGGAGACTGAATTCTGGCCCAGCAGCTGTGTGAGCTACATCACTTGAGTGGAAGATGACCAGTGGTAACTGATTCTTGGCTCTACGCTATTCCAACCATCAGCAGGAACAATAGCTGGGCTGGAGTTGCCTTTCCAATTCTGCTTTGAGGGGCTTGATATTTTGATGGTTGCCATGGCAAGGAGGCTTAAAACACTACTGGATGACATGAAAGGCATAAGATAATGCTTCGTGACTTTCAATAGCCAGGCTCTGAAAAGAGGATTTGGGCATTTCTTTTTTTTTTTTTTTTTTTGTGGAAAGAATAGCAAACTGAGAATCATAAGAACTGGAGTCCAGTTTCAGATGGGCCATTAAATAATTATGTGACTTTAGATGACTTCACTTCTGGACAGAGAAATTAGAAAATAGTAATGAATTTAGTGAAATGTTAGGATTTTAAGAACATAATAATATAAAGTATGTCAGAGAGTTGGAATCTGGTCCCTCCTCTCCATTAACCAGTGATGAGACTTTGCTTTATAGAACGATATTTTAAGCACATAGAGGTATTGATATGGTAGAAATAAGATGATTAAAAAAATAAAAATGAGAGGAATCACAACTATATTTACATCTGTTATTTACTGGGCACTGACTATATACCAGACATTGCGTCTGGTGCTTTACAAGCATTATTTGCTTGAATATTCACATCAACTTTAAGACAGAGATAATGCAATCCTACTATACAGATCAAGGGTCTAAGAGGAGGTCTAGGTAAGGTCATTACCTTCAAGCAGTCACACATCTCTGATGAGGGGAGGGGGGACTCAGGCCCAGGCATACATGACACCAGACTCTGCTTTTAGCCGTTGTTTTTGTTCAGTAACTCCATTGTGTCTGACTCTTGGCGACCCCATGGACTGTGTCCCACCAGGCTCCTCTGTCCATGAGATTTTCCAGGCAAGAATACTGGAGTGGGTAGCCATTTCTTTCTCCAGGAGAACTTCTTGACGCAGAGATCAAACCCAGATCTCCTACATTGCAAATATTATCATAATTTATGACCATGAAGACCTAAGGAGGGAAGCACTATTATCTCCATGTCATAAATGACAAAATCAAAGCTCAGAAAGTTTAGGTAACTTGTCCAAGGTCATCCAGCCAGTAACTAGAGGCACCAGGAATCTCTCCATTGTCCTTAGCCCCCAAAGTCACTGTGTGAAGATGAAATTTAACAGAGGCAGAGGAGCATCATAGTTTAAAGAAAAGAGAAACTCTGTCATCTCCTGGGTTCCAGTGGTAATTATATTGCTATTAGCTGGGTTATTCTAGTTCCTCAGGGTCACTTATCCTAATTGGGCTGGAGGGTTTTTGAAAGGGTAACAACATTATGTACTTTCAAAGTTATTTTCCATTTTTCTTCCTAATTCTAAAATTATTAATTTAATGTGCATTAATTTTTTTCCCTAGGAAAGGAAAACAATTTTTATTAACTCTAAAATGAAAGTGTTATATGTACAGACCCTGAAGAAAAACTGACAATAATTATCCTTTAAGTACTTGGAATGGACCAAACACCAAATGCATGCTCTACTCATCTAATTCTCACAAAACCCTATAAAGTAGGGACTCATTATTATTCCCATTTTATCAACAAGATGATTGAGGCAAAGAAAGGTATTTACATATGATCTTAGAGAAAGTAAGTATCAGAGATGAGACCTAAATTTAGGCAGCCTATTTCACAGTCCACACTCTTAACTACCATAATATACTGCCTCCAGAGTCAAAAGAGCTCTTTAGCCTAACAGGAATCAACATAGTACTAAACTGCATTGAGAATGCAGGGAGAGGTGCAAAGGTTCAAGCCTGGATGACAGACAAAGTTAGGTTTGACTCGCAACATTGCCACCATCACTAGGTTGCCAAACTTATCAAACTAAGAATCTGACTAATTTCCCCCACCCCGTTCATTACCGTCCCTATATATCTGTTGAATGGATGAATGATTTTGCGGGTGGGTGTGGAGCTCACCTTTTAAATTATACACATCTGATTCCAGAATCTAACAGCATTCTGTTAGGACTGCCTCACAGAACACATCAATACAGAGCTGTCCAAAGCTAAGGGTTCTTCAGGCAGCATAAGCAAAGAGCTTGAGATCTGAGGAGAGACTCACTGCATTTAACAAGGTGTATGGCTTCCCTGAGCCTCCACTTACTTTTTGTTCTTTAGTCGCTAAATTATATCTGACTCTTTGCCACTCCATGGACTGTAGTCCACCAGGATCCTCTGTTCAAGTGATCTCCCAGGCTAGAATAATGGAGCAGGTTGCCATTTCCTTCTCAAGGGAATCTTCCTGACCCAGGGATCAAACCCACATCTCCTGGGTTAGGAAGATTCCCTTGAGAATCTTCTATTGGCAGATGGATTCCTTACCACTGAAACACCAAACCACCAGGGAAGCCTGGAGATAAGTCTCCACTTACTTCTCCATAGACTTGAGTTTATGTGGTCACATGTGCTTGTTAGCACTCTCCTGGCACAATGCAGTCATTCAATAATCCGTAACTTCTCAGTCGCCTTTCTAAAACGAACATCGACTGAAGCAGTAGTGTCTGTAGTCTGGGTTGATCATTACCTTGTTGGAATCGTGGTGCTTCTTTGCTCTAAGAAAGCACCTCCTGAAATTCCTTCCACCTAGGTTTTCAAGGTTGCCAAATATACAAAAGTAGAAAATGGACATCAGTGTGAGAATGGCACCTTGTAAATAAAGGAACTCCACCATGTGGGCACACTCAGAACAAAGTAATTTCCCATTATTTGCCACCTGCCTCCATATGAGTGTGTCCTAAAGTTGAAGCTGCTGTTATTCTACTTAGATCTCAGAGAGAAAATTTCCCGGTGGATGTAACCTGTGGTGCTTCGGCTGCTCAGACCCCATTAGCATCGATGGAACACAACAGGATGTGGAAGATAAGCAGGGCCCTCCTGGACTCCAGAAATGCCTCCACACTTAGCAAGCCAGTAGCATGTTTAGTTTGGAGGCACAGGCATGGAACAGCTTGCTGTCAGGTTCCTAGGCACTCAGGAACCCATCATTTCTCTGACCTAGCCCTCCTGAGACACTGCCCCCTTCACCATGGTAAGCTTCCGGAGCTGGAGGACCTCTTGCTTCTGTGACGAGTACCCCTCAGTGTGACCTTTGTCTACTTGATTGCAGCTTTTACTGCTATGGATTATCAGGGGCTCCTCTCCCTGAAAGTCTTCTCTGACATGATGGTTCTGGTGCAGCCAACAGCTGCCTCTCCATGAGGACATTGCATGACTCCCCAGAATCAAAAGCGAATGCCGACTCCTGCCTCTGGCCAGGATACATGACGGGCCCCAGATTACCCTTCCACCTAAACAACAGCAGCATCAAGAGAGACAGAGTATATGAAACAGTGGTTTCCAAGACACTAGACATCAGGCAGGGAAAGACAGTGAACTTTGAGTGATGGAAAATAGATGAGGTGTGCCCTACCCTTTTCTCGGCTTGCTGCCTGGAGAGAGCTCCCCAGCGTGTGCTGAGAGGGGGGACCAGGCAGAGCCCAGCGGACTCAGAATTGAGCAACCAGGGAACCAGGGAGATGCCAGCAGGCAGAGTTCTCAGGATAGACTATCAGGCAGGGGAGACCTGCACACAGAGAGGACTTCAGAAATCTGTTGGGGTCCCCTTGAGTATTCAGCAGGTAGTCAGTTTGTACATGCAATGAAATTACCAAAATCTAGGGAAATAACCCTCCAGAGGGTGAGAGGGAACACGGCCCAGCCCACAGGCAGGGCCAGGAATACTGCCTGTTCCTACAAGTCAGACTGGAAAACCTGTGACTCTTGACTCGAGCATCTCACCTCAGCAGCAGCATCTCTGCTCTCAAAATTAATCCACAGATGTAATACAATTTCAATCCAGATACTAGTAGTTTTTTTACTTTAAATTGACAATCTGATTTTAAAACCAACATGGAAATGCAAAACATACACAATAACCTAAAAAATTTAGGGGAAAAAAATGGAGGCTTCTACCTGACTTGAAGACTTGCTGTAGAGCTACTGTAAACAAAACAATGCATCATGGTCTCAACACTAAACATCATGTTGATTTTACCTAACAAAGCTCAATGTGATATTCCAAGGGAATTGAATTTGTAGATAGAAATCCTCCCACAAAGAAACAAGCAAGCCCAGATGAATTCATGAAGAAACAATATCAATTATAAATAAACTCAGAAAGTTGAAGAGGAAGAAATCATTCACATTTTAAATTTTATGAGCTCAGTATTAGCCTGACACCAAAATTATAAAGAGATGGTACAAAAATACATAAATAAAACTATCGACCAACATCTTTCATGAACATATATGCAAAAATGCTAAGCAAAATTAAATTAATCAAGTTGAATCCAACAACATATGAAAAAAGATACATCAGGACCACGTATTTTTACTCTAGGAAAACAAGTTTGGTTTAATAGTAAGAAAAAATCAAAACAATGGGATTCACAATATTAACAAACTAAAGTTAGAAAAGTAGATGATTATCTCAAAAGGTAGAGAAGAAAACCTTTGACAAAGTCTAACATCATTCTTGATTGAGGAAAAACAAAAAACAACTCTCAGCAAATTAAGAGGAGACATTTCTCAATCTGATAAAATGCATCTATGAAAAACCTATAGCTTCCAGCATATCTAAAATTAAGAGACTGAATGCTTCCCCCCAAAAAATAAGAAACAGGAAAAGAAAGTCTGTCTACACGATTTCTACTCAACATTGAGGTTCTAGCCAATGCACTAAGATGAGGGCAAACAAAAGCATTCAGACTGGAAAGATATAAGTAAAATTGCTACTTGCAGGTGACATAATTGTCACTATAGAATATCTGATGAAATATACAAAAAAGTTACAACTAATGAGTGCAGCAAAGTTGCCAGATAAAATATTCTCTGCAAAATCAAAGAATAGTCTGAAATTTGAATTTTAAAAATTCCATTTACAATAGCATTGCAAATGTAAATACTTAGAGCTAAATCTATCAAAGAGTGTCTAAGACCTGTACTTTTAAGACTACAAAACATAGCTGAAGGAAATTAAAGAAGACCTAGATTAATAGAGATATATACTGAGCTAATCAGTCACAAGATTCATTGTTATTAAAATGACATTCCTCTCAAAATTAATCCACAGATGTAATACAATTTCAATCCAGATACTAGTAGTTCTTTTACTTTAAATTGACAATCTGATTTTAAAACCAATATGGAAATGCAAAACATACACAATAACCAAAAGAATTTAGGGGAAAAAAATGGAGGCTTCTACCTGACTTGAAGACTTGCTGTAAAGCTACTGTAAACAAAACAATGCATCATGAAGATGGAAAAATAAGTCAGCGAAACAAAATAGAGTCCAAAAATTGACCCACAGTTGTAAGAACTAAATTATTTCAGTGTTAAGGCAATTCATGGTATTAAAATATAGAATTTTTTCTATAAATGATACAGGTACACTAGATATCAATCATTTTTTAAAAGTTTCAATTCATGCTTTGCATCATATACAAAAATTAACTCAAAATGGATCAAAGACCCAAATGTGAAACTTTCTTGAAAAAAGCATAAGAGGAAACCTTTGTGACTTTGGGTTAAGCAATGATTTTTCAGATGAGACACCAAGAGCACAATCTATAAATTAAAATATAAAAATACACTGGACTTCAGCAGAATGTAAAATTTCTTCTCTTTTAATGGCACTGTTAGAAAAACAAAAAGATATGCTACAGATTGGGGAAAATATTTGAATTATATACCTGATAAAGAACTTATATTCAGAATATACAATAAACTTTCAAATTCAATAAGAAGAAATAAAACAGTCCAATAAAAGATTTCAAAAGATTTGAACAGACACTTTGCTAACAAACACATACAATTAGCAAATAAGCACAGACTAAGATTCTGAACATTATTAGTCATTAAGGAAATTCAAATTAAAACCATAATGAGATACCATTACACCCTTGTTAGAATGGCTATAATTAAAATTCCAAATGTTGGCAAGAATATGGAGGAATTAAAACTTCTCTTAAACTGCTGGTGGGAAGGTAAATTGATGCAACCATTTTGGAAAACTTTGGCAACTTCATAAAAAGCTAAACATGCATTTAATGACATGAATCAGCAATTCCACTCCTACGTATTCACTCAAGAGAAATGAAACCATGTGACCATACAAAGGCATACAAAGGCTTTCTTATGAATGTTCTTAGCAGTTTTATTTCTCATACAGAAAAACTAGAAACAACCCAGATATTCATCAACCTATGAATGGAAAAAGAAGTTGTGGTTTATTTATACAATGAAATACCCTTCCATAGTTTAAAAGAATGAGCTGTTAATAAATGCAACCATATGGGTAAACTTCAAAATAATTGCGCTAAGTAAAAGAAGTCAGACAAAAGTGAATACACAACGTGTGATTTCAAATATACAAAACTCTAGAAAATGCAAAGTAATTTATGGCGACAGAAAGGAGACGAGAGGTTGCCTGGGTGGAGAGGGGATGGCAAGAGGGAGGACTAACAGGATTCAACCAGGGGACTTTTGACACGACGGATCTGCTCACTGCCTTGACAGTGATAACTGGACCTCAATGGGACACCTGTGTGCAGACATGTCAAAACTTACCATATTGCACATTGAAATATGCACTCCTTATTGTGTATCAATTTTGTCTCATGAGGCTGTGAAATATACACAAAAACGGCAGACAAAGATTGGTGAAATCTGAGATGCTGAAATGAAACAAACGACAAGAAAACCTTTCCACCTATTTTAACACTCTTCTTCAATCTCGACTTGCCTTTGGGAACTGCTGCTGGGTTCACCGCACACAGGGTTTCCGTGGTTCAATTTTGCTGTGCATAGCAATAGGAATTCCGTGCCAGTCTCCTTCTTTGTGATGCTCCTTTCTCGTATTTACTGCTGACATAATCTGCAGGATACTTCTAACAGGCTCTGAGGTGAGTTAAATTGGACTTTCCCCAAAAAGACATTTTCAAATCCTAACCCCTGGTAACTGGGTTTTTTTTTTTTTTAATACGTATATGTGAAATCTAGAAAAATCTTATAGATGATCCTGTGTGCAAAGCAGAAATAGAGACACAGACGGAGAAAACAAATATATGGATACCAAGGGGGAAATGGGATTGGCACATGCACACTACTGATGCTATGTGAAAAGATAATTTTGCTATAAACAGAGAGCTGTTCGATACGATAAAACTATAACTAAGCTATACTATAAAACAGAGAGCATACTATATGGCACAGGGGACTCTGCTTAATGCATTGTGGTGACCTGAATGGGAAGGAAGTCCAAAACAGAGCGGGGCATGTGTGTGAGCATGGGCTTCCCAGGGGCTCGGTGGTAGAGAACCCACTCACCAATGCAGGAGACAAGAGTTCCATCCCTTGGTCGGGAAGACCCCTGGAGGATGAAATGGCACGCTACTCCAGTATTCTTGCCTGGGAAATCCCATGGAGAGAGGAGCCCGGCAGGCTACAGTTCACGGAGTCGCAAAGAGTCAGACATGACTTACCAACTGAGCACATGTGTGAGAAATGGAATATTTCTTGCCAAATCAGTAAACAAAGGATGTCGCACTCACCATCGACTGCAGCCACCACGGATGGTGAGCTGGTGAACCCTGAGGGGACTCAGGAAGGAAAGAATACCTGCCATCTAACAGCCATCAGACTGCAGCCACGCCCCACCCTGAACCCTGAGAAAACTCAGGACATGAAAACAGAGGATACTGGCCCCAGATAGCACAGCAAAGGAATGATTTCAGTGAGCCCAGACTCTCACATCTTTGTGTAAAGAGAAAAGCGCTAAATTCCCTAACTTGAGATACCTGGTTTAACTAACAATCATCTTTTGATATTCAGACTACCTGCCCTTTGTCGCAAAACCTCTGTATAACCTGGCTCCTCACCTCACCTCCTCGAAACAGTTCTCTCAGTGTTAACTTGAGATGCTGCCTCCTGGGCTCGAAATCCTAAAAATACCCAGAAAATAAAACATAACTCTCAACTTATACATTGTGACTATTTTTAAAGTCAACAGCTGGTCTCTTTTTAGAGGAAGGAGAAGGGGACCTGGATACTGAGACACAGAGAGAACGTGCAGGCGGCGTGCCGGCGGATGCTGGAGTCCGTGTCTACAAGACAAGGATCAGCAGGGATTGCTCCAGAAGGAAGGAGAGAGATTGGAGCAGAGTCCTCCTCACAACCTCCAGAAGGAACCAAATCCGCCAGCACCTTGCTTTGGGCCTTGGCCCCAGAGCTGTGGGAGAATACACTTGTGCTGCTTGAAGTGGCCCAGCTTGTGCTAATTTATTATGGCAGCTCCAGAGCTAACACAGCCTCCAGGAAACTGTGTTTGCTTCCCTATTTCAGAAACAGGAGGTGCTTCTCCCCTTCTCAGGTTTCAGCCAGGCATCAACCTTGCATGTAAAGACCACAGTCCCCAGGCTTCCTGCCAGTGTCACCATGTGACGGGTTTGAGGCCCCGGCATAGAGGCAATAAAGGTGTACATGGCTTATCTTCATTTTTCCTTCCTCTTTACCAACCGGGAACTGGTGATGCCAGAATCCTTGTGCACCTCAGTTCTGACTGTGAGGTGAGAGGCCGTAGAATTCTCTCTCTGTTAAACCACCGTACTGAGGGGAGGGTGCTGCTCCCCACCTAATAACAATGTGTCTAATAACCATCCCTTCCTCTGTCTTGCATCATAAGCTTCTAGAAGCTACTGTTTGTTGTGAATCTTCCTGAAGCACCTGGCACAATTCCATGTATAAACAGCTCTTGCTTCTTTATATTATCATTAAAAAAGCGTCTATTAAGCCAGTGTGGTTCTAAGACTGCTTCAGCTTGCAAGACTAAGGAGGCCATTTCAATAAATGTCAATGAGCATAAATTTTGTGAAAGAGTATTCCTCAACCCACAATCCCTCTTTTCTTGCCGTGGGAGAGAGCAAAGCCTGGGGAATTTGGCCATGTCTCTACAGAGGGCCATCTGCAAGTAATATCTAATATTCACAGACATCACGGGGTGATGGTGGGCCAGAGTGGGCTCCAGGAGGAAAGCTCTGAAAATAAGATGTATGCCTTCCACATGCGCTGCTGCTAATGGCAGCACTTGCTTCATCTGTGACAAAGCACATTTAGATTAATTTGAAAATGAGTGACTTCTCTTTGCTATGCGCTCAGACACTCGGTCATGTTCAACTCTCTGCAACTCCATGGAATGTTAGCCAGCCAGGATCCTCTGTTCATGGAACTTCCCAGGCAAGAATACTGGATTGGGTTGCCATTTCCTCCTCTAAGGGATCTTCCTAATGCGGGGATCGAACCCATATCTCTTGCATCTTCTGCACCGGCAGGCATATTCTTTACCACGAGAACCACCTGGGAAACCCCAAATGAGTGGTGTGGGTTCCTCTGGAAACACAGAGAGAAGTGCATTTGGTCACCAACCTGAGTATAACACATACCTTCTTAAGGATTAAGAGAAAAGGAAAACATGCAGGAAAAAAAATCTTTTTAAAAAAACCTTTAATGGATTTATTACAATATTGCTCCTGCTGCTTCTTTTTTTTTGGCTGCATGGCATGTGGGATCTTAGTTCCTCAACCAGGTTGGAACCTGCACCCCATGCATTGGAAAGCAAAATCCTAACCACTAGACCACCAAGGAAGTCCTTAAGAGGAAAGGCTTTCAGAGGCTAGTTCTTTAAAAATAGAAAAGAATGAACTGGACTTCAGAAGGTGAGAAAAATCACTGGAGACACAATTGCTCCTGGTGGCAAGAGGTGTTAATGAGGCATTTAACGTTTGGACTTGCTTAATCGTTGAGGCCACACTGAGACAGACCAGGCTGAACCAGGGAGATAGGAGGAGACAATACAGCCCTTGGTTGGAGACGGAACTTTATCACAGTTAAGTGGCAACAATACCCTTTCATGCACAGCGGATTGCTATCTTCCCTCTGTCTCTTTAGGTGTGTGTTTGGCATTGTGTAGTTTATATTTAGAACATGTTCTCAACTATTTTGTATTTTGTTGCACCAAAAATTTCCACTTGTTTATAATTACAGACCCAGTGGGTAGCACCACTTCCTTGGTTTCCCACACAAAGGCAGGCTGCCTCCCTAGGCTCATGGTGCTCCAGAAAGGCGCTGGGCAGTAGTAGAGGGCCTGAGATGGATTGCTGGGGGCGGACTGGCCTCCACAAACGGCTGCAACCTCCACAAAGTTCCACCCTGAGCAGGCCTGGCCCCCCACCCCGCCCCACCACGGTCTGCAGCCTGCAGCCAGCTCACCCACCGCCCCCCGCATTCCACAGAGGGGCCAGAGAGGCTCCCTGTTCCCCTCTCCGTCCTCCTCTCCTTTCCTTCACTGACTCATTCATGATTATTTCTTTCTTCTTTTGTTTCTTTCCAGTTTTCATCCATTTTTGTCATATAAGTGAAATATGTCCACTGCAGAAAATTTGGAAAAAGAAAAAAGAAGGAGAAGAAGAAAGAGAAGGGAGAAGAGGTGGAAGAAGGAAAAGAAGAAAGCCATCTACTATTCTATCAATTAAGGGTAATCATTTACCTTTTTGTTTTGACACACGGATATATGAATGATGGCCTGTATCTATTTACAACCTGCTGCCACTGCCAAGTCGCTTCAGTCATGTCCGACTCTGTGTGACCCCATAGACGGCAGCCAACCAGGCTCCTCTGTTCCTGGGATTCTCCAGGCAAGAATACTGGAGTGGGTTGCCACTTCCTTCTCCAATGCATGAAAGTGAAAAGGAAAAGTGAAGTCACTCAGTCGTGCTCGACTCTTAGCGACCCCATGGACTGCAGCCTACCAGGCTCCTCCGTCCATGGGATTTTCCAGGCAAGAGTACTGGAGTGGGTTGCCGTTGCCTTCTCCAATTTATAACCTATATATATATATATATATATATATGTATGTATATTTGGGGCTTCTCAGGTGACTCTAGTGGTAAAGAACCCACCTCCCAATGCAGGAAGCTTAAGAGACTCGGATTTGAGCCCCTTTGAGAACCACTGGCTTAATAACTCAAGAAAAAGAGACTGAGCCCATGTTTGGGTGGCTCGTGGCCCCACACTGGTATCTTATTTTGTGCCATTTATGCCCTTCAACCAGAGATTCTGAGCATTTTCTGATGCCATTAAGTAGTTAAAAAAACAAAACAAAACACAGACTGAGAAATTGTGGAACATGTGTATGTTGATGGGGGTGATCCAGGAGAAGGCGTTGATGGCACGGTAGAGAGAGTGGAGGGTTGGCTTTGAGTGCAAGGAGCCAGCGTCCCTGCGCCAGTGGGTAGGTAGTTCAGGCTTTCTGTCTCCAACTGCACTTTTTGCACCTCTGCACTGTGCTCGTCAAGGTCACTAATGGTCTCCACATTGCTGATTCATCGCCCCATCCAGGGTTCATTCCTCATCACACGTGGATTTCAAGCTGCTTCCAGCTTACCCTTTCCCCTCAGCCTCAAACGCTGTCCTGTTTGGGGTGTGCTATTCTCTTTTTATCACAAGGACTGCTCCCTCTTAGCCTCTTTTATTATTCCCCTGCTTCCCCTGCCCCCTTCCCCTTCCTGTGCAGTGCCTGGGGATCACACTTCGCACACCTTCTTTTTTGCATCTACACTCCCATGATCTTATCCACGTTTATAACTTAAATGTCATTACATGCTGATGACTCCCAAATGCATCAATCCCGCAAGACTTCTGCTATAAGCCACATAACCACACAGCTAACTGTCCTCTCCACATCTCTGCTTGAATGACTATCAGAAGTCTCAAAGTGAACACATGGAAGAGAGATGGCTGGTCTTGCCTGACCAAGATTTCCCCATCTGTGTTAGTGGAAGTGCTGTCCTTCCAGACGCTGGAGCCAAAATCCTTTAGTTCACCTTAACTCCTGTCTCTCACCTACAACTGTCAACCAGTCCTTTAGGGAACGCTGTTGGCTTTTGCCTTCAAATTAACCACAGATATCTTACTATTTTCATTACTTTCCCATCATCTCTTTCTTGGATTCTTGGAAATAGTGTCCCAACAAGTATCTTCACTCTTACCACCTGGAGTTGAAACACACCAGAGCAGCCCGAGTGACCCTTTGAGATCACCGGTCATTCCATACCACTGCTCTGCTCTGAAGATGCCGATGGAGTTCCTTTCATCTACAGTGAAAGCTTCTCTGGTGGCTCAGATGATAAAGGATCCACCAGCAACGTGGGAGACCTGGGTTCAATCCCTGGGTTGGGGAGATCCCCTGGAAGAGGGCATGGCAACTCACTCCAGCATTCTTGCCTGGAGAATCCCCATGGACAGAGGAGCCTGCTGGGCTACAGTCCATGGGGTTGCAAAGCGTCGGACACCACTGAGTGACTAAGCACAGCACAGTGAAAGCAGAAGCTCTCCCGAGACGTACACAACTCTACTGTTTTGCACATACTTTCATTTGTTGTATTTTTTAGGTTTCACGTATGAGCAAGATCATACAGTATTTGTCTTTCTCTGATTCATTTCTCTGAGCATCCTATCTCCAGGCCTATCCACTCTGTTGCAGAAAACAAACTCATGGTTATCAAACGGGACAGGGAAGGTGGGAGGGATGCATTTGGGGTAGGGGATTAACAGATACACACTACTAGATAGAAGATAGAGAATCAGCAACGATATACTGTGGAGCACAGGGAATGATACACGTTATCTTGTAATAACCTACAATGGAGTCTTATCTGCAAAAACAGTAAATCATGATTCTGTACACCTGAAACTAACACAATATTGTAAGTCTACTATGCTTCAATAAAACAAACAACAACCTCTGCTCTAAAGTCGTTCATCTCTGGCCCTCGTCCCCTGCCTTACCCCCTAATTCTAGCACCTTCTACCTTACCCCGGCCCCTGCTCACTCTGTTCTGGTCATGTTGTCTTCCTTAATCTTCTTGAATGTAGCGGACAAACTCCCATCTCAGGGCCTTTGCAGGCTCTTTCCCCCCAGAGGAATGTGTCTTCTCCCTACAAATGCCCAATACACTTGCTGCATCATTGCTGTCGTATGTTTGTTCAAATAACCCCTTCCCAGTGAGATCACCTATGATGCTCCACTTGAGAAATGCAACCCGCCGTCTCATGCTTTGTCTCTCCCCATCTCCTAGCCTGTTATACTTTTCCTCTTAGCACTTACATCTTCCAGTTTTGGGTTTATATTATTTTTTAATCTCTTCTCCCTACGAAAATGTAAGCTCCCCAAGGACGAGGGTTTTTATTGTTTGGTTCACTGGTGTGCTCCCATGGTTTCGAATCATTTCAAACACATGGAAAGTCCTTACTAGAATTTTTGATGAATGAATGAAACTTGTGACTTTCATAATTTGCATCATATGCACTGACATAGCCACTCTTCTAAGGCTGGGTGTTTAGGTCCTTTCCACTATTTTGTTGTTTTATAGAACATCGCAACAAATAGCTTTTTATAAGACTCATTTATTAGTTACATTTTAACCACCCTAGGATATAATCCCATAAATGGGAACACCAGGTAAAATGACGTAGGTGTTTTAATGCCTTTGTTGCATGCAGTCAAACAGCTTTACAGCTTAATTTTCCAACCATAGTGTTTGAGAATACCCACTGCTACAGTGAAGTTAGCATTTATTTTTCTTACCTTTGGCAATTTAGAAGGCAAAAAAAAAAAGGGCACATCTCAATCTCACATGAATTTGAATTTCTTTGATGCAAAGTGATTTGAAGTTTTTGTTGTTTCTTACTCATTAACATCTTTTTAACTAGCTCTTCAGAGCCTTTTCTTATTTTGCTACTGAAATATTCATGTTTTTGGAGTTATTTATGTATTAAAAATATTAACCATTTTTTGGAATTGTTAAAAAATTACTTCCATTGATTGTTGCTAAATTACATGATGTTTGACATAAAGAAGGATTTAATGTTGCCAAATTCATCAACTTTTCTGCCTTTATTATGCCAAGTTTTTGGACACAGACAGACCTGTAAACTCACTTGCACTTCCTTCTAGTTTTAACGACTTTGGGTTTTGCTTTCTTCTCTGTCATCTGTCATTCACTTTGCAGCTGGGCTCAGTATAGATTTTTCACTATTAGAAAAATCTACATCACTTATTTGAACACCCGTATCTTTCCTAACTTATTTCTGAGATTGTCATATTCATGCCCACAAATCTTATACTTCATAAAAGTATTTCTGGGCAATCGATTCTGTTACAGAGACCCACCTATTGATTCCTGTGCCAGACCCCCACCGTTCCTATCACTGTAGTTTGTGAAATGACTTAAAATAGACCAGGCTGCTCCTCCCAACCTCCAGTTGGCTTCTTTTTGGGGGTTTTCATGGCTAAAGCTGAAAGTGAACTCTATTCTCCCCTGATAGCTATTCCAACAAAACTATTAGCATTTTGCTTAGAATTGCCTTAAAACTATAAAGTCACTTGGGAAAAACTGACATCTTAATAGTCTTCAATCTTCTTGTCACAAATATAGTTTGTTTCTCTCTCTCTTTTTGTTGCTGTTGTTGGTTCCATTTTATCACAAATCTCTCCAGACTCTGAAAGCTCCCCCCTTGTTCTGGAATCAGAGGTTCTGGGTTCTGTTCCCAGCTCCAGCTTTCTTACTGTCTGACCTTGGACAGAATATTTGATCTTCCTAAATCTATGAGTTACTCCTTAGGATGGAGTTAAAGCAGTAACCACTGATGAGAGAGTCTTAAAGATTAAACAGAAAATTACACCAAAAGCCCTTTGTGTGGAACTAAGAAGCACTCTCTAAATGATGACTTTCAAAAATCAACCCATCTTTGTCATTCCCATCTTTTCTTTATATAGAGAAGGAGTGAAGATCACTGGAGAAGCAGAGTCTGAGAAATCGAGGCCACAGAGTGGGTGCAGTGACTGATGACCTGACATTGGGGTTTTGCTTCTGAGGTCTGAGCTGAGCCGAAGGTAAAAAGATGAAGCCAGTACTAAGGGAAAAGGTTTGGGGAAATTTCTGCATATTTAAGGGATGCCACAGGTTTCATGCTCTGCTACTGCCAACCTGAAATGTTTACTGACTTTTGAACAAGAGTCCTGCGCCTTCATTTTGTACTGGGCCCACACAAGATGCGGCTGACCCATGGCATGCCTGGCCCTCTAGCTGGTGGGGAGAGGACAGCTCTGGGTCCCTCTGGGCCCTTCTTCCTCCACACTGACACACCATTAACTTAGGAAAGGAAAGGGCACTCAGAGTGCGCTTTCCATGAAGTGGGAGGGAGAGCTGGAGCTTACACTTTATCAGAAATGTGCGTATCGGACATGGTGCACGGTTAAACTACAGGTCGTGATTTACAAGCTAACCAGATACTCAGCTCGTTGAAAAAAAAAAAAAAAGAGAGAGAGAGAGAGGATGAAACATGAAAGAGATGGGAATGTCAGAGGCACAATTCTTGCCCAGGGCTCTGGACGCTGTAGTTCATGGCAAAGCTCACAAATCTGCTGACTTGGTCCCTCACTCCTTCCCATTCCAGAAGCTTTTCTGGCAACTAATTATTTACCTCTTAGACGTGGAAATGGGGGGGTGGTGGTGCGGATAACAGCCGTGTTCAGGGGAGCAGAGAAATACATTTATTGCATGTCTATCATATGCCAGACGCTGTGTTTGGGGCTTTCCACCCAGTTTCTACTTTACTCCTCACAAGGACCCTGTGGGTGCTTCAGATCATCTCGTTAGATGAAGAAGGTGGACCAGTGAATCAGTCAACCTGCCCAAATCACAGGGATGGCTAGTGACAAAAAGGATGCAACCCCAGGTCTGCTGTCACCATCTGCCTCGTTCTCGTTAGTGAAACTGGCACAGATGAAGACATACTTCATTACTATACTCCAAGCACCATTCTAAATGCGTTCCATGTTTTAATGTCTTTCATTCTCACCATGAAACTGGGGCTCAGAGAGTTTGTTCATTTGCTAAGTTGTGTCTGACTCTTTTGTGACCCCTTTGACTATAGCCCATCAGGCTCCTCTGTCCAGGGGGATTTCCAGGCCAGAGTTGGTTCCATTTCCTTCTCCAGAGGATCTTCCTGACCCAGGCAATCAAACCTTTGTCTCCTGCATTGCAGATGGATTCTTAACCAACTGACCCAATAGACAAGCTCTCCGAGAGTTTAGGTAATTTCTACAAGGATTTGCAGCTATGAAGTGGCAGATTCAGGATTCCAAGCTAAACAATCCACTCCCAAGAGAAAGCCTTAGGTGTGACCTGGGTAGCAGAGCAAAGCTGGTGACCGAATATAGACTGCATATGGAAAAGGTCAAGGGAGATTTCCAGGTTTCATGGTTGAGCAGCCAGTGGGAAGATGATGTCAGTCATTGAAATGTGAACTGGATAAGGCTGAGGTGCAGGTTTTAGGGAAGTGCTTGTGACGTCATTGTGGACACGCTGAGTTTGAGGCTTGTGGATGGCACCCCCAGGAGGATGCTTAGCAATGACGGCACCTTCCTTAAAGTGTTGCTGCGGAGACTGAATGAGTTAGTCATTAAAGTGCTTGGAATGACGCCTGGCTCAGAGTGAGCGCTACAGAAGCGCTTGCTATTACTACGGCCTAGTGAACAACTGGGTCATCGCGGAGCTAAGAAGATTATTATGACCCAGTAGGCAACTGGGTCATATGGAACTAAGAAAGCAAGATCTTGGCTGAGATGCAAAATCAGGCATTCTGAATGTATAGATGGGAACTGAAGTCATGGGAGAAAAGCAGAAAGGAGCGAATGAGAAGAGAAGAGAGCCTCAGGACAAGCATCATCAGAGACACACAAACTGTCTCGGAGGAACTGGATGAAGACTGGCCATTAGAAAGCCATTTCTGACGTTTCAACAAAAGAGAAATTACTCTCTATATCTGCAAATAAAGCATTGCGTCTCTGACCAAGGAAGACAACTCCTTGGATGGTAACCAACAGAGTCAGAAATAACAAACAAAATAAGATTAAACCGAACTCCTAGAGAAAAAGGGACCACAGCTAACCCAGCTGCTCTTTTTCGCCCCTGAACAGAATGACCAGGAAACTGTGCCCAGCATCATAGTAGCTGATAATTTCCCAGCCCCTCAATCAGCTTCCAACCCAAATGTGGTACTCAGGGTTCTAGGTGGTGAAGAGTCGTGGGTCTTCAGAGCTGTGGTCTAGTTCAAGACACTGAATATGCCTGTGCATGCATGTGTGCACACACACACACATGCACACATACACACACACACATCTCTGATACTTTCTGGTTGCCACTTTGACTAGTGATGCTGGAGGTTTCCTCTTGATCCCTAGTCCCATACACACAACTTCCTTCAGAAAATCTTTTTTGCTTCACTTGAGTTTGCTCACCTCCCTAGTTCTTACTCTTAGCACTTATCCACTGAATTGAACCTTCCTGCTTCTCTGGCTTCCCTGTTACACTACAAACTTACATCAGAGTTTTATCCCTAGACCCAGGTCCTAGCACAGTGCATGACTATCATAGGTATTCAAAGACTCTCATGTCAAAAATTTATTCCTGGAAACTTCATTTTTAAATTCAGCATCTTCTCTGTAGTCCAGCCCACTTTTGTTCCCAGATTAGACTTAGAGAAGATGTGAGAACATCAGTGATTTGAGCCCTTCTTTGTCCAGTGTGGGACGTTTTTGCCGGGAAAGGTCACCTTTGTTGAGGTATAGTTTACACACATTTTAAGTGCACCACTCAATGAACTTTGATAATTGTAAATGCTTGTGTATTGTCATTCTTGTGCATTGATTGATTGGGCTCAGTCATTCAGTCATGTCCTACTCTTTGTGACCCCATGAACCATAGGCTGCCAGACTCCTCTGTCCATGGGATTTTCTAGGCAACAATACTGGGGTGGGTTGCCATTTCCTCCTCCAGGAGATCTTCGTGACCCAGGGATCGACCTGCATCTCCTGCATATCCTGTGTTGGCAGGCAAATTCCTTACCACTGAGCCACGTGGGAAGCCCATATACTTGTATAACCACCACCATATTCAAGATGAAGATCATTTTCATCCCCAAAGGCTTCCTTGTGTGTTTCCCAGGTTAATTTCCCACCATCATTCAAGAATCAGGCTGCAAGCTGGATGTTTAATGCATAGAATAGGAAGGGGGATGACCCGGGGATGGGTCAACCCCGGGTTTTATGAAGGAAATGAATGACTGCTTATCAGAATGACTGCTAACATGCAGGAGATGAAATCCATGGTTTGGTGTCAAAGAAAAGGTGAAATAAAACATGTCGGAAGGAAAGAAGCCTGGCAAAGTCAGGAAGGCCACAAGTAGAGCCTGGGGTAGTTTGTTTGGACAAGAGGTTTTGGGTCAGGAGGAAACAGCACAGGTGATGAGACAAGAGTTGTTTGGGGTAGAGATGCAGGTCTTCACACAGGTAGGGGAGGGTGTTGGAGATGTCTCATGATGTTGCTGGCATGTGCTCCTGCCTGGGGAGGGGAAGGTCACTCGTGGGCTCTGGACTCTTACTGGCCGGGAAACACACGGGCAGCACACAGAGCTGGGAGCTTTATCCTGAGCTGTGCAGTCACCTGGCTTCTCTGGCTGATTCTTTGCTTTCTTCAGTTCAGAGGCTGCTATTTCTAGCCTCTTCCTAGTCTTTCCTGCTTTATCAGACCTGGCAGATCCCAGGCCTGGATGTCTCCCCGTCCCACTTTTTCTGACTCACCCTATCAGGCTTTCAAAACCAGTCTTCTCTGTGAACAAAGAGAAGAAAACCTTAGGACTGAAAGGTAACAGAAGGAGCCCGTGTTTCTCTGTGACTTTTAATTTTCAACCATCAGTCTCTGTAGAAATAGAAATGTAATTTCAAAGCCTAATCCAGAGACTGATTTCAGCAGGGAGATTTTTGTTTTCAAAATGACTCACATTAAGGGAGGAAGTCCAGATCATCTTTCAGCCTCTCCTTTAGAGATGTTCTACCTGTATAAATACATCTCTCTGGGTTTGTAAGAAACACCCTTCATGGAAGACAAAATTTAACAGCCAGTCCTTTATAACAATTTTGTGATCAGATGATACAATCCTTTTGCTATCTTCCCAGTATTGAGGTTGGTTAGAAAGATCAGAGAAGCCATGACCCAGGTGACAAAGCCCACCTTTATGCAGAGGATGCCACAAAGCTTCTCTCAGATTTCCCTCTGCCGATCAAGTTTTGTCTACAATATAAGAAAAGAGTAGAACTTCATCAGCGGAAGACTTAGGGAAATCTAGCTTTGGGCTAAGGGGGCTGGTCCTGACTCTGGTGTAAAGTAACTATGAGAACCTGGGAAAATAATTTTCCTTTATGAATCTGATTCTTTCTCCTCTGCTATTAAATTATTACTTAAATCTTCAGGATGTATTTTCTTTTCCAATAGGGAGTATGAGTTCCTTGAAGCAGGGGTCCCCAGCCTTTTTGAACCAGGGACTGGTTTTGTGGAAGACAATTTTTCCATGGACCGGTGGTGGGGTGGGGGGCGGCGGTGGGGGAGGGGGTGAAGTTTCCAGCTGATTGCATTATTGTGCACTTTATTTCTGTAATTATTCTATCAGCTCTACCTCAGATCATCAGGCATTAGATCCTAGAGGTTGGGGACCCCTGCTTTAAAGAAAATTCCAATTTGATCATCTGTAAAATGGGGATAATTATAGCATCTGCCTCATGGTGTTGTTATGAAGGTAAAGGAGTTCATTTGTACCAAGAAATTTGGGCCGAGCTGGCACGTATTAAAGGACTTAATAAATGCTGGCCATGATGAGGCTGCTACTAATGATGATGCTGACATGGGAAAATAAAGGAATTCTATAACGACCGCCAACAGAGAAAGGGACTTGGAATAAAGCAGCCAGGGCATGAGCTGGAGATGCAGCTCCCTGGAGCCAGGGGAGGGAGAGTCAGCTTGCGGACACAGAAGCCGAAGGGCCATGTCCTCATGGGAACCTGGAGATCGAGGACAGGACAGGACTGGATGACATTTTCACAAGAGGCTGGAGCCCTCGAGAGCCGCCAAATGCTGGATGAGGAAAAGATTCCAGAATTAGCACGAGGACAGCAAGGAACCTCTTCTGTCCAGACCTGATGGGTGGAGCATCTGAGTCTCCCCAGGGAAGGTGTGACTGCAGCCTGTGCCCGGATGGGTTTGGGGGTCTGATTTGTGTTTCCTGGGCTGATTCACTCCCCGGGGTCCCTGTGGAGCCAAACACAGAGGGAGAGATATGCTGGCACCCCAGTCTCCACCCTCTCCTGCTGATCAAGGGCCCCTGATTCCACATCACCAAACACACAAGGACAGAACCACAGCCTCTTAGGACTCTAAGTCATCAAAACACTGCTCATGTGTGTGTGTGTTCAGTCGGGTCCAATTCTTTCCAACCCCACGGACTGTAGCCTGCCAGGCTCCTCTGTCCATGGGGTTCCCCAGGCAAGAACACTGGAGTGGGTAGTCATTTCCTCCTCCAGGGGATCTTCCTGACCAGGCATCAAACCTGGGTCTCCTGCGTTGCAGATGAATTCTTTACCACTGCGACACCTGGGAAGCCAAAATCAGAAGACCAAATCGAGACTATAGAATCGCTCAGCTTAAAATGCTTTAAAAAGCAGGAATCAAATACATCTGAAATTAAGGCACAGGAAAAGTAAAGCCTTAAAGAGCTTTTGGAAGTAAAAAATGAAGTCATGAAAATTTTAAAGTCTCAATGAATGGTTAAGCATTATCCGAGAAGATAAAATTACCAAAATGGAAGATAAACCTGGAAGTCATCCAGATGTATAGAAATGAAAAATATGAAACAGCAGTTAATGGTAAAAGGACCAAATCCATGCCTCACAGTAGCTTCAGAAAGAGAGAGCTGAGAAATAATATTTGAAGAGACAATGGAAGAGTAACAATTCTCCAAAATGACTGAAGGACCTAAGTACTGAAAGTAATCAACCAATATGTCAAACAGCCAGATGACAGAGGATGAGATGGTTGGATGGCATCACTGACTCAATGGACATGAGTTTGAGCAAACTCCAGGAGATGGTGAAGGACAGGGAAGCCTGGTGTGCTTCCCTGGTCCATGGGGTCGCAAAGAGTCCGACAGGACTGAGCAGCTGAACAACATGTCAGACAATCCAAAGTAAAGTGCTCTGGACGAGACTGCAGTGGGCAGCCCGATGCATGCTCAGAAAGACCACCATGCCAGTCGGGACAGCACCAGCTCCCTGGGGGCATCTAGGACTCTGAGAGGTGCAAGTCTGCACAGCTCTGCACTGAGGCATCCCCATTTGCGAGTCCATCTCCAGATTTCCCCGTGATCTCTGTGTGTACCATATGCACAGCCATCTTTCCTCACATCGCCATCCTGACATGCAATCTAGGATATTAACAATCACAGACTCTGACAATCCCCAGACCAGTCCCTGTGCCCTCCAGGGGCTCCCTCCAGACCCCGCTGCCCCTCCTGCAGGAAGAAGGCTGTCTCAGCCTTCCTCCACACACTCAAGGCTATTCCACTAACATTTCAGGTTCTTGTCTTTGGTGCCAGGGGCAAGGTGACATTCCCGAAGATTTATTATTATTGTTTTCCATCACCTGAGGCACGCCAGTCCTCTAAAAGCTTCTGCACCAGGTCGATTCTCTAAGTTAACTCTGACTTTGCACAGATTTATTGGCAAGGTTTGCGGTTTGCCCTGTGTGTGTGCACACGTGTGCGTGTTCCAGACACAAAGGTGAAGGGAGAGAGAAAACCAATATTTATTTCGCTTTCATCTGTGCCATCCCCTGGGCTGATTGCAGTCATACACACCGATCCCTTCCATACTCAGGAGGGTCTGGAGAGCAGTATCCTGCTCGTTTATCATGTGAGGATAAGAAGGCTCAGAGAAGTTCTAGAAGAGGAGAAGGTCAGATAGCCTCGAATCTAGCTCTAGGAAAGGAGACCAACAAGACAGAGGGAGATCCATATGCTGGAAGGAACCTAGAGTCCATCATAAATGGAAACACATCCGTGTGTGGTCTAACCCAGGCTTGGGAAATAGGTGGGGCCATCTGACTGGGTATTTGTCCTCTGCAGAGTCCAGGGAGGAAGCAAATGGCCATGCTGGCCTGACCTCTGAACCCAGGACACGTGGAGGCTCTGACCAGAACCGCTGGGACTGTGTTCAGCTGTGTCCAGCTGTGCAGTCAGTGCTATGTCCTGGGCTCCCTCCCCACTCTCCTCCTCTCTGCCCGGGACCTATCCTGGCAAGTCCTGGGCCTGACCATCCTCGCCCCTGTCCTTACAGTGACGGGGACCACCCACCACCAGCCGGACAGGCAGAGGACCTGTATCTGTTCTCTGAATGATCATGGGTCTTTTGGTCCCAGATGGAATCGGCCTCTGCTTGGCCCTGAATGATCGATCACAGGTCCATCGTGTTGACCACATTTGGTGTTGGTTAACTAGTTCTGAAATGTTAAATACGTATGTCCCTTTCTGGGCCAAAATTTAGCCTTCCTCATGACCTCAACCCCCTACCCAGTCCAGGGGGCTCGCAGACCCCAACAGAGGGCGTTCACAGACCCTGGGGGGCCACTGGCTGTGCTGACTCAGGACAGAAGGCTCTTCGAGCCTCAGTTTCCCCATTTGAGAGCAGGGATATAAGTCTTCTCATGGGGTTGCCTCGAAGACTCAGTGGGATGCATCTGGGTGAGTGTCAGTCACAGTCAGTGCCTGGCGTTCAGGGCTGTCCATCTCCATCCACCCCAGGACCCCCTCCCACGCTCTCAGAAAGCAGATCAAGCTTCTCCAGGACACTCATAGTCCACACATGCGCCACCGAGGAAGTAAACACACCCGATCTCAAAGGACAAAGAACTGGACTAGGAGTGCAAGGGGGAAGGACCTGAGCCCTGAGGCCACGCCAGCTGCCTCATTTCCCTGCAGCTCAGGTAAGCCCCTTGAAGCACATTTGTAAAGAATTAACCTGCATCTGGAAACTGTTAATCTGCAACTTGAAGCTTTACTGGGAGGCTTTGTGGAGACGGGGCCTGTGAAAGCACACTGCTGGCAAAGGCATCCTCTCGGAAGCCTCCAGGCAAGCCCAGCCCACCTCCCGCACCGTCTGATAGGTGGGGCAGGTCACGCACTGAGCATCAAACCTGGGGTGTAGACAGGACCCCAGGTGGCCCGAAGTCTCAAGCAAGCCCACTGTGCATCTGGTCGGTGAGATCGCAGAGATTTTTTTCAAGCTGAATCTTTGGCCTGGCCCCAGGACATTTTCAGGTGAAAAGAACCTGGACATCGCTTGAGCGCTCTCCCTGCAGATGGCTCTGCCCCACCCTCGCGGTGGCTGAACCTGAAGCCTGCCGCACTGACTGCGTCTCAGCCCGCCCGCCACTGCCCTCTGGTGCTGATAGCCCACAATGTCATGGCTCTTCTGAACTGGCAGGGGGCTTCCCTTCCAGCCCCAGGCCCCGCCATCCTGCCTCTTCTGGGGCCAGCTCCTCTGTGCTGACACAGGGCACGAGGGTGTACTGCAGTATTTGCTGTCTCACCCATTCCTCAGGCAGGCAGTTTCTGGATCTCTGTCTTGTCAGCCTAGCTGATCTTTCCTCTGCATCCTGTGTGTGTGTGTGAATTGCTCAGCTGTGTCCAGATCTTTGTGAGCCCATGGACTGCAGCCCACCAGCCTCTTCTGTCCATGGCCCGTGCAATCCAGGTAACCTTCTAGGCTAACCTCACTCTTTGTAATCGCACTCTTCAAAACCTTTTAACGGTCTTCACTGCCCTCTAGCGAAGCTCAGAATTCTCAGAAACAAATGAATATACTCCTGCAATTTCTCCCTTATCCACATGTCCACTCCCAGATATGGAGGGGGAGAGCATCCTTCAGGGAAACCTTGGGCTCTGTGCTTCTCTCAGAGAGCCTTGATCCCTGTCCCACCCAGAAGTGTTACTGAGCATAATTTCTACCCGAATGCTCTTTCCTGCCCGCAACCTCAACAAGTCAACCCCTACAGAACCCATCTCGAAAGTCGCTTTCTCAATCAGGACCTTCTCTGGCAATCCCACCCCATTCTAAGTGGGGTGCCCACCTAAGCATCATGCTCTCAACTCGGGGACAGGGCTTCCCACGAGACTGTGTGCTCCCAGACCCAGGAGCTACCATTTCTGCTTGCATTTAAAAAGTCTCCCCAGGCCCAGGAGAGATACAGCATCTGGCACATAGAACTCACTCAATAAATGTTGAATGAGAAGCCCTATCTAGCTCAGGAACCAGAAGAATGGCAGATGCTGCAAGGGTAAAAAAAATCACCATGGTTACTTCTATTTGCATAATAATAGAAAGGTAGTTATGGAACATTTGCTATCTGCAAGGCTCTGTTAAGTGCATTAAATTCACTTACTCATTAAACAGGCACAGTGACGCTTCACCCCTATACTATCTCATTTAATCTTTACATCAACCTTGGCTGGTGGGGTGAGCCAGGATCAGATCTATTACAGATGAGAAGACAAATCTGGGAGAGGCTGATGGCCAAGCAGCCAAGGATAACGGGGGCGCCAGGGCTCTTGCCTAGGTGTGCAACCTCGCTCCCGGGGACACAAGTCTGCTAGCCCTTATTAACACTCTGCCACCTCCGCTGACAGAGTCAGGTCCCAGGAGACAAAGCAAACACAGAAATGTGCTTTGCCTGCAGACCCAGGCTGTAAAAGCAATCACAGTTTCTCTCTTGCCTCCAGTTCCTAATCAATTATGGAGGAAATGACAATGAGGCAGAGGAGACAGAGATGCAGAGTGACTGTAGTTCTCTGAAAAGATTCCCCAGGCTTTGCTTCTGCAGCCACACTTGCCTGGCTGGGACACCAGGGCAAAGAGATGTAGGGTTTGGTGCCTGACACGGAGACAAAGGAAAAATGACTGACCAAGTGAATTAGTGAAGGTGAAATAAACAGTGCTCAGCAACAGATGGGGCTGATGCTGGGTAATTTTCTGCCATCACCTCCCCTCTGGTAATAGATAATCTTGCAGCTGCTGGAGTCCCAGGGAAGGTAGGCTCACAGCTTCAGTCTCCTTCCTGCTTGGAAGTGGTGTGCCTCTCCATCTCTTAACCTGTCTCAATGATAAAAATCTTAAGAGCCCCAACTTCTTGCAAGACGTATAGTGGCGATTCAACTCAGTCCTGACTGAGGCTGCGATCCGTCAGGCTGTCACGGTGACAGGCAGATTTGTAAATGCTCTGGCTCCAGTGTCAGGTTGAAGGTGACATTTTTCAGCTGCAGACTTTTTTCCCCACATCCCTCATGGAGACAGAATAGCTCAGAACTAGAAAGAGGCCCCTGGGCAAGCCTCTGTCCCACCCACGCCACCCTGGACCAGGGCTGTTGACCTCTGATCCTCAGACTGTGGCTCTGCTCCTCTGAGCCACCTCTGCCCTGACCCAGAACACTCAGAACACAGCGATTCCTGTAAGGCCGGGCCCCCAGCCCCACGCCCCTCCCCACCCCGGTCTGAGCCTGGCCTGATTTAGCCTTATAATGACTTGTCTTGGCTGATGGTCGCTCTGCCATTACCATTATAAATACTTACACAGATTAATTAACCATAGCATAAGAGCCCAGAATCCCAACGAGGTTCATTAATGACCTGCCAGGCTATTTCTGGGCTGAGGCATCGAAAGCTAGTCCCGAACGTTCATGACATTCTTCCCTTTGATTTCTTTCTGGAATCAGGAAACCTTATTTATGGTTTTGTTTGAACTCTTTCTCTCCTTAGGATTCCATTCTCAGTGTCTTTAATCCTCAAGGAGTCTCGTGGGGTGACCTGGCTTTCTGCCTGAGTCTCTGCATTTACCTGACTTCCTTTATGAAGTTCAGGGAGACGCCTTCAGCCCTGATGCCCTGTCAGCGTCGGCCAGGGGCTCCTGTCCCTGTCCTGGTCCAGAGACCAGGATGGGATTTCAATCTCTCTCTCCTCCCCGCTTCCATCTCCCTTCCTCCTCTTCTCTCTCTCCCGTTCGATCTCTCTCCCTCTCCTCTTTCTCTCCTTTCTTTAAACAGGAGTTAGCCTGGTCTCAGCACCACCTGGAGATCTGCATGGGGGAAGGCAGCTGCCGCACAACCTCCAGGAGGGGTCCCCGAGGGGGAAAGTGTGGGGTGGTGGCAGGGGAGGAAGAGAAACCTGGAGCTGTAAAGACTGCAGAAGCGCAAGCCGGGGTTTCCCAGCCCTCGCCATGTCTCTTTCCTCCCGTCCTGTGCCGCCCCTGCCCCGTCTCCATGGCCGCAGCTCCCACCCCAGTCCACCCCACCCGCAGGTCCGCCTGGCCGTGCTCCAGCCAGAGCGCCTT
The DNA here is from genome assembly GCF_032452875.1 of Bos javanicus. NCBI lineage: Eukaryota > Metazoa > Chordata > Mammalia > Artiodactyla > Bovidae > Bos > Bos javanicus. The sequence continues at coordinate 35,628,828 of NC_083896.1, forward strand.
TCTTTCCTGATCAGAGGACACGGCCATCTCCATCATTTTCAGTATCTGAATTAGACAAGATCGCTGAGCTTCAATTTCTTCATTGAAAAGTTAATGGTATCTACCTGGTAGCAGTGTCTGTGTGTGTGTGTGTGTGTGTTGGGTAATGAGTAAGGCTGGATATGACAAACTCCTAACAAGAAGAGCTCAGTGCATGTTGGTTCACCCCACCCCCAGCCTCCAGCAGCCTGCTAATCTCGGCTAAATTCACCCTGGAAACACAAGTGCTTGATGAGCTCCACCCAGTGGAGGGGCCTGAGCTCAGCAGGGTCACTGCACCCCAACCCTGAGTGAGGGACCCCATCCTCTGGGGTGTGGTGCTCATACTGCTTTGGGGGTTTATATTAAGGGGGAGAAGAATGAAAGAGGAGAAAGAGAAGCGGAGAAAACAAAAGCAATGGGAAGAAGGATGGTGAGAGGTGCTCAGGGGAAACAGGCAGAGGGAGTTATCAGAGGTTGGTGCCCACAGGAGCCCTGGATGGGGGGGGGGGTCTGGGAGGAAGAGGGGGAGCGGAGGGGCAGGGCCAGCTGATGGAACCCCCCTCCAGCTCTGACATCTCAGCTCAGCCAGTCTGGGCCCCTGGGTTACAGCCAAGTGACCTCCTGGTGGTCTCTGCAGTGAAGGAAGCGCAGCCTCAGGTGTCTGGAGGAGGAGAAGAGGCAAGCCTTGGTCCAGCCTTGTGGGAGTTCAGCCTGGGGTGGGGTGGGGGATGAGGAGCAGGGAGGGAGATGGACAGGCTGAGCCCGGAACCCAGGACCCACTGTGGTCCTCTCATCCTGCCTTGGCTGTGCCTGCATCTCTACTGCAAGCGCGTCTCTCCATCCTGGGGCTCTGGGGAGCACCAGACTGGTATCTCTTCACTTCTCATGTCTAGAGGGCACACGATAACCATGCTCTCCAGCCAGGGCTGTCTCCCCAGCCTGCCAGGCCTTAGGGGGCGATTCTTGTGCTTTCTGCCTCTGCAAGAGCCCAGCCTAAGCGGTCAGCGGGAGCAGGGACTGGATGTGAGACTGGAGATGACCCACCACTTCCCCAGGCCTCACATTCCTATCTGCAGAATGGGGTGATGACGACCCCCCTGAGGGTTGCCAAGAGATGGGAACTGAAGGATGAACGTAGGGGCGGTTTTCAGCATTGCCCACAGAGCGCCTTACTCAGCCTGTTGCCGGGACATGGCATCATGTTTTGTCTTCTGTGATCCCATGTGAACCAGCATCAGCTGCTGTACCTGTAACAGGTGCCACCTCCTTGGAGTGGAGGGGCCCCGGCGGAGGACAGAGTGACAGGAAGGGCCCAGGAGAAGACGAACTCGGTATCCAAACAGGAGGGGATGTTTTGTGAATTGGGCTGCAAGACCTTCCCAGAGGAAGACGAGAAACTGACATCTCCTGATGCCAGCACCCGTTCCTGCACAAGGACAACCCAACCCCGCCCCTCCTCTTGAACATCACCTTGCGAGGAACCAGTGCTTCCGGGGGAAACTGGGGCTAAAAGCAGCATTTGTGGGAGACGGAATTCCCTAGAATAAATGTCCTGCGTCCGGTCTAGGGACTGATCAGCCTGCAAATTAAGGCCCTGAAAGTTAAAGAGTTAACGATCCTGCCCTGAAACTTGAAAGGCAAGGCTCACTTCCACCTGCCCCTTCCTTCCTTCTCCTGTCCTCCCTGGCCCCCCTGAGTGATCCTTTCAGGAGTTCCTGGGTTCCTGGGCCACACTGGGAGCTGGGGGGAGGGTCCTGCCCGCCTCTGTCCTGGCTCCGCCTGGTCCCGCTGCAGAGCCACAGGTGGTGGCAGAGGCCCCAGGAGAAAGAGCTACCCCACTCCAAGGCTTCCCTCCTTCCTCAGCCCCATTTTCCTTAACAAACATCCAGCTCGTTTGCTAGCATTTGCTCTTTCTAAAAGGGCGTGCACACACACGCTAAGTCGCTTCAGTCATGTTCGACTCTATGCGACCCCATGGACTGTAGCCCACCAGGCTCCTCTGTCCATGGGGTTCTCCAGGCAAGAATACTGGAGTGGGTAGCCATTTCCTTCTCCAGGGGATCTTCCCAACCCAGGGATTGAACCTGTGTCTCTTATGTCTCCTGCATTGGCAGACAGGTTCTTTACATTAGCGCCACCTGGGAATACACACATGGAAAATTAAAACAGACTGACATATATATATACACACTACTATGTAATGAGAACATAGTATATATAGCACAGGGAACTCTACTCAGTTCTCTGTAGTGACCTAAATGGGAAGGAAATAAAAAAAAGGGGGGGGAGATATATGTATACTTGTGGCTAATTCACTTTGCTGTGCAGCAGAAACTAACACAACATTGTAAAGCAACTCTACTCCAATAAAAAGGAATTTGAAAAGCTAACTAAACACTTAAACAAGAAAATAAAATGTGCCATTGGTCTTGAGAGTGGTCTAAGAGCCCTAAGGCAACATCTCTAAGAGGGGCTGGGGTCCGTTGGCCTCCGGGACTGGCTGAAACCATCTCAGAGCGTGACTGGATGTCTGCCCGTTGTTCTGTGAGACCGGGTGCTGCATTTTCCCATCCTCCACGGGGTTGCACGGCCTGACGGTGGGATCAGGATTTGATGTTCAGTGTGCAGGGAGCGGCTGGGGTCTTTTGCCCGAGCATCCCCACACCCGACAAGAAGTAGTGTCAGCTTCAACTCAAACATGAACTGCTGTCAGCATCGGAGCAGGCCCTGGGGATGCAAGGTGCATAGTCCAGGTTCTGTCCCTGCTGGGAGCCCACGGGGAGCAGGGGGCGGGTGGGGTGGTGCCCTAGGGGTCCCGGGTCAGGGGCTCCCTAAGAGAAGCAGATGGAGGCGGGAGAGCTGAGACCAGTTTGGGAGTTTGGGGCTCACCTCACAGACCTTCCCACTTGAAACGATTGTTTTGATATGATCTGAAAGGATTTTTCAGGCACTTTAAAAGCCATCATTCACCTGCTGGGATCTGGTTTAGTGACGTGTCTACCCAGCCTCCTCTGGTTGTACCTGTGCGGTTGGCTTTGCAAACCATTGTTCGGACACCCATTGGGGGTGCGGACTGCTAGAGAGCAGGACAGACTGCGCTTCCTCCGCGGAGCGCTCTGCGAAGCGTCCCCAACCCCTCCGCGCCCCAGTTTCAGGGGTCCGCCTGCCTGGAGCGAAGAACGCGGCGCGAGGAGCGCGGGCGCGCCCTCCGGTGGCCGTCCTCGGAGCTGCAGGCGCGCCAGGCCCCGCGTCTGCAGGATCCCGGATCCAAGTGTGCAACCTGCGGGCTGCGCGCGCCGCACCCGGTGGGGTTTATGAGCCCCCGTTAATGTCAGCGCAATAATAGCCCCGGGGAGGCCATTACACCACTATTTCCATCCAGAGGAGGGCTGTTCCATCAACTGCTGCAGAGGCCTCCTCGGTAAATGAGCTTTCTTTTAAAAATATATTCACTTGGTTGCCTTGCTAGAGCTCTTTCGGCGCCAGGGGACGTGTCTGGGGCGGCAGGGCCAGTGGGCGCTGGGGACCGCCTGAGGGTCGGCAGTGGAGGCCACGAGGGGGCAGTTCCCAGCCGGCCTGGATGCCCGGTTGCTCAGTGCCCCTCCCCTCCTGCGGCCCTTTGTCCCTTTCTCCCTGGTGACAGGGGATCGAGTCATTTTGCTCCCTGGAGGGGAGGGGTTCTGTGCCCACTACCCCGATGCCCACCTGGACCGCAGTGCCTGGCAGTCTCTGCAGGCACCAGGGTGCATTAATTCAGGAACTGTGGTTACCCAGCTCAGGTCACCCCAGGAGATAGGGTGGACAGTCCAGGGCAATTCCAGGCTGGATGCTCAGGAAGGTCTCTCACTGTGGGAACCAGCCTGGTGGCCGGGTGGGGACCCTGGGAGCCCCAGGTGGCAGCAGGAGGCACACTCTCACCCTCGTGCTGTCCTCATTAGGGTCAGAGAGTGACTGAGCGGGCCGGGCCCTGCTGGGACCCCAGTTGAAAAGGGCAGAAACCCCACATTCACACAGTTGGGATACAGGTGACCTGGGCACCCCAGAACTCCTGGCAGCTGACGGATTTGTCCACGTTCACTATTGTGTTCCATGTTTTTCACACTTGACGGAGCTTTTTAGCTTCCCGGGAACATTTTTAGTTCAGTTGTTTGTTACCTGACAGCAGGCAGGGAGGTTGTTTTGGGGGAGTGGGGGGCAGCGTGCAGGGTGAGCTGAGACTGAGCCCCACCTGCCCTGAGAGCCAGCGCCCTGTTCACATCCCCTGCTGCCCCCAAATGCAGCTGCCCTTGGGCTGTCCTTGGAGGACATGGCCTGTGGGCCTGGCTCCAGGGCCCCCCGCACCCCTCCGACCAGGGCACTTGGCTCAGGCTGCTTCCCGGAGGTGCACCCGGCAGGCCAGATCTGGGGTGTAATTGTCTCTAATTAGCATTTCCCACAGATGGAACATTCCCCAAACCCCAGCCTTCGGCTGAGTGGTTCTCAGAAAAGCACAGAAATTATTTTCTACCTTGGAAGACATCAAAGGAAAGCGAAGGAAATTAGCCCATTCTCATCGGTGTCTCTGGGCCAGCCTCACTGTGGCGTCTGGGTGGGGCCCAGCCTTTAGAGGCGCAGAGAGGTGTCTCTAAACCACATAATCCCTGATGAGGAGATGAGCCGGGGTGGGGGTGGGGGGGCAGAGCGGACCTGCTCGCAGCCCCTCCCAGGCCCCCATGTGGCCCTGTGGCTCCTCCCCACTGGGGGCTCTCATGGGCCCCTGGTTACTCAACACCTTACCTGTGCTTCATCCCCCGATCTTTGTGCAAATCCCGGGGGTGGGGCTGAGTCTAGACTTTGTAAATGTTCAGTGTAGAGCGTAGCACTGCTCATGCAGCTCAAGATCAACCTCTCAGAGTCGGAGAAGTCCCTCAGTCACTCTGACTCGATTCCCCAAATTTGTTTTTTAAGTGCCTTTTTCTGCCAATGTTCTAGATACTGTGGATGGAGACAGAGAAGTGCCTCTGAGCATTTGGAACTTTAATTCTAGTAGAGAGACTGACGCTACACAGATTAAAAGGAAGAGGGTATGGAGCAAAGGGAACCCTTCTGGTGCACTGATGGTGGGAATGTAAGTTGGTGCAGCCACCGTGGAGAACAGTATGGAAGTTCCTTAACAAATTAAAATAAAACTAACATGTAATCCTACAGTCCCATTCCTGGGCATAGATCCAGAGAAAACCATAACTTTAAAAGACAAGTGCTCCCCAGCGATCACGGCAGCACTAGGTACAATAGCCGAGACATGAACGCAACCGAAGTGTCCGTTGGTGGAGGAATGGATAAAGATGATATGGTACCTGTGTACAATGGAATATTACTCAGCCAGAAAAAAGAATGGATTAATACATTTGCAGCAACATGGATGAGCCTAGAAGTTGTCATACTGAATGAAGTTAGTCACACACAGAAAGAGAACTATCACATGGTATCCCTTCTATGTGAAATCTTAAAAAAAGGTGCAAATGAACTTATTTACAAAAACAGAAATAGAGCCACAAATATAGAAAACAAACTTATGGTTAACCAAGGCGGGTGAGGGGCGAGGGATAAATTGGAAATTGGAAGACTGGGTTTGACAAATACGCACTACTATATATAAGATAGATTATAAAGTTGGACCATAAAGAAAGCTGGGCGCCGAAGAATTGATGCTTTTGAACGGTGGTGTTGGAGAAGACTCTTGAGAGTCCCTTGGACTGCAAGGAAATCCAACCAGTCCATCCTAAAGGAGATCAGTCCTGAATATTCATTGGAAGGACTGATGCTGAAGCTGAACCTCCAATACTTTGGCCACCTGTTGTGAAGAGGCGACTCATCTGCAAAGACCCTGATGCTGGGAAAGATTGTAGGCGGGAGGAGAAGGGGACGACAGAAGATGAGACGGTTGGATGGCATCACTGACTCAACTGACATGAATTTGAGCAAGTTCCGGGAGTTGGTGATGGACAGGGAGGCCTGGCATTCCCGCAGACATCAGCTTGCTTGTGGTCCTCCCTTGGGGCAGCTTGGCAACCCTCTGAGGCTCCTTCTAGAGTTTCATCACACCAGGCCCCTGCCCTCTTCCCACCTCTGTCTCTCCTCCTCTCCTCCTGGGGGCTGCCACATCCGAGAGGAATGTGATCTCCCCCAGATCATCACCTGGGCTGGATTCAAACTGCTGCCTCCTGACACCTCCCTGGTCTCTAGGAAGGTGGGATGTTGGAACAAGGAGGGTCCGTGGGGGAATGAGGGATGGGACAAGGGAGGCAGGGCCAAGAGACCTAGGTGGGTAGGCTGCAGACCCCAGCTTCAAACCCCAAGCTAAGCAACCACTCAGTGTAAAGAAAGCCCATGCCCCAGCCAGAGGACAGGAGACTGGCAGGTCCCAAGCCCCGAGGGGAGGCTGTGTCCACTCCCTGCCCGCTCTCAGCACCCTGTAAGCTGCAGCCCATGTGGAAGAGGGCATGACAAGGAAGATGCTGCCAACCGCTCCAAGGGTGTTGAGACAAGGTTTTCTGTGCAGGGCCCCAAATCCATGCTTTATTTTCCCTGGAAGTGCAGGAGAACCAACCACCTCCCCACAGTCTGTAGGGGGTGAGCGGGCTCAGGGTATCGTCCTGTGATCTCTGTCATCACCAGTCGCCCATTAGAGTGACCCTCCGTGACCACCCTGGAAGAGTGGGTGGAGCCAGCGCCGGGTGCAGAGAGAGGGAGGGAACGATGGATGCACCTGGCCACTCCTTGCCCCAACATCCCACAGAGAGATACAGCTCTCTCTGGATCCAGGGGTCCTCTGTCTGTGTGTCCTTGGATGAGTGTCTGTGTGTGTGTGAGAGGGTTGGGGGAAGGTGCTGTTCTGTCTCTGACACTCACATGCCTTTCAGTAGTGTGCTCTGCACAGGGCAGGCCTGGCTGGCAGTAACATGCACACGAGCCATGAGCCCAGACACGCCCTCAGGCACAGTGTGGGGATGCCAAGCCCACCTCCCTCTGGGCCGCCAAGGGGGACCCGAACCCCGAGAGGAGGTGAGGGCAGAGTCCAGAGGGAACATTTCTGATGTGTTGGGGGAGCCAGTGTCAGATCCAGCGGAACTGGGTAGGTTTCTGGCTTAGACATTCAGCAGAGGACGAAAGACTGGCATGAGAAGGAAGGACCATTCCCAGCACTGCAGCCTGGAGAGGAAGTGAGGGGCGGATCCTCCTCCTCGCCAGGCGGTGCTGAGGGCCTGCAGCACTGCCAACCGCCACCAGAGAGCGCAGCCCTGCTCACCGAGAGGCTAAGCACAGGGTGTCCGGCTCTGACTGCAGCTGTGTTCAAACAGCACGGAGCTGAGGCGGAGGGGCCGAGATGGGGAGAAGGGACCACAGCCAATCTCGGCTCCTTGAGCGCCCGGCCTCTGTGGAGTTAGGGAGACAAGCACACATGGAGGAGGGACTGGGACTCGGTCCTCCACGGGCCCTGCAGGGTGTCCCCAGAGGCGGGCTCATAGTGCCTTGAACTGCAGCAGCGATTCTGTGGTGACAGACTCTCAGATCAGTCCTCACAACAACCCTTAAGACGGGCATCACCCCGTTTCCATGTGAAAAAACAGGCTGCCCAGACGTATGGCCGGCCAGCAGTCATGCATCCATCTCTCAGTAGCTGACAAGGGACTAGAGATCAGAAACCTGCTGATGGAGTCAGAATTCAGCACGGTGGTCCTCATAGCCTGCGAAGTGTCTCAGCCATGATGCAGACGGTGAAGCTGGTAAGAGGGGATTCCTGGTGTGGAGGAGGTTTTCCTCCAGCCCTCCAGTCCTGGAAGTGGTCTCCCCAAGAGATGTCATCTGAGATGGGGGGATATGAGCTTATCCACTGAGGTCATTGACCTCAATGCTCCAGCTGCAGTGTCCACAGAGGGGAAACACACACACACACACATATACACACTTACACACTTACACACATATGAGCTTCCCTGATGGTTCAAGCAGTAAAAAATCCTCCTGCAATGCAGGAGACACAGGAGACGCAGGTTGGATCCCTGGGTGGGGATGATCCCCTGGAGGAGGAAATGACAACCCACTCCAGTATTCTTGCCTGGGAAATCCCTTGGAGAGAGGAGCCTGGTGGGCTAGAGTCTGTGGTTCACAAAGGGGTCAGACATGACCTAGCATGCACTCACATACGAGTGTGTGCTCATATGTGCCACAGGAGGGGTTGGAAATGCACTTCCTGACTCTGACACTTCCTGACGTGTGACTTTGAGTGCCTAATATCACCTCTGATGCTCTACATTCTAAAAGAAGGACCCTAAGACCTTTCTGAGTTCTCATGAGCATCAGTGAAATGGAGCAGGACCTTGTCTCCCATGTCCTCAGCCTGTCTTTTGTCTGTGGAAAAATTTGAGCCAAAAAAATAAGTTTAATCAGAGAAGTGAGAACTTTCAAAAACAAAGGAAAACAGTCAAAGGAAATCAAATAGTAAGAGCTTAGTCATTAAGCATAATCAAGGACCTTTAGTTCCTTCTCCAGGGCTATAGATAATATTCTGAGCCATATCCTGTGAGTTGTCTTTAGATGCTGAAACCGCCCCCAGGTGGAGAAGTTAACTGCATGATGACCAGACTGTAGCCATGAGAGAAGCAGCCACAGTTCTGAGAACTGGCCTCAAGAAACAGAGACAAACTGGTCCTAGAACTAAAGACAAACTGTACCTAAAAAACCACCTCGATGACGCTGATCAGACTGCTGATGACCAACTACTGTACCTAAAACCACCTTGATGACGCTGATCAGACTGCTGATGACCAACTACTGTACCTAAAACCACCTTGATGACGCTGATCAGACTGCTGATGACCAACTACTGTACCTAAAACCACCTCGATGACGCTGATCAGACTGCTGATGACCAACTTCAAGATGACTGTCAGAGCTGACGGTGCTGTTTCTGCAAGTAACCCCCTCCCGCCGTCTATAAGAGCTCTTGCCTACTGTCAGCGAGGGGTAGTCGGCCACTGGACAGGAATCCACCCTCTCCGCCCCAGGTGTCGGCACCCAAAATAAAGCAAACTTTTCTTTCCACCAGCCCAGCCCCTTATTGGCTTTTGAGCGGTGAGCAGCCGGACCCACTCTCCATTACACCGGGGCCTCCCTCCACAAAGGGCTTGGCCCTTGGTGAAGGCTCAGTCCCCACGGCCAGTTCTTGTGCCGCAACCTCAGAAGGTCGAGCTGAGCAGAGGCAGGCCGGGGACGCTAGGTCTAGCCACTCGGCCAGCAGCCCCACTCAGTCAGCCCGCTCTTGTTTTCAACCCAGCATTTTATAGACTTCTCAATTTCCCCCTCTGATTCTGGCTTCAGGCTGCCTTGCTGGTGTATTAATAATAAATTGCAATGTACTGCGCAGGTCTAACTCTTTGCTATAGTTTACTGAGCACTTTTACCTACAATACGCCACTTAATTCTCATGACTTCTGTGAGGTGAGGAAGCCACGGGTCTCAGGAGGCGGGGGTCAGGCACAAGCTCAGAATCCATGCATGGCGGTCCCTCCCCTGCCGGCCAGGATGGCCAGGGCCCTGGCCCACCAGCGCACAGGTAGCCTTCTGTCCTGCTGACCCTGACCAGGTGCAGTGCTCCAGACACAGAGCTGTCTGCTGGACACGCGAGCAACGTTAGAAAAGCACCAGGAACTACCAGTCCATCTGTCATCTTCAAGAACGTCAGTGTCAGGACGGATGGAGGCTAAGGAGATGTGAGGATGCGTCCAGCCGCGGGGACGGCCAGCAGTGGGGACCTTGTGACTGAGAAGAGACTGTGAGACAGGCTGAGTGTGAGCTGACAGTGGACGCCGCCGGCATCTACGTAAATTTCCTGAGCTTGATCACTCCTTTGTGATTACGGATTACGTAAGAGACCGTGTGGTTCCAAGAAGCTGCAGAGCCAACGTGGGTGACAGCTGCTCGTATGCTGTTCGTGTTACTTTTGTAAAGGTTCGAAACTAAAAAAATGTGCAATGGGCAGATATCTCGAGCAAACATATGTCTCTGATAACCAGCGTGCTGCCTGAAAGCCCATCAAATTTAGTTATACAGATCATTCTGTAATTCTAAATCATAGAGATGTGAGGGTGATTTGATCAGATCCGCTTGCCCTTTCCCATGCACGCATGAGCGTGTAAATGCATGTTCACAGACACGCACACCCAGTGCTGGAAGAACTCCAAGGCAGTCCTTCACCTCTGTGGGCACCTCTGACCTTTACGTTTATTTTATATCGAGCTAATGGTTCCCATCACGTGAGCCTGTTGGTCTTGGCTCTACTGGACGTGCTCATATAGAAAACAGCTCAGCCCAGAGTATTTGAAAACAGCTATGGGTTCTCAGCATCTCCTTTTTCTCAGTCCCCCTCCATAGTTTTGCATATTTTAGGACCAACATGGACCTTGGAGCCTTCCCAGAGTCTCCTGTCAAAATTCAAATTCTGGGGGCCTCTCTGCTGGCCCAGTGCTTCTACTGAGGGGATGCTGGTTTGATCCCTGATCAGGGAACTAAGATCCCACAGGTCATGGGGCAGCCAGGCCCACGTGCCGCAGCTAAAGAACTCTGCATGCCAAAAAAAAAAAAAAAAAGAGCAAAACCTCAAATTCCCCAGAATAGAAAGGGGCTCGAGCCCAAGGCTCTTATTACAAACGTTGACCGTGTCAGTGTCCCCAGACTGAGTGATACAAACCAGCTCGGTAAGCGCCTAAGAATCAAACCAACGAACCAAGTTTCTCTGCCGGAGCTCGCACCCCAGCACTAAATAGTAGAACAATTAAAACCCTCGCAGATTGCGTGTCTGGGTCCAGATTCCAGCTCATTAGGAGCCAAGCCAAGATCTGAGCTTTCCCCTCCCAGAGCAGGGCCTTTCCTGGGAGGGTGCTTGGCACACTCCGTTCAAACAGTCACCTTCACAGGAGAGGCCATGTGAAGCCACGGCCTATCTGCTGACTTGTGGACCTGCTCCTGAATCAAGTCCTCCATGGGATGTCAGCGGAGGTGGGATTGTAGGTGGAGGTGATGGTGAGCGATGCTTGGGCTTTGGGGCTAGAACTGGGTGTAGGCATTATCTCCTCCAGGATTCAGTAGCTGTGAGAACTGAGAAAGCCACTCAAGCTCCTGGGGCCTCAGTGTCCCCACCTGTGACGCTGAGATAAAATGATCTCCCTTCCAGGGCTGAATAACTGAAGAAAGTAAATGCAAAGCTATGTGGGCTTTCCAGGTGGCGCTGGTGATAAAGAACCCACATGCCAATGCAGGAGATGTAAGAGACATGGGTTCAATCCCTGGGTGGGGAAGGTCCCTTGGAGAAGGGCGTGCCAACCCACCCCAGTATTTTGCCTGGAGGATCTCCTGGACAGAGGAGCTTGGCAGGCTATAGTTCATAGGATCGCAAAGAGTCAGACACAACTGAAGTGACTTAGCATGCACGTGGCCCTTAGTAGGCACTCAGCAAGTACCAGTCATTAATGGATGTGGCCATCATTCCGGAAACGTTATAAATGATGCAAATTTGGCAAAGGTCCACTCTGTGTTTTCGGCTATGTAAGAAACAAATTAATTATGATAATAACATCAACGAAAGCACATCGTAGTCACTAATACGAATTTTAAAATGTGTTGGGAAAACAACCCATGATATATTGGGAAAAAGCCAAGACAACCAGTAGACAAACTGTGGCCAAACAGATGAGCTTCTGTGCTGTTTAATACATTTAATAAAACAGCGTAGCTTCCTGAAACTGCTGTCTTGCCAAACCGAAATATCCCACGGGCTTAAACAGAAAAGATGAACGACTCTGTTCATCTTACACAAGAACTGAAGTCTGTGAGATGGTCCCATTGGCGACCAGGAGGTGAGGGTCAGGGGTGAGAGCTGATGTTTGCTCAGCTCACAGGGCTAAACATTTTAAAGATGGTTCTGATGAACCTATGTGCAGGGCAGCAATGGAGATGCAGATGTAGAGAACAGACTTGTGGGCACAGTGTGGGAAGGAGAGGGTGGGACGAATTGAGAGAGTAGCATGGAACATATACATCACCATATGTAAAACAGATAGCCAGTGGGAATGTGCTGTGCGACACATGGGTGGTGGTCTGCGAAAACCTAGAGGGGTGGGATGGGGTGGGAGATGGGAGGAAGGTTCAAGAGGGAGGGGACGTGTACACCTGTGGCTGATTCATGTCGATGTATGGCAGAAACCAGCGCATTATCCTAAAGCAAATACCTTGCAATAAAAAGTTTTTTTAAAAAGATTAGTTAAACTTAAGTCTTGTATCTACAAGAATAAGATAGAGAGATTCTTGCTACACAAAGAGTGAATGCAGAGAATGGTAACTTTTTAAACACAGTCCAGACTGGGGAGCTTTCTTTTCATGCAGTAAGTGAGTGAACTGTATTAAGATGCAGATGAAAGGAAAAAACATAAGAGCAAATACCACCAACCGTGCCCCGAATTCAGAGCTCAGGGTGCCATCCGCCCACCAGCATCCTTGGGTGCAGGCCTGCGGTGGAATTGAGCTTAGGTGTCTGATGATCACAGCCCCTGGGAAGGTTCCCTCGATCACCACTTTCAGAGACAACATCACAAGTCACAGACTGGAAGTCAGCCCGGGAATGACAATGGGGACGTTCTTGCAGACGAGGGAACAATAGGTCTGGTTCTGTTACACTGAGCCAACACTGGATTCATCAGCAATAGAGAAAGCCTGTCATAATAGCAGCGAATGAGCTTAATGCAATGAAGCAACCCCATACAAAAAGTCCCACCACCCCCAGACTGATCAGTGATTCACCAGCTCCCTGAGGCCTCCGCCTCTCTCAAGGACTGCTGAGGCCTGACAGCTGTCCCGTTGGAAGGAACCAGAAGCACCGTGCATTTCCAGTTTGTCATTTTGCAGGTGATGAGACTCAGACCCTCAAAGGACCTGGAACTGTTAAATCACAAAAAATGGTACCAAGCTCTGGAAAGACTTGCGTTCCTACTGTAGCTTCCTCTTCTCTGGGAGCATGCCAGCCAGCCCAGGAGTGACCAGATGTCTTGTCTGGAGAAGGGAGGCTTTTAGGAATGGCTCATTTTTTCAATTAGGATCATTTTCTGGCTCTAATTCAAGCAGGGCCCAAGCAACTCCTGCAACACACCGGCTTCTGTGGGAAACCGAATGTGTAATGTGGTGTGGCAGTACTCACGTTGACCACAAGATGGCGCCAGTACCCTATGCCAGGGAACTTCCCTACCTGATCGCCCGTACAGCGTGTGTATATTTATTTTCAATGAGGTCAGGAGTATCAAGGTTGTAAAATAACATATTTTCACTTGTTTTCTTCCTACATCTCAGACATAGCTTTTCTGAAGTCAATTATCTCCCTGAGATGCTGTTCTCCCCACCCCCGTTCTCGCTGAGCTGCCTTTCAATGTATCAGAGTCTGACACCAATAGACCGAATGGGTTGGGGAGGGGGATGGGGGTGGGTGGGGGATGGGGTGGGTGGGGATGTAGTTTCCCTGTTCGGATGTTTTGTTTTAAAAGGCAGTCTGCAGACGTGAGGCCTCTGTTCTCCAGCCCCGTGGGTGAGTCCTAGAGAGGTGAAGGCCGTGATGGTGCCTGGGGAGGAGACGGGGGTCAGCTGGGAGCCCCTGGAACAGAGCCTCCAGCTCTGGTTCTCTGGTGATGCTCTGGGTGAGGGATGGAGGAGCATTTCTGGGGAGGTCCCAACAGAGGCCAAAAGGGGAGCAGTGGGCAGACACCCCCAGAACTCTCTATGTCGGTGTCTGGTGCCGCACTTAAAGGGAGGCTTTGTCCAGAGCTGGGTGACCAGGATGGTGAAGGGGCGGGAAGAAAGATCACGGGTGTTCACACACACACACGCTTACACACACAGCACACACTTACACACACAGGCACCCATACACATACACAAGTGGGTGATGGCTTGCGGCTCTCACAAAGCACAGATCTGGAGCCTGGCTGACGCCCGGGAAACAGGCGGTCCAAAGGCCACACGCTCCTTTTGGGGCTGCCATTTCTGGCATTCAGAGAAGGCCGCCCCCAGCTTCCGTGTCCTCCGAGGCACTAGGGATCCCACGGATCACTCCAAGCCCCACCCGCTGCTCACCGGGACCCCTGAGCTGCCCTGGATGAGCGTGCCCTGGATCCCCAACAGCACAGTGGTCGGTGGGTCACCTTCTGGTCCATCGCGTCCCCACAATTCATCTCAGAAACCCCGTCCATCCTCTCATCTGTCTAGATCTATTTTTAGGCTTCAAATAACAGTAGCTTCTTAATCGAGTGTGTGGTGATCTTCTCTGTTCTGAGGGAAAATCTCATCACACAGCCTTACTTTCAATGCTGGGAAGAGGCAGTCGGAGGGCGTCCATGGGTATTTCAGTTTCATAAACCTCTCCTGAGCTCCTCCCAGGTAGCAGAAGAACTAAAACCTAAAGAGGATCATGTCCATTTCCTAAAAATTCTGGGAATCTAGTGGACAAGAAAAATAAACACCAACACTGCTATCCCATTAAGGCCATCCTAGAGCTATGGGGACAAAGATGGGGAGCTGAGTTAGGAGGGCATGGCTCCTGAGCCCAGCAACTTCTGCCATCAAAGGTGCCACATTCTAGAGTCCCTGGACCTCAACCTTCAGAGGGGCCACAGCCCCCAAACGGAGAAATAGCACTGCCTCAACCAGCCTCCCTGTATTCACTCAGGACTGGGCTCTCTGCATTTCTGATGTCGTTTTGATCAGCTACTGTCGATTAGCAGCATTTTGTCAACCTCTGGTGACTTCCAGATTTGCTCCAGCCTTAACTTCTTACACCTCTGACTCCTGGCCAGTCTCACAAGCCAAGCCGCTTGCCAGCCCGTCACGTTGCAGAGATGCCCTGTCCAGAGATGCCCTGGGCTCTGATGTGTGTGTCGGGGGTGGGGTTGGTGAGGGTTCCTCGGGCCCCACCCACAGCACCACCAGTTGCAGAGTTCAGAGCGATTTCACCGCCTCCTCTGCAAAGCCCAGAGCTGACAAGCCGAGTGCAGCAGGAGCCATGAATTAGTCCCCTGAACATGCAGGTGATTTAGATGGAAGGAGATGGAAGGGGACAGGTGCCCGGCCCTCCATAAATACTGTGCAGCTGCTGGGTGGGCTGCGGGGTGGGGAGAGAGGCCAGATAAGACCCCTGGGAGTAGAGGGGGCGGGACTGGCCTTCCAGGCTGATTACGTCTCTGCCCAAAGGGGCAGAGACAGCTCCACCTTGAAAGCCATAAAGCTGCTGAGGGCAGAGCTCACCTGGAGAGGCAGAGAGCCAAGCCCTACCCAGCAGAGCCTTCAGCAGAGCCTTCTATGGGGGCCCTGGCCCTTTTGTGTGGAGAGAGCAGGGGGACATGGATGGTGAGATACAGGTGATGGGCGTTCAGAAAACTGAGCAGAGAGAAAGATCAGAGAGGGATGGGAAGGGGGCCGATGAGGGAGAGCTGAAAGGGGAGGGGCTGGGGTTCCAGCACTTTGGGGACCCCCGGGCCCTCGTGGTTAGCATCTAGCTGGACACCTACACAACCTACATCTGACCTATGACATCTACACAAGCCCTCAGGGAGGGGCTGCGATCTCCACTCCTTGTACTGCCGGGCAGGTTCAGAAACATCTAGTGACCTGCCATGTCCGTAGTAGCTCAGGTACCCACCTTGCTACGTCCCCCAGCTCCCAGCAAGGAGACCTGGCTGACCCTGCGGGCCCCTCCACAAGGACCCAAATGGCAGGATTCCCTTCTTCCAAGGCTGAGTAATATTCCACGGTATGGATACGCCGTGTTTCTTTACCAATTAATCCCCCATGGACATTTAGCTCGTTTCCACATCTTGGCTACTGTGAATAATTCTGCCGTGAATACTATCCTAAGTGAAATAATCCAGATGCAGAGAGACAAATATTGCAGAATCTAAAGTAGTGGAAGTCACAGGGAGGCGGGTGTGGGGAGGTGCTGGCCAAAGCGTGCAGTTAATAGAGATGAGTGAGTTGCGGAGACCTGGTGTACAGCAAGGTGACTGCAGTTGACGGTATCCTATCCCGCACTTGGAATTTGCTAAGAGCAGATCCTAAAGGTCCTCATCACACACAACGTGGTCACTGTGTGAGGTGATGGATGCCTTAGCGTGATTGCGACATTGTTCCACAATGTATTCACACATCAAAGCATCAGGCTGTACACCTTCCATATATACAAATTTTATCTGCCAATCACACCTCAAAAAAGACTTCCCAGGCCACGCTAGTGGTAAAGAACCCGCCTGCCAATGCAGGGAAACTAAGAGATCCAGGTTCCATCCCTGGGTCAGGAAGATCCCCTGGAGGAAGGCATGGCTACCCACTCTAGTATTCTGGCCTGGAGAATCCCATGGACAGAAGCGCCTGGCGGGCTACAGTTCATGAGGTCACAAAGCGTCAGACACAACTGAAGCAACTTAGCACGCACACAGGCACACACAGAGCTCAAAATAATAAAAGCTCATTTTGGAGCCGTAAGAGGTGGGTGGAGGGGAGGAAGGTGGGGAGTGGTCCTGGCAGTCCTTTCCCAAGCCGGGTCCCCTCCTTCTGCCCAGATGGGCTGATTCCAGGGACCTTTACAGCCTCTCACACCCCCACAACCATGGAGCCAGTAATGAGCTGCCAGAGAAACTGCCCAAAGCAAGCCCTGCCTCCCCGGCAACCCTCCTACAGCTCCCAAAATGCGCAAGAGATGAACAGCCACAGAATCACAGACAAGTGCGGGCAACTGTTCTTTAGTAGAAACAAGAAAGAAAAAAATTAGATTTTGGCAGCAAGATTCTTTTTTCTATATTTCCCCTCCCATGGGTTCACCTTGCATAAAGCCCAAGAGCCCAGTTTTTGTCCAAAGGGGAGGCTGGAAGACGAGAGGGCACTTTTGGGGAGCATCCATCTTCTCGGATGATGCAACCCAATGTGATTGCTTAATAGCAACTCGTTTTAATAGCCTACAAATGAGAAGTCGGAGACAATTAAAATTCATTCCCAATTAATTGGTTTTTTCTTCTCTCATTACCAAGAGTTGCCAGTCAGATAACGACCAAGCCTTAGAAACAAAGCCGCCTGCAGCCTCTACTTTGATGTGCTACCTGGAAGGAGGCTCGGAAACTTCCAGCCTCCGGGCTTCAGACTCCCGGGTCTGCAGCAAAGGATTCCTAGCCCTTCCATGGGCAGGAGGGAGCAAACATCCTTAGAAGCTCAGGAACCTCTAAGCCGTGAAGTCACGGACAAGTTTATTACCGGATGCTGCTGAGGACTTTTTTATAGTTTTTAATTCCGGCTTATTTACTCTTGGGAGTAATGGCCGCAGCAAAGCACATTTATTACTGACTCAGTCTCTACTCTGGTTCCAAGCGAAGGCCTCCTCCCTCTCCTCCCTTCCCTTCTGGGCACCTCCCAAAATTCCAGTTGATAACCAGCCTGAGATGACAGCCCCTCAGGGGCCTGGCACTCGCCCCCTGGGGACATTGGCAGGCAGGTGCCTCCTCTCTCTGCCTCATCCCTGCTCCAAGAGAACTGCCCCCAACGCCGCATACCCTTGCCAGCTCTGCAGCCTTGAAACTACATCACAATATGTGCTGATGGCATTCACCCAGCACTTAATAGGTGCCAACCTGACTTAACCCTCACCAAGAGCACTCTTAACCAGAGACCTCACTCTCAGCAGTTCTCTGATCAAACAAACAAATAAGCAAAACAACAGGCTAAGTTTTCAAACACAGAGAGCCGGGACAGAAACTTAGCCGACCCCTGTTTCTCTATTTCCTGCACAGTTTTGATCTCTAGCTCTCTTTTAGGATGCTGGAGTCACTGGGAAAACCCTGATCTTGCCCTCTCTCTCTTTGACGTGGGGGAACAGTCCCGTTGAACTCCTGGCCTCATCTGGCTCTAGTGGCCCCGAGTAGACGGCTCTGAATGGCCAAGCCGGAGAGAAAGGCTGCAGGTCACAGAGAGGCCGGGCTGGGACGAGACCCTGAGATTGCAGGAGATTTGAGAATGGGCCACTTTAGAGAGCAGGGTTGGTCCCCAGGCTCTCACCACCAGCCAGTCTCCCCAGGATCAGAGTTCTCAGTGAATCTTTACTTTATTGTTATTGTTGGTTGAAATGCCTGTGATAACTGGGAGATATTTCTTAGGAAGCCAAATAATGGGATGCATTTCCAGCCTGGCTTTATAATTAATGTTTGCATCATTTATCTTTCGTGGAAAGATTATTCTGACTAACGAGGTTCTGGGCCACTAATTCATTACACTGCCTTGTCACTTCCTGCTCCTTCTTATTACCCAGAAATAGACTCATTAGTCAGAGTTCAATGACAGGGAGAAATTGTCTTCGTTAATTTAATTCCCTCACTCATTCTGGGCCCCATGTTTGTCCGAAATTGGGGACAAGAAGGGGGAAACATTAGTTGCCTCAAGTCTTTGCTTCTGTCTCATTATCCCTTCCACCTTGCTCCTGTTCAACAAGAAAAAAGCCTGGACAGCTCAGAGAAGTGGCCACGCAGGCACTGCCCTTTCTCAGCTCAAAGCTGTAAGTGATCGGTGAGGGGACATAGTCCAAGGATTTAGACACTTGTAACACATAATTGAGGTGCTGGGGTTTTTTAACCTCAATTCTCAACTTGTAACATATAATCGAGGTGCTGGGTTGTTTTTTTTTTTTTTTAAACCTCAGTTCTCAATTTGTAGTACTTCCTAGAAGGGAATTCCTAGGAATACCCAGGCATCGTCTTCAATAGTAAATATATATATATATATTAGCATTTACTATATAACTTAATATAATATTGATACATAATTATATAGAATATTGATATGTAATATATATTATATATTACACATTATGTACAGATTGTACCCAGGCAGGTATAGAGATATGACACAGTATCTATATGATACTGGGAGTTAGACAGACACGAATTCGTGAGGGAGCTGTGTGTCTTTACTGCAGATGCTTCGTATCTCTGAGCTGTACTTTCTCACCCACAAAACAGGAATGCCAATAGCTATCTTTTCTTACCTTAAGGACTGAGCTCCATGAGGCAGCAGAGCAATTCACACAGTGTGCTAGGACTAAGAACTTGGAGGAAAGGTGCTCTTGGAGTTAAACTAATCCAGACTCAGGCAGTGGGAAGGGGAATGTCTTTACGCAGAGCTCCAGAGCTGGTGCACGTGGATATGGCCCAGGATGCCCCAGCCCACCCAGACTGTCTGAGCAGAGATCTCCGGGCTCAGGGCAAGGGCAGCAGTGGGAATGTCAACTCGGACTTCTGAGCTGTCACTCGGCCTCTGCCTGGAGGTCACGGGCTTCGCCCCCGTCAGGGCGTCAGAACTGTGCGTGCTTGCTGAGTGCTTACCCATCCTGAGATCCGCTGACCTGGGAGGGTGTGTTATGGGCTCCACGTCCACACAGACCAGGCCACTGGCAGAGCAGTTGACCGCCCCCCCACCTTTCAATGCCTGTGTGTTTGTGGTGCACGACGTTTCACACTCAATATCTCACCCTCAACGATGTAAATAGTTATAAGTGAACACCTCAGGCTTGGCCACAATTGTCTACAAGTTTCGTTTAAATAGAGGAACACCTGGAGATGAATGGAAGCAGGCTGGGTGTGGGGTGTGGACCTGTCATGACCCGTGATTGAGGCAGTCCTTCTTCCTAAGCCAAGAAGGTTGAGATCCGACAAGTGTCAATCAAGGGGGTGACAAGTGGGAAGTTCACAAGTCTCCATTCAGACCTGGCTTAGAGGTTGATGAATTCAACTATCTCAGGCACAGAGCCCTGAGACTAGCCTTGTTTTTAATCACCAGATAAAAAGGCCAGGTTAAATGAAGTGTCCTGGGTGAAAGTTTGGCACAATGCCTAGCACACCCTAAAATCACAATATTATATATACATTTGGTTTTCATCCCTATCACTATTAAGAGAAATAATAAGAAGTAGAGAACTGGATGTTGAGCATTTTGCTGCAATATCTGTTGCTCATTATCAATCAGTTCTCAACACAGCAGTGAGATACAGGTCAAACCCATTCTACAGATGAGAAGAGTGGGGCTTAAAATGGCAAATAGCCAGAGGTCGGGAGCGTGGGGGCAGGGATTTGACCTGCGAGTGTGCCTATTTTCTGCAGCCCATGGGAGCTTCTGTTGTGTCCAGACACCTGCACTGTCTCTTGCCCTGACTGGGTTCTCTTGCCTGGTCTGCTGTAAGATGCGCCCTAGACTGGATGGCATAAACAGCAGAAATTTACTTCCTCATAGTTCTAGAGGTGAAAAGTCCAAGATCAAGGTGTCTAGGGGGTCAGTGTCGTTCTGAAGCATCTCTCCTTAGCCTGGAGATCTCCGTAGCCTGGAGATGCTACATCTGTTTCCTCATCTGTGTGTGTCTGGCTCCTAATCTCTTCTTGTAAGGAAATCAGTTAGACTGGAAAACGGCCCACTCCTATGACCTCCTATTTACCTGAACTACCCCTTAAATGGTCTGTCTCCAAAGACAGTCACATTCTGAGGGACTGGGGGTGAGGGCTTCAACATACGAAGTTCAGAGGGGACACAAGGTACCCCACAATAGTGCCCACAAGTTTCCGAT
This sequence comes from Bos javanicus, assembly GCF_032452875.1. Taxonomy (NCBI): domain Eukaryota; kingdom Metazoa; phylum Chordata; class Mammalia; order Artiodactyla; family Bovidae; genus Bos; species Bos javanicus. Next base: position 35,649,514 of record NC_083896.1, read on the forward strand.
AAAGCTCTGTGTTCTTCACTTGCCCTCGGATCTATTCCTGGCATCTCACATCTGTGCAGTGACTGTGTATCTGAAGTCTTTTTTGCCCCATGGTACTGAAGAGGCTTTTCCTCTGAATGCTCAGGCAAATGTCAGGATTAAGAGCCCTCGCTCCACAGTTGAGAGGTGGAAAGGTTGTGTAAGAGAGTGACCGCCTCAAGAGTCAGCCTTCAGAGGAGGTCCTCCCTAATCCCCCCAAGGCCAGGAGGGACTGTGTGAATGCCACTGGCAGACACAGAAAGCACTGGGAGCCCAGTTTCCCCAACTGCACGCTGGGTCCCCAAACATCATCTTCAGAAAGCAGTAGCATGGGTCCTGTCCTGGGTGCCAAATAGATGCAGGAAGGGCATGGGGTCTGGGAGACCCCGGCAGCTGCAGGAACTCCGAGTGGGTGCTGAGTGGCTTCGGTCCCTTGCTCACGTCTCTCCTTTCAATTGGTCACGAAAGACGGTGACCTGTGTAAGAAGGTGGCTTTTAAATATTGCTGGAAAAAGAAAATGTTCTAATCCAAAATAATGATGGAAGAGAGCCAAACCTACCTTCCAACTAACTCCATCCTATAACCTTTGGCTTTGGGGGATAATGAACTTCATCTCATATCCACTAGGTTGGTTTTGTTCTACTAAGGTGCTCAAATTAACATATAGGAAGGAGAGACGGGAATGGAAACGCGTGGCCTGCACATTCATTTGGTACCTGGCGCGTGGGGGGAGACAGCTGGAGAGAGGGGGAATTTAATTTCCTGGGGCCCACATGTCTCTGAGTGATTGGCAGGCTAATTTTGCTCTCCACTAGGCCTGGTATTGAAAGGAAGTGAAGACTCAGGAAGCTGCCAAGAACTGTTTTTTACTGTTGGCAAAAATTCTAGACTTCATCAGAAAAATCAAGAACTCGGCTTAGAGATCTGGGGAGCCAGGATGGAAGGGGACGTTCAGGTAAGGATGATGGGCAGGTATGGTTAGAGCATCCTTTCCCAGGAGCCGTTCTCCAATGGGGTCTCCTACTTAGCTTTTGAAATAGTGCTGTGCTTGATATGCCTTTGTCGTGATGTGAGAGGCTCCGAGAATTAAATCAATTGCCTGGAGTCACACAGAGATTTAACGGCAGATTCAGGCCTCAAACCCCAGTTCTGCTATGTCTGTGCCCAATTCTTTTCTGTTGCTCTGTGCTGGCTCCTCCAAGGCCATGTCCTGAAGGTGCCTGTTTGGTCCAGAGTTGGATAGATCTAAAGAGCTAGAAAGGAGAAGCCCAGTTATTCTAAGGTTTAAAGGTTCCCCTCCCTGCCACCTGGTCCTCTTCTGGGAGAGTTTAAGTGCTCTATGCGATACACAGCAGTTAAAACCATGGCTATCATAGCGAGAGAGGTATAGCATCAAGTTCAGGTTCAAGGTCAAGTGACCTTGGGCAACATTATCTCACTTCCTCATTTGTAAAAAGAAGATGATAACACCATCATAGGGTCGTTTTGAAAATTAAATATGAGAGAGAGAACGGTTTCGCATGGTGTCTGAAATTCAAGAAGGCTAGCTTTAAAGAAATGTCACAGAATGGTCCTTGTCAGAAATGTGGGACTTTCTGCTGGCTTCAAAGCAGGCCTTGCAAAGGTGGCAGAGGAGGGGCTGTGGAATTTGACCCCTCACACTCATCACTGCCTTCTGACACCCAGAGACCTCAAGGTCCAAGAAGCACAAACTCCATCCAACAGCCTGTCCCTCCTTTCCAGAGCTGGTGCAGATGGACAGAGTGGTCAAGGAAGGCCTCAGAGCCCAAAGTGGAGAGGAAAACAGAGAGGGAGGTCAATGCTGGACCCACATGGTTAACTGTCGCCCACCACTCTGCGGGGCACTCAAGACGAGAAGGGGGGCGTACAATAGATCCCAAAGCCAAGGAAGAAACGCTTTCAGGGACCAGGCTGTGCAGTAAATACAGCAACTGGACCAGGCGATGAGGAGGTGATGGGGAAGAAGAACAGAGTGTGTGGGGTCTTGGGGAACAAGAGCAAGAGAGGGCAGAGCTGGTTCTCAGAAAGATCTTTGGTCCTCGTCACCTTTCAAAGGCAAAATCACAGCTTGGTGTTTTTGCATCTAAAAATATGCATTTGTGTGTTGCATGTGCAAGTGACGGCATGTTTGGGGATATATGTGTGTGCAAGCATTGCCCGTTCATCCTCCGATTCCACAGGGCACGTGAGTGCTGCCAGTGTGTTGTTTATAAGGCAGGTGTAAATGGAATTTTATCCTCTTGGTTCCGAGAGTCCCAGCATATGGAAACTATTCAAATACATCCATTGTACTTATATACCCTGTGGAAATGTTTCCTGTAAAATTAACATATACTCCATTACCTCCTTATTAACAGGAAATTCCAAGACACTGACTATCCACTCCAACAGCCTGGCCTCTCAGCAGCTCTTCCCTCTGAGCCCACAAGTCAAATTAAAGTGTCCAAAGAGGAAGCCTGGGGGTGAATGCAGTCCCTTCCCACCCATCCAATACCTGCCATCTGCATAAAAGGCAGACTATTGAGATGACGAAGGATTATGTCACAGCCCTTATTCTGTTACAAATTCTAAAAGAAGATGCATTTTCCAACAAAGTCAGTCACTCAATCAACCTTGATCCAAAGATAATATCTGCTTTTTGAACACGGGGCCTTCGAAAGCCCTCCAGCTTAGAACCCCATCTTATGCTGCCTGCCAGGCAAGATGCTAGCGTTGCTTCTGGACTGCAGTTTCTCTGCATTTTCAAAGCAGGGCAGGGTGAACAGAGCTCTCTTTTGGACTAGGATCCCAATAGATGCAGCCTAATTTTTCCCATTTTGCAGGGCAAATGCCAAGAAGTTTACTTGGCCTGTCTACAGCGTTGAAAGACCTGGGGTCTTTGGGCATTCATTGAGAATATAATAAAAGACCTCAAGATTGGGATAGGAGGACATGAAAAGAGATTCGCAGTCATTTTCCATATAGAATCAATTTCAGAGAAGGACGTCGTATTTTGAGTTTTCTTTGTTTGTTTGTTTTCTTTGTTGAAATGGAGGAAAAGAGAATTAACCCACGGTGTAGCAAACATTTAGACATGGCATCAAATAGCTTAAATAATAAATTCTAGTAATTTTGCCTCTTTCTAACATTTCTAGGGTCTTCAGATTTGCCTCCTGTGTGTGGAGGAGAATTTCCCCCTCTGAGTGCCACAGACTGAAGTGGTTTCTATCTTTGTCTCCTTCTTCCCAACCTCCCCTCCACCCAGTCAACTCTATTTATCGCCTTTAATTGGGCATAATAAGACGATGCAATTTAAATATTTTTATTGAATTGAGCCATGTGTCCTTCACCTAGATTAACAGACTACTAAACAGAAGGCTTTACATTTCCTTCTTTCTTTCAAAAAAAAAAAATAGAAAATACATGTCAACAGAGCCGTCAATCAATTATTTCAGTGGATCATTCGCAAGTTATAGGAGAAATTAGAAGTCCTTCCGCTTTCATCTTAGGGGAGAGGAATTGAATTTCAAGAGAGTAGAAAACCCAGACTCATCTTGAACTTCAAAACACCTTCCTTGAATGACCAACTCATCTGTAATAAGTCAGCCTCCAGCTTTAAGACTCAGCTTAGCTGCAGGCTCAGGAGAAAAGAAGTGCTGTCATAGCCTCCGAGACCACAAGGAATAGAAAAATAATGTCTGCGGTAACTAAACAGACCTGGCGATTAAGTAGATTCGTAATGTGCCAGAGGATCTGTTTCCCCACAAATCTCCTTCCTGTCCAGAAATTTCCGTGCCATTTGCAGTCGCATCACAACAGGCATGTTCACCTTCCAAATTCCTGATCCTCCTCCGGAATGTTCTGTCTATCCAGATGCAATCCCATCCTTCCCTACCCACTCTACCAGCACCCCATCAGCTGCCCACCGCAAAGCAGCTGGTACATAGAACCAGGACACAAAACCAACCCCTAACAGGCTGGAAACCTCGCCAGGGAAAGACTCCTTGGAGACAGCGCTAAGCATCCACCTTAGAGAACAGACCTCCTTCCAGGAGCAAAGGCTTCCACATCATCTCAGAAACCACAGCCACAGCCCGGACCTCCAGTCCTGGGGAAAGGCATTCACCGTCACTCTGGGTGCCTCCCCCTCCCTGTCTGCGCAAAGGACAGCGATCTCGTGGGCACCTACCTGTACCGCCCTCGACGGCCACCTCTTCCCACCTTCCCCGTTTCTTTCCGATCATTTTATTTTCCACTTTAAAACCATCCAACTTTGCCTTGGGGATGAGCAGAATGAAATGTCACTTACCTATAAAGAGAGAAACAGAAGAGAAAGCCATGCATCACATTACACACAAGGTCTTTGAAATCAAGGCCAGCCTTCCGACTTTGAAACCGGAACAGTGAGTGGGTATTCTTTCTTCCTCCCACCTTTCTATATTTAATGAAACTCGGGATTTTGCAAGAAGCCCATCCCTTGGGCCCAGCCTCCCCTCAAGATTTCCTTTGGTTTTGTGGCGGTTCCCTGCCCCTCCCCGCCACCCTGGCCCTGCACTGCCCGCTCCCTCTCTTCATTGAGGATGGGGCGGGAGGATGAGAGAGGACCAGAAGCTGGGGAGACCAAGGGAATGGGACATGGGGATGAGGTTGTGCGGTGCATGGAGCCTCTCCTCTCGGGGGAGGGGGTGTGGGGACTTGGGATCAGGGCTGGTGGGTGCCTAGCTAGGGGTAAGGGTCAGAGTTCCCCCAGGATGACTTTCCTTGGAGGCCCTGGCAGCTTTTCGATGACTCTGGCTCTGAATTTTTCTGTCTCTCTCTCACCCATTCCCCTCCTCACTCCTCCTTCCTGGGATAAACACACCCAAGATCTCTGCCCCCACCTTTGTGACATAGTATCCAAGGATCACCTCGTTGCTCAGGGTTCAGACCTGCTTCTAGAGGAATCACTAGTTATTTCAGCATCGCGAGGCCAGATGAGACCCACGTGGGTCATTTTCTCTAGTCACCTGACTCCAAGTAGGATCTAGCCTGGTCCATCCATATCCTAGGGGAACCTCTGTCCATGAACAGGATGCTGGGTCCTCCCCTTGCCTGGTTCCTGGCCCCCTAGGCACCCAACATTCACACTGCAGGTTCCTCACAGCCGAGCGGACCCCCTCCCTCTGCTGCAGGGAAGCCCTGCTGAGTCCCTTGTTCTTCCAAGAGCAGCAGCTCACCACCCGAGATCCCGAATCCCCTCACATTGTAGATAAAGTCAACTCTAGTGGCCTGCCCTGGTGGCTTAGATGGTAAAGCATCTGTCTACAATGCGGGAGACCCGGGTTCAATCCCTGGGTCAGGAAGATCCCCTGGAGAAGGAAATGGCAACCCACTCCAGTATTCTTGCCTGGAAAATCCCATGGACGGAAAAGCCCAGTAGGCTACAGTCCATGGGGTTGCAAAGAGTCGGACATGACTGAGGGACTTTCATTCTTTTCTTTCTAGTAGCCTGCCACTGTCCTTTTCTTATTATGCCTGAATACCTCACTTCTTTTGAGCCCCTTCTTAGAGATTTTAGTTGTCTGTCTTTCCCCCTCAGGCTTCTCTGAGAACCTCCTTGCAGGACACCCCCAGAGCTGAAGATTGAAAAGTAACCACATGTCTCCCATTTGATGAATTCTGATGCTGCATTCATTCCCCAAAGAGCTTTCCATTCAAGAAGCTTTGCTAAGGTCAGAGTCGTGGTCAGATGCCTCCAGGAAATATGTTCTCTCTCCCTGCGAGCTTTGTAGCACATCAGTCTAGTGAAGACTTGGGGAAGGTCTGCAGTGAAGAGCCAAGCTTAAATTTTTCTTAAAAGTATTTGATGCAGAAACTTTTTTTTTTTCCTATACACAAAATGGGCTTCCCAGGTGGCATTCATGGTAAAGAACCTGTCTGCCAGTGCAAGAGACGTAAGAGATGCGGGTTTGATCCCTGGGTTGGGAATATCCCCTGGAGGAGGAAATGGCAAGCCACTCCAGTATTCTTGCCTGGAGAATCCCATGGACAGAGGAGTCTGGTGGGCTCCAGTCCATGGGGTCACAGAGTCTGACACAACTGAAATGACTTCGCACGCACACACAAACTAAAACACTCTTCTCAGGTTCAGAAGGATGGTTGTATTGTTGCTCTTGGGGTTTCATCACAGGCTGTGGCCAGGAGCCCGGGAGAGAATGTTCCTCTCTCCATGCGCTGTGGGAAGCACAGCCCAGGACCTGCCTACTGGACTCTGGCTTCACCCCTAGCCCACTGTGAGAGACCCACCCGTCCTCTGAGAGGTGGAGAGAGGTGCTCTGCCCAGCCCCTCCTCTGAGAGGTGGAGAGAGTCCCGCACCCCCTGCAGGCTCCACCAGCATGTGTGAGGCTGTCAGACTCTTGACATGTTCAAATGCGCGCTGTAAATTGTGAGCAGTGAATGGTTTTCAGGGCTTGGTATCCAGGACTGCTGTCCGGCGGCACTCCTGGAGAAACACAGACAAACCGGTCTCCAGCTGCCCCCAGGAGCTGCTGCGGCTTTTGCCCTCCCCACGGGCGAGAGATCTGGACTGATGTGCCCAGATTCCTTTCTCCCACTGCAGTCCCCAGGGAGGGAACTCATCCCATACGTCTTTCTCCATCTTCAGTGCCTATGCCTGTGAGCTTCCCTCTGTAGCACAGGGAAGCTTGTCTGTCTTCTCAGTGTTGACCCCTTTCAAAGCTTGTCATCCTATCTCCTCTCTGCTCCACGACATCGCAGCTGGGCTAGCTTCTCAGTACACCAAGAACCTCCAGGTAAGGGAAGGAGAAAGAGGTGCCCGATCAGAGCTGGGGAGCAACCCCTTGTCTTGAGTTGTTATTACTGTTACGGGAGGACAAATGGGCATTAAAATAATACCATTTCTATGTCAGTACATGAAGCAAGGACTGTTCCACTGTCGATGATGGGGGAGCCTTTTGTAAGGAGTTGCTGTTGTTTAGTTGCTCAGCTGTGTCTGACTGTTTGTGACCCCATGAACTGTGGCCCACCAGGCTCCTCTGTCCCTGTGATTCTCCGGGCAAGGATACTGGAGTCAGTTGACATGTCCTCCTCCAGGAGATCTTCCCAACCCAGGAACTGAACCCACCTTTCCTGTATTGGCAGGTGGATTCTTTACCACTGAGCCACCAGGGAAGCCCTTCTGTAAGGGGGATGGGTGCAAAATCTCTGTACTTTCTGCTTCATTTTGCTAGAGCCTAAAACGGCTCTAATACAAACCAATAATAATAATAAGGCATATTAATGTAAAACTCACACTATCTAAGTTTTCATTTATTGGAGAGAGCACCCTCGAATAGCCCAGAGGTTAGGATCACTTATCCTCCCCACAGTCGAAACCCTTGTTAACTTAGAGTCGATTGTCCATGTCTGCAGTTTCCACATCTGGAGACCCAACCAACCTGCAGATCTTGTGGTTCTGTAATGTTTTGCTGTTCAGTTGTGTCCGACTCTTTTGAGACCTGATGGACCGTAGCCCACCAGGCTCCTCTGTCCACGGAACTCTTCAGGTAAGCATACTGAAGTACGTAGCCATTTCCTTCTCCAGGGAATCTTCCTGATCCAGGGATGGAACTCAGGTCTCCTGCACTGGCAGGTGGATTCTTTACCACTGAGCCACCTGGGAAACCCTCTGTAATGTTTACTATTGAAAAAAAAATCCATGTATTATTGAACCTGCACAGTTTAAACCTGAGTTGTTCCAGGACCAACTGTATTCTTGATTGCAATCTATGTGCAAGGCCCAGAAGTCTTTCCAGCAGGACAGGAGAATTCTGGACTGTCCTCAGAATACCTTTTACTGGGCCATGTGGAAAGAATGGGGAAAAAATGGGCCAGCGTCCCAGCCCTGGGAGAGTTTGGAGACTCCACGGGAAGAGGGGAACTGAGCAAGCTTGGAAAATACTCAGAAAATCGTGTGTGCTCTCCCAAGTGTACCTCCCCTCCGGCTCCTCATCTTTGAGAATTGCACCTACAATTTAAAACCAGTTGGCTCAGTGGTAAAGAATCTACTTGCCAATGCATGAGACGAAGGTTCAATCCTTGGGTCAGGAAGATCCCCTGGAGAAGCTGGTATTCTTGCCTGAAGAATCCCCTGGACAGAGGAGCGTGGCGGGCTACAGTTCATGGGGTTTCAGAGAGTCAGACATGACTGAAGTGAACAACAAGTGCCAGGAGGTATCTGAGGTCGCCCCATACTGGCCCCCATAATGTAGCAGCCCTTCCTCCGAGCCCAGTGGCTGCTGCTCACTCTGGCTTTTAGCGTTTCTTCCATGTTGTCATTCATGAGTTGTCTCCACTCTGCTGCTACATCTTGCCTCTGAAAACCTGCCAATACCTGGCCCAGATTCTACTGCAAAATGAGTTATAAGAAGACTTTTTGGTTCTCAGACCTTTCTGAATTTGGAATTGCAGATAAGGGACTGTGTATCTATACACAGCAGACCCTGTGATAGCTCTGGGGCTGCAGATGAAAGATGTGATCCCTGCCTCCCTGCAGTCTAGAGAGAAAGCAGACGAGGAGGCTGAATTACAATGTGGCATCTGGGCTGACCCCACCGGGCAGGCATATGGTGCCACGGGAGGACCGAGCACCCACATCTTTCATTTGGGTGCCGAGAATAATATAAAGGGAAAGAAACAAACTGGAGTTTGGTAGAAAGGATCAGGGAGGACTTCAAAAAGAGGCTGGCCCTTTTTGAGCGGCTGCAGCTACACAGCTGCATTAAAAACTCGCTACCCACCTGTGTCCTCCATCCCTCCACGGCAAGGGCAGGCTTGCCTTCATTTTCTGCCTCCTGAATGCAAAGTTCTTCTCTTTCGTATAACTTTTTTTAATATTTTATTTTTTAGACTCACCATGTGGCCTATGGGATATTAGTTCTCCAACCAGGAATCGAACCTGTGGCCCCTGCCTTGAAAGCATAGACCTTAACCCCTGGACCACCAGGGAAGTCCTTGCAAAGTTCTCCTCTGATGAACTCTCATGTTGTCCTTTCTGAAGGAAAGGAGCCAGTTCTGCAGACAGCCTTGCTTGACATTGTCTCCACTCCAGGCCCTACAAGCCCAACCCTTGTCAGTGACTTTTCTGTCGGCTCCTCAGACACATGGTTACAGCCCAACCGTGGTGATGCAGTCAACTGCAGAGGGGCTTCTGCTCATCCCTAGTCCTCATTGTAACCTGAGTGTGAAGGCAGCTCTTTTTTAAATTTTTTTTTATTGAAGGATAATTGCTTTACAGAACTTCGTTGTTTTCTGTCAAACCTCAACATGAATCAGCCATAGGTATACATATATCCCCTCTCTTTTGAACCTCCCTCCCAGATCCCTCCCCATCCCACCCCTCCAAGTCGATACAGAGCCCCTGTTTGAGTTTCCTGAGCCGTACAGCAAATTTCCGTTGGCTATCTATTTTACATATGATAATGTAAGTTTCCATGTTACTCTTTCCATACATCTCACCCTCTCCTCCCCTCTCCCCACGTCTGTAAGTCTATTCTCTCTGTCTGTTTCTCCATTGCTGGAAGGCGGCTCTATTAACACGTTCAGTCCCGCAGCCAGGAACCCCTCAGGCTTTAGAGTTCAGAAAGCATGCCTGACTCCCAGGGTGGCTCACGGAGCACCAAGGACTCAGGCAAATCTGAAATGCACACATTCCGCAGCAAGTTCAAGTGCTTTCCCTGGAAAGGGGTCTTCTGCCAGGAGAAGAGCTTATTCTGACAGTTGCATACTTATTCCAAACTAGATCCAAGACTAGCTCTTCTCCAGCCCTCCTTCAGATGGCCTTTGGGCCTCAAGGGAAAGGAGACAGGATGAAAAGTCAAGTGTCTGGGTCCAGGGCTGGCAGTGCCCACCCTATCCTGCCCTGCTCTGACACTCACACTCTACAACCTGGGAATCTGAACATTCATCCGCAGAAGCCCCATTCCACATCCTCCAACAGCATCTCTGTAATGGGCCATGCATGGCCAAAGTTTCACCTCCTCCTTGGTACCCATAACACTCTGCCAGCTCGCACCCTGTCCATGCCACTGGGGATGACTCCTGAGTTATTCCCTTGATTCCAAGGCACCACACCATCACCCAGACTGTACTGCAGGAAGGTAGAGCAATGAGGGTTGCTTTTGAGTCTATTGAGGCAGGGAGATGACGCGGGATCATCAAGAGATGGAGTATTTGGGAGCAGGTGTTCTAAAAGGCAGTGGGTTGGGTTAGAGGGGTGGCCTGAGAACCTGCGTTTCTGGGGAGTTCCTGGGTGATGGTGCTGCTGCAGGTGGGGGACAAGGCTTGGAGATGCATCGTATTAGATAGACCCTGAGGGTGTGCACCCTGACGAAGTCATTCCCCATTACAGCTGCAGTTTCTGGGGCTCTGAGGTCCCCACACATCCTACAAGGCTTCTCTGGAACAGACATAAGGGCACTGGCTCTGCCATCAGGAAAAGGAGGTCCACCTGGCTCGTCCTTATCTTCCCAGGGCTGTGCCTGGAAAGAGATTTCTGCGAAAGTGGTTTCACCAGCAGAAAGGAAAGGAGGCCAGAGTTTCCTTGTCTCCCCTCCCCTGTTGCCAGAGGTGGACTCTGTGCCTTTAGAAAGGAACCCCGCAAGCCTACCCAGTAGTGTCCTGAGACAGGAAGCAGGTTGTCTTACAGCGAGACCCCAGGGACAGCCGTGAGCCCAGGGAGACATGTGTTCTGTGTCTGCTGCGACAGTCCATGAGTGGGTGGCCCATTTGATGGGCAGGAAACCCCGAGGCTGTTGCACTGCCCTGACTTCTGGCATAATCAACAACTGTTCATAAACTCCTTCTGTGCACGTTCCATCCACCTTTGTGATAAAGCTGGAGGCTGTGATCACCTGAGGTTTTCCTTTGCTGGGACTTTTGTGACCTACCGCCCACTTCCAGCAACACTTTCTCACCAATGCAGCCATCCTGTCAACCTGGAAGCCAGTCCTCAGGAGATTCGAGAAGGAGGCTGAGCAGGGCAGAGCCTGAAGACGGGGTGCTGCCTAGTACCCTCCCATCTGTGTTCGGGTACCCGGAGCGGCTTCAGAGCCCCACTCATGCGGGTGCCCCAAGCTCTCTGCCCAGGACATTCTGGCAGGAGCTGAGAGATGCCCCTCCCCTACATCTGGTAGAACATCTCAGGCAGAGGTGGCCAGGCTCCCTGCTGATAGCACAGCCGCAGTTTCCACCTTCTCCAAGACTGCTGTGCCTGGGGCAGGCCCAGGCCCACGACCGACCCAGAGGTAGACGAGTTTTCCATGCCCTCCACTCAGCTGCACTGCACAGGGGAGGGAGCGAGCTGGAGTAGGGGGGCTGGATCTTCCCCCTCCCTCTCGGTTTGCTCATATAGTAAAACACAGAGGCCCCGCTATGACTGTTGATCACATCCCAAGCAAAGCCAGGTTTTGAAATTCATCTGAGATTTCTCCCACAGCTGCAGCCAGAGGGACCTGAGCCTCACCCCCACCCCCAACCAGGGCTTGCTGGCTGCTGCCAGGCCTCCCGCGGGAGGGACGAGAGCTATAAAGCTGTCTTTCTAACGTCCTGCATCTGCTTCTGGAGGCTAAGAGGGACACTAGGTGGAGGAGACGTGTGAGACTGAAAGAACAAAGGGAGCGGAAAGAAAAAGACTGCATTCAGAAAAAAAGATCCATAAAAGGGGAAGAGATTTAAAAAAAGAAGACTGCCGAGGTCTCTTCCTTCCTCCTCCTCCTCCTCGTTTCTGGGGCTGGTTCTGTGTTGTACGTCGCGTACGTGAGTGGGGACCTGGTGACCAAGGCCTGCTTCATCCAGCCTCTGGCGAATAACTGCAGGGGCTCTTCATGCAGGCTGGCAGCTGTAATAACGCTAGAGTCTATGATCTATGGAGTTTATGGGGATTTTTAGGAGATCGGTAATAAGGTTGCTCCAGTAAACAGCCTGGCAGAGCAGTAAAAGATGAGGGCAATTCGCAGGTTGCATTCCAAGTGGCTTTGGGAAGGCAGAGTGACCGCCACCAGCTGCCCCTGGACTTGCTACGCCACGGCCCCCTGCAGGGAGGAGCAGGAAGGCAGTGTGATGATGCCCCTTCCCTCAGTTGATGGCTGGTTTATTCATGACACGGTGGAGATGGCCCCGCCCCCTGCCCTTCAGGACTCTAGCAGCCAGGGGAGGGCAGGCTGGACTAGGTCCAGCTCCAGAGCTTCTGGCCCCAGCCTTCTGACCTCTGGAACCCCTCAGGGGTAAAGCACGGGCCCTCCCCAGAGCCTCCCTCTCTGGTTCTTTCCAGGTGTGGACAGTCAGCGGCCATCTTGCCCTGAGCTGGACTGCTACACACTCGTCAACGCTACGGAGGGGTGATCTTCCAAAAACATCAGCCGCAAGAGTGGGTGGAGCACTCAGCCAGGAGGTGAGCCCCCACCTGGGTGCACTTGGGTCTGGGCCGCCTGCCCAGGGCAGAACTGAGACTGGACCACCATTGGGCATCATTTTGAGGGCACACCTGGACACTGAGTGACACCTGGACACTGAGCTCCCCAACAAACGCCTTTGGTCACCAAGAATGCCTCATCAGAACTCTTAAAGTGTTATCCCAAACCTATTTTCCCAGGAAAATCCTCACAACCACAGGGCTTCTACTCCTGTGCTGTGCAAGGTCCTTTCATGCACCTGCTTACTATCACATTTGGTAAGAAGTCTTAGGACATCGGTAGTCTTTGACATGCCCACTTCACACAGGGTTGGGGGGCGGAACTGATGTTAGAGAGCACGTCAATTGCTCAAGGTCACAGCCCTTCCCTCTTAGGTCTGGGACTCAGAGGCAGGCCCGACGCTGAGCCCCTATTCTGGGGAGGCTGACAGAGCGCCGGCAGGACTGAACTGCTGGAAATCACCTCCGGCTACTCTGAGCCTGTGCTCGACAGTTTACCAAGCTCGTCAGAGCAGCTGCCCTAGGCAGTCCAGTGTGGTTTGTATACTCTCTTCATTTATCCTCGGTCTAGGGGACAAATATTTAGACTTACTAGCTCCAGGCTGGATGCATATCCAAGAACCCTATGGAAGTCAGTGAATAATCTTTATTCCATGGCTCCGCCAGAGCATACCATGTAAAATTAACCATGAATGTCTCCAATGAATTTGGGTCCAGATAGTAATAAGGAGTTAATTCTCAATAAATCATTTTATTCACTGGCTGGTATTTATTAAACTTTTTTTATTTTTTGACTAGATATACTTGCCTAGAGTTTGTGTGGTGGTTACTAAGTGTTAAATGAAAATCAACTAATTATCAAAAATGTATTTAATGAGGATTAATTCTGCAATCACCACCTATGCAGAATCTATCAAAGTAAATCCTCAATAAATGCATATTTGGGAGCTTGAATTGTTTTTACAGAGCAACTTAAAGAAAAATCTTTCCAGGGGAGTTAGTAGTCATAGAGGCCAGGAACTAAAGTTCCTTGTTGGGATAACTAAAAAAAATGATAGCTTTCTTGGTCTTTTTCATATACAGATTTGTAAATCACATTGTACCAAAAAACAAGAAAAAAAGTAGGATTTCTTATCAGTAGATTTAAATTTACATGTAATTTATTGATGATGAATGGTGTCTAAATGCCTGAAAACATTCAGAGTTGGCACTGGAGTTACCTCTTGGCTCCAAAAAGTAACTCATTTATCATCCCAGAGGGATTTTAGATATTTTCTTGGAGGTAAATAACAGAATTTCCCAGTAATTTTATTTTTAAAAAATTAGGTTTTTTTCCTCTTTTTTTTGCTGCAATTTAAGCCTGTTTCCTTTAATGGGGCCATTGCAGTGATGAAAGCTAGTCAATCAGTCTTCCCTAGTATTCCTCAATCCAACCCTTTTGAAACTGATGATGATGATGGTCGTAATGATGGTGACGATCACAATGAAGGTGATGATGACAAAAATAACTATTTATTGAGAATGTTCTATGAATCAGGCTCATAATCTCATTTTATCTTCGTAAACATCCTTCTGGCAGTCTTGTTATTGTTGCTGTTCTTCAGTCTTTACTTAGAAACCAAGGGATCTAGTCTTTGATGTAGATCTAAGTCTAGCTTCTTATCAGCTTTGGAGAAGAGAGGTGGGCAGGGGTAAGTTGAGGGCCTGCAGAGAGGACTGAGGACCTCCGGACTCAGATGAGGATAACATGCAAGAGCAATAACTGCCCCTGGGCCAGGTTTAACCAACTCCACTCTAAGGCCACACCTGAGGTGTGTGAAGACGTGAGAGTTCATCCTTCATATCTGATGCTCACTGCATCACTGGGGATTGAAGAGATTTCACCTTCAGGAAAAGACCTGTCGTGCCTGCAGGCTGCACCTTCCCCTCTGCGAGAGCCTGACCTCTTAGTAAAATAAGAGTTCGTACTCTGCATGGCCTCTGTGGTTGTGTTACACCTGGAATAACCCGTGGGACTTTGGACAGCCCTGCACCTGCCTGAACATTATTTCTCTCATCTGACAGACTCGGAGGTAAAAGTAGGCGATGCGTAAGACTCCTTCCTATAAAACAGCCTGCAGTGCACTTCATTAGGCCAAAGGGAAAGAAATTTGGTTGTCCGGATTCTAAAGCCATGGCCCAGCTCCACTGTTGACCTATTGACAGCTTACGTGTTCTGTATGGGAAGGGACCAGTCTAGGAAATACTAACTCTGCAAAGCAAATACCCTGATGTTTTTGCTCCAGAACTTAAAAAGGGAAGCACAAAATGACTAGTTATCTTGAGACTGTCATCCACTTACTTTTCACCTACCTGGCCATCTCTATTGTATCGGATTCTAGTTAAACAACTCACACACACACACACACACACACACACACACACACACACACCCAGGTTCTTATCTTTGGTGCTTTTACTGAACGAGGTGATTAACTCCTTGACCTTATGAAGCTCAAACGTGACCTTGGAGAGTAGATAGAATCTTGTTATCTTGTAATGAGTTTTATGGCTTATTTCAGTACATTTTAGCCATGTTTCTCTGGTGATTAAGGCAATTATCTGCCTATGCATTTCAAGATTATGAATCATGGAGCTCTCTCCAGGTACTGACAGGGGCCTGAGAATGCGCAGACCACTTCTCAGTCCATTCAGTATTTGTTCCCGCTCCCACCTCCCATAATCAGACACTACATTCTACTTCTGAAAACTCCACCCTATACTCAGATACAGTTATCAAAACAATACTTTTTAGATTTAACTGATTTAAGTGAGCTTCCTTCTTATCATTAATTGGTGGCATGCACAACATTTTAATTACTACTATCATTATTATTTAGGATTTAGGGAAAGAGATCCTTCCATCTCCCACTGCTGTGTCACAGAGGGACAGGCAATGCTAATCTGAACACAGGTGGTCCGTTTGTCTCCAAGCAGCAGACACGTGACACCAGGAAATGACCACCACTGTCCCCACATTGGGAATGCCATGTTGTCCCTGAACAGCTTCTGTACCACAGAGTAGCTCGTGAATAATCCCTCAGAAGGTCTCCAAGAGAAATGGCCAACACCTCTTGGGTCCCATGCCTCATGCTGTAAAATAAAGTACAGAGAGGAGGTCAGGAGTGAGGTGGGATTTACCTGCCACTATGCACACCTCCATGCCATCTCCTTTCCTTATTTGATGGTTAACGCATGTTAGTATTACAAAGAGGTGGACTGTGAAGAGTGTACATCACCAAGAGAAGCTAGGTCCCGAGACGTACTTAGCCTAGGACACACAGTATGCCTACAGGAAATGACCTAAAGTATGTATTAAAATCATCATTTCTCGTGAGTTGGAAAAAAAAAACTTATCTATAAGCTACATAAAAGTCAATGTTTCCTCCTAGCTTTGGTCCCCAAGACTGCTTGGGATGCTAGTATTTCTACCCAGGATGATGCAGTTAAAAAAAAAAAAAATCAGCTATGAATTTGTGTTCTGTTCCATCACACATGAACTATTGGGTTGGCCAACATGTTCATTCTGATTTTTTCCATAAAATGTTACAGAAACACTCAAACAGCCCAAATGACATTTTTGGCCGATCCAATATACATCTCTGGACAAACTAGGGCTTCATTCCACTAGGGCTTAATTTAATCATTTATTAAACGGAGGTGATTTACAGAATTCAGAAATTTGGCGAGCACTAAAGAGGTCATGTACGACGAGTGCTCAGCAGACCGGAGATGCTCGTTGTCTGTGGGGTGGCTAACCCCTCATGGTGTTTTTCGTTGCTTGCCCTTCCCTGTACTAGAAGCTGAGAAGTTCCCGCAAAGGCATCTTCCCTGGGACGCTGGACCTTGTAGCCCCTCACACAGTGTGCTGCCCCCCGTGAGGCCATTCTCGAAGGCTGGGGAGGCACCATGCCGTCCTCCCAGCACTTTCTAATAACCCACTGAAGTCCACCCACGTGCTGAAGAGAACCCTTAATGATGAGCCTCGCGAGTTTACAGTAAGCTGTGAATTTCTCTTTTTGCCCAGAGCTCATATTTTCCCTGCATCAAATGCTTCTGAGTTTCAAGGACATGCCTGGCTATTTCCAGACCCCTCTCCGCGATCCACTTGACCTTTAGCTAAGGAAGGTTGGTAGGGGATATAATCCTACCGATAAAGGTGTGAGATTTAAGATGCGTTAGCCCAGAGTTCTCAGGAGGTACCGCGTGTACTTGAAGGCTAAACTACCTATGCACAGCCTACGGCCTGGAAGCTCTACGAGCAGTGTCTTGGTGACATGTCCCCTTCCACGTTTCCTGTCTCCGTGTAATTCCGGGCTTGGGGCTTAGGGCTTTATACATGCCTTTGTGAACACGTGATAGTGTGAACATGGCCCAGAAGCCGCATATCCTTGTACTTCTTCTATAATATAAAAATCAATACAGAAAACTAGGAAACATGTCTTACTGGGAATAGTAGGTTGAAATTGAAACAAAACTCCAAATGTTGAAAATTCGGAGCTTGAAGCCCCCTTTAGCGTTTGTTTCTTTTCCATTTCTCACCGAACAGTCTGGTTGGAGGTGTCAAGGACCGTCTGATGGTTATCACACGCACCATAGAAGGCTCTGCCAAAATGAAGGATTTGGCAGAGTGATTCTAAGTGTGAGACAATACACAAAGAATTCTAGTATCATTTATGCTAAAATGTACTATAAAAAGGTAAAGTACAATAAAAAAAATGTGGAACTTCATCTAAAATCTGCTTCTAAATAGACCATGGCTCTGCATTTTCTGAGGAAATAACTGATTTGCAGGAGTGGAAGTGCTGGACATATTTTCAAATTGATAGTTGGAAGAGGAAAAGGAAATAGGTTGAGGTCTGGGGAGAAAGATGGATTTTCAAAGAACTTTTTTTTCTTTTTTTTCCATATGACGTTGAGAAGTTGCGTGTGTCAGAAATAGAAACAGAGAGGGCTGTGTAGTACAATCGAGGCTTTGGGGTCACAGTCTCTGCCTCACTCCTGGGCTCCACAGAGGCTGTGGGAAGCAGCCCTGTGTCCCGTGTAATAGGATGAGCTGAGCTGTGTTCCTGTAGAGCTTTATCGTAAAAACAGGTGACAGGCCAGATTTGGCCCGCAGGCCAGAGTTTGCTGACCCCAGTCTTAGATAATCACTGTGTATTTGCCCCTTGAAGCCTATCCATAAAACAAACTTTCATGCTTGTCTCTTTCGCCGTGCTGACTGTGTAGGTACACTTTTTAGTACACGCATCTGTACATACACATTTGCAGTTGAGCTTGCTTGGTCTTGGGGCTTTAAAAAAAAAAAAAAAGATTTTTTTTGATGTGGACCATTTTTAAAGTCTTTATTGAACTCGTTACTATATTGCTTCTGTTTTATGTGTGGGGTCTGAGCTCCCCAACAGGGATGGAACCCGCACCCCTTGCTTTGGAAGGTGAAGTCTTAACCACTGTAGCATCAGGAAAATTCCAGTCTTGGGGAGTCATACTCTTAATAGTTATGCTCTAAGGTTTGTATTTCTCTTTGCAATGGTAGACATCACAGACATTTTTGAGGTTGTAGAGTGATGTTAAACTCACGATTCAATCCCAACATTAGGTGTTTATCCATGCTGTGTGCCCTATACAAGCTAGTGTCTACAGACCTATCCAAAATCCTATTGGGAGCATCGTACAAAAGACAGAATATTTGACCCTCCTAAGAGGAACTTCCTGTGCAATGGAGGAAATAGGAAACATATATACATATTTTTAAGACATAATATAATTTACCCTTGAATAACATGGGTTAGAATTACATGGATCCACTCATACACACACATCTTTCAAAAGGAAATACTACTGCACAACAGAGTCAATGCTTGGTGGAGACTACAGATGCAGAGAAACTGTGGATATAGAAGACCTACCGCAAGCTCTATTTCAGATGAATCTCCATGTTGTTCAAGGGTCAACTGTATCATTATGTATAAATTATGGAGCTGAGTAATCCAAAGGTACCTACAAATCTAAATATTTGTATTTGGAGACCTAAACACCTAAGAAGTAGAATACCAAAATAAATCATTGGAAGAAGGCTTCTTGGAAGAGGTGAATTTTAAAACAGGATGACTATAAAGAGAGGAGGACAGGGCTTGAGGGTAGAGAAGGCTTTCCCTGTTTACTGTGTAGGTCTGAACTTGAAAGTCGTGATTGAGATGGAATGTTCTTTCACACCTTCCCCAGATTGCCTGCCGTCTTTTGCCATCTCTCCAGCCACTGGGCTCTGATGCGGCAGGACTCCATGCTTTGTAGAAAGGCTGAGAAGAATCAGCACATTTGAGGACAGAAAGTAGGCTCATCTCCAAAGCATGATGGGGACTCAAGCATGGGGCTTTGTCCTTGAAACTAGACCTCACCACTATCTTATCACCTTAGCAGGTCGCTTATCCTCTCTGTGCTTCAATTTTCCTAACTGTTAAATGGCTAATAATAGCAATCACCTCCTGTGATCACTGTGAAGTTTCTTTACTATAAATGAAGCGCTTGAAGGAAGGCCTGGCATGTGGTAAGGGCTCAGTCCATGGTACCTTTCATACGGACAAGAGCTCAGAAACTCCAAACCGGGGCCTGGGGAAGCCTGGCAGCACAAACGTCTGGCAATCTTTCAAGTCTTTCCCCTGCAAAGGAAGCGTTTGGGAACAATACACAAAATGGGATAAATGATGAGACCCCAGCTCCCATTATAAAGCACCTGAACATACATGGGCTTATTGCCATCCGAAATTCTTTTTCAGGGGAAAAAAATCATTTCCCTTCTTATTAAAATTGGCAAAAGGAAAATGTATCTTTCATCATCTTAAGACAAATCTATCATGCTGATAAATTATTAGAGGAAAAAAAATTGAGAAATGCTACAAAGACCCTTACAGTAAGTCTGTCCCTAAAATATACATACGGTAATGAAGATAATCGACATATAAAAGGATTTCCCAAGCCCTGCTGGTGGACTGCACAATGACCTTGTAGAATATTTGTACAATAAAAATCTGTGGCAAGTAGTGAATTTGGACAGTCCCTGGGCGAGAGCAGGCTACTCAGCAGAAACACCCTTCTGCTGGTCTGGAGCTGGCTTTTGGCCATGGGTCTGGGATGGAGGGGACGTCTGGCCAGTATTCAGTTGTGGGAACCAGGAGAAGAGGAATCACCCTGGGCAATGTCAGTTACAGGCCCTAAGATGAAGCTTCTCAACATCCCGCCACACTCTACTGGAACCAGAGTTTCAGGTAGTCACACAGATCACCTAGGTTCCCACGGATGCTTATGTCCCATGTGGTTAGATAAATGGTTAGGTACTCAGTCTAACTGGTGCTTGAGCATCTTCCACCTCCTCTGACCCCTCCTCTCCTCCCCCCAACTCCTCCTGTCCTCCACAGCCCCCCTACATCACTGGTCTTAGCTAAAAGGCAGAGAGGAGGCTGAGGATAATAGGAAAAAATTTCCCAGAGAGATGGCAACTAACTTGTGACACATTTAGCCAGAGCCAGCACCTCATTTCCAGCTTCTTGGTCTCAGCATAGATTCCCCAGCACCACTTCTCCACAGTCCTGGGAGATTCCACAGAGCTGATCTTATAATGATGATAGGATGATGGGAGCAGTGCAGAATTCCTGTGCATATGTGATTATGGCCATACTGCAAAACTCCAAGCCAGTCCTATTCTTTGTTGTTGGCTGTTCAGTCACTAAGTTGTGTCCGACTCTTTGTGACCCCATGGACTGCAGCATGCCAGGCTTTCCTGTCCTTTACCATCTCCCAGAGTTTGCTCAAACTAATGTCCATCTGGTCAGTGCTGCCATCCAATCACCTCATCCTCTGTCATCCCCTTCTCCTGCCCTCAATCTTTCCCAGCATCAGGGTCTTTTCCAAAGAGTTGGCTCTTCACATCAGGTGGCCAAAGTATTGGAGCTTCAGCATCAGTCCTTCCAATGAATATTCAGGGTTGATTTCCTTTAGAATTGACTGGTTTGATCTCTTTGCAACCAAAGGAACTCTCAAGAGTCTTCTCCAGCACAATTTGAAAGCATCAGTTCTTCAGTGCTCAGCCTTCTTTATGGTCCAACTCTCACATCTGTACATGGCCAGTGGGGAAACCAAAGCTTTGATCAGGTGGACCTTTGTGTGGGTGTGTGGTCCTGTCATCCGATTTTTAGGCAGCACTTATCTTCCAGGTACACCTGTGGTCTCTGTTTGAGGATTCCCAGGTCTCCTTTGTACAGTTCTCCACGCGCACACTTAGAGTGAGTTTGCAAGTGAACTCTTGGCCACCCAGGTTCCATGGCCCCCGAGCTGCAGATTGATGAAAGTGGCTCTCAGTTCTGCATCATGACGTTGCTCCAGCACCCGGGCACAGTCCGGTCCACAGTCAGAAGTCAGTGAGTGGCTGGATGGATGACAGGGTTGTTGGGTGGGAGCGGCCACCCTGAACCTCCTTGTGGAAGAAAGAGTTCTTGCAACCTTAGGGTGAACAGGAGCACAAGGCTCTGCCCCACAGTCCACAGTGAGAGCCCCAGGGAGGGCTCGGGACAGTAGTCAGCCAGCTCTAGAGGAAGAGGATTAACATCATTTGTCTCCTGGGCCTCCCGCCCTTCTGACAAGAACACAGACGCCGACTTTGCCCACTCCCGGGAGCAGCCAGGAACTCCTTGCTCTGGAAGAGTCAGCAGACTCCCCCGCACCCCCTCACCAGAGTAGGCATGGCCAGGACAAACCAGGCACGTGGAAAGTGTCAGATCAGCAGGTGTCGCCTGTTGATAGAATCATCCTTTAATTCGCTCTGAGTTGTGCCATTTAATTACCTTGATCCATGCTTTGTTTTGCTAAAGTGAATGTCACAGATTGAGTATTACTCGCTGGAAATTGCGACAGAGGCTTGAACGCTTCAGTAATGAGGTCTGAAATATGATCTCTCTTTTTCCCTGGATCATTTTCTCATTCCCCTCTTCACGAGTTCCTTTCCAGCCTTTTTTGTTTCTTTTAAGAGTAAAATGTAAAATATTAATTTTGAGCAGAAGTAAAATTAAGCCCTCTGGAAATGATTCGGAGAAACTGAGCCATAGCCTGACTTAATTAAGAAGCGATTATGCTGAAGAGCCTATATTAAGGCTTCACATTTCTGGTACAGACAGAATTGCTTTTAGAGAAGTCAAGTCAGGCGGCAGAGGGGGACTGAGGGAGGGGCCGGGGTGATAATTGGATAGATGAGGAAAAGCAATGTTTGTTGTAGTGCTGGGGAAAAAATAGTAGACGAAGTGTAAATGGGTTTGCAGATTTCTCAAGTCCATCTTTTAGGAAGGTCAAGACAAGATACCTTATCACATCCAAGCTCTTTGGACCACTCCAGGAAGGGTCATCTCCATCTTTCTCCCTTCCCCTCTAGCTCAGGTGTCTGAAGAGGCAGGGAGAATGGGTTGTGCATATAACAAAACTCCAGGGAACGTGGTTAGCCCCCTGCTGCTCTCAGGATGGCAACAACTAATTAGCCCCACAAATTTATGGGCTGCAGGGATGTGAGCAGATGGGTATTTAAGTTAACAGCAGATTCAATTTGTCCTCCATTAATTCCAGAGTGATACCTGAGTTTATTGGAGTTTTATATTGTTTCATCTGTTGCAAAGTCAGTTCTCCCACTTCCCCAAATTGTTATTCTTTTGACAAGCAACTGTCTGGGTCTCTCCAGTTTCTAGAATGGAACACTGACTCCCCGCTAAACTGCTTTGCTGCTGCTGCTAAGTCGCTTCAGTCGTGTCCAACTCTGTGCGACCCCATAGACGGCAGCCCACCAGGCTCCCCGTCCCTGGGATTCTCCAGGCAAGAACACTGGAGTGGGTTGCCATTTCCTTCTCCAATGCATGAAAGTGAAAAGTGAAAGTGAAGTCACTCAGTTGTGTCTGACTCTTAGCGACCCCATGGACTGCAGCCTACCAGGCTCCTCCATCCATGGGGTTTTCCAGGCAAGAGTACTGGAGTGGGGTGCCATTGCATTCTCCAAACAGTTTTGACTTTCTCAAAAGTTTGGGACTCTGTATGGGGCTGCAGCCTGGAGCTCCTTTTCCAATTCTTCATTTTCTCCAGGCTCCATTCAACCTATCAGTTGCTCCAAAGTTGTGCCAGGAAATGGCTCACTTGTCCAAAGTTTAAAA
The DNA here is from genome assembly GCF_032452875.1 of Bos javanicus. Classification (NCBI taxonomy): domain Eukaryota; kingdom Metazoa; phylum Chordata; class Mammalia; order Artiodactyla; family Bovidae; genus Bos; species Bos javanicus. The sequence goes on from NC_083896.1 coordinate 35,672,202, forward strand.
GAAAATCTCTTTTTTTTCCCTCTCTGCTTCATTTAAGAGGTATTTTAAGAATCAGAAATCTTAAAATCCAGAATATTGGAGCTTTAATGAAACTTGGGGATTATCTACTGAACTGATTTATTTACAAGCTGCTGTCCTGCTCATGGCCACTGATGACTCTCATCCATGCTGTGAGCTCCCCAAAAGGAGTGACTGCGATGCAGAGTTCCCTGTGGGAGAAGGCAGTCAGGCGGACAGCTCACACACTCACAGGGCCTCAGTCAGTGAGTTCAGCTCTTCCTGCTGCTGCGCTCTCGAGTGTTCATGCTGGCCTCAGTGAGACTGCACAAAGGGAGAACTCTGATCCCAGGTCCCAACAGGTGGGTGCAGCCAGAGGAACTCCCCTTTAATCTTATTTATTTTGGAAGGGTTCCACTGTGAAACAGATGTGCAAAACTACTCATCTATTTTATCACACCTCTTCTTATAAGTGGAAAAAAAAACACCAAAAAGCTAAGGTTTAGTAAAGACAGTGATTCACCCAAGGTCACAGTGGTGACCAGCTCCTGACATCCCAGAGTCATACCCATTGTTTCAGAGAACTGCTTAGTCTAGTAAATTGCGGCAATTTCATCATCACCATCATCGTATCATCACCATCAACATCACTACCGTCATCATCATCACCACCACCATCATCACCATCACCACCATCACCACCACCATCACCACCATCATCATCACCGTCAACATCACCACCATCACCACCACCATCACTGTCACCACCACCACCACCACCATCACCACCATCATCGTCACCATCAACATCACCACCATCACCACCATCATCACTGTCATCACCATCACCACCATCATCACCATCACCACCATCATCATCATTGTCAACATCACCACCATCATCACCGTCACCACCACCATCACCACCATCATCACCACCATCAACATCACCATCATCACCACCACCATTAGCAGCAGCATCATTATTATCAACACTTTCATCATCATGATGTCAATCTGGGTACAGAACATAAGTCTCACTAGAGAAGTTAGCAAGTAACAACAACTCGGACACACAATAATTGCCCTAAGGTGGCAAACAAGGACAGAGGGACAGCCCCTCAGAATGCATGTTTTCTTATGCATACCTGCTTCAAGTCTCTTGAGCAGCATCCTTCCCATGATCCCCTTTATATTTGTATTAATACTGAAAGCGAACACTCGGTGCTGATCTCAGTGTCTGGAAAATTCTAATGACTTGTTTACTACCACAACCTGCAGGTGAGCAGAAGTTAGACTTTGGTGACTGATGAGCAGTCACATGTACGAGTCATTTGCAACCTGGGCTGAGCATCAGAATCACCCTTGAAGCTTTTAAATAGTTCTGATGTTCTAGGCCCTCCTGGAGACTGACTTATCGTGCTGGAGTGGGTGGGCCCAGGGCACCTACCAGTTTTAGAAAGCTTCGCAGGTAGTTTCCATGCAGAGCTAGGGGAAGGCTGCAGGGGGAGTCCCAGCCCCTGACTGAAGTCACCTCTGCAAGACAGTGTCTTGCAGTCTGGTCTCTGGACTTGCGTTTCAAGGTCTTTTCTTAAGCAGAGGGGTAGTTACCCTCATTAACAAGATAGGAAACAGCAAATTAGGTCAATCCCAAAGTTCAGGCAATGCCAAAGTATACCTAATATGCATTTGCAGGGCAGCCTTCTGCTGGGGAGGGTAACTGTCTTCCCCAAGAGTTACCTTGAAAGGACTAGAATGAGCCAGAAGCTCACATTCTGCTAATCATCTTCACTGAGATACATGGATCTGAGCCTTTCATGAACCCATTCTTGTTTTTAGTCTTTGTCTCACTGCCACTGTAATAAATTGTATATGCTGATCCCTCTAGCATGAACAAGTATTGTTTCTTTCGATTTGGCCTCATACTTTTTTTTCTGGCCTAAGGAAGCCCTTTGAAGATTATATTCTTCCCAGCTGCAAGGAGGTTACAGAGCCAGCACGAAATCACAGGAGATAGATAACAAAAACACATTCTCAGAACTGTAGCTGCTCTGCTCCCCTCTTCTCCCAGGCAGACACTCCCATCTTTCCTGGCACAACAGAACCAAAAGGGGATTTGGCCACATCCCTCCTCTTTGAAAGGCTGCCAACCTCTCCCCAGAGAGTGTCAGGAAAGGCCTTTGTCCAGTGGGGCACAGGCAAAGCTTGCACTTTGGAAAGAATCTCTTCCACCACTTGGTTGAACAGAAGAATAGTTAGCTCTTGCAATTCCCCACAATGTGAGGATCAAGTATCTGCCCTACCAGGTAGGAGTTTGTAGCATGAGGTAAAAGGCAGCATATGGCATTTTTAAAGATTTTCTCCACTTCCTTTTTGAAAGCTGCATTCCCCCTATAAAATCCTATCTCATAAATAGCAATTTTATTTGTAAAGTAAGTGCTATCAGCAAAGAGAGAAGGACCAGGCAACAATGCCTTGGCGTGCCTGCGTGCTCAGTTGTGTCCGACTCTTTATGGCCCTATGGACTGTAGCCCACCAGGCTCCTCTGTTCATGGGATTTCCCAGGCAAGAACACTGGAGTGGCTTGCCATTTCCTCCTCCAGGGCAGCAGCGTCTTAGGAAATCCCCAAATCAGGAAAAAAATAGTTTTACAAATAGTTTTGATAAAGTCGGTTTACATTACAAATGGTGTGGCAGCGACTACCTCGATGCGGACAAACACGGTAACATCCTGGAATACCTCTTCTTGTACTGCTGGGACCACCACCTTCTTTGCTAGGGAGGCGGTGTGAGGTGGTAGTGCCAGTGTGGGCTCAGAAGGCTTGCTGTGAAATCTCAGCTTCACCACTTAACAACTGTGTGACCTCAGGCAAGCAGCTCAGCCTCTCTGTGTCTGTTTTCTCACCTGTCAGATGGGCAAAATAATAGTGACCAGGCTTTTAAGGTTGCTGTGAAGACTGAATGAGCCATGCAAAGGTTTCTAGAGGAGTGCCTGTAAGAACTCCATGAGTCTAAGCTGTTATTGCTGTTGTTAGTATCACCGTTCTTGTAAATTTTAACTTTTAAACACGCTTTCGTGTGGCATACAGGGTGAAGCGCACTGTTTGATTCTAGAGATAATAAAACTATGACCAAAGGGATTGTCCAAGATCCTCCAGCTTTTTGGTGGCAAAGCCTGGAACTAGGATCTAGCTTTCCTGATGCAAACCTGGGGTACTATATGACCTTCAAACCACACAAAAGGGCAAAACTCCGGTGACCTAAGAGGCATGTCTTGAGGGAAGCCCCCATCCCACCCAATTTCAGCCAGAGCAATTCCAGAATAAAGCTTCTGTATCTGATTTATTTATTAGGCATCTTTCTATGCTTGCTTTTGAATAACGTTTCCATGCATTTTTAAAACTCAGCTCCATCTGACTCTTCCCCATGACACCAGTGCGCCTAACCTTATCAGCTCTTGTTGTCTAGTCGCTAAGATATGCCCAACTCTTTATGACCCCCATGGACTATAGCCCGCCAGGCTCCTCTATCCAGTGGCTTTTTCAGACATGAATACTTTGCCATTTCCTTCTCCAGGGGATCTTCCTGACCCAGGGATCAAACTCATGTCTAGTGGCAGAATTTTCCTATAATTGGTAAATTTCATGAACTAATGTACCCATATTCTTCCTCTCAGAAATCGTTACCCTGCACGAGAACCAGGATTTATCAAACTACAAGATGCTCTTCAGACAATGATGCTTGCCCCACTGAGGCTGTGCTATATTTGGAGAGGGCATTTGAACTGGTGGGGTCCAGCTTTTGAGGAAAAGGGGCCAGCGAGGGGAACCAGTACTTGGTTATCAGCCACTGAGGAGCTGAGGCTGGAATCAGAGTCTGGGAAGCAAATAGAAAAGTCTATCATTTTTGAGAGCATATTTTCTCCAAGCACTTTCATTTTTGTCTCATCCTTGCAACATCCCTGCCAGACATTCTCTCTTGCACACCACCAGGGATGGTTTGGCTTTCAGGAGGTGAAACTTCATGGAAAATAGCTATTTGAGGACAAGTGTTTTAAATTTTTGCTTTTATTCTTGTGGCTTAGGCACAGGAACTGGAAAGAAGGGGTGTGGTAGAGAACAAAGTTAGGGGCAGGTAAGACTCAATATCAGTGATGGTGAGAGGGGACGAGTTATTGGTTTAGAGTTCAACACCTTGATTTTGGGCCAGACTTCTTGACTAGCAGAAGGCACAGGATGAGGAGGGAAAGCTGCCGGCCTGGCTAAAACAGGGGTGACCAGGCAGCATAGCCTGGAAAGTAGGCCCACTGGAAAGGACCTGAGAAGACAGGGGGGTCTGATGAACCCAGTTTGGGAACCAGGGGAGGAGACATGGATGTAGGTATGTGCAGAGACCCTGAACACGTGCACACACATCCCTTGAAGACATTCCAGGTTAGTGCCCTAGCAAGTACCCCTGCTTTGTGGCTTTTTAAATTTTAATTTTTTTCCAGTGAAAATACTCTGGCCTTCCATGGAGAAAACAACCTCAGGAGCTGCACACACCACCAGCCAGAGGCAGGCGCCCCAGCCACAGAGGGGAGGCCTGAGTGCACTTGGTTTCTGTAGGGACTGAGCACGGCAGTGTCAGGGCAGGCCACCAGGAGGCAGAGTGATGGCCTGGGGTCCTCACAGGTACCCACTGCCTTAGACAAAGCAGAGACTGTTCCCTGCAGAAGCTGAGAGGTGAAGACGGGACTGTTCTTTTGGCCCCTTCTAAGAGGAAAGTGTTAGTCACTGAGTTGTGTCCTGAGAGGAAGCCACCATGAAAAAAGGCAACGTCAAAGTCTACCTGCCCCAAACCAGGCCAACGCCAACTACAGAGGAATTCAGGAGACAACTGACATGGTTCAGAATCTGTTGTGATGTATGGACTGTGGCCTCTCAAAAGACATGCAGGGACTTGCTCAAGGTTGCACAGCTATGAGGGGAGCAGTTGAGAGAGCCTGGATCAGCCTGGTCCTGAAGCCCACGCTTTGTCCACTGGGCTTGGCAGCAGCACAGAGACTGTGTCATAAGCTGAACTTAATATAAAACAGGTATGTTGCATGATTTTATTTAACATGTAACAATGACCTAACAAAATGCATGATGTTATTTATTTCAATTTTACAGACAGAAGAATTGAGGCTTAGAGAGGCTAATACCCAGGGCAGGATTGGAATGCTGATCTTTCCAAATCCAAAACCAGAATGTTAAATATTTATTCCAGGTGGGGCTAGATACTGCCTTCTGATTCTCTTACAGAATTGCTGCCTATGGTTGTGCAGATGGGTAAATATTTAAGTAAGATATGACTGTATGAATAACTGCTAAATGAGTATATAGACTTTACTTGTATACACACATACCCATGTGTAATTTCTACCCTGTGTGGAGTGCCAACTCTGTACAAGACACTGTTCATATAAATGTATTATTTTTCATATTGACAGTACACAAAACAGAGAATACTAGATTACGTTATTAAACTCATTTTAAAGAGATAAAAACAGAAGCTTAGGGAAAAGAAAATGAATTACCAATGGCACACTGTAAAATCTAGAGCAAGGATCCAAACTTAGACCGTTTGATTAAAAAAATTTCACAGCCTTTTCCCCCAGACTGGATTATGTTTGTGTAAAATGACCCTAAAGTGACTTCAGATAGCAATGATAAGACCTCTCCAGCATAAAGCCTTTGGAAGCACGTTACAAAATAAGTTTACAGGTGTTCAGTATCAATGTTTTTGGTTTCTACTACTGCTAAGTTGCCTTCAGTCATGTCTGACTCTGTGCGACCCCATAGATGGCAGCCCACCAGGCTAACCCTGTCCCTGGGGTCCTCCAGGCAAGAATACTGGAGTGGGTTGCCATTTCCTTCTCCAATGCATGAAAATGAAAAGTGAAAGCGAAGTCTCTCAGTCGTGTCCGACTCTTTGCAACCCCATGGACTGCAGCCTACCAGCTCCTCTGTCCATGGAATTTGCCAGGCAAGGGTACTGGAGTGGGTTGCCATTGCCTTCTCCATGTTTTTGGTTAGTGCAATGAAAATCACAGAAAAACTAGTTTAGACTTAGAGAGAGCTTTGTTTTCATCACTACATTATGCAGAGGAAGAGCCTCTTGAAGAAAGCATTTTTTTTCCGGCTGGGGGGGGGGGGGGGCAGGCGGGGCGCTTCAAATTTCCTCTGAGCAGCTTTTTCGAGAAGAGTTATTAGAATTTATTTTCAATTATACACCAGAATAAGCCGTCTGCAGTATAGTTAACTTTCAATTTCAGCCAATTTTCGACGCATTCAATCATAGATGCCTCAGTGATTAAGAATCTATGTTGCAAAACAATTCCCACTTTGCAACAATGCAATCAAACAGATCTACAACTCATAACATATTATCCAATGCTTTTTCAGCTCACTGGTGAAGTGAAGTAGAATTTACCAACCATCTCTGTTTACCCAGGATGCTCCAAGCTCATTTGCAAGCAGATCTGCAACTCAAAACAGCTCACCAGGGGGTTTGGTTTAATACAGCCTGGAAGAGACCAGTTGGGCTGCCTTGATATTTATGACTTCGGGCTGCGTGTTTTCTTCTCCTGCTCCTAATGTGCACTGGCTGAACATCACACCATGAGCAACAGAGCTCCCCCACCCATGCAGTTATGAAAGTGCTCTCCATGGTAGAGGCTCTGATTCATTCAGTTCAGTTCCATTCAGTCGCTCAGTCGTGTCCGACTCTTTGTGACCCCATGAATCGCAGCACGCCAGGCCTCCCTGTCCATCACCAACTCCCGGAGTTCACTCAGACTCACGTCCATCGAGTCAGTGATGCCATCCAGCCATCTCATCCTCTGTCGTCCCCTTCTCCTCCTGCCCCCAATCCCTCCCAGCATCAGATTCATTAGGAAGGCCCAAACATGTTTATGTCCAGCTGTTTGCTTTTCTAAATTGCATGGCTGTGTGTGTGTGTGTGTGAGAGACAGAGAGACAGAGAACCTTGGATGAAACATAGAGAAGGACATGCAGCCAAAATTCTCCCTTTAAAAGTTTGAAAGATAGGACAATCTTAATAAATGTATAGAAAACTCTGCATTTCAGAGATTGGATCAAACCCTAACAATCACTTTTGCTGAGCCTCACTTTTAATCTAATGCCTCAAACACGGGGTTCTGTTTAAGTCCATGGGACAGGCAAGGTGGTAAAGTGGGCTTAGAGAAGAGATAAATTGGGAAATGGGGAGTTTGGGATGGACACGTACACAGTACTCTGTTTAAAACAGATAAGGACCTACTGTATAGCACAGGGAACTCTGCCCAATATTCTGTAATCACCTAAATGGGGAAAGAACTTGAAAAAGAGTAGATACATGCATATGAATAATTGAATCACCTTGCTGTAGGCCTGAAATGAAGACAACACTGTAAATCAACTATAGTCCAATATGAAATAAAAACTAAAAAAGGAAGACAAATGAAGAGGAAATTACAGCCTCTCATAAGAGGATTAGCTCCCCACTGCCTGAGTGAAGTCGGCAATATTCCCAGATGAAAGAGTCCTGTGCTCAGGACAGCCCCCGTGGGAATGCACAGCTAACAGAATATGAGAGGGTAAATCAGAGCCCAGTTATTGAGAACTACTTCAAATGAACTCTGTGGCCCTCTTCCCTTGCTGGGCCCTCAGGCTGCGGTGGGGTGGAACACTCAACTCCTGTCTCTGGACAGGGCTGGGGAGGAATGTGGAAGGGATGATCCATACAAAGTGGCCCACGCTTGGTCAAGATGAAAGGAAGTGCTACGGCGGCTCTGCAACATGCTACGGAAAAAAAAAGGGAGAATAAAATCAGAAATAAAGACCAGAGTTTTGCTTGCAAACATCAAATGAAGAACCCTGTTTGGAAGAAAATCTCATTTGAAATGCATGAGGCCAACGCCAGTGAATACTTTGTGTTGTACAACGACTTGATAAGAGCATGAATTCAAAATAAGAATTACAGGAAAAACTGGAAAACAGGAGACTGAGATGAAAGCGTAAGACTTGTATCTAAGACTCAAACTGCAGACCATTTCAAGAAAAATCAATTGGGACCATTAAGAAAAACGAAGACATAGTGGACATTTCAGTTACTGGTATAGAGCAAAGACGTGGGATACTCTTACAAGGAAAGAGGAAAAAAACACAAAGTGATTAAAGAAGTTAAGGAGATGATAATGACTATGGAGGGAATTCAATATAAGAAAAAGTGGTTCCTCTGAACCAAAACCCTGATAAATGCACTGGAAAGTATTCAAGCATATAATACAGAATAGCTCTGAAAGAATAACAGAATCTACAGATCAAAAAAGGACTCTGAGTTCCTTGAACTGTTTCAGAATGATTGGTGCTGAAGCATAGCATTGTCACATAACACTGAGGATTAAGTAAGAGATCTCTGGCATCTAGGAAAAGAAAAATAAAATTATCAGAAAAAAACAAAATATACAAGTTAATCTAAGGCTTCTCCAACATAACAGTCAACACCAGATGATAAGGAAACAGTGTTCACCAAACTTTGAGGGGAATAAAATGTGACCCCAGAATATTATGCAGCCAAGTTGCCCTAAAGGCAATAGTAGACATTCTTAAACATGCATGAATGTGTGAGCCAATCAAAGTGAATCAAAGGAGGTGGAAGACTCCTTGATTGTGAAAATTCAATGCATTTAAATTTATAATTAGGACCAAAACAATTATGGAAATTGCTGTAACAAAAATGAATGACAATGGAAAAATAATGACATAATTAACAGGAAAGTGGGAGGAAGTACAGCAGGGCTTATTTCCATATCCTTTTTAGTTGTGAGTCAATTGCTACTGTCTGTATTGAAAACATGTATTATAAAAAAATTTCTAATATCTTAATGATTTTAATCTCTTGTATGAATATTTGAGGGAACTTTTAGAAAAAAAAATACACATTGTGATTAAAACTCCGTCTTGGTTTTGAAAATACCTAACAACGTGGACCTCTGCTTAGATACTTTAGGCAGTAAGTTCATTTATTGCACACACTATGTACTTATTTATTATTTTATTTTTGGATGCAGCATGCGGGATCCCAGTTTCTTAACCAGGGCTCAAACCTGCGTTCCCTCAAGTGGAAGCACAGAATCTTAACCAGTGGAAGTCCACAGTTTATTGACTGCTTAGTAAGCTAAGTAATCTCCATACGTTGTCTCATAAACTTCTCACAATATCCCATACTAGGTACTGTCATTGTGAGTGAATTGGGGGGAAATCTAAAATTCAGACAGGTTCTAAGAAATCGTTAGTAGGGGCCAGAGCCCTGTTAAAATCCATACAGTATTTCCAAATTATTAACCACCATGCTGTACTTCTTCAGTTCATTTGATTTCACTTGGGCCAATAGGACCGAGTTCCCTCTAGGCTATGAAAAAGCAGGCTGGCCACTGTGGAAAGAAAGAAAGTGAAAGTGTTAGTCGCTCAGTCGTGTCCGACTCTTTGTGACCCCATGGACTATAGCCCGCCAGGCTCCTCTGTCTATGGAGTTCTCCAGGCAAGAATACTGGAGCTGGTGCCATTTCCTTCTCCAAGGGATCTTTCCGACCCAGGGATTGAACCCAGGTCTCCCGCATTGCAGGCGGATTCTTTACCATCTGAGCCACATACATGTTCTTATATGTGGAACATATAAGAAAAGAATTGGGGCGATCTTTTGGTTTCTGAAAACATGGTTTTACTTTTTAGTGTTGTTGTTTTTTAATCCAAAATTTCTTCCCTGCTCTGACGAATGTTATCACAGAGATATCATTTGACATTAGGTTTTTGAAGGGAAAAACTCTAAATCCTTAACAAACTGTAGTTAAAATTTCATGTAATGTACCAGAGATAAAGAGAGAAAAATATTCAATAAAAGGCTCAACCTGTGATACAGATAACTAATTAACCTCCAAGAGATCCCAGTGCAGAAGGCGATTATCATGATCTGACCCAGGAGGGATGTAGCATAGAGAAAACCGCAGTTTCTAAAGGAGCCTATTGGATCATATACTAAGAGTCCTCGATTCTTGTCTTGTTCTCTGATGGCAGGTTTCATTTTTATCACTGAGCTTCCTGGTCCATGCATGGAGCATAACACTGAGGAATGAGAGGATGACTGAGAATTGATCATCAGTCTGGTAAACTCTGACCACACAAAGATTGTTATTCAACTCAAGCGGAGTAAGGAAAAGAGCAAGGCTTGAGAACCTGGAAAATTCACATACATCTGAAGATTTCCAAGGGTTTCCCCAGATTCAACTTAAAGGGGCTTACCCAAACGTTCAAAGCTAGAATTAATCACAAGAGATTAAGTTGGGCTTGGAAAAGGGGGGGGGGGAATATATATATATATATATATATATATATATATATATATAGTATTGCATCTCCTGGGAATATCCAATTTGGGGATTTTGGATATTAAATATAATTGACTTCTCCTAATCCAAGGGGTGTGTGTGTGTGTTGTATGTACATTAGTGGCTCAGTCATGTCCGATTCAGTCTTGTCCAACTCCATGAGGCCCCATGGACTGTAGCCCACCAGGCTCCTTTGTCCATGAAATTCTCCATAGAAGAATACTGGAATGGGTAGCCATTCCTTTCTCCAGGGGATCTTCCTGACCCAGGGATTGAACCTGAGTCTCCTGCATTGGAGGCAGACTCTTTACAATCTGACCTTCACATAATCATACATTTTTAGGGGAGCATGTAGCCCAATCATCTCCTATGTTATTAAACGTGATTAAGTTCTAGCCAGCAGGAGGGTTGCATCGAAGCTTCCAAGAATTGTTCCAAAACAATAGCTGGCTTGTGTCCTTTGACATCCCCCTCTTCCCTCTGTGCTGTTTGGAAGGTGAATGACGTGATGGCTGGAGCTCCAGCCAAGACTGTGCAGCCAAGCGTTACACTGGAAGAGTCAGTGGTCCTGGGTGACCGCAGAGACATCAAACCAGCCTGCACTGCCCATCTTTAAAATTTTATGTATGAAACATGGAATTCTCTATTATTTAAGCCATTTTATTTCAGGTTTTCTTGCAGCTTAACCTGGGGCTGATACCTTTCCTTTAGCAAAAGCCAACCTTATTCTTGCACAGAGAGTGTGGGTCAAATAAGAGCAAGTAAGGTTCTATCCTTTGTTCAACCAAAGGAGCCAAGTGTAAATACTCTTGTTTTGAAACTGTGTGCATGTATCCATGCATCCTCCGGGGTGTTTCTTGTAAGTGAGCTGCCTTCTTCCTGGGGCTTCCATCAGTAGAAGCAATTTTAAGCAGATAAGTGTGAGCAAGAGGCAGCGGAGTGTCCCAATTTCTGCAGCCAGCCAATTATTCAATGTATGGGTAGCGAAGCTGGCACAGTTCCTTGCCATAGAGCTGCCTGTTAAGAAAGCAGGTGTCCCTCAGCTAAGGATGCCAAGCTTTTCCAGGCATGAGACCATTTCACAGGCTGGATGGTCATGCAGACTTGGAATGCGGGAGGATAAGGAGTGACAGAGCTTCCCTGGGCTTAAGTTGAAACCAGGCTCCATTCAGGCACAACCAGAAATGATCAGACTATAAGAACCTTGTATAAAATGACTTAGGCATTCTGTACTGGTTCTAAAGATTAAAAAAAAAAATCTTTAATGCGTTTGCAGCCACACGGCTTTACTCTTCATTGAATCCATTATTAAGTCCCTGGGAAGGAAGACCTCTGTCATTTTCATTTAAAGGGATGATAGAAAAATTCCCCAAACTCCCAGTTACAAGCTTCCCAAGGACAGTGCCCAAGATCATCCTTCTCCCAACTCACAAGCCTAGCAGACGGCTCAGCTGCAGGCCAGGGAGCCCTGTTTTTGCTTCAGTTTGGCCCCAGCCCCCACATCATGCACCACACACACTGCGCTGCGTGTGCTCAGTCGTGTCCGACTCTTTGCGACCCTGTGGACTGTAGCCCGCCAGGCTCCTCCGTCCACGGGATTCTCAGGCAAGAGTACTGGAGGGGATCGCCATGCCCTCCTCCAGGGGATCTTCCTGACCCAGGGATCTAACTCACGTCTTCTAACTCACTAGCAGGTGGATTCTTGACCCCTGCCCCAACTGGGAAGCCATGAACCTCAAAATGAGTCACCAACCTCCCCTTTGCAGGACCCACGTCCATCTCCTTTTATTGTCTCCTCTGTGCCACAGCCCTGGCTCTTGGGCGCCCAGGTCATCACCCCAGCTGGACACTAGCCTTTGCTTCAAGGGTGCCGCCATCCCTCAGGGTCCCCTTTCGACACTCTGTAAAACTTCAACAGGACATCAGCCTACTCTTTTAATTGTATGTCTCCAGCGATAAAGGCCTCTCCCTACACGTCGACTCCGATAACCCTTGGTCTGGATGGACCAGCAGCACTCCTGACACATAATGAGATTCAGATGGAGGCAGTAGTTTCCTTGGAGAGCAGGGTAATTAGTATCGGGGATGAGGATGAAAGACATGAGTACCCTTTGGGTACCTGACTCTTGACTATGAGACATGCCCAAAATAAACCTGATGAGCAGTTAGTTCGAATACACACACACACACACGTGTGTACGCACACTTGTGACTCTACCTAAAAGCTATTTGAATGTCTATATGCTTGGGCAAAGGATCCAGGAATGTTGAAAATATTTTTTTTTAACAGCAACATGTATTAAGTGTTTATTGCACACCAAACACTGTGCCAAACACATTTTCACACTAAAATACTCTTTGTAAAGTATTAATAACTGTTATCCCCCACATTTTGCAAATGGAAGAGCAGAGGTCAGGAGGCTGAGGAACTCTCCCGCAGCCATAGAGCTCGTGCTGTGGACAGAACGTGGCCTGAACTGTTGCTACGAGTGGGAAGGGTCACTTGGGGAGAAACAGGCAGAAGTTAGGGGGTCTTCTTGTGACATCCTGCTGATGTCAGAGTGCAGAGACCTCTCTTCCCTCCATGGCCTGCAGAAGGTGAGTTTGTTACTTTTCTTCACCTGGCTTGATGAATCCACCAAACTCTACGAGTAACCTTGAAGCAAAATTGAGGTGTCTAACCTGGAATAGTCCACACATCCTTCACAGACACAGCTTCTACCATGGACCCGGGGGTTTCATCTGGGGACTTAGGGTGCAAGCTGTCTGCAGGGGGAAGAGGGCCTCCTGTCCTACCCTAGGGAGGTTACATTTCCTTCCAACCTTGGATCTTAGGTGGTGCTAGAGCTAAAGAACCCACCTGCCAATACAGGAGACATAATGAGATGCGAGTTCAATCCCAGGATGGGGAAGATTCCCTGGAGAAGGGAATGTCTACCCTCTCCAGTATTCTTGCCTGGGGAGTTCCATGGGTAGAGGAGCCTGATGGGCTACAGTCCATGGGGTCAGAAAGAGTCAGACACGACTGAGCAGCTTTACACACACATCACACACATACCTCACCTTGAATCAGAAGAAATCTATTACAATTAATATCCCAAAATCTGACATCCCCAGGAAGAGATGCTTCATAGAATAGTACTGATTAATGTTAGTAATAGCAGTAATATTGAGCTTCCCTGATAGCCCAGTTGGTATAGAATTTGCCTGCAATGCAGGAGACCCCAGTTCAATTCCTGGGTCCAGGAGATCCACTGGAGAAGGGATAGGCTCCCCACTCCAGTGTTCTTGGGCTTCCCTTGTGGCTCAGCTGGTAACGAATCCCAGTGGGAGACCTGGGTTCAATCCCTGGGTTGGGAAGATCCTCTAGAGAAGAGAAAGGCTACCTATTCCAGTATTCTGGCCTGGAGAATTCCATGAACTGTATAGTCCATGGGGTTGCAAAGAGTAGGACATGACTGAGCGACTTTCACTTTCACTAACAGTAATTAGTAGTACCAATATATATAATAATAATATCAATAATTAGCAATCAATATGCCTCATAATTGTAACACTATAAAATAGACATAAGCCTCATGCTTGGTGTCACTAACTCTCTCTCCCAAGGGAGACCGTTATGATGAAAAGGACCCCCAATAGGACCTGGGAAAATGAGACTTAATTTGTCCTCTGCTAGGGTTTCTCCAGGAGCCATATGGGTGGCATAGTCCAGCAGCCATTTCTCAAGAAATAAGGATTCTGGCTCAGTTTGGCTCATCACATGTTCCTTCACCTTGCCTCAATCACACTTCTTATAAAATCCCAATGCCAACTTCACTGTTCTCAGAGAGATTCTCTGACACCCTCTTGCTTCCAGACAAGGAGGGCAATGTGCACACTCTTTGCACTCCCACTATGCCCATGTACACCCCCTCCACCCCCCAAAAAATGCAGTCTGCTTTATTTCATGCACAAATAGCAATTCCCAACCAAGAAGAAACACCTGGGAGAGTCAGGGCACTCGTGGTACAAGATAATTAGAGATTGGTATAATCGAAATCTCATTGCCACATCAAACTGTGCCTTTTAGCATTAATTAATCTCCAGTCCCAGCCCCGGAGCCTCTCAACTCTTCTGCTGGAGAGACCAGCTTGTCAAACACATCCGAGCCCTGCATCTCATTATCTTACCACTGGGTGTGGGGGAGAGGGATAGGCACAGAGATTTTTGAGAGATTTTGTCCAGGCCTCTGTGATTCACAAGATGGTTTTCCTGGAAAGAGGCAGGTGGAAGAAGCAATTTTGAGAAGGAGAGCTGGGCTGTTTATTTACTCATTTGTGCTTTCTCAGCAAACCGAGAAGCAGAGGATGCAAATTGCTTCCACGAGGAGAACCGTGTCATGTAAGAAGGCTGTTTGCTAGTCACATGTGAGGAGTAAGTATGCTGGTTGGGAGCCTCACCCAGTGGCTGATCCTCTCATTCTGTCCTGATCGTTTAAGTGACAGAAAGCTGTCTGCCAAGTCATGCTTGCCCTCTCCTTCTGCCCATCACCCACGGTTTGCGATGTTCACTGTCCCTCCTCCACAGATAGAATGTTTCAAACCCAGCATTCTGAAGACTGCTCTTTTCTTCAAAGAATGCTCTGCCTGCAACCGAGGTAAGCTGTCCCCCTCTGGATAAATAACCACATGTCCCAGAGCTGTGATCTAATGAATACATGTTTTTCCCCAATCATTTTGGAGATAAAATAGAACTCCTCCAAAAGAACAAAGCACTGGGGTCATAACTATTTTGTATTACTCATTGTTAGTACTGCAGCAATTACTAATTACTATTCAAAGAGTCGGACACTACTGAGCGACTGATCTGATCTGACAATGAAATAGTTGAAGAAGTATATGTGCCTTGATACAATTAGATATCTTTCTCTTTAACATGTATAGTCTCTATATGAGCTCAAACTTTTAAAAACTTTTCCTCTTCTGTGAATCTTTGATATTTGTTGCATTGTTGTTCAGTCGCCAAGTCGTATCTGACTCTTTGCGACCCTGTGGACTGCAGCACGCCAGGCTCCTTTGTGATCCACTCTCTCCAGGAGTTTGCTCAAATTCATGCTCATTGAGTCGGTGATGCTATCTAACCATCTCATCCTCTGCCACCCCCTTCTCGTTTTGCCTTCAGTCTTTCCCAGCACCAGCGTCTTTCCCAATGAGCCGCCTCTTCACATCAAGTGGCCAAAGTATTGGAGCTTCAGCATCAGTCCTTCCAATGAATATTCAGGGTTGATTTCCTTTAGGATTGACTGGTTTGATCTCCTTCTGTCCAAGAGACTCTCAAAAGTCTTCTCCAGCACCACAATTCGAAAGCATCAGTTCTTCTTGGCACTCAGCCTTTTGTTATGGTTGCATATTTACATAAGGGAATACTGCCCAGCATAGAGAACAGCAACCAGGAATACATAAACATGAATGAATCTCGTAACACAATGCTGAAGAGGAGAAGCCAGTCACGGTGGAGAACGACTGTCTATAAGATCCTGCCCATGTAAGTTGAAGAGCAGACACACCCCTGGTGCTGGGAGTGGAGGTGAGACTAGCTCCCAGGGGAAGGGAGTCATGAATGTAAGTGGGATGGGGATTCTGGCGTGCTGTGTTCTGCTCCTTAATCTGAGTGCTGGCCATTTGGATGTGTTCAGTCTGTGTTACTTCACTGAGTTGACGTTCTGTGAACTCGTCTGTACATACTTAAAGACAGTTTAAAAAATGTATATGAAGTCTTTCCTCTTTCCTTCCTTCCCTCTCTCTAGGAAAAGATTCTATAGAATTAATTTCTATGAATCCCAGGAAGTGACTGCATTGTCTTCAGTGCCCTGGTCAACTCTGAATCCTAAAGATTCCTGTTCCTTCCTCTGCCAGTTACAGGAATGGCACCAGAAAGTCTCTCTCTCTTCAGGGGGCTCCCCAGGAGCCCCCCTGCAGAGGATCCTATCAGGGTGACCAGTCACGCGTGCCTCTTGGCTTCTGGGGTAGCCACATGCCTTTGAAGGGACAGGCTCGTCTCCAAAAAGCATGATAATAAAACACACTTACAAAAGACGATGAGCATTTTTTTTTAATGAAGTGATTTATCCACATGGTTGCCTTCCAAACAAGAGACAAGCTCTAAAGGTAGTGCAGTGCATCTGAGTTGGTAACTCTGTTTCTAGTTTTAATCACAGGTAAAAATAATACGAGGCTTCCCAGGTGGTGCTAGTGGTAAAGAACATGCCTGCCAATGCAGGTGGATGTAAGAGACCTGAATTTGATCCCTGGGTTGGAAAGAACCCCTGGAGGAGGGCACAGAAGCCCACTCCGGTCTTCCTGCCGGGAGAATCCCATGGACAGAGGAGCCTGGTGGGCTACGATCCATAGGGTCGCAAAGAGTGATACAACTAAAGCCACTTAGCATGCACGCACACACGCACAAACATAAGAAGGCACAGGCTGCTGTTTCCACACCATCAGGGTTTTCAGGTTATGCAGATCTCTGAGGACTTTGATGACACCACCCTTATGGCAGAAAGCGAAGAGGAACTCAAAGGCCTCTTGTTGAAAGTGAAAGAGGAAAGTGAAAAAGTTGCTTAAAGCTCAACATTCAGAAAACTAAGATCATGGCATCTGGTCCCATCACTTCATGGGAAATAGGTGGGGAAACAGTGGAAACAGTGGCAGACTTTTTTGGGGGGGGGCTCCAAAATCACTGCAGATGGTGACTGCAGCCATGAAATTAAAAGACGCTTACTCCTTGGAAGGAAAGTTATGACCAACCTAGATAGCATATTAAAAACCAGAGATATTACTTTGCCAACAAAGGTCCGTCTAGTCAAGGCTACGGTTTTTCCAGTGGTCATGTATGGATTTGAGAGTTCGACTGTGAAGAAAGCTGAAGGCCGAAGAATTGACGCTTTTGAACTGTAGTGTTGGAGAAGACTCTCGAGAGCCCCTTGGACTGCAAGGAGATCCAGCCAGTCCATCCTAAAGGAGACCAGTCCTGGGTGTTCATTGGAAGGACTGATGCTGAGGCTGAAACTCCAGTACTTTGGCCACCTCATGAGAAGAGTTGACTCATTGGAGAAGACCCTGATGCTGGGAGGGATTGGGGGCAGGAGGAGAAGGGGACGACAGAGGATGAGATGGCTGAATGGCATCACCAACTCGATGGATGTGAGTTTGGGTGAACTTCGGGAGTTGGTGATGGACAGAGAGGCCTGGCGTGCTGCAATTCATGGGGTCGCAAAGAGTCAGACACAACTGAGCGACTGAACTGAACTGAACTGAAGGACTTTGAATCATTGCTGATTTCTCCTTTGAAGGAGCAAACAACTTAAGGCAGATTAGTGACCGGAGCCTACCCCTCTGCAGCTCGTGGAGGTGGGACCCCGGCTGCCTTGCTCCTCTCATTTTCCAGAGTCCTGGCTTCAGGAGGCAAGTGGGATGCGGTTAGTGAGAGAAAGAGTGAGTGCACGCAGCAAACCGGAGCTCAGACCACAGAGACAGTGGACGCCCTGGGCTCGGGCCATGGAGAACCTCAGGGTGTCTACCACGGGCACGGGTGTTCGACTTTGCTCTCCTACCGGGCATGCAGAAAATCAGACTGAGCAATGCAACCTTCTGTTAAAAGTCTACACTATGCTCAGCACAGAGCTCAGTGCTGCAAGTGTTAGGTGAGTGTGTGTGGTACAATTCCTACCCTCGAAGGCAGGCACTTGTGAAACAGCAAATCATACAAGGATCTCACGAATGGTGCAGATACACAGCAGTAATGCCCTGTCTGGGAAGAGCAGCCAAGGGTGCTGGAGCAGGCAGGGGTGACATCCTGTGACGTCTGTGGTTGATGAGGTGGCAGATACCATCTGGGCCCCATATTGGATGACGACACTCAGTACCCAGAACTGCTCAGTGGGCTGATTGGCCCTGGGGCCACATCACCGATGAGAACCCTAAAGCCATGTCCTTAGGATCGCAGAGCTGGTCGGTGGGGCTTTATATGCAGTGACACGGTCCACGTTGGAAGATGTGCTGAGTGAGCTGGTCAGGAAAAGCGCGCAGGACACCGGCAGAATGGATGCCCAGACCAGACCTCGCCCCGCCATGAACTGGGAAAATGGGCTCTGAGTCCTGCCATCCGCCTTGCCTGGGACTTTCCCAGGAGCAGAGCTCAGGATGTCCTGAGAAAAGTCAGGGGTAAAAACATCCCAACATGGCCCCATCACCTTTGTCACAAAAAGAATCAAGCTTCTTTAGCCCCTTGTGTCAAAGTAACAGACTTTGTTGGATGAGTAGATGTGGGGACACAAATTCTGAACTGCCAGGGCACACGCCCCATTTTATCCTACCCAAACGTGAGGTTTTCCCAGGCTGAGTGAAAGCAGAACACAGAAAGGATCAGTTAAGCACACACGCAGGGTCGGCTCCTCCCCACCACCTACACCAGCTTAGGTGACTGACTGTGCAGCGCTGTCTTTGCAGGAGGGAGAGTGGTCCTGGACCAGAGGGCGACACGCTGGAGGGTGAGGACCGCGGGCTCTGATCACTCCCCGGCTGGTGCTGCCCCGCGTGCTCTGCATCGGGGCCTAATCCATCGCTGATTGCTTGTTTGCTTAGTCACTGCTGTCTTGCTCCAAGCGTGCTGCCATCCAGATGAATTTCTATTTAAATATGCAAGCAGCGGAAGATGAAATATTAACATGGAAGCACTCGGACTCTCTCATATGATTTGGTATAAAATGGGATTTGGTGTCCAGCATGGGGTCTGTCTTAGACTTTAATAAAGCACCTCTCAATAGTGAACAGCCAAAAAGATCTCATTGTAATGATAACCATCATTTGTATATGGCTGGAGCTGTGAGCAGGTGTAAAAAGCCTTCTCATGCATATTTTCATTTGATTCTCAACAGTCCTGGAGGTGGTAATACCATCTACACTGACGATGAAGGGGCTGAGGCTCAGAGAGGTGAAATGACTTCCCCAAGGTCACCCAGTTATCGCAAGGCAGAATCAGGACTCAGCCTCCGTCTTCTGCTTTCAAACTTCATACTCCACACTATGTCCACACCACCACTTGACGAGGTCCCTCTGCTACATGGCGGGCTCATCTTGAAGGAATTTGCACAGTAAAATTCCAGCTAGGGAGGAGTCTGTGCACTCATGAAGCCTCATCCTTGCAATGCTGGGGTAACTGAGTGGGTGAGTTTTCTGAGATCCTTTGAGATGACATCTCCCACTATCTTCTTTTTTTGTTTTGGAGAGCTCTAATATGAAAGCCTATGTACCAGCGAGAGTTCAATGGAAGGTGTCTTAGTGACAAACATGAAAACCTGAATTTAATAGTCAAGTGCCAACTGACTGACAGTCCCCGGACAGCCAGTTTGATTTTTCTTTCATTAACTAAAGGACCCAACACAGGTGATCACTGGTGGGTTACTGGGATATGGACTTCCTAGGGGGAATCAGGATACTGCCCTACATTTTCATCCTCTCTGCTTCTGAAGAAGACAGGGAGCAGGGGCCTGGAAGCAGAGCTGAAGCTGTGTGCCCTGTTTTACTTCTTTTATCCCCAGGGTTTTTTCTGAACTGCCTTTTCATAGAATAGATACAATCAATTTGTATTCTGTTTGTGCAGCAAAAGTTTGGCTGCCAAATAATGGTTAATTTAATAATCGGGTCAACTTAGAGATAATAAACAAAATACAAATATAAATGAATTAACTTTTCAAGCAAGAAGTAAATTATTTGTTCATTCTTTCCAGAACCACTTTTGAACACTGGGTTACACTGAGCATACAAATGAATGTCCGTCCCCATGCAGCATGGCCAATGACAGGATTGAACACACTTGGGGATCTGAGTCTTGGCTCTCAGGCTTCTTCACATGAGATTACACGTACGAGGAAGTGAACAAAATGCACGTTTGCCTACTGCATTTCTCTTCATCTTTCCAAAGTCCTCATTGGCTGCGGGCACCCGTGAGATCACGGGTTAGTAAATGAAACTGGCGGGTCTTCACCCTTCTTACATAACTAGGGGAACTCAGTCTCTGGCTGCATCTTCCTACTGACTGCTTTGGATCCCTAGACAGCCCCTTCCTGCCCTCACGCCTGGCCTTTTGTTAGTGTCCACGCCTGTCAGTGGCTGGAGCATGACCCCTATCACACACACAGTCAAGGAAGCCCTCCTCAGAAACTCAGCTTTTCTGGTTATCAGAAAAATATCAGCTTTTCAGCTTTTCCATGCTTCCACTGAGAAACTGGACAGATGGTCTGTCCCTGACTCTGTATTTTTCTCTGCTATTTAGGCCCCCAAATACAGGCTGCGTGTCTCATGGAGTCCAGCCTGAAAACAGTCCTTTCCGTGCCTGTCTGCAGCAACCTGCTTCCCTAGAGGTGACTCTTGGTCTGTGGTCTGGCTTAGGGACAGACGGGCACTTCCCTTGTGTATTCCATGACTGTCCCTCACATGGCACACTCAGGACTCCATCCCCGTGTCCACGGAGCTCCTCTCCCCTCCCTCTTCACCTCCTGATCACCTCCCACTCCATCTACCATACTTCACAGATGTTCCACCATTGCTGTATCAGATTCACACATCTGGTCTTCTCATTACAATCGTATATTTTCAGAGGACAAATAGATTCCTGACTAAACAAGCCAAATTCTGGTCAGTGAATATAGAGACCCGATTCATTGATTGGACACTACTTACTAGTTATATGGACATCAATAAATAGGACAGGTTGGGATTTCACTGTCTTAACAGGAAATGGGCTCCACCAGCTCTGAATTTCCTTCATATTCTCTTTTGTGAATTCACTTAGAGCTTTTGTGTTCTTGCTTCCAGCTGCCAATGCAGGAGATGTGAGAGGCTTGAGTTCAACCCCTGGGTTGGGAAGATTCCCCTGGAGGAGGAAATGGCAAGCCACTCCAGTATTCCTGCTTGGGAAATTCCAGGGACAGAGGAGCCGGGTGGGTTGGAGCCCTTGAGGTTGCAAAGAGTAGGACATGACTGAGCGACTGAGCACATCCTTGCTTCATACGTGTTAGAGAGCTCTGTGTTCTGGAAGCATCCAGTTTTCTGACAGTGACTGGTATCATTGGGTAGCATCATTTCTAGTTATGAGTCATTGTTAGTTCATTCATTTCCCAAACAGTTACTGAACATCTACTATGTACCAACTACCCTTCTGGGCACTGGGATCTACCAGGGGACCAAAAGACAAAATGACAGCTATTACAGAAATTCTATTTTAGCTTAGGAGAGAGATACTGTGTAATAAATACACATGTGATTTAAAGTCAGATAGCAATGAGCAATGAAGACATAATAGGTCTGGTGGTGGAGATGCAATATTAGGAGGAAGCATATGAGCATAGACTTGAGTGAAGTTCCCAAGCAGCCCTGTGACAAGTCAGAACGTCTCAGGCAGAGGGAACAGCCAGTGCTAAGGCCCTGAGGCAGGTGCATACTCCGTGGGTTTGTGGAATCACAGGAAGCCCCATGCATCTGGGGCCAAGAGAGCAAGGACCAAGGGGAGGACAAGAGGCTGTGGAAGGGGCAGGGGTTGGGCTGGGAAACCCTCATGAACTTGGCTGAAGCATTTGAACTATAGCTGCAGGAGATGAGAAGTCACCTGGAGATTATAAGCAGGGAGGGACA
The DNA here is from genome assembly GCF_032452875.1 of Bos javanicus. Taxonomy (NCBI): domain Eukaryota; kingdom Metazoa; phylum Chordata; class Mammalia; order Artiodactyla; family Bovidae; genus Bos; species Bos javanicus. The sequence continues at coordinate 35,694,282 of NC_083896.1, forward strand.
GGATGTGATCTGTGTTTTGAAGGGATAATTCTGTCTGGTGAGTAGTGAATGAGAAGGAGGGATGGGCAAAAGAGCAGAAACAAAATCAGTCAGGGGTTTGTAGGAGGCCTCATTAGGACTTTTAGAAGTTTTAGCAGTGCCATGAGGAGATTCTCAGTGCAGCGAAGGGACAAAGAAATCAGAGAAAAGGCATATACAGAAAACTTTAGTTCAGCCAGTCCTGATGAGGCTCAACTTAGGGTTACAGAATCTACCTCTGTGGGTGAAATCTCAAGCTACCTTTATTTACTACATATATTCATGCTTCAGCATACGGGTATTTGAGGAAGAAATATTACTTCTCTATGCTTCCCTGTGATTTTCCTGGACACTGCATCTATCACATTTCTTTCTACATCACATCTGCCGTTCTCCGTAAGATCTGATGTGACAGTGTCATCAAGCATTTTTCTCCTTTTCCCACAAGTTTTGTTTCACCATCCTCTTGGTTGTCTGGCCAAACGTGTGCCTTCTTCTCTTCCCATGGGTACTCTCCATTTGTTGTCATGCCCATGACTTTTGTCTGATAAGCTAGGGTTTCACAGACAAACTGCTGTGCTGTAGTCCTAAACACATAACCACATTTAATTTTCTCCATTCTGCATTTGATTCCCACCCTTGTCTTCAGCGCTAGAAAAGGTGGAAACTTAATCTAAGCTCCCCCTGTGGCATCTTCTCTGAGCCTCCATGGTCACTAGAGCCGTGTCTCCTCCATGATCTCCTGCCTGGGCCAAATGTTTTAGAGTAAAACCAGAGGGAGGGCCATCATGGGGATGGTGAGTCTTGGATGCCTTTCCATATTACTTTACAGCCCAAGAAGCTTCTTAAATAGCCTTGTCAGGTTTTCATACAATCACCTCTATTATCCTTTTTAGGATAAGACCCACCAATACAAACACGTCCTGTCTCAATCTCAGAGGGGTATGCCTGCACATTCTCCTTTGAGCTCATTTAATCTGAAACTACAGCATCTCAGAAGTTCCACCTGCTTCTGTGGGCAAAGTTCTAACATCTTCCTTTTCCTTTACAAAATTTTTTTTTCTTGCATACATCTTTGCTGCTGCTGCCGCTGCTAAGTCACTTCAGTCGTGTCCGACTCTGTGTGACCCCATAGACGGCAGCCCACCAGGCTTCCCCGTCCCTGGGATTCTCCAGGCAAGAACACTGGAGTGGGTTGCCATTTCCTCCTCCAATGCATGAAAGTGAAAAGTGAAAGTGAAGTCGCTCAGTCGTGTCCGACTCTGTGTGACCCCATGAACTGCAGCCTACCAGGCTCCTCCGTCCATGGGATTTTCCAGGCAAGAGTACTGGAGTGGGGTGCCATTGCCTTCTCCAGCAATTAGCAATTTAGCCTAGCATTAATTCTTTCATTCTCAGCGTATTTTTATTCACAGATTTTTGTCCTCTCTAATCACTCTTCATACACTCTAAACACATTCCAGGTAATTATGCCTTCTATTTTCTCACTACCACCTCCTCGGAATACCATCTTACATTGGCAGCACAAGTGATGAGTGACTAATGCTCACGGGCAACCGTATACAGCACTTAGTTTCCAGCTCATTCAAACAAATTATTTTTTATCCCTGCATGGAAGCTGTCCTAAGCCTGTTGTTTACAGAACACATTGTGTTTTTTTGGTATTCACTTGTACCTGAACGAGCCATCGGGTGGCCAAAATGTTCGTTTGGGTTTTTCCAAAGGAAACTGTTGGCCAACTCAATAAAACGCAAGCTGACTATGGACGGTGCGTAACTGACTATTAAATTCCAATTTGTCCATCTCATCTGAACATCAAGGAAGCTAAAGGAGGTCCTGATGCTTTCAGAGCCAAGACTTCTGCATACCTCTCTTCCCTGAACTGACAACGCTGTTCCCACCAGGATGAATCAGATGAGGGAGCGTGGGACCACACATCCAGCTAACCTAATTTGGGAAGCGTGTCACCCGAGGGCACACAAAAGAGGTATGCTGGCACATTTGCCGACTCACTGACTGCTTCTGAAACATCTGTATTCATCTTGGATTGCACTGGGCCATTGTCCAGGGGAAATTTGGTTCTTTCTCTGCTCAGCTTTGTTTTGGTACCAGTGCATTAAGGAGTTTATGAAATATCCTGCCCGAGAAATACTTAAAGGGAAACACCATGGTTCTGGAATGGTTGTAGGCTCAGACTTGCTTAGGGGAAAGGGCTGCACTTAGGAACCTCTGGGGGACTTTTGAGGTCTTGCAGCTGCTGAATTTCTACTGTAATCCAGGTTATACTTAATGGCTTCTTCCATCGAAATCCCTCCCCATGGCCTCCCTTACTGGAAGAGGAATGAGCGGCCCCAAGCCTTTCTGGGATTGCTGTTCTGGCACTAACTCTCTACTCATCTCTCTGCCAGCTCACCCCCAAAGCTTGGTCCTAGGCCACCTCGGAGGAGCCGGCTCTGGCCCAGAAAGCCTGAGTTGAAAGTTTTATGCTGCTCCTAAGACAGCCCCATTGCATCCTGTCTCAAGGTCAGATGGACTCAGGGTGTGTCTGTGGCCCGACCCCACCCCCACTGCTTAGCTGCCTTATGATCTACACATCCCCGTCCTCTAGAGAAGGCATCTGGCTGTCTTTGCACAGATCTGTTGCATTGCTTCAGCCTCAGTGACAACAAAACTCCCTGGGGAAAGAGCATGTTTTCAACAACAGCTTGTGTCACGGGAGCTGAAAATGGGGGGGAGAATATTTTAGCTCTACTGACATGAGCCCCTGTACTTCCAGTTCAGTTCATGAACCATGCAGCTGAACTTGGACACATTAAAGCAAACGAGATCACCTTCAGATTAGAACTGGAGCCAGGACTGTCTAACACTTGTGTCCTAACAGCGTCTAACACCATAAGCTGAACACAGGCACTTCCTTCTCTGCACGTCAGCTGGGCTCACGCTTTCCCTTTAAGGCAGTATTCCTGGCTAGGCACGGGGCAGACAGTCAACGCAAAGACACTGTCTTGGGCTTTGTTACATCAAATCCCTAAATTACAATCAACATAGAATAAGGCTGACATTTGATTGACACAAACGACATAGGAAGGTCAGAAATCCAGCAAAATTGAGGCAAAGTTAACTTCAAACAGAAGTCTGGTGTAAATGTTGATAAATGCCAGCTTTCACTTGCACACACATGCCTGCACATAACACACACCCTCTTCCCATATGGCTGATTCCACTTCCCCGTGACATGGCCAGTTGGTGAGCAGTTTCACAGCCACAGAACCTTAGATATTTGCAGTCCCAGCCCCTGCTACACACTGCAAAATTCCAGAATACAAGCACATTCTCAATTACAGCCACACACACAAACACACACTCACAATCAGAAAGGAGAACCAAGGCAGCACCCACATCTGCCTTATATCCCACTCTTGCCTGTGGCAGCTTCCAACTCAAGACTCCAACTCTGCCCATCAGGCTGACAACCGGCAGTGCCAACCACCCACCCCTCCAGACTCCTGTGATGGAGCCTGAATCTGCTGAATGAGCAGACTGCGCTCCAAACCCCAGCATCTGGGGTGGAAGGACTCAGATCCTGGAGCTTATTTCAAGGACAATTTGCTTCAGAATCAAAACCCATTTGCCATAAAGTAGAGAGATGCTAGAGGGACGGGGGTGGGGCTCAGGAGTGGGAGGTGCATGCCTTAAAACAGCTATTGGAAAAACCACACACACACACACACACGTTCACACTCACAATCTGGCTGTTTCTAAAGCCCTGTCTCAGTCTGAGTTTTTTTCCACCTCCTCCCTGTCCCTGTGGCTTTTCCAGAGCCAATGTACTCAGCTGGCAGAGGAGCAGGGCTGGGGAAGAGGGCTGTTTCCATATCTCGCCATCTTGGGTTAAAAGCAGGAGCTGTCTTCCTGGCACAGCTGCCGCCTGCCTTCTCATTCCGAGTCACCAGGCCATTACTAAACTATTACCAGCTCCTTGCAGACCTTTTCCTGAGCCAGTGACAGCTTTCTTTGAGCCCAGGAGTAAAGCTCAGGGTGTCAGGGAGAATTGGCAGTGGCAATTTTCACCTCATTGTCAAATCGTTTCCTCTGTTTTTTGATGGCCTGGCTCTGGCAGCCTTTTGTCTGCGGTCATTTCCCATTCTCTAGTCTTGAGAAATATTTCTTTCTCCTCCGTCCTTGAACTCCTGAGCCCTGTCTCTAGGCAGTGGGGGTCTTCTTTCTCCTCCGTCCTTGAACTCCTGAGCCCTGTCCCTAGGCAGTGGGGGTCTGCATTGAGCAGTCTGGCGCAGACACTGCTGTGGTTGGAGGAGGAGAAGGGGGCGCAGATATGTGGGCCAGGAGAGGGGGCAGTGGGCACTGGCCCCACGTCCAGTGTTGTCTCGCCAGGACACAATCTATTCTTCACCTTGCTCTCCTGGGCAGAGCTGGGCTCCTTCTTTGTAGATGAGTTGTGCCCCCTGAAGAAACAGGCTCCGTAAGAGCATGAAACCGAGGAAGCCGTCAAGAGCGGCAAAGAGCCCTGGCTAGTTAGCTTATTGTGGGGACTCCACTGAAGGCTGAGCAAGAAAATGAAGGAAACCCAATGTGCTGAATACATTCATCCTGAGCCCCCACCCTACTCCTCACGGCGACTGACCCTGGGTGTACAGATGACACTCTCAGCCTTGGCCCTCGTGGGTCCTGCATGGAAATACATCGGCCACCCCCAGGTCACGGCCAAGCACAGCAGAGGTCCCATCTCGCTCACTTGCCCCAGCACTGGGCTGCCTGATCTCAGCTGATTCAGCAGTCACTCAGGGACCCCAGGGATGAGCATTCTCAGCACAGGCAGGGTGACAGAAGGAAATGACCACCCGCTCCAGCAGTCTTGCGTGGAAAATCCCATGGAGAGAGGAGCCTGGCAGGCTATACAGTCCATGGGGTCACAAAAAGTCCAACACGACTGAGCGATGAAACAACAGCAGGGTCTACAGAAGAAGCCTGGGACAAAACTCCACGTTCTGGGAGCTGTGTACCCCCAGGGGCCCCCACCTAGGTATCCTGTGTACACCTGGGGCCGTGGGTTATCAAGAGCTTACTGGGATCCGGGCATGGTGCTCAGCTTCTAACTCTGGCCCCTCGCCCTGTGAGGCAGGCATTATCATCACTCTTGTAGTGCTGACGAGGAGAGCCTTCATAACTTGATCCAGTTTGCAGAATGAGGACGTTCTGAAGAGCCAGGATTTGAACCAGGATTGCTCAAGTGTTTAACCATCCTGGGTGATGCTTCAGGGAACCTGGGTCACTGCTTTGACTAGAAGTGTATCTGCTCACCAGCATTTTGGGGTGAAGAGGGAGGTTCAAGGTGAAAAACTCTACTCCACCACCTCACAAAGTTAGGGGCTGGGAGGTGGGGCAGGATGAGGGTCATGACCTGGGAGCTGGACCTGAGGGGAGGAGCTGGAAGGGGCTTAGCCCACGGAGACTTAGATCACCTGCTTCCAACAAAACTCATTGCAAATAACTGTGTCCTCCAATTTCATAGTCCTGGTGGACACCATGCGGCTGCCACAGCTTTTTGCGCTGAGACCTGGGACAGACAATGGCAGTTTTATAGCCCAGGGGACACTGAGACGAGACCTGACAAAGAAGTGGCAATCAGTGAAAAGTCCACCCTGAGCTAGCCTGAAAACTGGGTCATGTCTTTCGAAGATCTTCAGGCAGCTCAGCTCTGGCCTCGGGGGATGACTTCCTGCTCACTGGCCGTGGCTCCAAGGCCTTCCTCCAGGGCTGCCCCTTCCTAGGGCACGGGGAGAGTCCACGCCCTGTGTGCCCACTGTGCTCCATACCCGCCCCTCACCTCCTGCAGGAACACCAGCAGCTCTGCCTCCCTTGGGAAAAACCAGAGATCAAACGAAAAAAACCTGACCCATTTTTGGGAAAGTGCTCATTTCCTGCGCTGACAGACCTGTAAGGGCTAATAGTGAGGCTGGAGTGGGGAGTGGGACCCCAGTGTACCGGGCAGGGACTCCTCCTGACTCTGCACAGCCCTCCGGGCACCAGGGCATCTACAGAAACGGCTCTCTGGTCAGGTCACGCCAGGGACAGCTCTAGAAGTTGGGCCCTGTGTCCGTGATCGACCCGCAGTCCCTACAGAGGCCTGCCCTCTGCCTGAGATAAGGGAGCTCCCCACACGCGTCCTCCTGGTTCTAGGCCGGCCGGTCTTCAGCCCAGAATCCTGGTGACACTGTGTAGGCACTGAGCCTCTCCATGTCATCCTGCACCTGTACAAAGAGAGACTCAAAATCCCCTGTTGCAACTGACATTTGAGGTTTTCTGCATAGTAGGGAGGGAAATGTGGATGCATGTCTGTATGTGATAAATGGCATTTTACAAGAAAGCAGGGCCAGCGAGGCATTGCCCAGTAGAACACCCCTGCTTCCCCAGCCATGGAATCGAGGCTGGTACCCAGAGCTCCCTCAGGTTCCCTCCAGCCTTGTGTAGTGGAGCGCCCAGGTATCTCCCAGTGGAGATGCTCCAGAAATAAAAAAGCCTTGGGTTCCACAGGCAGTGTGGTTTTAGGTGAGTGCTTCAATTCTCTGAGTCTGAGCTTCTTCTGTGAACCAGGAATGATAAAACTCTCTCTCAGAGGCACAATGAGGATTCAATGAGACCACGTACATACTCTTCTTGTCTCTTCATCATGCCTTATAAGTGGAAGTTGTAACTATTAATATTTTAAGATTGGACTATTGAACTTGAGTCATGGTATGTTTTTAATTTTTATTACATTTGAAGGAAGTGCCCAACGGATCCTGGATTCCTCCTGTGTCTGGCATTTGGGCATCAGTGTTAGAAAGCAGAGCACAGCACACCCCAGAGGGAGGGGCAGCCTGAGGGAGGGGCCAAGAGATTCTGATGGCTCCTACTGGGAGAAAAGCACACGCTCCGCAGGGGGCCGCGGGGAACCTCGAGTAATTAAAAATTCTGTTCAGAGACCTCAGCATGAGAACGCCAGGCTGTGGGAAAGTAGGAACCAGCTTGGGTCCACTGTCCATGGGGTGGTGAGTGAGCCCATGAAGGGTCCAATTGTAGGAGTGACCTATGTGCTTCAAGGGCAAGGATGGTACCCAGACATGTAGGCTCAGGGCCAGCTCCCAGGTGAAAGCTCTCAAACAGACACTGTCAGCAAGAAGCGGGCCAGATAGAAAGCAAGAGATACTGTAAAGGAAGCAGGAATTGGGAACAGAAGCTTGAATGAAGACCCCCTTGGGGAGGAACAGACCAGGAGGCTCTCCTGAGGGCAACTGACGTTCTGTGTCCTCAGACGGGCCAGGTCACCAGAATGCGAGCTTCAGCTTTAGGGAGACAGGATTCATTTCACCTGCCTGCTTGGACTGAGGTGAGGCTGTGGGTGTCACAAAGACATTCCTGCAGCAGAGACCAAGGGAGGGGGCGATGGCCAGGCCATGGGGAGCATGGCAGGGAGAGAACTGAGCTCCCTGCTGCTGTGTGCATGGCCCTGGGCCAATAGAAGATGCCATCCTATCCAAGGCGTCTGCCACTCACCTTCCTCTGGCGTGGCTGGGTAAACTTGAGTTCCACCATGTTACCCGGAGCCACAGAAGTGTTGTCAGTAGTTCAGCGTTTGATAAACATGTGAGGTGACAATGTAAAGTGCCTCATCTGTAACTGTCTGCAATTGCAATTCAATTTAACTCAATAAGCACGTGCTTGACATCTAATCTGCATCCATTTCTCTTCCCGAGCTCGGCTTCCCTCCATGGAACTTTGCACATCTTTGGATAGACTTTGGGCTGAAAACACGTATTCATACATTTCAATAGCTTGCTGATGCATTACAGCAGCCAAAATATTTTTCATATCAAACATTGAGATGAACAGTCTAAACAGTCTTCGTTCATTTTGTATGACTCTGGTGTATTAGTTATCCATCGCTGCATAACAAATCAGCCCAAAGCTTAGTACGTTTGACTACAAGAATCCTTTATTATCTCTCAGTTTCTGTGGGTCAGGAATGAATGCAGGAGCTGCTTGTCTGGAAAATTCTGGTTTAGGGTCAATATTGCAGTGAAAACAATGACATATTTTATTTTCTTGGGCTCCAAAATCACTGCAGAAGGTGACTGCAGCCACAAAATTAAAAGATGCCTGCCCCTTGAAAGAAAAGCTACGACAAACCTAGAAACTGTATTAAAAAAATACAGACATCACTTTGCCAACAAATGTCCCTATAGTCAAATCTATGGTTTTCTCAGTAGTCATGTATGTGTGTGAGACTTGGACCATAAAGAAAGCTGAGCACTGAAGAACTGATCCTTTTGAACTATGGCGTTGGAGAAGACTCTTGAGAGTCCCTTGAACTGCGAGTCCAAAGCAATCAATCCTAAAAGAAATCAGTCCTGAACATTCATTGGAAGGACTGATACTGAAGCTGAAGTTCCAATGCTTTGGCCACATGATGTGAAGAGCCGACACATTGGAGAAGACCCTGATGCTGGGAAAGATTGAGGGCAGGAGGAGAAGGGGACGACAGAGGATGAGATGATTGGATGACATCACTGACTCAATAGACATGAGTTTGAGCAAACTCTGGGAGATAGTGAAGGACAGGGAAGCCTGGTGTGCTGCAGTCAATGGGGTTGCAGAGTCAGAAATGACTTAGCAACTGAACAACAATGAGGTTGAAGCCTGATGCAGTGGGGGCTGAAGTTGTCCCTAGTATTGATTGGGGCTGGTGAACCCACTTCCAAGGTGGCTGTCTCGCGTGGCTGCCTGAGGGCATTTTGGGTGTGCGAGGGTATGCAGGCAGCTTTCCCCTGAGCAAGTGATACAAGGAATCAAGGCCGAAAGGGCAATGCCTTTTATGACCAAGTCTCTGAAGTCACATCCCATCAATTCCTAGCATATTGTAGCATAGGATTCACTGTGGAAAAAGTCTATATTCCAGGAGGTGAGGGCACTGGGGTGTATCTCAGAGGCTGGCTACCTCAGCTAGATATTAATCTTTGGAGTCTCCTTTTGGACTATCTTCAGAAGCATATGTTCACATTCACAGACACCCAAATAGACAATTCTAGCTCCACGTGGGAAGAGCCTCAGTCTTACGGCGTTCCATTGCCTCTGGCAGCTTCTGTTCCATCACCCCATTCCAGTTCTGTCCAGCCCTCCTTCCTTCCTAACGCCTCCCTTTCCTGTCCATTCTCTCCTGATTCTGCTCTCATCGCTGCTGCAGGACCATTGTATGGTCAGCTCCTTTTGAATTAAGAACCTTTCGTCGTTCCTCCTTGCCCTTTTTGTCTTTCCTTATGTAAGTGGATTACCCTTTGATCAACTGTTCTCTTGGTCCCAGAGCAATATGATTCCACACAGAGGAGCAGGAGAGGCCAAGAGCCAGAGGATTTATCCTGTAATTACTAACTTCATGTGCATATGCAGTGTGTAGCACATGATTATAAAATGCTGTCACATGAGCCGGTACCAGGACTTAGTTCTGCACAGATCCAAGGTGCCATTTGAAGCTCAAGTCTTTTTTACTAGAGAGTAATTACTTTACAATGTGGTGTTAGTCTCAGCTGTACAACAAGGGAGTTAGCTATATGTATACACATACCCCTCCCTCCTGGACCTCCCTCCCACCCCACTCCCCGTCCCACCCCTCTAGGTCATCACAGAGCACCGAGCTGAGCTCCCTGTGCTAATCGGAAGCTTCCCACTGGCTATCTAATTTACACATGGTAGTGTATATATCATCAATCATCATCTCCCAATTCAACGAAGCAACTGACAAAGGATTAATCTCTAAAATATACAAACAGCTCATGCAGCTCAATATCAGAACAACAAACAACGCTGTTAAAAAATGGGAGAAAGACTTAAACAGAAATTTCTCCAAAGAAGACATACAGATGGCCAAGAGGCACATGAAAAGGTACTCAACATCCCTGAGGATTAGAGAAAGGTGCTCCACGTCAAAAGTAAGCTGAGGTGCCCTCTCCTACCAGTCATAACGGCCACCAGTGAGAAACCTACAAGCCATAAATGCTGGAGAGGGTGTGGAGAGAAAGGAACCCTCTTGAAGCTCAATTTTAAATTGCATTTCTCCACCTACTTGTGCTAGAATATCAAGCTATTAGCTCACACTTAGCATATTTACATCAAGCCAAATTCATCTTCTCCTAGGAGTCAGCTTCTTCTCCTGTCTAACATTTTCCTGTTTATATTTCCATATAAAATGATGCGAAAGTTGGAAACCTCAGTGTCTGCTTAACTTTGCCTGGTGTTACACATGCGGCCAATGCTGAAAAGCCTCTCTGCTCATCCTTCTTTCCTCTCATCACCACCTCTGTCCAGGTTTTGTTCCCCTTTCAAAATGTTATCTGCCTCTGTGTTCTGCATTGTCTGGCTGCCCCCTGCCTCCAGTCCAACAGATTCTGCACGCTTTGACCAGATCCAGCTTTCTTCAATGCCACTTTCATCATTTCATTTTTCTGCTCAAAATCCTTCCAGTATCTTTCCACTGATGCCAGAATGAAGTCAAGACTCTTTGGCCTGGCATATATTCGTTCTAGAGTATATTTCTATGTATTTATCCCTTGCACCAAACTGAGAACCCTCACCAATGCCTTTACTCAGAATGTTCTCCATTCCTGGGGTTGCCTTGCCCCTGCTCAGCCCTTCAAGCACTTGCCTTTTTTAAACTCCAACCCCACTTATTGTCTGCTCTGTTCATTTGACCCAGTGGATAACCTTGTATTAAAGCCAAGCTCCTCTTACCCTGGGAATAGAGCTCCTTAAACAAGAGTCTTCTTATAGACTAGACCATGGGTCTTCTCCACATTTGAGCAACTGTTCTATGTATAAGAAGATGTTGGTACTTATTTGCTAATGAATTCTTTGGACAAAACTCTAATAAGACACTCAGAAATAAGGCTTACAGTGGATTGATTCCCTTCTTCCTCTTCTAGCTCAACAGCTACTTTGGGGGGAAACAGCTAGCTTTCCCATCATGGTTTAAACCTGAAACCTTGGCTTCTGCATCAGTGATGGGCGTGGCAGTGTCCCCTCTTCCCTCTCAGCATCTCTCTACCAGCGCTGATGCCCAGCTCGTTGGTTGACTTGCCCTGAGCTTATGTCCTCTCTCAGCTTACCCTGGTTATTGTTTGCCAGTGTAACAACAGTGTTTGGTGCCACTGGCCAATGTCCTGTTGGGACTACCTGCTGTGGGAAGCTGGAGTAATTTGTGCTTGTATATGTTTGTTTTGCACAAGATGCTGCTCCGGTGGTAATGCCAGAACTGTGCAAGCCGACTGCAACAAAGGAAAGCACTTCTTGTACTGCCAAGGGCAGAGACTCCCACCTCCTTCCCCAGGATGGAGGGATGGAGACAGGAGGAAGACAGGCATCCTGAGACTCACGATCCTCAGCAAGAGGAAAGCCCAAGTTTGGCATCTTCTTGCTGAGCAGGAGTAATGGCCTTAACCTACATCCTAATTAGCATTTATATTAAGTGAATTAGGGCTGGGGAGAAGGGTTGAAGATGGACGTACGTTTTGGCTGTTTGTGGGGGTGGCTAATAAAGAGGAGCTGTTATTTATTTACTTGGCTAGTAAATAAGGATCTGTTAAGTGCCAGATCCAGGGACTGCTATTGTTATTCATACAAAAGGAGAAAGAAGAAAAAAAAAAAAACAAGAAATAAATCTAGCTCAAATGCAAACTTCAGTCTGCTTTTTCAGTGCCTCGCCTCACCAAGGAGCCTTCGATCTTCTTGGGATTAAGTCAGAGGCTGTTGATGGAAACCCAGGCTGAGTCACAGTCAGGGACCCGCACAGCATGAATGCGGACGCAGAGGAGATTGAAAGAGGAGGTGGAGGAGGCTGAGGTCACAGCTTCCATTACCTTACCAAGTGTGGGCAGGGGCTTCCCCGCGGGGTGTGCTCTCAGACTTGGTCTTGTCTGGGTTTAATGACTTGAATAATAGAGCTCTGACCAGCACCTCACACCGACTATTAAGCCAGGCATAACAACAGTGAAATAACCCGCCAGGCCAAGCAGCGCAGGCCCACGCTCTCAGTGTGGCCGAGACAGGCCAAGTCAGGAAGGTTGTACCAGCCTGACCTGGGGTGGAGCCTGACAGTCACTTGTCACCACGTCCAGCACCTGGAGACCCCGACCCTTGGCCCAGGCCAGCCTCCCGAGGTTCAGAGGGAAGCTGAATGTGTGTGTTTCCTCCACACCCCGACCTGAGTATATCTACTTTTCTTGGTTTTAATCATTGGGCATGAGCATAGATTTATTTTGATGAAAGGCGTTCCCTTGGTTTAAAAAAAAAAAAAAGTTAACATAACTATTTTAACTAATATTTCCTGGTACTATTATTTTAACTAGTATTTCCAGGTATTATAGGTAGCATAAATACGAGACAGTCAAAAAGATTGGGATTAAAGGTTTGATATTTGTGACTTTGCCTCCAACTTGGTGGAATATTTTGAATCCAATGTTTTTGAAAATGTTTTCTTATTGAACAAATAAAGCACTTCCACCAGGCAGTAGCCTGTGTCCTGCGTGTGTCAACTCTTTGCAACCCCATGGGCTGTAGCCCGCCAGGCTCCTCTCTCCATGGGGGTTCTCCAGGCAAGAATACTAGAGTGCATTGCCATTTTCTCCTCCAGGGGATCCTCCCGACTCAGGGATCGAACCCATGTCTCTCACATCTCCTGCACTGACAGGAGGATTCTTTACCATTGCGCCACCTGGGAAGACTTATGCTAGAGAAGAGAGAGGGAGAGGGGAAGAGAGGGATGAAGGTAGCGAGATAGGAAAAGAGAAAAGGAAGGGGGAGCAATCGGCAGACTGGAAGGGGAAGAGGAGACGGTGCAAACAGAGTCCCTGGAGATGTTCCACGGAAAAGGCTTGGGGACCAGGGCAAAGCTTCATCCACATCTTGTCAATCACAGATCCCAGGTCAGGAAGCATTAGACAGTGCCCATCACTTACGAAAAATGATCTGACACTCTTGCACAGAAAAGGCTCAAAAAAGAAGGCACTTTCTCCTTAACTGAGATTTTTCAAATCTGCCCATCAGTAGACAGGATCTGAGAAACATTCAAGTGAGTAGTGAAAGGATTAATTATGTTTTAAATACCTACTATGTCACCCTGAGCACTTTCCTGTTGATTCATCTCATTCATTCATTCAAAAATGCTTACTGAGTGATGTATATGAGGTTTTGCCAATACAGGAAACAAAGCAATCATTCCCTGCCATTGTGGAGTTTATGGCCTCATTTACAATATATGTTAGGGGACTTCTCTGATGGCTCAGCGAGTAAAGAATCTGCCTGCAATGCAGAAGAAACGATGTGGGTTCAATCCCTGGGTTGGGAAAATCTCCTAGGGGAGGAAATGGAAACCCACTCCAGTATCCTTGCCTGGGAAATCCCATGGACAGAGAAGCCTAGCAGGCTACAGTCCAGGGGTCACAAAGAATCAGACACAGTTAACCATGTACACACATACAGTATATGTTGGGAGAATGACAATAAATAAGCTCAGCAATCATCAATTATATTCTCTTTTAATGAGTGCTATGTGAGTGTTAGAGACTTTGTTTTATAGACCATGGGGTTGAATTTGGGAGGCTCAAATACCTTTTCCAGCATTTTTCAGCTAGAATCATCACAGGCAGAATTTAAACCAAGGTCTGCTAACACCAAATGTATATCCTTTCTATTACACACACTAGATACCCCTCCTCCCCAGAAGAGAAAATGCATTAACAAGGGAAGAAAGAAATAGGAAAACAACAGAATTGAAATTCTGTTTCCTGTCATGATTGTGGTTGACAGGCCCAGGAGAAGTCATCATTTGTTTCATCAACATTTTCCTGGCCACTACACTCACCAGGATGACCTAGAAGAACAAGATTGTGATGAAACATGCAAAATTAGGCATGGCGAGGATGATATCGAGATGATTGCTGAGAAGCCTGGGATCCTCTTCCTCTTCTATCTGGGGAAGTGAACAGAACATGGCAAGGAGCCCTCCAGAGCTGCCCTCCAAAGCAGTTCCACTCGCAGCTTCAGAAACCTTCCAGCCAAGAATGTGTCTTTTCTGCCAGGTCCTGGCTGTTTGCAAGCAATGCAGACATTTGTGTGAGATATACAAAGCCATTTCAGCTGCTCAAAAGCTATCAGCTCTTACATGCGTGGTTTGAGCAAAACAGATCCTGCAGTACTTAGGGCATCAGAGGGGATTACCCAGACACCGATAACAGATTTTAATTTAGATGATCGTCACGGGGGCCCAGGAGGAGGGGGCCAAGCAATGGAGAGATTTAACTCCAGGGTGGCGAAGGGAATAAGATGAAACGAATGATAAAGGTACATTTAGAGGTTGATTTACCCGGCCTCTGTGCGGTCTCCTATGGGCCGGCCTTTGCTTTGTGACACACAGCTTGCTGGAGTAGGGAGCCACGGGGCAGGCTGGCCCTGTGCTTAGGATGCTAGAGAGCTATTGTTACCTGGGAAAGAAATAATACATCCTCACTGAACGCGTGTGGCTTGCATTTGGGCTCAGGTACAAGGGTGACCCACCTCTACAGAGCTTCTCCTGCGGTCTTGGCTACTGTTTGATTGAAAAAAAAAAAACAAAAAACACCTTTCATTGAAAAAGGTTTTCTATTATTTTCTCGACTCACCGCTTGTCATCTTTACTTAAAATCCAGTCATTGGCCACCTGTGTCTTCTGCTTCTATGTGCTGAGTGACCACTGAGCACTACCTGTGCACCTACAGAGGATACATTCATTTCTTCACTTTTTCAAAATGTTTACTGACTGATCAACTACTCTGTCTCAAGAACTGTAGCAGAAGTGAACAGGGTAAACTTGGTCCCTGGCTTCCTGGGGAGAGTTTCAAGGACATGGTAGGATAAAGAAATAAAACAAAAAAGTATATCAAGGAAGGAAGGTGAAAATGCTTATAATATGTAATAAGTAATAAAAAAGAAGTGCAGGGCAGAAGCAATAATTATAAAGTCAGGCTAGAAAAGCTGACCTGGATGTTGTCCAGTGAGGAGTTCAGAGAGCTGGATTCAGGGCTCTTCAACAAGAGACCTTATAAGCTGATTTGAAATGGAAGAAGATGCCTTTGCGTATTAAAACATTCTATAAAACAGGGATAGAAGGGAACACCCTTGCCCTGATAAAGGGCATCTGCTAAACACCCACAGTTGACAGCATCCTTACTGATAGGAGACAGACAGCTTTCCCCCAAGACAGAAGTAAGGCAGGGATGGTTACCCCCACCACTTATATTCAACACTGCACTGGACAGTCTAGTCAAGGCAAGTAGGCAGATTGAAAAGGGAAAATTAAAGTTCTCTATTTGCAGATGACATGAGCTTATGTGGAGATAATCCTAAGGAAACCACTGAGAAACATTAGAATTAAGAACAACTGTTAGGGTGGATGTGGAGAAATGGAATCCTCATTCATCAAGAATGAGATTATAAAATGGTGTGGCCACTTAGAAAAGCAGTTTGGTTGTTTGTTGTTGTTCAGGCTGTACCTCTTTGCACCAGAAATAGATGGATGATTAAATCTCAAGTTGTTGTTCAGTCACTAAGTCATGTCTGACTCTGCGACCCCGTGGACTGCAGCATGCCAGGCTTCCCTGACCTTCACTATCTCCCAGAGGCTGCTCAGACTCATGTCCATCGAGTCGGTGATGCCATCTAACCATCTCATCCTCTGTCAACCCCTTCTCCTCCTGCCTTCAATCTTTCCCAGCATCAGGGTCTTTTCCAATGAGTCGGTGCTTCACATCGGGTGGCCAAAGTATTGGAGCTTCAGCTTCAGCATCGGGCCTTCCAATGAATATTCAGGGTTGATCTCATTTAGGATCAACTGGGTCGATTTCCTTGCTGCCCAAGGGACTCTCAAGAGTCTTCTCTAATACCACAGCTTCAAAGCATCAGTTCTTCAGCATTCAGCCTTCTTTATAGTTCAACACTCACTTCCATACATGATTAGTGCAAAATCATAGCTTTCACTGTATGGATCTTTGTCGGCAATGTGATATCTGCTAGCTACCCTATGACCCAACAGATTCACTCCTAAATACATACCCATGAGAAATGAAAGCATATTCCACACTAAAACTTGTATGCTGCCGCTAAGTCGCTTCAGTCGTGTCCAACTCTGTGCGACCCCATAGACGGCAGCCCACCAGGCTCCTCTGTCCATGGGATTCTCCAGGCAAGAACACTAGAGTGGGTTGCCATTGCCTTCTCCAATGCATGAAAGTGAAAAGTCAAAGTGAAGTCCTCAGTCATGTCCGACTCTTAGCGACCCCATGGACTTCAGCCCACCAGGCTCCTCCATCCATGGGATTTTCCAGGCAAGTGTACTGGAGTGGGGTGCCATTGCCTTCTCCAAAACTTGTATATGCAGGTTTATAACAGTATTATTTACTATAGACTAAAAGTGAAAATGATTCAAATGTCCATGAACTGGTCAATGGCTAAAAAAAAAGTGCAGTGTGTCTACGTAATGGAATATTATTTGGCCATAAAATGGAATGAAATAGTGATACTTGCAATGACATAGATAAACTTTGAAAAAATTATGTCAAGCAAAAGAAGTCAGTCACAGAAGATCACATGTTGTATGATTTCATTTACATGCAGTGCCCAGAACAGGCAAGTCTGTAAGGACAGCTGTGGGCTCGTGTCTGCCTAGTGGACTCTGGGAGATGGTGAAAGACAGGGAAGGCTGGCGTACTGCAGTCCCTGCGGTCACAAAGAGTCATACAGGACTGAGCCACTGAACAACAAGTGTCTGCCTGGGACTGGGGTTTAGGGGAGATGTCAAGGATGCCTAGTAATGGGTGCAGGGTGCTGAAATGTCCCAGAATGGACTGTCACAGTGGCTACACAGTCCTGTCAATATACCAGCCAACACTGAATTGCACAACGTAAAGTTGTGACCTGTGAAGGTATGTGAGTCACACTTCAATCAAGCTGCTCAGAATTACTGAGGAAGGAGGGATGTCAGCGTCATGGCGGCATGAGCACACCCATGTCTCCCTCTCAGTCTACAACCAGTAAAACATCCACAAGTCAACAGAGTTGCCGCTGCTTGCAACACACCAAGATGCTGGAGAATTCCACATAGCTGTACATCTAGAGGTGGGAGGACTGGGGAAACAGTGGAGGCAATGCCAGCTGGGGAGCTGAGCCCGCAGCCCCAGATAACTCGTCAGCAGCGGAGGCAGCACGTGGGACTTTAATCTCTAAGACACAACTGGGTCCACAGCCCAGGGCACGGGCAGTGGCGTCAGAGGGGCCAGGGAACTTGGAGAGGGGCCAGGGACCTCGGTCTCCTCCAGCCATGGTGTCACTCCAGCCTCCCTGACCACAGCAGTGACAGTTATGAACCCGAGAATCCCAGATTCAGCAGAAGCGCCCACGGCCCTGGCTCCCCACACCCCTTGCTGTCATCATGGTCACTGTGATCCAGATCACCCTGGACACAGTGGAGGGTCCCACCATCCCAGTGACTGCTATGGCAACACCAGAAACAGCAGCAACACAGGTGGCAAAAAGACACTGGCAACCCCAGAAGCACAAGGGCACCAGGCAAACCTCTGACAGAGGCAGTGGAGAGAGGAGAGTGAGATTCTCACAGAGGACCAAGGGCAGCTCAGGTGAGAGAATCCAAAACATTTGTGATATAGCGCCACCTACTGGAAACTACAAGAAAGGCCTCTAATTATGAACCTGAACGCTGTTGCTGTTCAGTTGTTAGTCCTGTCTGACTCTTTGAGACCTCATGGACTGTAGCCCACCAGCCTCTTCTGTTCATGGAGTTTCCCAGTAAAAATACTGGAGTAGGTTGCCTTCTCCAGGGGATCTTCATTTCCTTCCTGACTCAGAGATTGAACCCACGTCTCCTGCATTGGCAGGCAGATTCTTTACCACTGAGCCACCAGGGAAGCCCTATTGAATTGTTAGAATAAAAAAAAAAAAAATGCCTTACCTAAATAAGAAACGTATTGGCTACTTCAAGTGAGCCAACGGAGGAACAAGTCACCAAACACCATGAAGAATCACAATAACACATAGTATTACAAAAAGAAGATGACCATTCTCCAGAAACCAAGGTCTTGGATCCTGCGATCTAACTGATGGAGAATCTAAAATAGCTGTCATGAGGACATTCAATAAGCTACAAGAAAACTCAGAAAGTTAGCTAAATGAGCTCAGAAACAAAGTTTATGAACAGAAGGAATATTTTGCCAAATAAATTGAAATTCTAAAAAAGAATCAAAGCAAAATCCGAGGGTTGAAGAACTCAGCAAATGAGATGGAGAATGTATTAGAAACCTATGGGAATAGAGCAGACCATATGGAAGAGAGAATTAGTGAGCTTGAAGACAGAAATCTAGAAATGATTCAGGTAGAAGAGGAGATGCTAAGATAAAAAAAAGAGAGAGAGATCCTACAAGAGCTATTCCACCCCACCAGAAGGGTGGCATAAGGATGGTGGGTTTCCCAGAAAGAGAAAACAGTGGGGTGGGTGGGGTACAGAGCTTGTTTACAGAAGGAAGAGCTGAGAACGCCCCAAACCTGGGGAAGGAGCTAGATATACATGGTCACAAGGCTAAGAGAACACCTGGTTACCTCAAGGCAAAAAGACCTTTTCCCAGACACATATTAAACCTATCCAAAGTCAATGAGAAGGAAAGAAGTTTAAAGGCAGTCAGGAAAAAGACAAAAACCTACAAAGGAATCCCATTAGGCTAAAAGAAGATTTCTCAGCAGAAAATCTACAGTCCAGGAGAGGGTAGAGTGACAGACACAAAATACTGAGAGATAAAAGCTGTCAGCCAAGAATATCTACCTGACAAAGCCATCCTTCAGATATGTGGGAGGAATAAAGTCTTTTCCAGACAAACAAAAACTGAGGGAGTTGATCACTGCTAGTCTTGCCTTATGAGAAATGTGGAAAGGCGCTCTTCTACCTGAAACAGAAGGGCAAAATTACACAAACTCTGAGTAAGGTAGTAAATAGACAAAATCATAAAACTCCAGAATAGGTTGTTAAACAATTAAATCATAAAGGTTAAAGGGGAAAAATAGGCACTTCAATTTGGCAACAAACTCGCAACAAAAAAGGGGGTAATTTGAGAAAACAGAACCATAAAAGTGGAAAAGGAAAAGGGCAGAATCTAGGGAGGCAAATGAAGATAAAGTGATATTAGTAGAGAAAGGATGAGTTTATCTATGAGACATTTAATGCAAACCTCATGGTAATCACAAAATACAAATCTAGAGCAGAGACTCAAAACATTAAAATAAAAAAAAAGGGAAAACCTAGAGAAACATCATAAAAAACCATCACATTAAAATGACAGAAACACAGGAAAAAGAAACAATGGCGATATAGACCAACCAGAAAACGATACACCAGCACTATTTCTTCATTTATCAATAACCACACTAAGGATAAATGGATTGAATCCACCATTCAAAAGACAGAGTGGCCAGGTGGATTAAAAACAATATTCTGCCTCCAGGAGACCCATCTCAACCCTAAAGACAAACATAAGCTCAAAGTGAAGGGATGGAAGATGACTCTTGAAGCAAATGGAAGCTAAAAGAAAGTGGATGTAGCCACATCCATATCAGCCACAAAGGGTAACGAGACACACGGTAGTGGACACTGTGTAGTGATAAAGAGGACAGTACGGGACGGTGATACAACAGCTACTCATATACATGTGACTAACGCATATGCACCAACATATATAAATCAATTATTAATGTACCTAAAGGGTGAACTTTAACACTCCAGGTACATTGATGGGTAGATCATCCAGACAGAAAGTCAACAAGGAAATACTGACATTAATGAAACATTCAATCAGATGGGCTGAATGGATTTATATACAATATTGCAACAAAATGCAGCAGCATACATATTCTTCTCAAGTGCTTGTGGAACTTTCTCAATGGTAGACCATATGTTGGGACAAAAAAAAACTCAATACATTTCAGAAGTTTAAAAATCACATCAAGCATCTTTCTGATCTCAATGGTATGAAACTGGAAATCAACTACAGGAAGAAAGCTGGAAAAATCACAAGTATGATCACATCATACTTGTGATCTTGTTTAAAGATCTTCCTTAAACAAGTATGATCTTGTTTAATCACAAGATTAAACAACATGCCACTGGACAACTATTGGGTCATTGAGGAAAACAAAGGAGGAATAAAAAAAAAAATACCTGAAGACAAATTAAAATAGGACAAACATATGAGATACAGCAAAAGCGGTACTAAAAAGTATAATTATAGCATTCCAGGCTTATCTCAATAAACAAGAAAAGTCTCAAATAAACAATCTAACCTTATAGCTAAAGAAACTAGACAAAAGAACAAAGTCCAAAGGCAATAGAAGGAAGAAAATAAAAAAGATAGAGTGGAAATAAATGAAAGACTAAAGAGAGAATAGAAAAGATCAATGAAACTGAAAGCTAGTTCTTTGAAAAGATAAACAAAATTGACAAATCTTTAACTAGACTTACTAAGAAAAAAAGATGAGAATCAGATAAATAAAATCAGAAATCGTTAGAAATTACCAAAATGCCACAGAAATAGAAAGGATTAAAAAAGAATACTTTGACCAGTTATACATCAATTAGACAACCTAGAAGAAATGGACACATTTTTAGGCTCATACAACCTTCCAAAAGCTGAATTATGAAGAAAATAAATATGAATAGATTAGTCATTAGTATAGAAGATGACAGTCATCAAAAACCTCCAAAAAACAACAAAAAAGAAATCCCAGAAACAGACATCTTCAGTGGTGAATTTTACCAAACATTCAAACAAGATTTAATATCATTCCTTCTCAAACTTTTTCAGAAAATTGAAGAGGGAACACTTCTTAACTCATTTTATGAGACCAACATTACCTTGATAGAGATGTCTATCTAGTTTATTTTAAATCTAATTCACTTTTTACTTGTAAAAAATTTTCTTGTTCCTCCATCATCACCCTATTTCTTGTATTTTTAACTATACCAAGTTGTTCAGATACTTGTTGCTCCATAAGAGTAAGAACCATGTCTTACACATGTTCTATATTGAAACATTACTTAGCCCAATATTCTACATGTAATACATGTATGTTTGTTGAATAAAAGATAAATATATGATGACTCTAAATAAGTGGCAGAAAATCTGAGTCCAGAAGAATCTGTTCTCCCATTTCAACAAATCATACACAGGCCAGAATTCAATATCAGAAAGTGATGATTGAAAGATTACTTTGGTTTTCACATGGAGCTCCAGGAATCCCTATGAAATCAGAGCTCTCGTCTTGCTAAGGGTTGCCTTGGAAAAGGGGAAGGACATTGGTTTGAGTTGAGGGCAATTTGATCCCCTGGCTGTTGTTCAACTGCAGATTTCCCTGGTGGCTCAGAGGATAAAGATTCTGCCTGCACTTCAGGAAACCCAGGTTCAGTTCCTGGGATGGGAAGATCCCCTGGAGAAGGATATCGCAACCCACTCTGGTATTCTTGTCCAGAGAATCCCATGGACAGAGGAGCGTGGTGGGCTATAGTCCATGGGATTGCAAACAGACAAGTTTCTCTAGTTGTTTAACTAGAGAAACAATTTTACAACTTGCAAGTGAGATTCTATTAGAACAAATAGTTGAATAGTCTTTTTTAAAAAATAGGATAAATAAGTAAAAATGCTAAAAATTACGACCTGATGAAAAGTGCTCTATTTTTTTATCCTTAAACTGAGACCCAGAGAACTTAGGTGATTCCATAAAAATGACCCAGTTGGTAAGAGAGAGGGACTATGAATGTGCTATTTTATAGAACATTGTTATTTCTGATTTCCTGTTCAGTTCAGGCACTCGGTCATGTCTGACTCTCGGTGACCCCGAGAGTCACACCACAGCACACCAGGCTTCCCTGTCCATCACCAACTCCCAGAGCTTGCTCAAACTCATGTCCATTGAGTCAGTGATGCCATCCAACCATCTCATCCTCTGTTGTCCCCTTCTCCTCCTGCCTTCAACCTCTCCCATCATCAGGGTCTTTTCCAGTGAGTCAGCTCTTTGCATCAGGTGGCCAAAGTGTTGGAGCTCCAGCTTCAGCACCAGTCCTTCCAATGAATATCCAGGACTGTACCAACTGCTTTACGACCTCTGGACCACCACTGTCTACACTTACCGAAAAGCCACAGGCTATACCAGCCGAATCCGCACTTTAGGTCTACTGCACATGGTCCATGCCTCTCAGACTACATCCTCATCCACTCCGACCCTTAACTCGTTTGCTGGAGAAAGTTAGTCCTGAGTAAGGATCACAGAGCTGTCCGACCCCAACCCCCAAATCTGAGTCCATTCGGAGCCAACTCTGAATTTTACCGCGTTGGAATCTTCAAGCTGGAGAGCTCCACCCTGCCCCAAAGCCCGTGGATAAATTAGAATTCTTGCTTATGATGGAACCATTTAGAAGCACACTTCACAAAGAACTCCTGGCTTTACAAGAAAGATGCTGAATATCCATAAGAAAAGTAGCCACAGGTCGGTTGGCAGGAATTGCAGGACTTCTCCGCTGAGGCTTTATTCTTTGTGTGTCTGGACCAGCAGATTCATTCTCCAACCCACCCCACTCTTCTTTCAGCCTGTAAGTACTGGTCAATGATCAGTTTTCTCTCTTGGCAATTGACATAATAAATGTAGGCAGGATGTTTACATTCCCTATTATGTGTTTTTAAATCTCTTTGGCAAAAGAACTGTAAATGCAAAGCAATAGTATGGCTGGGAGGCAGGGGGCCATAATTAAAATCGCTTTTTGTTTTTTAAATGGCTTATTAAAACGCTTGCGAAACCTGGGAACACAAAGCAGCAGCCAAAACCCCTCTGCTGCTAAATGGAATGAAATGGATTTTTCAAATGTCACGCTAGTATCCACTTAATAATACATTTTCCTATAGACAGGACAATAATATATATTTTAATCACTTTTCTACAGGCAAATAGACTGCACTGGAGCTGCCCTTCACTGGCACTTGGAAATTATGAATTTTTCAATAACCTTTTCTATTATTCATCCTGTGTTATTCCGTAACATTTCTGCATGAGGAATGTGCTTCCCAGACACTTTCTGAAGCTCTTCTATTATTTATTAAACAGCAAGGTGTCTCCCCACAACCCTCACCCCAGCCCCCCAGAGGAAGCTGCCTTGGGAGAGTTTCCACATGGACAACTATACCCCAGGTCATTAACAATTACAAATCTGTAAGAGATGCAGATTTTAAGGTTACCTCTGTATATTTCAACTCTAACTGCCAGAGATGAGCTGGCTCCAAGAAGTGATGCGGACTGTTTGGGAGAAGGCAAGGAAGATAATCAACCTGAGACAGTCACTTTTATAGCAGTTGGGCTGTATGTTCAGTTCCTGTTGTTGCTGTTGTTGTTGAGTCACCAAGTCATGTCCGACTCTTTGCAATCCCATGGACAGCAGCATACCAGGCTTCCTTGTCCCTCATCATCTCCTGGAGTTTGCTGAAGTTCATGTCCATTGCGCTGGTGATGCCATTGAAACCATCTCATCCTCTGCCTCTCCCTTCTCCTCCTCCTGATCTTTCCCAAGATCAAGGTCTTTTCTAGCAAGTCAGCTCTTCACATCACGTGGCCAAAGTACTGGCGCTTCAGCTTTAGCATCAGTCCTTCCAAAGAGTATTCAGGGTTGATTTCCTTTAGGATTGACTGGTTACAGTTCATGGGGTTCTCAAGGCAAAAATATTGAAGTGGTTTGCCATTTCCTTCTCCAGTGGACCGTGTTTTGTCAGAACTCTCCACTATGACCTGTTCATCTTGGGTGGCCCTACACAGCATGGCTCATAGTTTCATTGACTTAGACAAGGCTGGGGTCCATGTGATCTGTTTGATTAGTTTTCTGTGATTGTGGTTTTCATTCTGTCTGCCCTCTGAAGGATAAAGATAAGAGGCTTATGGAAACTTTCTGTTGGGAGAGACTGACTGTGGGAGAAACTGAGTCTTGGTCTGATGGGCGGGGCCATGCTCAATAAATCGTTAAACCAATTTTCTGTTGGTGGGTGGGGCTGTGTTTCCTCCCTGTTGTTTGATCTGAAACCAAACTATGGTGGAGGTAATGAACATAATGGTGACTTCCTTCAAAAGGTCCCATGAACAGAGAACCCCATAAACAGTATGAAAAAGCAAAAAGATATGATGCTTTCAGCAGGTAAGTAGATGTCCAATATGCTACTGGAGAAGAGTGGAAAAGTAACCCCAGAAAGAATGAAGAGAGAGAGCCAAAGCAAAAACAACGCCCAGTTGTGGATACTGGTGACGGAAGGAAAGTCCAATGTTGCAAAGAACAATACTGCATAGGAACCTGGAATGTTAGGTCCATGAATCAAGGCAAATTGGAAGTGATCAAACAGGAGATGGCAAGAGGGAACATCGACATATTAGGAATCAGTGAACTAAAATGGGCTGGAATGGGCAAATTTAACTCAGATAACCATTATATCTACTACTGTGGGCAAGAATCCCTTAGAAGAAATGGAGTACCCCTCATAGTCAACAAGGGTCCAAAATGCAGGACTTGGGTAGAATTTCAAAAATGACAGAACGATCTCTGTTCGTTTCCAAGGCAAGCCATTCAATATCACAGCAGTCCACGTCTACGCCCCAACCAGTAACACTGAAGAAGCTGAAGCTGAACGGTTCTGTGAAGACCTACAAGACCTTCTAGAAATAACACCCCAAAAAGATGTCCTTTTCATCATAGGGGACTGGGATGCAAAAGTAGGAAATCAAGAGGTACCTGGAGTAACAGGCAAATTTGCCCTTAAAGTACAAAATGAAGTAAAGCAAAGGCTAACAGAGTTTTGCCAATAGAACGCACTGGTCATAGCAAACACTCTCTTCCAATGACACAAGAGAAGACTCTACACATGGACATCACCAGATGGTCAATACTGAAATCAGATTGATTATATTCTTTGCAGCCAAAGATGGAGAGGCTCTACAGAGTTGGCAAAAACAAAACTGGGAGCTGACTGTGGCTGTCAGATAATGAACTCCTATTGCAAAATTCAGACTTAAATTGAAGAAAGTAGGGAAAACCACTAGACCATTTGGGAATGACCTAAACCAAATCCCTTTCGATTATACAGTGGAAGTGACAAATAGATTCAATGGATTAGATCTGATAGAGTGCCTGAAGAACTATGGATAGAGGTTCATGACATTGCACAGGAGGCAGTGATCAAGACCATCCCCAAGAAAAAGAAATGCAAAAAAGCAATACGGTTGTCTGAGGAGGCCTTACATATAGCTGAGAAAAGAAGAGAAGCAAAAAGGAGAAAAGGAAAGATATACCCATTTGAATGCAGAGTTCCAAAGAATAGCAAGGAGAGAGAAGAAAGCCTTCCTCAGTGATCAATACAAAGAAATAAAGGAAAACAATAGAATGGGAAAGACTAGAGATCCCTTCAAGAAAATTAGAGATACCAAGGGAATGGCACTCCACTCCAGTACTCTTGCCTGGAAAATCCCATGGATGGAGGAGCCTGGTAGGCTGCAGTCCATGGGGTCTCTAAGAGTCAGATATGACTGAGCTACTTCACTTTCCCTTTTCACTTTCATGCATTGGAGAAGGAAATGGCAACCCACTCCAGTCTTCTTGCCTAAAGAATCCCAGGGATGGGGGAGCCTGGTGGGCTGCCATCTATGGGGTCGCACAGAGTTGGACATGACTGAAGTGACTTAGCAGCAAAGGAATATTTCATGCAAGGATGGGCACAATTAAGGACAGAAATGGTATGAATCTAACAGAAGCAGAAGATATTAAGAAGAGGTGGCAAGAATACACAGAAGAACGATACAAAAAAGATCTTCATGACCCAGATAACCATGATGGTGTCATCACTCACCTAGCCAGACATCCTGGAATGTGAGGTCAAGTGGGCCTTATGAAGCATCACTGTGAACAAAGCCAGGGGAGGTGATGGAATTCCAGTTGAGCTATTTCAAATCCTAAAAGTTGATGTTGTTAAAGTGATGCACTAAATATGCCAGCAAATTTGGAAAACTCATCAGTGGCCACAGGACTGGAAAAGGTCAGTTTTCATTCCAATCCCAAAGAAAGGCAATGCCAAAGAATGTTCAAATTACCGTACAATTGCACTCATCTCACACGCTAGCAAAGTAATGCTCAAAATTTTCCAAGCCAGGCTTCAACAGACATGAAATGTGAACTTCCAGATGTTCAACTGGATTTAGAAAAGGCAGAGGACTCAGAGATCAAATTGCCAACATCTGTCGGATCATCAAAAAAGCAAGAGAATACCAGAAAAATATCTACTTATGCTTTATTGATTAAGCCAAAGCCTTTGACTGTGTGGATCACAATAAACTGTGGAAAATTCTGAAAGAGATGGGAATACCAGACCACCTGACCTGCCTCCTGAAAAGTCTGTATGCAGGTCAAGAAGCAACAGTTAGAACCAGACATGGAACAATGGACTGGTTCCAAATCATGGAAGGAGTACATCAAGGCTGTATATTGTCACCCTGCATATTTAACTTCTATGCAGAGTACATTATGCGAAATGCCAGGCTGGATGAAACACAAGCTGGAATCAAAATTGCTGGGAGAAATATCAATAACCTCAGATAGGCAGATGACACCACTCTTATGGCAGAAATCAAAGAACTAAAGAGCCTCTTGATGAAAGTGAAAGAGGAGAGTGAAAAAGTTGGCTTAAAACTCAACATTCAAAAAATGAAGATCATGGCATTGGGTCCCACCACTTCGTAGGAAATAGATGGGAAAACAGTGAAAACAGTGTCAGACTTTATTTTCTTGGGCTCCAAAACCACTGCAGATGGTGACTGCAGCCATGAAATTAAAAGATGCTTGCTACTTGGAAGAAAAGCTATGACCAACCTAGACAGCATATTTAAAAGCAGAGACATTACTTTACCAACAAAGATCTGTCTAATCAAAGCTATGGTTCTCCAGTAGTCATGTATGGATGTGAGAGCTGTGCTATAAAGAAAGCTGAGTCCTGAAGAATTGATGCTTTTGAACTGTGGTGTTGGAGAAAACTCTTGAGAGTCCCTTGGACTGCACGGAGAACCACCAGTCAATCCTAAAGGAAATCAGTCCTGAATATTTGTTGGAAGAACTATTGCTGAAGCTGAAACTCCAACACTTTGGGCACCTGATGCGAAGAACTGACTCCTTGGAAAAAACCCTGATGCCAGGAATGATTGAGGGTAGGAGGAGAAGGGGATGACAGAGGATGAAATGGTTGGATGGCATCACTGATGCGATGGACATGAGTTTGAGCAAGCTCCAGGAGTTGTTGATGGACAGGGAAGCCTGGTATGCTCCAGTCCATGACGTTGCAAAAAGTTTGTGACTGAACTGAGTGACTGAACTGGTTACTGTGCTTATTCCACAAGGACAGGAACCTGCGGGTATAACTCTGACCACAGAGACACAGAGTCCTGGATTTCACTCTCTGTTACAGACACAGGATCTGATTTGGAAAAACCTTAGTTTTTTCATCACCATCCAACCACCAACAATATTTCTTCTGCCTGAGTAACTCCAAGTCCTTGAGCACTGTGACTCCTCCAGCCAGGTACTCCCCAGGCAGCCTGCATCCTTCCTGTTACAGCATTTGTCACATGGCATTATTTCATTGTTGTGAGCCATTCAGCAAGGGGAAGGATCTCATCTGCTCACCATTATAACCCTGATGCCCAGAAATATGCTTAATACAACCTGCTGCTGCTACTGCTACTAAGTCCCTTCAGTCGTGTCCTACTCTGTGCAACCTCATAGACAGCAGCCCACCAGGCTCCCCGTTCCTAGGATTCTCCAGGCAAGAACACTGGAGTGGGTTGCCATTTCCTTCTCCAATGCATGAAAGTGAAAAGTGAAAGTGAAGTCTCTCAACTGTGTCCGACTCCTAGCGACCCCATGGACTGCAGCCTACCAGGCTCCTCTGTCCATCGGATTTTCCAGGCAAGAGTACTGGAGTGGGGTGCCATTGCCTTCTCTGTAATACAACCTAGGTGTTCAATAATCATTTAGAATGATTGAATAGATACACAAAATATATGGCAAACTGAATGCTTCTCTCTAAAATGGCAGTTAAGAAGGCTAAGAAATGCTAAAGACCAACATGGCAGACCCAATATCCTTGCAACTTGGGGAGCAGAAGGAGATCACAAAGTGTGGAAGCTTGGGGTCCCAAGTCACCCAGGCTGGCAATGTTTAGAGTTTTGTGGCTTGTCTTTTGTGGGGATTTCCTGATAAACTGTGGAGGTTTTCTTCACTTGTGCAAATGGACTCTTCTGATTTCTTCTGAATGTTGTTTCCCTGTATTTAATAGTAAAGAATACTCAAAATGATGTGGCCACTTCTGCCAGGAGATTGATCTGGGTGTTGACCTTAGGAAATAAGGCATTGTGATGAAATAGCTCCCCTGCATGCATGCATGCTCCCTTCCATCTGGGTGACATGAAAAGTGGAACCATCATTGTGGAGACAAGAGTGCAAAGCTCAGTGGGCTGGACCATGACCTTCGAAGCCCACCCTTCCCCAGGAAAAATGGTGCAGAGCAGGTGCCATCCATGCTGCAGTAGAAAAAAGGACTGCTCAGGTCTGGATGTCCACCTGGAGGAGAAGAGGGTCCCTCTTCAGGGATCAGAGGAGCTGAACTTAGCAGTCAGGCTGGAGGTGGAGGTGATTTGGGCTGGAGTGTGGAGGCAGCCTTTACAGATGCTTTATCACTAACACACGTGCCCGAAGGCAGCTAAAGTGAAGGCTGGGACAGGAAGTGGGGATGAGGGAAAGGGGAGACATTGTGATTTTAAGGTGGGTAGAAAGAGGGAAAGTGGAGGGGAGAGAGAGTGCCAGGCGGCTGAAAGGTCCCATGCATGTGGCATTAAAGGGGCCCTGAGTTTCCTGAATGACTTAGAAGGACTGATGCTGAAGCTCCAACACTTTGGCCATCTGATGCGAAGAGCCAACTCATTGTAATAAACCCTGATGCTGGGGAAGATTGAAGGCAGGAAGAGAAGGGGACGACAGAGGATGAGATGCTTAGATGGCATCATCAACTCAATGGGACATGAGTTTGAGCAAACTCCAGGAGATGGTGAAGGACAGGGGATCCTGGCATGCTGCAGTCCATGTGGTTACAAAGAATCTGACAGGACTTAGCAACTGAACTGAACTGAAGTCTCCTGAGGGCCTAAGCTGAGCCTTGTATTAACTGGGAGAATAAATCAAGTTTCAGCCCCAAGAGGAAGCCTAGTAGAGCCCTGGGGCCATGCCACAGAGATTCAGATAGGAGATCCGCAAGGGCTTAGGAGGAGTCATTCTCCAGGGCACCCTCAGACACCCACAAACCCCACAGGAGTCCTGGCTAGCAGAGCAGAAGGAGCTGGAGGGGAGGCACAGGGAGGCAGGCAGAGGAGGAAAACCTGGAGAAGTTATGTGAGGGTCAACACAGTATGGCCCTTGTGTCCATTCTTATAAACAAAGCTTTATTGAGACACAGCCTTAGTCATTCCCTTACTTGTGTTGCCACAATGGCCAAGTTACATATTTGCAGTATTTGGCCCTCAAAGTCTAACGGTTCACTATTTGGCTCTTTAGAGAAAATGTTTGCTGATCACTGGACTTTCTGTTAAATAATAATCTTGAAGACGCACATGGAGCTGAGTGTCCTAGGAAACATTAGACCAAGCATCCCTTCATCCAGGGAAGGAGGAGTTGGGTCTAGACTCTGAGAAATATCAACTCAAAGAAATCAGACTCAAAGAAATATCAACCTTCAGAAGAGTCCATCCAGACTCTGAGAGTCCATCCAGGGGCCCGTGAAGGGGGCGCCTGGACATGCAGGGGTCCAGTCCTCCATCTCAGCCAAGCCTCCGCCCAAGTCAGCCGATCTCTGAAAATATCATTCAGTTGTGTCTGTTTAGAGTGAGGGGTGAGCACAGTCGCTGGAGATGGAAGTGTCGTTTGCAAAATAATAATAGCGTCCCAGCTGATGAGAGGCAAACACCCCCGGGGTCAGTCCTGCTAAATGACACATCTTTCTTAACTATTTAGCGTGTGAGGACATCTGAGGAGAGTACTTAGACTAATTCCAGGGTCTTTTCTTCCCTTTGTATGAACTGCTCAGCCCTCTTGAATGCAGACTCTGTTTTCCTAATTGGATCTCATCAAAGCTTTCTCGTTGCCTTCAGCTGGTGGAGGCCCATCGTGATGTGGAGGGAGGGGACAGCCCCCAGCAGGTGAGCAGCTGGTGGCCGTGCCTGGGTGGTGGCCATGTGAGCCCTGTTTACCCCAAGTAGAGCCCTCACAGAGCAGCAAGTCTCATGTGAGACACGGCCCCAGCCACCCAGTCTCTGACAGGGCTCTGTCCACACTCCCTAAGCATCAAAGCAGCCATGGAATTAAGAGCCCTCCTTAAATGAAGACCTATTGAGTATGAGCCACTACACTAGGCATTCTTCATATATTTTGTGATCTATTTAAATCTAGCAAAATTCTACAATGCAGAGACATCATTAGTCCAGTTTTTCGAACAAGGAAATGGAAGCACAGAGAGACTGAGTAAGTGGCTCAAGGACACACAGCTAGTGAGTGGCTAAGCAGGGACAGAGCATCAGCCAAGGGAGAGGGGAGAACTGACTGCTGTGACACCTTCCTTCCTACCAACTGCTCTAGGTTTTTTTTGCAGATCTGCAAGCCAGGGTACCTTTCTTCCCTTCAAGATGCGGCAATATTTTCCTTGGAAAAAATATTGCTATCAATCTTTATTAAATTAGTACTTTTTTTGTTATAGACATAACATGAGAACATTATGTAAGACCTGAGAAGAAAAGAGTTGAAAGGACATCCACTTCTAGTTGCCCCATCCTGACACAAACGCTATTAATAAGTGGACAGCCATGGGACGACTTTATGTTTATTCCAAGAATCTGCAGGACATACCAGAATTTCTCTCCAAAATCCTTTCAAGTGCCAAATTAAACAACAGGTGTATGGGACTCCAGGTTGTTATTTTGCTTGAATCTAATTGTCATGAAGTATATACTCTGAATTGTCCTCTCAAACTTTGTCTAAGACCAATCAAACCTATGCATCTAAAATTTCCCATGTTCATCAGAAACAAGTGTATGTAAGGCTGGTGCACAGAGTTTAGCAGTTGCCAGACAGCAACCCAAGCAAAGAAATATCGACCTCCTGAATGCGTACATTCTTAACAAATATATGTGGATGGTCCACTTGGCGTTGACCACTGTGCTGGGTGCCAACGGGAGTCAGTGAAATAAGTAGGCCCTGTGTTCTAGGATTCTGAGGTTTAGTAACCAACAAACAGACAACAGTTCATCCTCCGTCATATTGTGAGTCCAGAGATGGAGTGGACCTGCAAATATACACATGCAAAACCAATACAAAGCGGGGAGCTAGATGGCCTTAGTTCACATCCCTGCTTTCTGACACAACTGGCTGGGTGGCCTGCTGGGCACTGAGGTCTGAATTCCTCACATGTGAGCAGGGGTACTAATGCTCTCTTTGCAGAGCTATCATGGGGACTACTAGGTAGGGTGGCTGTGTAGACTGGCCTGGGTGGGTGGGCCTTCCTCCCCAGGCCTGCTCAGGTGCACGGGATGGGGTCACCTTGTGCCTGCATGCTCTGGACCTCAGCTCCCTGCCCTGCGGGAGGGCAGTTTGTCTCCAGGAGGTTCCCATACTCCCTACTCCAGAGCTCAGCAAACAGGTAAGTGACTTCCCTGTTTGTTCCCCTCCAACCTCCCAACTTGTGGGAGCAAGGGCCAAGCAGAAGGCCACGTGACCGGAAGAGCTGAGGGACCGGAAAGGAGATTCAGGGTGGGCGGGACTAGAAGAGGGCGTGTCCTGTTTTGGCCTGTTTTCCTCTCTCACGTGGAGATGTGGGGAAAGAGAAGAAGTCCTAGCGTGTTTCTTGCTGGATGTTGCTGTTGGAGCACGTTTCCTGGCAATACTACCTCTCACAAGGGCACCCGCCTGACTCTTAGGCAAGGGAGTGTGTGGGGAGAAGAGGACAAGATAGAATTACAAGTGACAGCAGAGCCTGTGTCTGCAATTACAATGCATTGTAAACAAGGCGAATTGCGATTCCAGCTGCCAGGCATGCCAGAGAGTGACAAGGGAAGATGGCGGGCTGCCGCACACCTGTCTTGAGCCCAGGATGCTGGGGGACAGGGCAGGGAGAGAGGACCTGGGCTGCTGGGTGGGGAACGTGGGGTCAGGGGCTGGCAAGGAGACTGGGAGGAGCACGGGAGCAAGAGGTGATGGGGAAGACAGAGGAGGGGAGGCGCTGAGATGTCAGCTGTGAGCACAGGCGTGAGGGTGAGTGCCTGCACATGTCCGTGTGCATGTGTGTCTGCGCTCATGTACACGCACATGTGTGTGATGCAGGTGAACAGGATAGAGGGAACTTCAGTCCCTGGTTGCATGACTGCCACCACCATTACAGGGCAAAAGGCTCTAGTTTTTTGAGAAACCTGCTGAGCCAAGTCTTGGAAGAGATTTCAAATGTACCACAACTATTCAAGTATCAAAGTGTTGTTGTCGTCTAGTTGCTAAGTCGTCTCTGAGTCTTTGCAACCCCATCGACTGTAGCCCACCAGGGTCCTCTCTCTGTGGGGTTTCCCAGGCAAGAATATAGGAGTGGGTTGCCATTTCCTTCTTCAGGGGATCTTCCCAACACAGGGATCAGACCCACGACTCCTGCATTGGCAAGTGGATACTTTACCATTGAGCCACCTGGGAAGCCCATCAACTTGTTACCAAAGCAGAAATAATTGAGCATCTGTGACCCCAGGTCCCAGGTTTGGCTGTGTGGATATTAGATTAAGAGGAGGCAGCAGTGGCCCTGGAAAAGGTGGACATGATAACCCCACTTTAGAGAGGGGGAAGCTGAGTCTTGGCGGTTATTACATGCCCAAGGCTTTTCAGCCAGTACTGGGGGTGCTGGTTCTTGGCCACCAGCATCAGCAGGCTCTAAAGAGCCCAGGAGTCTGCCCTCCGTGGTCAAGGCCGCATAGATGCTCAATAAAGCACAGTTTTCTTCACCTCATCATTGATTTGACCAGTACGAGCCCCTATCCTGACGAGCATCACCATCAACCCTAAGCCATATGCATCCCTGGCCCACAGAGGGAGGAGGGGCGTGTGACTCACAGGGGAGGGCCACTGACCTGCTGCTTCCCGGAGGTGAAAGCCAGGCCACTGGTCCTGTGACACCAGAGGGAACACAGGCCAACTTTGCAGCAGGGAGACCTGGGGCGTGGCATGTGGAATGCATTGCGGCAATGAGCGGGGTCCATCCCCGAGAGAAAGCAAGCTCACCCAGGATGGAAGGCCTAGTCTTTCTATAACTTAATCTCGGAAGTGACATGGCATCTCTTCTGCCATGCTTTATTTGTTAGAATCCAGTCAACAAGTGCAGCCCCGCTCTCCAGAGGAGGGGGGTCACACAGACTATGAATATCAGGAGACGGGGGTCCTGGAACCTCTCTCTGGCTGACTGCCACAGACTCCTACATGAAAAAGGGCTGCTGGAGACTTGCACACCTGTAGCCTTATGACCCTGAGATAAAGAAGAGCCAACAGGTTCTCAAAAGACTGCTGCTGCTGCTAAGTCGCTTCAGTCGTGTCCGACTCTGTGCGACTCCATAGACGGCAGCCCAGTAGGCTCCCCCGTCCCTGGGATTTTCCAGGCAAGAACACTGGAGTGGGTTGCCATTTCCTTCTCCAATGCACGAAAGTGAAAAGCGAAAGTGAAGTCGCTCAGTCGTGTCCAACTCTAGCGACCCTGTGGACTGCAGCCTACCAGGCTCCTCCATCCATGGGATTTTCTAGGCAAAAGTACTGGAGTGGGGTGCCATTGTCTTCTCCTCAGAAGACTGAGAACCTGTTAACTCAGAAGACTGAGTTAACACTGCCCTCCCCCACCCACACGCACATACACACACTACAGATCACCATGATGGGACCCTGCCCCATCGACCTTGGAGAGACCTGCTGCTTTAACCAGGCTTTGCGCTTAGCAGTTTACACACAGGGTCCCTTTATGTTACGGGAGAGAACTCTGGAGGATGTGAGCCCTGAGTCAGGTGCCTCCTGGGGAAGGGTTGGGGGTGGTGGTGGTGGAAAAAAATTAAAGAAGGTAAGAAAAAACACTAACAAATGCCTCTGGCCTGAAGCCAGGGTGGGGGATGGAGGAGGGGTCACAAAGGAGAATGAATGGAAACAGGAGCAAAAGACTGATTTGGCCAGAAACCACAGCCACTCAAGTGGGCAAGGTTTTCACACCTCTTACGTCTTGCTGTTTTAATGAAATGCCCTGGTTAGAAACAGGGGAAGGGGGGTGGCTTACATGGCCTTTCAGGATGGACTTTGGGCACCAGGGACTCTGTGGGGACAGTGCTCCAATGAATGCAGGGGACCACTTGGCACTGGTGACTGTGTGCTGGGTGGACAAAGGCAAAATGGCGGTGCTGGCCCAGGCACCATCCATCCGTAGGCAGAGAGAGATCCAGTCCTGCTGGGGGAGTCCCCTCTGCCCTCCTTTCCTCCGGGCACCAAAGCCCAGACAAGGGTCTGGCAGTGTCTCCGAGGCAAATTTCCTCCCACGAGGCCGGCAAGAACTTGTCAATGGCAGTCAGCCACCAGCTCGGGTTCCCCCAGCCCAGCCAGCTGGCAGGAAGGCTGCCAAGGCAGCAGATCTGACGAAAGAATCCTCAATCACATTTACATGTGCATGGTGCAAAAAGGGAAAGGAAGGGGGGAAAAACCCCTCCGGAATACAGAAAGAAAGTCACTAACTAATCCACCAGAAAAAAAAAAAAAAATCAACCACAGATTTGTCTCAGATGTTCTCAAATTGCTGTCCTTAAAAGCTCTGCTTCCCAGTCTTCCTCCTCCTCCCATCCGTCCAATCGCCCAAAGAAAGTCTCTAATTTTGCCTTAATTTGTGCCTTAGTTGCAAGAACAAAACAGGACGTCACCGCAGCTTCCCCCCGCTGCGCCACCCCCCACTTGGCCCCTCTGCAGCTGCACTTCCTCAATGTCCTGATCGCCTCCTTTCTCTGTCATCACTTCCTATTCTCTGCCTCCAAGCTGATCCCCACACGGCCAGGCCCAGGGGTACACTGGGCGGGGGAGCCCTGAGATGGCAGCCTGCATTCTGCCATCTATCAGAGGGTCACATTTACACCTGCCATGCCCTTGACCTCCTGGGGAAGCAGGAACTGCAAGGCCTGGGGCAGGGAAAAGCAGAATGTGAAATGACCCAGGCTGCATGATGCAAACTGTAATCTCCAAGGATTACAGATATCTTGGGCATCTTGCCAGGACCCCGGGGGCATTCACAACTTTGCGTATTTACATCATTTTTATAATAAAAGATAAACACACACACAGCCTCCTTCTTTCCTCCCAGTTGAATCCTTTTGGAATATCTGATGACATAGTGTTTCTCTCTTGCCTACTAATGGGACACAGGGTCTTATTCTCGGATACAGTCCTGGCTTCAACCAGACAAGCCCTCACTTAGAATCCTCACTTCCCACTCTCAGGGGAGGTTAATTTAACTCCCCTCTCGTGGCCTCCGCCCCTGCCTCCACCAAGGATGAGAGTTCTGAGGTGCTTCTAATTAATCTTCGTAAATTGCTCTGCGATCCTGGGACATAAAGGCGAAGTATTATTAGAAAATGCTGGCTGGGTTAGTAGCCGGCCATAAAAGTGAGATGCTGATCAGCTCACTTTTCAAGCTGCAATTATTGGGAACGGAGGCAAGTGGTTTTATGTGACGGGCATTTCATAAGTCCTCAAGAAAAACACAGAGCTGGGACCTAGGGATGTACACCTGTGACTCAGGGCAGGTGTCAGCAAAGCGGGTTTGCAGCCAGTTAATCTTAGCTTTCTGCCGTCCTAGCCGTGGGAGAGTAGCATCCCAGGAGATGCTGTGGATCTCCATGATCTGTGTTCTCCCTTAGCAGCCTTCCTGCTCCTGCTTTTTGGCATTTAGGCAAAATCACTCATGGATGAAATGGTCCTCAAAACCAAGTATAGTAACCCGCATCTTATTAGGCAGGGGGAAATCCCATTTATAACATCCTTTAACCAGACCCTTGGAATAAGTGAATTTCTGATTTAAGAGTGGGGAGATGAAAGTGTTTCTCAGGAACTCATTTATTGGGGCGGGGGTGGGGGGGCACTCCCCAGGTGGCGCTAGTGGTAAAGAACCCTCCTGCCAGCATGGGAGACATAAAAGATGTGGGTTCAATCCCTGGATTGGGAAGATTCCCTGGTAGAGGCCATGGCAACCCACTTGCCTGGAGAATCTCATGGACAGAGGAGCCTGGTGGGCTACAGTCCATGGGATCACAAAGAGTTGGACACGACTGAAGCGACTTAGCATGCATACACACATCTATGGGGTTCACGCAAATCAAAGAAGAGAATGAATCTGTAAGAAATTTAGGAGAAATAATCCTTGACCTAAGCTGCACTCGTGACTTACTCCTGGTCCATTCATGAGGGTTTAACTAATAATCTGTGTCTCAGAATCATCCTGTGAAATGAGGCCGACTCAGCCTTGCTCTTTCTTTGAATCTCCATTTGCGTTAAACAGATATTAATCCACACCTCCTAGGATATTTGGTGGAGTAACTAATTAATGTTTAAAGAATGCTCTTTGAACACGAAAAAGCATGGTGTCTGAACGTAAGGTGTGATTACTCTTCCAAATTGCACACTTGCCATGGTGATTTTTATGGAGGCATATGACCTTCAGGAGAAAAATATCCAATTACTGCAGTTTGTTTATGATTTCATGTTAAAACATTGTTAACACAGACATTTTCCCTTAATTTTTTATGAAGAAGATATCTAAGACAGATTTAATATTTTAATATCTCTTTGCCACAAGGGCTGAGGAATTAGAGAGGAAAAGCCTGTATTGTGTGTGGGGGAGTTTGTGGGGGAGGAGGGACTGTTACGAGGCTTCACATTTCTCTGAAATGAGTTAAATTTGAGGTGCAGAGAGACCAACTTCTCTACTCTCGAGGGCCAGCAGGATTCAGCTGAGGGATCTGAATCCAGTCGGAAAACCACAGAACAGAATTCGTTCTGTTGGAACAGAAGACTCAGGGAGCAGTCTTTCATCCCAGCCTCCCACTCACCTTGGAGGTAGGTTAGTAATGCGTTGGGCTAATCAGCGCGAGCAGAAGAGACGGGCCCACACTGGGCAGAGAGCAGGTACCAGCGGGTAACAGCGTCTGGAGGCATGGTCCTAAAGGAAAGGCCCTCCGGTTCAATTTCCTTAAAAGCTCAGCTGAGAGCAGTGTGGCCTGGATGACAGAGCTGGGGGAGGGGGACTCACAGGTGCCCAGATTGGATGCAAGGGCAGCACCCCTAAGTGGAATACATCCCAGAAGAGCCTGCTTTGGGATTTTTGAGGTGTTTGCCCATGAGAAAAGTAGTGGCCAAACGATGGTGCCGGAAAGAGAATGGGGCATGAGAGGATGATCTCGTCCCAGGTCCCAGGTGAGTCCCTGGGACAGGCTGACAAGTGGGGATTCTTGGCTTCACACAGGACAGAGTTCAAGAGTGAGCCTTAGGAATGTGAAAGAAGGTCTGTTCAAGGAGGATACAGACTCCACAGAGTGAGGGCCATCTCAGGGGGCGAGAGAGGCACCAGGGTATGGGGCTGGCAGTTTTTATAGGACTGGGTAATTTCATAGGCTAATGAGTGGGAGGAGTATTAAAACTATTTTGGGGAAGGGGCAGAGATTTCCAGGAATTGGACCACCACCCACTTTTTGACCCCTCATGGTCAGCCTTGGAACTGTCATGGCAACTGTGGGTGTGTCACTTAGCTGATGTGTTAGGAGCAGTATCTAAACATGCTCAAGATCTTCTGGAAGTGAACTCACTCTCCATCTTGGACCTAGTTGGTTGTAACCAGTTTATGTCGTGTCCACAATGGCTGTCTTTCTTTTAAAGCTTGTGGCCTGCCCCCTTCCTGTCTTAACAGGGGATGTGGCATTGGTTATGATGAATAATGTCAGTGCATAAATTACTGAGTGTTACCCCTGTAACATGGGCTGGCCCAAGCGCTTTGAGGATGTTCATTGAGGGTGCTTCCCTCCAACTCTGAGGAGGCTGTGATTCCCTTTTTAAGACGAGAACACAGAGGCTTGTTCAGAGTCAAAACAAAACAAGACTAGTAAGTGGTGAAGCTTAGATTTAAAATGCAGGCAGCCTGAATTCAAAGCACAGCTTACAGGCTAAGTTAACTTTAGCAGTGTATCACTTAAATTTAGAAGTGAAGTTACTGTTATGGGTCTAAAAGGAGATGAGGATTCATTTCCATACGGTGGTCCCATGGCTGACAGGACTGAGCTGGGCGGCTTTCTTTCTCCAATTTCTCATCAGCTGGGTGGGGCCGTTTGGTATAGATTCCAGGCCATGTTTCCCCACTTCAAGATGATTCTTGAGGTTCCTTTACAACAAATTTTGCTAGTATAGGAAACCCACCCCCTCAAAGGGTGTAACTTTTGGAGCATTTGAGTGGGGGGGGTGGTGGTACAGAATTCACACTGAGTCAAGCTGGCTTTGGGGGCATGTGGAGACTGGGAGTAGGGCAATGAGGATTTTAATAAGCTTTTTGATTCATGGGTTGAGCTGGATAGTTGAAGGGGATTTTGAGAACATCAGGAGGGAAAGGTTCTCCATCACAACACTAAACACCATGCTCCTGTGGGCAGAGCAGCACCCTAGGGAGTTAGGGTGGCAGAGGTGGCACGTTGTTTCCCTTGAGATGGGGCAGGTTGGGGCCTGGAATTCAGAGCAGGCCCAGGTCTCAGGCGAGGGAAGGTATCAGGCAGAGTTAGAGTGCTGGGTGTCAGAAGTGTGGCATCACGTATCAACCTTCTTCCTTGAAGTGACTTCCCTCAATACCACCATGTGGCCTCATCTCTTTGGAGAAGAAGGAAAAGGACAATGCCTACATCGGGGGATAAAGTGGACACACAGGTAGAAGGACTGAGGAAAGAGGTGACTAGCCTGCCGGAGCCCTGAGAAGCCTGGGCGGGTGCTGACCTTCGGAGGCCTGGGACGAGCCCCAGAACCAGAAACAAGAGGAAGGAAGAGCAGGGATTCTGTGGTGAGAAAGAAGACAGCCTGGCCGAGAAGACTGAAGTGCTGTTTTTCCAGAATGGAAAACAACATTTTCTTTGAATATGCATATTACATCCCCAGTATTTTACATGGTTCTAGCAATAATTCAGGGTCCTACAATTTTCTAAAATGTTATGTTTATCTGAAGATCAAGTATAACTTTACTTCTAATTTTTGATAGCCACTGCAACTTGTAGGAGCTCCAGTACTCTTGCCTGGAAAATCCCATGGGCGGAGGAGCCTGGTAGGCTGCAGTCCATGGGGTCGCTAAGAGTTGGACATGACTGAGCGACTTGACTTTCACTTTTCACTTTCATGCATTGGAGAAGGAAATGGCAACCCACTCCAGTGTTCTTGCCTGGAGAATCCCAGGGACAGGGGAGCCTGGTGGGCTGCCATCTATGGGGTCGCACAGAGTCGGACACGACTGAAGTGACTTAGCAGCAGCAGCAGCAACTTGTAGGAGAGGGACTTTTGCTACTTCCCATGTGACTGTGGATTTCAGGACCCACAAGAACCCAAATCCAACAGAAGAAAAAAAATTTTTTTCCACTGCTATAAGAAAACAGTCTTATGAAAGTGGCAAGCTTGATGCAGGGAGTAAGAAGAAACACTAAGGTTCTTCATTTCAGATATGAGATTTAAAAAAATCTATGGTCCCTGTGTCAGCCTTGAGACCTGGTGGGGGGGGGGGTGTCCTGAGAAAGGTCAGTTCAAGGACAGACTCCTCCCCCTCACCTGGCTTTCACACTGTTAACTCTCTCCATCTGGCAAGTCACTCACCCGAAAGAGACAGCCCTGTGGTTCTCAGCGCTGTGAGCTCTGGTCTCCCCGAGTCCTTGTGAGAGTGCCTGGCCCTTTATTCGTGCTCCTTCCCGTGGATCCCGGTTTGTCTGTGTCTGTAGCCAGAGCTCTGGCTGCCCACAGAGGGCAGGGGTGGCAGGTGGGTGCGTGTGGGCCAGATCACCGTCTGTGGCCTCACTGTGCTGAAGTGTAATCACAGCTCAGCCATAGAGCGTAATGTGGCCATAAAGACCTCAGAACCACAGTGTAGGAGAGTTATGCCTGAAATGAAGTCCAATCTGTGATAAAGCAGCCGGCATTAACGCCACAAATATGTGACAGCGGGCAGAGAAATGACTGATTGGGGATGTTTATAAATATAGGAAGTGAGCTGCTTGTGGCATCCAGTGGAGGGGGTTAGCAAAATGAAGACAGATGGCGGCTGATTAGCTCTCGGGCTCCTTTACGGCTGCCAATCCACCGGAGCCCCAGCTTCACTTCATCCCACAGCCCTCCTGGCGGGGCGTCCAGGCACCTCACACAGCAGCTCCCCCTCCCGGCTTGGCCTTGAACTACAGCTCGATAAAAAAGGACCTCTAAAGAGAGAGCCGCAGAAGGCAATGGGAACCCACTCCAGTACTTTTTCCTGGAAAATCCCAGGGATGGAGGAGCCTGGTAGGGCGCAGTCCATGGGGTCACTAAGAGTCAGACACGACTGAGCAACTTCACTTTGACTTTTCACTTTCATGCATTGGAGAAGGAAATGGCAACCCACTCCAGTGTTCTTGCCTGGAGAATCCCAGGGACGGGGGAGCCTGGTGGGCTGCCGTCTATGGGGTCGCACAGAGTCGGACACGACTGAATCGACTAAGCAGCAGCTTAGTAGCAGCAAGCAGAGAACAGAGAGGGGTGCAGACCAGCAAGACATTCCAAAGATGGCGCTGGTGCCTTGGCACTACAGGCAAAATCCCAGGACTTACCCAATTGTTTCATCGTAGTTTTCATAAAAATACAGAGTACTATATTTGAAAAATCTAGCCCTATGACATCTAGCCCAACTCTTGAAGCAATGCTGAGATGCCCACTACAGAGCTTGAAGTGTCTATTGGGTTATCAAAGCCACGTCCACACACGGACATGAGAACTCTTCAGATATATGCAGGGCTGTCTTGTGAAGGGAGGGTGACAAATCCTTGTTCAATGCGCTGCTAAGGACCAGAGGATAGGACTTCCGGGGAAAGAACTTTACTTCTGAAGCTCAATGTCAGTAAAATGTCAAAGAAGGCAAAATCTGCCAGGAAATGGCGTCATGTCCACGGGCCTGGAAAACCCACCCTCGCCAGCATGGGCCACTGCAAACCTTTACGCGTGTGCAGTGGTCAGCACGGCACTCAGGGGATTGTCTCACTAGCTTGTAGTAACACAGCACTTGGGAATGTTTTGTTTTATATAATATAACAGGGAGGAGGTACCACATTTGGCTTTCCCTGTGGCTCAGCGGTAAAGAATGCATCTCCTGCAATGCAGGAGACGTAGGAAATATGAGTTCAATCCCTGTGTCGGGAAGATCCCCTGGAGGAGGGCATAGCAATCCACTCCAGTATTCTTGCCTGGAAAACCCCATAGACAGAGGAGCCTGACAGACTATAGTCCATGGGTTTGCAAAGAGCTGGGCAAGGCTGAAGACACTGAGCTTGCACACACCACACTCTTGTAACTGGTAGGAAACTAACAATCAATGAGACCAGTACATTTTTTTTTCCGTCTTCCTTTTCCACCCTGCTAACACCAAATTCTTCAATCTACTGTCCTCTTCCCCATTTCAACTATTTGCCTCTGGGTGCCACTGTTACTGAGAGCAGGGTCCAGAGTGGGAAGCGTCCATGACACTTTCCACCTGATTTTGTCTCTACCATCACACACAAGAGAGTTAAAGTACATTAGCCCAATACCTCGGGCCCTGGGCCCGCTAGCTTGACTTGGATGTTGCATTTCTTTTGATGGCTTAAATTGCATTTTAGTTCCCAAATCCAGTTTGCTCCAAGTGATACAGTTCTGGTCACTGGCTTCCTGTCTTGCCCCCATGACTATCTTGCTGAGCTCTAGGCCTTGGGATCTTCGTTGCAGGGTGTTCTGCTATGACTCTCACAACTTTTCTTCCAAGTACATCATGTGACTCACCTGTCCTCACTCAATCAAGCTGTGTACCTAGTAAAGAGAAGTCAAAACAGCAAATGCTTCATGTGCTTCACTGAACTGGACTTCACAAGGACCCTGCATTTTACCCTCACTTTATAGACGCGGACTGAGACACAGGGAATCGAAGTAACCTGCCTGAAGGTGCACAGCTGATGGGTAGTGAAGCCAGTATTTAATCCTGCATAGCCTGGGTACTGGGCTTCCCCAGTGGCTCAGACGGTAAAGAATCTTCCTGTAATGTGGGAGACCCAGGTTCCATCCCTGGCTTAGGAAGATACCCTGGAAAAGGAAATGGCAACCAGTATTCTCGCCTGGAAAATTCTATGTACAGAGCAGCCTGCCAGGCTACAGTACAGAGCCTGGGCCCTTAAAGACCCAACACTACAGCTTTGTGAATGAACATATTTAGAAAATGAGTAAAAAAAAAAAATATTTTCTGTACCTGGACCTCAGCCTGGAATGGTTGCCAGCTCTTGTCCACCACCCTCTCCTGCAGCCACACTCTCTAGATTACCCCTCCCATCCCTGTTGTACTGGCCTTTCTCCTAAGGGTGTCATCCAGTGCTTAGACCAAGGACCCTCTCAAAGAGCCCCTCCCCTGGGGAAGTCACTGCAGTGAGCCAGACCATGCCTGAGTATAAGATTTGACAAAAATCTATATTTGAATAATTACTTTTACAACCTAATAATAAGATACTGCATTTTCCCCCCCTGTGTTAAATTTCATCATCTTAGATTTGACCCATTCCTCCAGCCCTGACAAGATCTTTCTGGATGCGATCACCTGATAAATTTGCTTTGGCTCCCAATCATGTCATCCACAAATTTGATAAGTGTCATCTCAATGTCTTCATCCAAGTTGCTGATGGAAACGTTTAATGACACAGGACACAGTCTGTGTCCTCCCACGCTTGACATTGATCAATTACTTGTTCAGGAACCTGTTGGCTACAGGTGTTCATCCACTCACTAATACACCTAATTTTACTAGTATTCTGCCTAAATTTCTTCATCATGCCAACAAAGCTATTACAAAAGCCGTGTAAAATGCATTCCTGAAATACCGATTCACCAGGCCTACTGTGTCTCCCTGTAATACACTGTCAAAGTCGGAAATGAGGTTTGCCTGATGTGACCTAGTATTAATAAATCCAAGACAGTAGGAAATCACTATTAATTCACACTGTGCATTGTTTAAGAGTCTAAAGAAAATTCTATGCCTCCAGCACATTGGGTTCTGAACTATTGTGGAGTCCTAG
This sequence comes from Bos javanicus, assembly GCF_032452875.1. Lineage (NCBI taxonomy): Eukaryota > Metazoa > Chordata > Mammalia > Artiodactyla > Bovidae > Bos > Bos javanicus. The sequence continues at coordinate 35,737,878 of NC_083896.1, forward strand.
ACTTCCTTAGAGGGGATCAGAGGTTAACCCAGGGCCCACGGGGGAAATGGAGCAGGCACCACCCATCCCGGCTTTCAGAGCAGCTCCAGTATTTTGTATATTTTAATAATGTTTATTATAGATCCTTCTTGAAAATGTGAGATGTAAAATATATTTGGAAAATGACTGCTTTAAAGGAAGAAAGCAATCCATCTGTCTAGAGGTGTACTTGATTGTGCTTTATTGACTGGTGCTTGGGACACTAACTTTGTTAATAAAATCGAGACACTATTATCAGCATTTGCTCTTTGCCTCACTGAAGTGCTATAAGAGTTGATAGATAGCCTTAGGACAGAGCCACGAAGCAAGTCCATTATTGAAATGCACACATCGAAATGCCCAAAAGAATCCTTGTCATTTTTTCCAAGCGATCTGCTTAGAGGATGTTTTTCCCATCCCCAAACATTTATTGAATGCCTCCTGGCTACAAAGTATTTTTGAACACATGATTTCTTCAACCTTTGCAACAATCCTAGCGAGGGAGACAGGTGTATTCCTGTTTACCAACGAGGAAGGTGATGCTAAAATGAGGTTAGATCAGTTGTTTCTAATCACACAGCCAGTGTTCAGAGTCAAAATTCTCACTCTGGTTTGCTCCGTCCCAACGTCCTTGAAATTTGCCTTCATATCTCACAGTCTCCTATCACAATCAGGAAACCTAGAGCTAATGTTTGTGCGTGTTTACCGTGAGCTGGGCACTATGCTGAGTGTTTACAAAGATTCTCTCATTTACCAACAAATAGCCATACTGCCGGTGATGGTACGATGGCCAATTTTGTGGGTAAAGATGAAGAACTTTCCCAGGGGCACAGAGAAAGACAATGATGGAACTGAGTCAAGCCCACGTCCCCCGATTCCAGATGCTCTGCTGTCAGCAGCCATGCTATCATTGTTTACATCAGGGCTCATCTTATTTTCAAGCTAGACACTGGCAGGTGCCCATTGGCCATTTTTGAGGGGTCTTGGAAGCTTTATGCATCTCCATGAGCCCTCCTAGGTGAATATACCATCAGAGATTATGTTTTTCTGCTGAGTGAAGCATTGACTTATGTTTACATGGAAGCAGTTCCCATCAGTCATTAAAGGTTTAGTGAGAAGCAGAGCCTGTCTGACATGTCCAGTTGAGAGCGGAACATGGAAACCAAGGGGCTAGCCACACAGGTGAGCTTTAATAGGCTAAGGGGTGAAGAACCAGGCAAAAGTTCAGATGCTGGGTGGAGGTGTGTCTGGGCCACAGTCCTAGAAGGAAGGGTGGGTGTCTATTGGGAGAGATGGACGAGGGACAAAGGTAGGCTTTATTGTTAGCACATTTAGATACAGATAGGTCCTGCCTCTTTTGAAAGAAGACCCCTCAAATGGCCACCTCCAGCTGCTTCCTCTCCTCTTATTCCTGCTGTGCTGGAAAGGAGAGGAAAGGGTGCAGGCCTGGGGGATGTGTAGCTGATGTGAGCAGAAGCCTGCTTGGAAGCAGGAGGACTTGAGGGGTGTCACTGATATTTATGGTATGGGGCCTGCTCCCTTCCTCCTCTAATTGTCAGGAGCAGAGTAGAAGGAAGGGAATACAAATCAAAATGATTCCCTCCTTCCAGCCCATCTTCCAGACACTGAGCTGGAGGCTGCCTTTCTGTTGACATGTATTTCTACAGCTTACTGAGTAGGAAGGAAGATAACAAACAGTCCTGGATCTCATCAGACAAGGAATGAAATGACATTTTAAGCCTGCTGATGTAAGATGCTTTGCACTCTTCCTTCTCTCAGAGTATATTTGCTATGAACTAATTTGGCCGGAATCCACAGAACACCTAGGGAGCAAAAACACAGAGGAATCAGAGACAGGATGTTAATAAGAGGAAGCGGGATCCAAGGGGTCTGGGCAAGGAGCCCTGCACTGGCCCGGAACTGGGGGAGGTTGAGCCGTCTTTTCTATGACTGCTGCCCCCACCACTGCCCAGGGATCACTTTCGAACCCCCTTAAATTGTTTTCTTAAAGATATTCAGCTAAAATATGGGAAGAAATGGGATAAAAGCTGGAGTGACAGGTTGTGAGTGACAGACAGGTAGGTTCCAAATCGACTGTCTGAATTCTGAAAGATCCAGTGATCTGACAATGCAACAAGGTTATTTCCTTAAGTACATGATTCAGTTAGAAAGTATTATTTTAATTTGCTTATACATCCTATTGGGAAGAGCAGCGTTGAGTCTGTGTGTTCTAGACTATGAAGCAAATGCTATGATCCATAATTCTCATATTAAAGAAACATCTCAACTAGAAGAGAAAATAAAATGTGGCTATCTCCAAAGACACATACTGTAAGATCACTTTAGGAGCAAGTTTGACTGTGATAGTGGACTTCCTGTCACTGAAGCTGTTCAGACTGTGTCTGCATATAATTTTGTTAGTCTCACCATAATTTAACAATGTGTTTCTGGTTGCAGGCCTTCTCAGAGCTTTGATAAGCCAAAGTGAAAGTTGCTCAGTTGTGTCTGACTCTTTGCAACCCCATGGACTATACATGTCGGGCCAGAATACTGGAGTGGGTAGCTATTCCCTTCTGCAGGGGATCTTCCCAAGCCAGGGATAGAACCCAGGTCTCCTGCATTGCAGACGGATTCTTTACTGTCTGAGCCACCAGGGAAGCCCATTGATAAGCCAAACTGCACTGTGAATCTTTCAGGGGAAGACAGGTGTCCAACATTTTCACAAGCTGGTGAACTACAGAGGCTTCCATGTTTTATTTAAAGAGCCATCCAAAGGGATTGATTTTACTTTTTTTTTGGAAATTTGGGAAACCTTGCTGAATAGGGTGTTCTTACACTAAACAGAGGTTAAAATAGGTGCCATCTATGGTCTCCTCCAAGCCTGAGAGAATCCAGATAACTGGCCAGGTAGGGGCCTCTTTGAAGGAGGTCAAAGCCCAGCAGAGGCCTGCTGCTGTTCAAACAGGCCCATCCCAGCTCCACCAACGAGGCGAGTCTAGGAGAGGAGAGACCCCCCTCTCTGCTGTGAGAGGCCTGAGTGATGGGGATTTTCTCCGAGTGCAGACCTGGGGGGAAAAGGACCCTCTTGGAGGGATTGCATTGCTTCTTTGACCAAGTCCACGTCGCCCCTCTTCCTTCAATGCTGCTGGCCTCGTTCACCTTGGCTGGTCTCCACCAGCGTCACAGGAAGGGATGCTAGCCTCACTCAGTGTAAATGTGCACCTGTGTGCAACACACATTTACAGACACACCCACACACTCATGCACACACTGAACACACATAGACTGGTTTGCATCTTGTGGCCCTGCCAGTGCTGTCCAGTGGGGACTGAAGTTCCCCCTCAGCCTGAGCAACCTTGGACAAAGCACATCTCTGCTAGTCGAGTCTCAGTTTATGCAAAACAGAGAGACTATGAATCTCCTCTTTTCCCCTAGGGTGTTAAAGAAACTGCAGAGTCTTGAATGTAAGGGGCATTGAGAATGTCGTGTGACTCGGGGTCATATTCACTAGAGTTGGGGTACAGTGATCCTGGTTTCTTAATGGCAGCCACCACTCAGCAGTTCATGTGCAGCTTCAAAGAACAAATTTGGGGGACTTCTCTGGCAGACCAGTGTTTAAGACTCTAGGAAATAAGATCCCACATGCCTCACAGTCCAAAAATAAAATAAAGATATATTCTTTAAAAAAGAAAAGAATAGATGTTGCTTTTCAAGGTCTATTTGGTTTTTAAAAGGCTGACCTAGGTCTGTCTCTCCAAGCCCTTTATAGAACCTCTGTAAAACCCAGGCACACACACTAGACTTCTAGCTCCCACACCCTCAGGTCTGAATCCCTCCCCAACACCCATGCTGGCAGCATGAGAGGGAAGAAAGGACACTGGATTGAAGAAGAAATAAACATGCCTTCATCATCTAAGTTAGCCCAGATCTGCGGTGCTTTCCCACAGACAGATCATGTCTGGGGGCTCAGAGAAGAAACCCCTGGGTACCTGCATGTTCTCAGGTGGAAGTGTGTTCTGTCACTTTAGAATATACCCCCATCCTCATCACCCAAAGAGGACTGAGGAGCTGTCTCAGATTCTGACTCTTTAAGGTCCCCAACCCTTCTTTGAAGTATTGGATTGGCCAAGAAGCTTGTTTGTATTTTATACATAAAATCTCAAATGAACTTCCTGGCCAACCTAATACTTCTACTGGATATTACGCAGTTTCAGGAGAGGTTTGTGGGCAGGAAAATGCTGGTGGTAAAGAGGACGTTTCTGCTGGCTAAAATAATCCTCTTTCATTTTCCTTCCAGCTTCTCTCTGGCGATCTTGGAAGAGGAAGCTATTTTGGAAGAAGGGGCCTTGGCCAAGTTGGACCTGCCTGGGAGAGGCATGCCTCTCCCAGCTAAGCCTTTGGGAAGGAGCAGAATTTCTGTCTCATGTCAACACTTAGGGGAATCTGAAATTACCGTCAGTTGAATTGAGCCCTAGCCCACCAGTTGGGAGTCCCTGCCTTTGTTTTTTTGCCATTTGAAAGCACAGCCAGGCTAATTTACACAGCCTTTCTCCAGCCAGGCACTTGAGGAAGCACACTTCATCTGCTCCTCTCTTCAGTTTCAAAAGGCGGGTGTTTTGCAAATGAGCAAACTGAAGTGAGAGGATATAGTGATCAATGAGCAGGGATGGGACCTCAACCCTGACTCTCCTGGTTCCAAAGTCACTCCCTCAGTGCGGTTTAGTTACTCAGTCATATCCGACTCTTTGTGACCCCATGGACTGCAGCACGCCAGGCTTCCCTGTCCATCACCAACTCCCAGAGCTTACTCAAACTCATGTCCATCTAGTTGGTGATGCCATCCAACCATCTCATCTTCTGTCACTCCCTGGGTCAAGTCACTCCCTGGGTCAAGTTTAATTTCCAGAGATGATGAAAAATCACCTGTGCTCTAGCCAGTAGGTTGGAATCAGCAGGAGTTTTGCACCCCTTTCGCAGCCGGTCACCAGGCTAGTTGCTGCCATTTGTCCTGTCAAGGAGCCCTTGGACCCCAGAAGGGAGAGGGTTGGAAAGGCGAAGTGGTGTCCCCGTGCTGCTCCGACTGATGTCTTTGCAGGGTCTGGTCCCCTCTCGACCCCTCCTGATGGTCGGGAGTCTGTGGGGAGATGATAAGTGGATAGATACAGGGGACAGCGGGGCGGCACGCTCTCTGCCAGGTGGCTGATGGGCAGCCAGGAACCTGCTTCCCATTCTTCCTGCATCCCGGCATGTCCTCCTTCATCAGCACAAGAGTTAGATATCTTGAAACACTGAAGTTTTCATCTCCTCTTGATTGGGCTCTACAGCAGTTTAAAAAGCTTCTGCCTGAAAGCGAGAATCATGTCACACCTTAATAGCCTCATTTCTAGGGCGACGGGGGCTTTTTAAACTCCCCGAGGCTTGGTGGGGATGTCTGAGCGGCGGGCTTTGTTTGTCTCCTGTGCATTTCTATTCAGGGAGCCTTCTCTGAGAAGTCTTTCATTGAGCGCACAGTCATCCAAAGGGAAAGAGAAACATGCTCTACATGAACATTAGTGGCAGCTGAAATTTGTCACACCGGAGATCAAAAAGCACAGCCAGGTAAAGGAAGACAAAGAGGACGAGGCGGGGTGGAAGAAGAGAGGGCACCTGGATGGATGGAAGGGTTGGGGGTGGGCGTGATGTTTCAGGTTGGGGTCTTACCCCTCTGGAGAAGAGCGGAAGGGGAGAGCTTTCTCTGAGGGCAAATGTATTCAATGGCGGGCTTCCCAAGTGGCTCAGTGGTAAAGAATCTGCCTGCCAGTGCATGATACAGAGGTGACGTGCCTTTGATCCCTGAGTTGGGAAGATCCCCTGGAGAAGGAAATAGCAACCCACTCCAGTGTTCTTGCCTGGAAAATTCCTTAGACAGAGGAGCCTGGTGGGCTACAGTCCATGGGCTCACAAAGAGTCAGACACGACTGAGTGAGCATGCGAGCATGTATTCAATGGCTCTGAGTGTCAGAAGGATTCTTGGTCCTGGGAAGGGACCTTTGAGATGCACCCTGGGTGGGGACCCTCTGACCTGGGCGCCTCCTGTGGAAATCGTAGGACCACAGCCTGCTTCCTGGGGGCAGTGCTCCAGCACATCAGGGTGTCTCACTCACCATTTGCCTGCAAGACAAGGCCCCTGTGTGTGGCTGTACACATGTGTCTTATGTGTACTGACGTGTGTTTGTGAAGCCAACTGGTATCAGTCAGGTTTATTTCAAATGAGCCCATCCAGAATCTCAGGTGGCTTTATAAGATTGTCCATCCAACCTGCAGCACTCTGCAGGACAGAAAAACTGGTGGGCAGGATGACAGGTCACATAGGAAAGCAAACTTCACCCTCATCACACGCTCTCTTCCTCCCAAAGCCCGTCTCACCGAAAAGGAGTGTCTGGGCACGAAGGCATGTTTGTGACCTAGTTCTGAAAGGCTGGGTCCTATGTCGCTTTAATTAAATAGTACAAGACTCAGACGGCGCCTCCTTCGCTGGGGGATCAGCTACAAGGTGGGGGCGTCGGGGCCTCCCTTTGTCTTTCCATATTGTGCTTTTTAACAAGGAACATGAACACAGAGGAACAGAACATTATTGCCTCCCTGGAATACAGCACGGCTTCTCCTGTCCAGCCTTTCTAACCACAGCACCAAGAGGGTGTGGCTCCCCAAACAACTCTGTTCTTTCAGTGACAGTCACGCAGCTTCCCTCCCACAACTGTGTCTTCACCAGAGTGATGTGCTGGGCACAAGCCTGGCCTTTGGAGTAGGAGTCACTTCTGTTTCCTGTTATACAACCTTGGGCAAGATGCTCAAACTTCCCGAAAAACATCAAGTTTTCTCTTGGGCAAATTCAAACAGGCAGAATACCTACTCTGCAAAACTTTTTTGGATTCATATTAATATATGTAAATTATCCGGTACGACCTCGGAGCCACTGCAATGTCACTCCATCAGGAGGCTCTTCCAGCCCTAGGAAGGAGCTCCTGCTGTACCGCGGACCCCACCTCCCCTTAAGCATTTAGCAAAAACACAGTCCATTAGTCCATTAAGTACCTACTGGCTAATGCTGAGTGCCTACTGTGTGTCAGGTGGCCTTTGAAGCACTTATCTTCTTGCGGGGGAGCCTGGTGGGCTGCCGTCTATGGGGTCGCACAGAGTCGGACTCGGCTGAAGTGACTTAGCAACAGCATCTTCTTATCACAGCCAATGAAGCGCTAGTATTATCCTCATTTGCACATCAGTAATTTGAGGCACAGAGCAGCTGGGTCACCTGCCCCAGGCCACACAGCAGACTTGAGATGTGGCACAGGCGGGTTGGAAAGCATTTCTCTCCCCACCACACTGCACTGCCATGGGGCCTTAGTCACTTCTTCGGTGGCCTCTTCTCTGTTACCCTGTACATGCCAGGAGGGCAGGGGCCATACTGCACTTGTTCATTGCTGAGTCTGCCAGTGCCTGTACACAGCAAGCAATGGTGTTTATTGATTGAATGGTTATTGTTTTTAAATTATTACTTTAGCCTGCCTTATTCCCTGTGGGTAAAGGACTCCACAGATGCATGACCCAGGAAGTTGCCCCATTAAATGTATTCTCCATACATTTGTTTTCAAAATGCACATAGGGCTTCTGGGTTTGGGGGATTTTTCAGAGTTTGTGTAGAACTGCAGCCCAAGCTCCCCTTCAGACATAATAGGCTTCCATCGTGTGCCTGCTCAGGGACCACTTCCCACCCAAAGGTGCAAGAGTCCGCATTTTGTATCTTTTTATATTGATTTCTAACACAGTTCCACAGTGATAAGAGAATAGACTCTATATGATTTCAATACCTTTAGATCATGAAGCTTTTGCACCTTATTTTATGTCCCTAGACCTGTTACATAGCTCCTAGTTTATAGTCTATGGGAACATATGTGAAATCATAAAAATCTTAATTCTATTGCATTTGTTCATGGTGATTTTCATATCTACTATATCCTTCTACTTCTCTGAATATTCATTCTATCAATGTTTGAGAGTTTGATATTGAAACTCCAACTAAAAATCTTAGTTTACCTACTTAAAAATAATTGTAATATATAGCAGAACAATATGTAACTTTGTTCTGTATTTTCCAAGTCTCCTACAAATGTGTTATCATACTTTAATAATTTAAAAAAGAAAAAAGAAAGAAAAAAAAAGTCCTTGATGCAATAAAAAAATAAATTAAAAAAAAAAAGAATCAGCGTTTTAAATAAGCTTTGGGCGGTTCTTTGCACCCTGCAGTTAGAGGAGCCCTGAGTGAGAAGCTTTGAGAGCAAAGATCAGAGAGAAGGGAGGAGTGAGCACACAGACTCAGTGACCTCGACAAAGTACAGCAAGCATTAACAGAAAAAAAGGCCAAGGTAGGAGATGGAGGGCCGGTACCCCCAGCTGCCCTGCACAGGGAGCACAGCTGCCTCCAAGGCCCAGCTGCTCCTACATCCCACACAGAAGTGACGGCATATGGTATTTGTCTTTCTGTGTCTGACTTATTCATTTAGTATGACAACCTCTGTGCCTATCCATATTGCTGCAAATGGCATCATTCCATTCTTATTTATGGCTAAGTAATATTCTATTGTATATAATCTTTAAAAAATGATCCCAATGAACCTATTTACAAAATGTAATTAGACTCACTGATGTAGAAAACAAACTTACCGTTTCCAAAGTGGAAAGGAGGAGGGATAAATTCGGAAATTGGGATTAGCATATACATACTACTATATGTAAGAGAGAGAACTATTAAGGGCCCCCTGTATAGCACAGGGGACTCTATCAATACTCTCTAATGACGTATATAGGAAAATAATCTGAAAGAGAGAGGATATATGTGTATGTAGAACTGATTTACTTCACTGTACACCTGAAACTGACACAGCATTGTAAATAAACTATACTCTTATAAAAATTAATTTTTAAAAAAGAGAAGCTCAGCTGCTTCGAAGGAGAATGACTTCCAAGTCTGGGAAGCATGCCTGGGATGAGAAGGCCCAGGTCTCTTAAACTGGAAAAATGAACGAGAGAAAAACCTGAATCTATAAGTAAAAATAGGAAGTTCAGTGAAAGACAAGACGGTGGCAGAAGAGAGGCTCTGCTATAGAGTAATGAGGCCCAGATCCATGGAAAGCCCTTGAAAGCACGGCACTCAGGGAAGGAGCCAGACACAGAGGACCCGTGTTGTGGAGTCCTCGTATGAACACTGACCAGCATCACCATCACTCCCTGGGGCAGTCATCCAACCAGTGATCCCTGAGCTCAAACCCTGAGCTGTGAGAACAGCTCTGTCACCATAAACGTTTGTAAGATTTTGTCCCTGGAACCCGAGTGATGCTCTGTCACCCCACCAGCCGGCCATGGCTAGTGCCATCCTCACTGTGATGGACAAGCAGGATGGACCCTGGGAGCATCTTTGTCAAGTGATCTGGGGCAGAAACGTCAGCATTGACATGACTGAGCTGATGCAGGATCACATTTCCACTTAGAATTATTCTCATTTCCAAAAAAGCAAAGAACACATTTTTAATGTGTGCGGTGAATTTGATAATTCAGGAAAGAACTTATAGAACAGGCCTGAATGGCAGCACTTCCAATGAGAGCTTCTGAGGCTTCTGGAGCCAGAGGTCTGTCCAGTATCTCTTAAGACCAGATTCCAGGCTTTTCCTTATTCCCTTCCTTGGCGTGTCCTTCCCTGGGCCCCCAGAGCCCCTCTGGTCATGAGGAACCAGTCCCCTTCTCACCAAGAGGAACAGGAGCAGAGCAAGAAATCTTCCTTTCAAACCGGCCCCTCACCCTGGCTTGGCCCTGTCCTTACCAGTCCCCTGCCTTGCTCTGCCTACTCTGAAGGCAAAATTTCAACTGCATCATTTTTCCAAATTTAAAAGGTACAGCTTCTCCAAGGAGTCGCTCTCGCTCCTAAAGCCTCTGCTCTTCAAGATAGTACCTGGTGGGACTTTTAATCACAGGCAATTGATATTCTACTGAGCATCTTCATAAAATAATCTGCAAACAAGAGGCTGCAGGCTCTAAGCCTCCCTTTCTTCCTCCGTCTCTCCCTCTATCTCTCTCTCTCTTTTTAAAAAATACAGCTCACAGCTTAATAAAAATACAACCCGAGCGAGAGCAGGACCCCTTCGCACTTTGCCCAACAATATTATCCTTTTAAGAGTTTTATTAATCGGTTTAAAGTTGTGCTGTATTTGGCTGAGAGGTGCAAGGTGCCTTCCCCCGCTGACAAAATTGTCCTTGCATTTCAGGAGCTGGCACGGTTGGTTCAATTAACAGAATGGCCAGGAAAAGAGGGTCAGCCTGGGAGAGCTCAAGACTCACACTGTGTGTGTGATGAGATGAGCCGCTATGTGGCTCTCCTGCTGCACCCCCTTGCAACACGCGCGCGCGCACACACACACACACACACATGCACACCACAGGCAGGCACACCAAGACTCCCTTCCAGAAAAAAACAGCATCAAGGTAGAAGAAAGGAGCTCCTGATTTTGTTTTTATCTCCTTAGCTGTTAAGGAATTTGTAATTCATTCTGCCAGGAAGACTTACTAGCTTGCAAGAGCAGACAAATGCCTCTGTCAACGTAGCAGCATCCTTCCAGCTCAATCAGCGTGGCTCGGGAGGAGTCCCCTAAATGTTTAATTTCTTCTCGCACCGTGAGTGCTGTGATAGGTCTTATCAGGATTGTATTGACTGCACAAAATGAGTCACGGTGTGGGGCGGTTTTCTTGAAGGGAGAGATGTGAAAGGCACGCACCAGGAACCCATTTAACAGGTTTCTAATAATATCATCTTCTATCGACATCACATTTCCCTTCCCAACCACTTCAGTCTGGGCTTGTACACAGAGGCTACCCATCTTCCTCGAAGATGCAGTGTTTTCTAGCTTGGGGCTGCCAGGACTGAAGACAGAACAAAGGTAGGACTTGCTGTGTATGGAGACAAACTGGCATAGGCATCAAGGTCTCTCTTGAGAACTGACTGATGAAGCAGACACTACAACATGCCTGTGGTCTTGCTGGAACAGACAGAGTGTGGAGATTTCAGCAAGATGCACTGGACTGCGCTTATCAGAAGCAACATGCAGAGCGCCCGCAGGGACTCGAGGCCCAATAGAGACTGCTCAGATATGTTTCTAGCACACATGCAAAATACATCAAATTTATGGTTAATTTTTGCTCTAAAAACATGGAACAGAGAGGCACTTATTTGCTCACACATTCGTTTATTAAATATTTATTTGGTGCCAAGGAAGGGCCAAGCACTGTTCCCAAGATGTTTCTAGATAAGAAGGGGAAGGAGCCATGAAAACACAGGTGCTCACCCAGCACGGAGAACGTTAACCATCGAGTGACCCCTGGTCAGTGAGGGCACACAGGCAGAGGGACCCCCAGGTCTGAGGGGGGACACAGGGAGCAGGACCCCCAGATCTGATGGGGGACACAGGGAGAGGGATGTCCAGGTCTGGGGGGAACACAGGAAGAGGCACTCTCAAGTCTGTGTGTGAGTTGATGTTTATATATTTGTATGTGAGTTGAGACTGTGTGTGTAAGTTGATGAGCTTGTGTGTGTGTGTGTGTGTGTGTGTGTGTGTGTGAGTTTATAAGACTCTGGGTGTGTGTGAGAGAGAGTTGATGAGGTTGTGTGTGGGAATGTGTATGTGTGAGCTGATGATTATATGTGTGTGTACTAGTCGAGACTGTGTGTGTACACGTAGATGAGAATGTGTGTGTGTGTGTGTGTGTGTGTGTGTGTGTGTGTGGTGAGAATGTTTTTGAACAGCGGACAGTGAGAGTGAAGACTCGGGCCGGCGGAGGAGCCTCACAGGCCAGGCCTGCAGTGTCAGGACTGGCTGCACCCAGGTGAAGGAGAGCAGGTGGAAAGCTATTTTTTGATCCTCAGTTTCTTTCTCAGTAAAATGGAGTCATCACTAGCCTTCGGATTCCGACAGCTCATGCAGCAACAGGGGGCATTCAGGTCTGGGAGGAAAAGCTTGGCACAGAACACCCGCTGGGTGCCCCACTGAGGCACTCCTGATCTGACCTTGGGTGACGCAGGCTCCCTGGCAGGGCGAGGACAGGGGCCAGGAATGTCCCTGCCCCGCAGCAAAGCGGCACACGAGCCCGGGAAGGTTGTTTTGAGAAACAGAGAAGAAGCCCTAGAAACCTGCTGGAGGGGTGGGTGAAAACTGGGGTGGGGAGCCAGGCAGCCCATCAAGCCTCAGGGACAGACAGGAAGGTGAGGAAACAGATGCAATGCCTCACATTATTTTTATCCCTGTGGAAAACATGAGGCCACTCTCTCAGGGGAGGGGGTCGTTTGACACTGCGAATCAGTTTGATGCTTTTAATAGTGACAGTGCCCAGTTATTTGAAATTGATCCTGAATTTCACGGTACTGAATAAAGTCTGATTCCTTAAAAATACTTGGCATTTGGCTTCGATGCTGAGCCAGAGCTGGACGCTCAGCTGCTTAAAGGGCAGTGGGTGGAGACCAGGACCCCGGTGAGGACCCCACAGCCCAGGAAATCAAAAGCACATTCAGCAGAAGGGTCATCCTGGCCCACCCGGGCTAGCGCCCCGACCCGGAGAGAGAGCCAAGAACAGGGACAGGAGAAGGGCACAGACAGAGGGTGCCCGGGGAAGAGGGCAAAATACAAAGATATTCTTGCAACCTTTCCCCAAGAGGGGCTGCTGGAAATTCCATTTAGACAGCGTTGTCCTTGACAAACGGAGAATTTTTTCCCCACTACCTGATAAATGACTTGAAGTTAAAATTAATTTATTTTTTTTTTGTCTTCGGGAAAGAAATAATCATTAGCCTCAGCAGCAAAATTGGAGTTAAGGCTTCTGTGATATAATAATAATAATTTGCGCTTGCAAGGCTTCTTTCAAGCAAAGGTCTCGGAAGCTTTGCCAAACATTAATTAATTAAGCCCCGCAGACTCCCCCCAGGAGGCAGGTAGCTATTATCTCAGCTCTCCAGATGTGGAAACTGAGGCCCAGGGAGGTGAAAGCGATTTGCCCAAGGTCACTGTGGGAATGAGGAGGGGGACGGAGATTGAAATTGCAAAACCTGCCTCCGTGCCTAGAGGTGGGGGATGCCTCTGCCGCCTCCCTCTCTGGGGTGCTGGGGGGGTCAGGTCTGCACAGGAGGAGGAAGGAGCTGGCTGGTGCCTCGGGTCTGTGCAGGGCATTGAGAATTTCACCCCAAGAAGCCCTCTTAAAGTGACAGGAAAGATTCCTCAAGCTATGAATTTCCTTTGCAAGATTTAGGCTGCTCGTGCTAAGGCAGTATCTGCTGAAATTAATTTGGAAATGAACAGGGAGTGGTCAGGGAAGACACTATGGCAAAAGGTTTTTAGAGAGAAAGCTCCATGCCACACTTTTCATGGGATTATTTATACCCAACCCTGATGCAGAGCCTGAACACAAGAAACACAAAGAAAGGGATGTGAAGGTGAATTGCAGATGGAAGTAGGGCCTTCAGATAGGTCCCCCATGTCTGCTGAATCCCCTGGCTTCATTCTGCCTGAGATGCCCTCAGCTCTGCCTGGCCTCCTGTGGAATCGGTTGGGAAGGCTGTTTGCAGTCGGAGCCCCTGAGCCCAGTGCCTCTCTGCCTCCACGCCTGGTTTAGCAGCTGACAAACACCATCAGCGAATTCCCCACCCTCTCCCCCACCCTCCTGTCTTGGGTGCTGTTGACATATTTTGATATTTCCTCATGAGATTAAACTTCACATAATGAATTTGATTCTTCTCTTCTTTCTTTCTTCTCTCCTGAACTGCAGCCTCTGAAAGTTTATCTGTTGCAAGATGGATCACCCAGAGACTCACGGTTGCATCTTTCTTTACACTTTACCTCCCCCCACTGTGGTTGAGAAATAGACTCCCCCTCCATCCATCATAAGTCAGCGTGACAGGGCTCTCGGTCCCCAGGCCGGGCTCACTGTATCATCCTTCTCTCTGTCCTGCTTCAGTGCATGGCCGACTTCTTGGGAACAGTCAAGACCTTTATAAAAGACTTTAAATTGTGGTAGAGTCAGACCAAAAAAAAAAAAATATATATATATATATATATATATATATAGACACTAATAATAATATGAAGGGAAATGATGAACTTTAAAAATAATATAAGAGAAAGTTATTTCCAAATTTCTTTTCCCTGTGGTCTCTTCTCTGTTTAAATGGGATATTGCGAAATTCTAATAAATCCAGTCTTTTCCCTGACATGTTATCAATCTTCAAACATCCCTAGAGGGGAAAGGGTAAATCCTATTCACCTGATTTTACAGGTTGGGAAAATGAGACCAGAGGAGGAGAGGAGGAAAGGTGCTATTGGAAGGCCAGCGGGACATGGAGAGGGAACATGAGGGGTGGTGAGTGACGCCCCAGTGTGATAGGAACGGTGAACAAAAGTAGGATGCTGACAAATTGTCCTATATCATTCCTCCTCCTACCTGTCCCCGGGTGGGAACTGAAGGAACAAAAATAGCTTCAGATTTCAACAGACGAAAAATCCATTTTCAATGCTGAAACCAAAGGTCTCTGGACTGGGAGTCTCCAGACCAGGACAAGCTCAGATGCAAACTGCTGGCATGAATTAAGGTAAATGTACAGCCTTTGGGTGAGTCGAGAATGGGACACAGGGTCTATTTCTAAAATGATCGGTCTAAATGGAAGACTTCCAAACTCTTTCCAAATGCTAAGATTCTTCGATGTTAGTATCAGTGGGGTTTAGGACATTAAAAGTTACCAAGGAGAGTTCAAGAACGCTGCTACAATGGAAGATGTTTAAAATTAAAATAAGTATCCATGGTGGGAAGAGTTTGATGAGGGATGCTCTGTAATCCAGGACTGGCTCTGAATGAGCCCACTGGCCGGCCAGCAGCCACCTCTGCGATCTGGACAATAGAAAGGGAAGTCTTATGAGGACAGAGTCAGCAGAACAGTCTTCTAGATCTGCCTCACACCCCCAGGCATTCAACCAGGGGTGTTCCATCCTTTCTAATAGATGCTGTGGAAATACATGATGATGCTAAGGAGCCTCCTGATTGGCAGGCAGTTTCATGGGAATGGCTGGCTGTGGAATGTGATCTAGGGCAGGGGTCCTCAACCTCCAGGATCTAATGCCTGAAGATCTGAGGTGAAGCTGATGCAATAATAGTAGAAATAAAATGCACAATAAATCCAATGCACTTGAATCATCCTGAAACCATCCCCTACCCCTGCCCCCGTCTGTGGATAATTGTCTTCCACAAAACTGGTCCCTGATGTCAAAAAGTTCAGGGACCATTGATATAAGGGCTGCGATGAAGTGCCTGGTCCCAGCTCCTGTGCTTGGGTTGGTCTCCCCACCACCAGTTCTGGAAGATTCCATCCACTATCCTCTCCCTCTTTTTTTCTTCATGACTACAGCATGGGCAGGCTGAACCTTTGCTTCCAAATGTTATTGGAAGATTTAATTAAGCACCATTTGAAATTTTTGAATGGAAATTGCCACATTACTCATGATTATTATCCATTTTCTTTAAACATAGGGCCAACTGCTAAGCTGTTAGGCGCAAGCATGGAAATTACAAAAATATTCAAATATCCATTATCTGAGACTCTGTTTGCCAAGCATCCTATCTAATCAGGGAAAGCCTGCTGGAACAGATGGGCCTTACTCCATGCCCTAGAAGCCAGGAAACCTGGACACGATAGGAGGATCGAGTGAATCAAAGTGCCAAATGTTGCCGCCACTACGGAGAACTCATTTTCCACCCGGCCAAAGACAGGCTGCGCTGTGCTTTTCCAGGATCGCCTGTTTTCTACCTGCAGCAAGTCCTCTGATTCCAACTCAGGAAGGTAGGCATAAACATTCCTGAGAGACAAAAGATAGGGGTCAGGTGGCCTGAAGCAGGAGTCCCAAGCCCTCTCCAGGGGGACAGGAAAGACAGCAGACTTTAAGGAAAGGGCTCTTCAAAGCTTCCTAATGCAGGTGCTTCGACATAGAGAAAATGCCTTCGTTTCAACTTTACATTTATGAGTAGTTTACAGAAAGCTTTCCAGCCAAAGGAAACAAAATTGGTAAACACAGTAAGTAATAGATTCAACAAATATCGCTAAGGATAAAGAACTCATTTACATTTAATGAGACAGCGATTGTTTATTAAATAAGAAATGGTGGTGTTTATGAAGATGGCCTTAAAGCTTTTTCAGGAAGAATACATTAAGCATTAAATATAGCTTTTCATATTCAAAAGATGCAACTTGAGGAAAGGGGGGAGGGAGGGACCAGCAGAATAATGAAGGAAGAAAAAGGCTGATAGCTTCTTCTGGCATACAAGGCATCCACCAACAAAAATTCAATAGAAAATAAATTCCACAAAAGGTTCCCTTCCTTGGATGTTATACCATAGGCTGACTTCTAAGTATTGTTTTTTAAAGAAAAACACAATATGATTACTAGAGAATGTATGGCACGTTGGAACATATATTCGGGTCCTGACCCTGTATAATGGATTTTTGAATCAAAATTTCTACAAATATGTTTGCATAAAAGGATATATGTTAGTTGCAACTATCTCTACAATTTCTAAGTGAGGAAAACCAGGGCTTTTCATCTAGAAAAGCGGAAAACTCCCCAACCTCCCATGAAAGATAAGACCAAGCAAAATTGTGACAGCATAGCAAAGTCATTTCTGTCTAAGATTTGCAAAGATCAGCTGAATCACAGGATTTATCTGTGACTTTTACCTACAGGGTCTTCTAAACACATGTGGTGCAGCAACTGTGTTCATTCATTTTGGGGGCCAAGTCATTTTTTTTACCTTGCTGTTTTATGTTCTAAATAATACCATACACATCATCAGAACACCTGAGTTTGAGTCCTGGTGGGTCACTAGCAAGCTGTGGCAGAAAATTCTAATTTTTACCAATATTGTTTCTTCCTGTTTTAATGGGTGGTCTACATTTTCCACCCACTGATGCAGTTAGGTCTCCATGGGACATTGTTCTGTCCAATAGGATGAGGGCAGAGGTGATGGGTACCATTTTCAGGTCATGCTTTTGGAAAGAATGAAAGTATGGTTCCCTGTTTCCTTATTCCTCTCTGCTGGTTGGGTTACAGGTGTGATGGCAAGTGCTGAAGCAGCCACTTTGAAACTGGAGTTAAAGGCTTTGGCTGTCAAGATCACCCTACCAGTCCTAGGCCATCTACCACATGAGAGAGAAACATATTTCTACCTTGATTAAGCTATTGTATTTGGAGTTGCCCTTGTTAAAGCATTTTTTTCTTGACTAACACAAAACTCAATTATAATGACCTTTGGAACTAAGGTATTATTTTACACTTTCTACCTCTGGGTTTTAAATACGAACTTCTTAAGGGTCAGGACTATAATAAAGTTGAGACAATTTTATTAAAGCAAACATACCATGCTCTTCCTATAGATATTAAGGAGAAGGATTACAGCAAAGAAAGGGGAAGCAGGGCTTCCCAGGGGGGCTCAGTGGTAAAGAATCCGTCTGCCAACGCAGGAGACACGGGTTTGATCCCTGATCCAGGAAGATCCCACATGCCTCAGAGCAACTGAACCAATGCCCCACAACTGTTAAGCCTGAAGCCCACTGAAGCCCATGTCCTAGAGCCCATGTTCTGCAACAAGAGAAGCCACTGCAATGAGTGTCCTCAGAGCATCAGATGAATCAACCACAGAATCCCCTGCATTCAGGAAGGTGACATGGCAAAGCACAGACCCATACACTTCTGTGTATCATAAAGCTAATAAAACATGATGAACTTAATTTTTAAATGTGCCTCACAAGTAGAACTAAAAAATAAGTCTACTACTGGCCTTAGGTCAGGGAGCCTCGGCTTCCTGAAGCAAGAGGGTGCATGAACATTAAAAGTGTGGAAGATCTTTACACTATAATTCAGTCGTGATGATGGAGGAGGCATGCTTTCATCGAGACGAGAATCCTTTCACATCTGTGAAAAAGGATTCTCGATTCCACTGTGTTCTCAAACGAGGAGCCTGGAGCACAGAGAGCTGAGGTGGCTCTCAGGGGTGAGGAGTCCAGGTAGAGATGGAGGTCATGGCCCAGGTTCTGCAGATCCCACCCTCCTTTCCTGTTCCTCTGAGCCAGCCCACTCTTCCCAGAACACCCCACTGGTGGCACCCACGTCTCAGCCACAAGATAAGTGCCCAGTCACTTACTGTACACTACACACAGCCTCTTTTTTCCTCCCCAAGGTCACTGGCTTAGCTGGAGAGAGAAGATTCATCTACATACTTGCTTCTAGAAGAGTGGTCGCCACAGCCGCCTCCAGGATGGATTTTTCTGTCCTCTGAAGCCTCCCCCGACACTCAGAGTACCCCAGCCTGACCTCAGCCTGCCCCTTCTGGACCCACAAGCCCACCACACATACAAACACGGAGCCACAAAGCACAGCCCGAGGGCTCCAGCTGTGCACAGCTTCCCTTCCTGGGAAACCCAGAGAAAATAATTTGCTTCAAAACACTAGAAAGAGCTGCTCCTGCATATCATGATAGACTGATTTATGATTTATAACCTAAGTTATATGCAGGAGGGCGGGGGGAGGATAATGGGAGTGGGAGGAATTGGGAGATTGGGGTTGACACATAAATACTATTGATAAAATAGATAGATAAATATATACTATGGATAAAATAGATAATGAACGAAAACCTCCTGTATAGCATAAAGAACTCTACTTAATGCACCGTGGTGACCTGGATGAGAAGGAAGTCAAAGGGAGGGGCCATGTGCTTATTACGGCTGATTCACTTTGCTGTACAGTAGAGACTAATACAACATTGTAAAGCAACTATGCTCTAATAAAAATTAATTAAATAAAGACTAAGTTGCAAGTCACCTGAAATTTTCTTTGTAGCCACACACACACACACACACACACATATATCAAAACAGCATGGAAGTTATCCCATCATTAGCTCTCTGACTCCCCTTCCACATAGGATGATACAATAATTAGTGATGACAATCTCTAGTATTGACAGCACGGTCTCCTCAGATACACAGATTTTTTTTTTTCACTTAATTCTCAAAATTCCCGATGAGACAGGTGCAGTTCTTATACCTTCCCCCACCCTCCCCCACACAGAGACAGAGAGCTGCAGTCATTTTCCCAAGGATTCACAACTTGTAAGTGGCAGACCCAGGCTTTCAACCCAGACGTTCTGACTTACCCATTATTAAATACCATTTCTAATAAGTGTACTCTGAAATATAAAGTCATAATTCCCTGCCTTTAATATAATCTATATATAAAAGGTTGTTTTCCCAAATTTACAGTGATGAATGATATTCCACTACCTGCTTCGCTCTGGGGCTTAGGGAAGGAGGTGGTGATAACTCTTTCTGTCTTAGTGGACTGATTTTGGATGTGGGGGAGCTGATGGGGGGCTGGACCATAAAGAGGGCTGAGCACCAAAGAATTGATGCTTTCAAATTGTGGTGCTAGAGAAGACTCTTGAGAGTCCCTTGGACAGCAAGGAGATCAAACCAGTCAATCCTAAAGGAAATCAACCTTGAATATTCACTGGAAGGATTAACGCTGAAGCCGAAGCTCCAATGCTCTGGCCACCTGATGCGAAGAGCCACCTCTTGGAAAAGACCCTGATGCTGGGAAAGACGGAGGACAGGAGGAGAAGGGGGTGACAGAGGATGAGATAGATAGCATCACCAACTTAATGGACCTGAGTTTGAGCAAACTCCGGGAGATGGTGGAGGACAGAGGAGCCTGAAGTACTGCAGTCCATGGGGTCACAAAGAGTCGGACACTACTGAGCGACTGAACAACAACATCACTCAGAGGTTGACATCAGAGGCATCCTTGTTTCTCTTCTGGCACCTTGTGTATCTCTGACTCTTGTTCCCAACCTTCATTCTCTGTTTGCCTGTTATCTTAAGCCCTGAGGACATGTTCTCTACCATGAAACTCTCACAACACAGACTTTCTCCCACTGGACACTCAGACAGCATTTCCTGGTGAAAGCAAGAGGCTTTCCTTGAACTTTGATCCCTTGGAGGCTGGTTCACCTCCCCTGAGGTGTGTGCGTGGAGCTGGAGGCACCCAGAGACAGGGTCTTTGCCCCTCTGCTGTGAGGAATTCTTCCTTCCCTGCTACCCAGAGGCCTGGGACTGGGGGCTCAAAGTGCATTGTCACTGCTTGGCATTTAAGAATGTTCTACTAAGCTAATGCCCTGAAGGCAGTAACTGCTGTAAGGAGCCAATGCTGGCAGGGAAAGTATGCTCTGGGCCCCAGGGGACTGTCATCTTCCTAAGAGAGGAAAGAGGAGGCAGGAGCAAGGACCTTTCCTGCCTGTGCAAGAATTCCAAAGGCTCCTCTCCCCAGATACCGTTTGAAAACCAAAGCGGACAATTGACTTGGGACAGACAGATGAAAATGAGCAAAGAGAAATGTTCCTAGGGGCTTCCCTGGCAGTCCAGTGGTTAAAAGTCCACCTTCCAATGCAGGGGACTCGAATTCAATCCCTGGTCAGGGAACTAAGAGCCCACATGATTCAGGACAACTAAGCCAGCAGACCGCAACTAGAGAAGCGCTCATACTATGACTACTAAGGCTATGCGCTCTGAGCCTATGCTCCACGACAGGAGAAGCCCATGTACACAAGTAGAGAAGGCCTGCACACCCCTGTGAAGACCCAGGACAGTTAAAAAAAAAAAAAAAAAGAAATATTCTGAGATAGTTCTATGCTTCACCCATTGCTACTAATAGTGTTAGCTGCTCAGCCATGTCCAACTCTGTCACACCATGGACTGTAGCCCTCCAGGCTCCTCTGTTCATGGGATTCTCCAGGCAAGAATACTGGAGTGGATTGCCACTCCCTCTTCTAGAGGACCTTCCCAACCCAGGAATCGAACCCGGGTCTTCTGCATTGCAGGCAGATTCTTTACCATCTGAGCTAAAGGGAAGCACCTCACTCATTGAGAATCTACCTGTAATTGGTTTTGTCACAGGCCAGAAACTTGGGGGACACACAGGCGGTTCAGGACCATTAGTTAATTCTGTACTGGAGGCCTCTGCTTGACAAACCACACCTTCACCAAGAAAAACTTGGGGACTACCAATGACTTTCAAATATTTTCACCCTTAAAAGATCATCTCCAATATAAGTTTAATCATAAAGGCCAAGGGACCACCTTGTCTAATGGAATTCTACTCCGTTTATCCCATGTTTCCCCTAAGAACCAACCAAAACAAACCAAGAAAATGGCACAAGGAGTAGCTTGACTTTGCCCACAGGTTGGGAAAAAACATCTATATCTATCTTCCCTGGTGGCTCAGACGGTAAAGAATCTGCTTGCAATTCAGGAGACCCTGGTTGGATCCCTGGGTCAGGAAGATCCCCTGGAGGAGGAAATGCAACCCACTCCAGTATTCTTCCTTGGACAATCCTATGGACAGAGAAGTCTGGCAGGGTACAGTCCATGGGGTCACAAAGAATTGGGCACGACTGACAGACTGATTCTTTTTTTTTTCCCATTTATTCATGATGCACAGAACTAACTGGGTTAAATACATATTGGTCCCTTAGTAAATTCATGACTTCTTTAAAAGAGCTGGGTTCTTATGCCTTGCTAAGCTGGTCACCCAGAGGCACCCTGGGTGATTTAATTAGAAAGAATAGTGGGGTAGCTGCCATCCTGTCAACAGCCTCCATTCCCCAGGCAGGAGGAGATTGGGAGGCCCTGCCCTTCAGAAGGAAAAGCAGAGCACACCCAGACAGAGACTGGATTTCTCAAAGAAATAAGGGAAAACAGTCCATGTGATTTCAAAACAATTTATTGAAGCTTAATTGCTCTTTGTACATAGCAGAGTAGGGTTAATATATAACTTAATCTTAGAAATGTTTTTGCTTTTCACTTGTGAACTTTCTAAGACAGTAGTCCAGAGAAATGGAAAAGCTAGGAGAAATTAGAAGAATAGAGTGGTAAGAAGTAGATCCCATATTCTTTTGTATTTATGGGCTATCCCTTCAGAGAGGTGTGTGTGTGTGTGTTTGAAGATGACCTGAGTAAACTTTGTCTATTGTATTTAGAAAGAGTGTTTGTAGTAATGGCTTCCCAGGTGGCACAGTGGTAAAGAACTCACCTCAAATGCAGGAGATGCAAGAGATGAGGGTTTGATTCCAGGGTTGGGAGGATCCCCTAGAGTAAGAAATAGCAACCCGCTCCAGTATTCTTGCCTGTAAAACTCCATGGACAGAGAGCCTGGAGAGCTATCGTCCATGGGGTCATAAAGAGCTGGATACAACTGAATGGGCATGTATACTCTTTTGGAGCAATACTCATTTGGAAGTTTCTCGATTGCTGAAGATCTTGATTTTCCCTGTTTGCCAAAAGTCATAGGTGACTAAATGTTGCTTTTGGTCAACAAGGGCTACACTACCAAATACTGGAGGGACTTATCTTCACAATGAGCCTAAAGCCTCGGACTATCGCAGTGTCATCCTGTAAGTCATTCACTGCTCACGCAGTAACTGACTGAGATCATATGTTATGCCAGACCTTGTTCTAGGAACCATGGACATACATGTACCAAAGCTGTTTAGAGGTTCATGTGATCTGATGAGGAGACATATCTGTCAACATGCAATGTCCAGAGAGCATGTTAAGTCACAACTTAGTCCAAGCTATCGGAGCAGTATAAAGGAGGGAAGAAAAACCCTTACAAGATCTAACGTCAGGAAGACGAGCATCCACAGAGAAGGTGCCATTTGATTTGAGCTTTGAACTATTGATAAATGGGTGGGATTGACTAGGCAAAAATGGAAATGAAGCTATTGGCAGCAGAGGAAACGGCATGGGCTAAGAGGATTTAAAACAGCAGGTGGTCAGCCTCATGGGAAATGGGAATGAAACCATAAGTAGGTGTTAGGGCTCAGATAATTGTGTGTGCCACACAAAGAGGTCAAAACTTGATTTTACAGATGATGGGGAAATGGTGAAGCCATTGAAAGTATGATCTAACCTAGTAAGATTCACATTTGAGGATTGCCTCTCTTGTGGGCTCGATCCCTGAGTCAGGACCATCCCCTGGTGGAGAAAATGGCAAACCATTATTCTCCAGTATTCTTGCCTGGAGAATTCCATGGTCAGTGGAGGCTGGCAGGCTACATTCCATGAGGCTGCAAAAAATCGGACATGACTGAGCGACTGAGCACACACACACAAAAGTTGGACGTGATAACATGGGAGGAGAAGATCGAATAACTTGCAGTTTTCTAAGATAAGATGGCCTCCCCACTCATCAAATTAGGAAACACAGAAGAAGGAGCAGAATTGGAGGCCAGAGGGATGAGTGAGATCACAGCCCTTAGAGTTGAAGCCGTCTGTGGGCCTTCTGGTCAAGCTGTCTGGTGGATGGCTGGAAGTTCATCTAGCACTCAGGCAAGCAGAATTGGTCTCTGTTCTCATTTGGATTTTTAAAAATCTTTTTTAAAAACTGTGGAATATAAAATTAAAAAGATGCATGAAGCATAGAAGTATAACTTGATGAATTATTGTCAACTAAATGCCCTGGTAACCATCACCCAGGCAGCATCCAGAACCCAGGTGCCTCTTCCCCACCCATACTCCCCTTCCGCTGAACATCACCCCATCTGAAACTTTATCACGACCACTACCTTGGCTTTGTTCATTTGTTTTTGTCCTGTTTTGCCATGTGAGTCTGCATCCTTAAAAACAAGAGTTTAATTGCATCTGTTTTGTGATGTCATATAGTGTGTGTTTTTTTGGATACTGCAGCTCAGTGTGATGTGTGTGAGTTATCCTCATTAAGTATACTTAGAACTGACTAATTTTCAATGCTGTTCTACATCACATGGAATGGAGGGACCACAATGGATGTCTTCATTCCACCAAGACAGACATTCCATTGTTTTCATCTTAAAGCGATTTTAAACAACCTGGTCAGGAACATTGTTGCACAGCTCCTGAAACACGCATGCATGCATTTCTTATAAGTGGGAGTGTAATGTCAAACTCCAGTTCTTTGGCCACCTCATGCGAAGAGCTGACTCATTGGAAAAGACTCTGATGCTGGGAGGGTTTGGGAGCAGGAGGAGAAGGGGACGACAGAGGATGAGATGGCTAGATGGCATCACTGACTCGATGGATGTGAGTCTGAGTGAGCTCTGGGAGTTGGTGATGGACAGGGAGGCCTGGCATGCTGTGATTCATGGGGTCGCAAAGAGTCGGACACGACTGAGCAGCTGAACTGAACTGAAATTGAATGTCTGGGTCATATGGTATTCATATCTTTGGTACATAAAGGTGACTCTTTTCCAAAGGGACTGTCCCAATTTGCAGTCCCACTGGCTGTGCATGAGGCAACGTTACTCTAGTCTCGCCAGCACTTGATGCTGGCAGGTTCCTGTTCTGTCCTTTCTCTCCCTCTCTCCTCTCTTCACCCTCCCTAACCTTCCTCCTCCCCTCCACCTGCATCCTGTGGGTGAACCTTAGCATCTATCTCATTATATCATTATTGTTTAGTCACTAAGTTGTGCCTGGTGCTTTTGCAACTCCATGGACTGTAGCCCGCCAGCCTCCTCTGTCCATGAGGTGTCCCAGGCAAGAATACTGGAGCAGGTTGCCATTTCCTTCTCCTAAAAGACAGGACTCCAGAGTAAAAAGCTTAGGTCTGAATCTAGGCTCTGCAGCTGCCAGCCTGTAGCATTCACAAATGAAGCTTCATGTCTAAATTTCCCTCACTTCTT
The DNA here is from genome assembly GCF_032452875.1 of Bos javanicus. Lineage (NCBI taxonomy): Eukaryota > Metazoa > Chordata > Mammalia > Artiodactyla > Bovidae > Bos > Bos javanicus. The sequence goes on from NC_083896.1 coordinate 35,762,718, forward strand.
TTTTTTTTAGTTCTCTCATTTAAAAAGGTTGAACAATGTCTATTTCATAGGGCTTTTTTTTTTTTTTTTGAAGTTTAATTAATACATTTCAGGTAATGTGTTCAGAGCAGAGCTGGCACATAGTAAATGTTTAATGCAGCTGTCTATTGTCCCCGTGATTATCTTGTAGTCTCCCTGCTCCCTTGGCCAGTGCGGACCTCTGTCTCCCCGCATCCATAGCCATATGCTTCCCTGGAGTGATGCAAGCACTTCTCGTGTGCGCGTGGGCCTGCCCATAGAACAGGAAATGGACATCTTCACATGCCTGACTCTACTGACACAATTCATGATGGGCAGCAGTGTCCATTAAAGGATACCCCCTGACATCACGTGTTGTCACTTGAAGGATGGGACCTCATTGTTAGTGTTAGATGTTAATCATCTTTGGGGCAGAATTTAATTTGCTCCTGTGAATATTTTATCCTCCTACCCTACCCCTCACCACTTCCCTGCTCTTCGCTAATGAAGACTTCTGAAAGGCTGCATGAAAGGACTTTGAATGACCTCCAGTGGAGCTTGTCCTTGGAGGAATGCCCTTCGTTGGAGTCCAAGGCAAGGGAGTGCGTGGTGTCAGAAAGTTTTTGGTACAGAAAACACAGCTTGCTGTGGCTGGGGGCACTATTTCCCATCCTCAGGTCAGTTTTGTCTTTTTGTTTTGTTTTTCCTGGGAAATGAAGGATGCCATCACTGCTCTATGACTCATTGTGGGATAAGAAATATGAAAGGTTCAGCTTAGTGCCTGGCATCTTGTAGGCAGTCAGGAACTCTTGATTCACTTTCCTGTCTATTTCTGCCTGGTGTTTCTTATACATAGGATGAGATGGTTGGATGGCATCACCAACTCAATGGATATGAGTTTGAGCAAACTCCGGGAGATGGTGAAGGACAGGGAAGCCTGGCGTGCTGCAGTCCATGGGGTCACAAAGAATCCGACATGACTGAGTGACTGAACAACAGCAAGGATGTGGTCTCAAACATGTATTTCTTTATTCACTTGATTGCAATATTCTGAGGCACCATCCCAGATAAATGCATGCTCTTTTCTAATTAAATGCTCCAACCCCCGTACTTCATACATCCATGCTTCTGCTGTCAAACTCTAGAACAGGATCAAGAATATTCCAGAAAGGGAAAAAGCTTCCTTCTCCCATCTTCCTTCTTTGAATGATGACTGTACTTTCTTGCTGTCGCTTTTTGGACACTTAAGAACAATAGTGAATGGTGGGGACAAGGAGTTTCTGTGCCTCTGGTTATTCATTCATTCATTCTTTAAGACATTTTTTGATGTGGATCATTTTTTAAAGTTTTTATTGAATATTGTTTCTGTTTTATGTTTTGGTTTTTGGTTGAGAGGCATGTGGGATCTTAGCTCCCCAACCAGCAATCCAACCTGCACCACTCACATTGTAAGGGGAAGTCTTAACCACTGGACCTCCAGGGAATTCCCATTCATTCATTCTTTCAACTATCACCTATGCACAAGCACCACATATGAAACAAAAAGTATGAGAATTCATACATTTCTGGCTTCAAGGACTCCCAATTTTGAGGGCAATCAGATCATTAGCTATGAACTCCTTTATTACTATAGATTTTTACAGCAGTAAAAATCTTTACTGTATCTGTGTTTCAAATTCCCAGTTATCTGGCAACTGACTTGAAACGATTGGGCCACAGTGAAAGTTTGCTGTTGGCTTACTTCTTTTCATTTAATGTACACGCTTACTGCTGGTTTTAGATATACTAAGAGGCCTGGAGGCAGTGGAGGCATTTGATGTATTCTACGTGAATAAATAAAGCACCAAGGGGTCAGCCTCTGGTCTCTTCACCCCCACCTCCCCCAGGCAGTCCCCCTGGATTAGAACGGAGAAGTCAGTTGGGGTAGAAAAGTACTCCAGTGGGAATCAGTAAACTTCTGTACCTCCTGATGCCTTGTGAGGAGCACAGTTAATCTGAATGTTATCATAATTATTGTAATTTTACATTTATATACACTGAGTCTCTGAGGAGAAAAAAAAAAGGTACCATGAATATAAAAGCTGATCAAGCTTTACCCCTCTCTTCTAGGGAGACAGAACGCATTTTCATAAAATTCTTTTTCTACCTTCTCCCGACTCACTCCTGGAGGCATCACCTGGATGGATGTGCTGCCTGGAGGCTATTTCCTCCTGGGTGGGGTTGACTTAGAAAAAATACAGCAGCGGAAGGCAGCAGTGGAGGCAAAGCATGTTTGTGTCCAAAGAGGGGTGGAAATTCTTTCAAAGATTCAAGAAGGAAGGAATATGTCTCAACTACCTAGTATCAATAATATCCAGACCCCAAGTTCCTTCCTTTATGTTCTAATTCAACAGTCCCTAAAGTTCTCAGAGAAGTAGTACTGTCCCTATTTTATAGTTACAGAAAAAGAAGCTCCTTTAAATTCAGACCTTGCCCAAGATCAATTGATCCGTGGTAGAGGCTGAGTTCGAATCTCTCTCTGTCTCTTTCTGCAATTCCTGGTTTTTTGGTTTGATCTTGAAAACAAGTTTCTGATCTTATTCCGATGCCTTCTAGCCACCTATGGCCTAGCAGTGTGCTATGAGGTTTGAGAGCTACCGATGACTTGTAAATCCTGCCTCCCATCTCCAAGGGTCTTCCAAAGAGGAAGTGGGATTGACGCACAGAATCCAAAGAGCAACCAATCGGGGATAGATGTGACCTGGGTGTGAAAAGGAGACTGGAAGGCTGAGCACAAACTTTAAGAGAGGACAACTATGGAGGACAGGGCATACACTGGTTGAACCAACTGGGTCCAAGGTGGAGAATGAGTTGACTTCCAGTAAATCTTGAGACTCAATATACATTCATGGTAAACATTTATCAGCTAAATGACACACCCATGGGTGCCATAGCAGTTCTGAGGCCAACTATGAAAGGTCAAGTGGATGGTGGTCCAATTCCTGGAAATCCCTGCCCTTTCCCCAAAATAGTTGAAATAGTCCTCCCACTCATTAGCCTGTGAAATTACCCAGCTCACAAATCTAACCACTCCATATTTGGGTGGCCTTTTGCCTTGGGGTTTCCCTGGTAGCTCCAACAGTAAAGAATCTGCCTCAGTGTGGGAGACCTGGGTCTGGTCCCTGGGTTGGGAAGATCTCCTGGAAAAGGGAATGGCCCCCACTCCAGTATTCTTGCCTAGACAATTCCATGGACAGAGGATCCTGGTGAGATACAGTCCATGGAGTCACAAAGAGTCGGACATGGCTGAATGATTTACACTTGCTCACTTGCTTGCCTTCTGAGATGGCCCACACTCTGTCTTGTCTGAGGCCTGGGAGAAAAACTCAGAGGAGGAGAAAGGCACAGCTCAAGAAGCAGGGAAAGAAACAGGGAGAGTACTTCCTCGGTGCCTCTTACTTTTCTCACAACCCCAAGGCCAGCTGCTTCCTCATCCCCTCCTAGGGGCTCTGGGCAGCTCTGCAGAGAGACCAGTGTGGCACCTGTCACTCCTGGTTTGTGAAGTTGCTCATTTCAACTCCTGGCTGCAGAGGCTCTGGCTCTCTCCTGATTCCAGGGAACAAGGTGACTCCAGATGGGAAAAGTCCCGATGGCAACAGCCGGGTGGCCTGGTGCATCAGCTGGTGCAGGGGGTAAGGCTGGCTCCCAGTCTGGAAGACGAGGCATGGTTTATATCACCCACCAGGAACTGACTGGCAGTTCTGATTCATTCCCATCAGAAATCCCTGGTGTGCAGAATATGAAAGGAAAGGCAGGTGTCTATGAGCAGGACAACAGGGAAAGAGAGGCAAACCCAGGCAGAGCGGAATTGCTAATGGAGTAGCAGGGAGCCTGGTTTCTACTGAGGGTCATTGCCCAACGAAGATAAAACTAATCTCTGATACCCAGAGGTAAATATCGACTGGTTTAGTTTGTTGAAGAAATATGTAAAGAGTTTCAGTTCAGTTCACTTCAGTCACTCAGTCATGTCCGACTCTTTGCAACCCATGAACTGCAACACGCCAGGCCTCCCTGTCCATCACCAACTCCGAGTTCACCCAAACCCATGTCCATCGAGTCGGTGATGCCATCCAAACATCTCATCCTCATAGAGTTTACACTCACCTATTTTAAAGTGAAGGGATAGTAAAACAACAGTATCCTACCGTATAGCAATGGGAACTCTATTCAGTATCTTGGGATAAAACAATGGAAAAGAATATGAAAAAGAATATATGTGTAACTGAATCATTTTGCAGTACAGCAGAAATGAACACAATATCGTAAACCAACTGTAGATCGTGCACACATGCTAAGTTGTTTCAGTCGTGTCCTACTCCTTGCGACCCCATGGACTGTAGCCCACCAGGCTCCTCTGTCCGCGGAATTTCCCAGGCAAGAATACTGGAGTGGGTTGCCATTTCCTTCTCCAGGGGATCTTCCTGACCCAGGGATCAGACCCATATCTCTTAAGTCTCCTGCATTGGCAGGTAGGTTCTTTACCACTAGTGCCATAAAGTTTTAAAAAAAGAAAAAAAAAATAAGATACATTCCTACATGGAAACATTGTGTGTGTGTTCTGGTATCCTGCCAGGTTCTTGATGTTGAAACTCAGCAGCCATCTCTGGGTAGGTTTTCATCTCCACCCTCCCTGTAGGGTCCTATTTCTTTCAAAGCTCACAGGACCTGGGCTCTTGCCTCTGGCCTTTGCTCAGGCAGCGCCCTCTGCCTCTAAATTCCATCCTCCCACCAGCCCCTGCATCCCACCTGCTACCTGGTGACTCAACACAGTTTAATATTCAGCCCAAGTGTCACATTCTGTATGAAGTTTTCCCTGACATGACCCCATCGACCTGCTCCTCACCTTCCTGTGGCTCCTGTCATCTGCTACGTGTATTTAATAGTCACTCTGACTTTGTGCCTTTCTCCCCTTGCTGAGTCAGGGCTGCTCCAGAGCAGAGCTGGTCTGTGCCTCTCTCTGCTCTGAGAAACTAGCCAAGAATGCAAAGTGAGAGCTCTGGGAATGTTATTGGAGTGAACAAACAGACAGATGAATGAATGCATTCAATGCATTGCACCAAATTTAGAAATGACCTTCAATTCCTTATTCTAGTCAAAAGGAGAGGAGAGAGAGAAAGAAAAGAAAAGAGAGAGAGAAAAAATCATAGAGAAAAAATGGAAGAAAGACTAATAGCCATAGAAAGGGAGACAAATAAAAGAGAAAAAAAAAGAAAAGAAAGAACAAAGTAAAGGTCTCATTCATTTAAAAAGACAGGAAGATAAGGTCGGCGGCTCACATCCCATTATTTACTTGGATCTATTCATTAGCATCCTTAGAAATGGCACACGGCCACCTTCATAGTTCTTTCCACTCTCTTTATTCTTAAACTCTCAGAGAAACACTTCTGGGTGGAGTAGATTGAACAGCCCTTCGAGGAAAAAAGTATTGTCTGAATTGCAGTGAAGGTGATAAAAGAAACGTTATCTTTGCAGCCAAATAAACTAGTGTGTGTAAGGAGGGTGGGTGAGCAAAGAAAAACATGACAGATTGAGAGGGCCCAGGTCTTCCAACGAAAGAGCGAACTGTGAGATTCAGATTGCACGGCGGCTGCTCTGTTCCTCAAGCCTCTGCCACAGCTGTATCATCACTTAGTTGGGTGATCAGAGATCCGTTTTCCCAATCCAGCTGTGGGGCCACTTGGGGATTCATAACGGAGAGCTGACAGCTTCCCCAAGGAGGAGATTTCAAATCCACCTAGGGACATGGGGTCAGGGAATGTTTTGAGAAGTAAGACATTCTCCAAATTTAGATTCAGCCTGAATGCCCAGGTGTTTATATACTTGTGTTTAATTGCCACAACCCCTGGAAGTCAAAGAAGAAAACATTCCAAGATGGGGTGTCTTCAGGTCCGCGGGTGCTACTCATTTTTCCCTCTTGGTCCTGGAATATGGCCCTGGGAAGAACCCTTGAATCAGAGATGAGGATAGAACTGGGGCTGGAGGAGGGGTAAGAGCCCTGTAGGACCAGGAATGAAGGGTTCTTTACGGGGATCATTCAGTCATCGGGTAACATCGTGTGTGCACCACGCAGAGGAGGGTGCAGAATGGGAGCAGAAGCTGGCAAGAGGAGAGACGGAGCCCCAGGTGGGAAATGCAGGCAGCTCTGCCAGCCACAAACCCCACCCAGGGAGCTCTCCCTTCCATGCATACTTCTTTAGTTTTTTCATTTTCAAAGCAAATTGAGTTATTTTGGAAACTGGAAAAATATGTTTAAAATCAGGGGAAAAAAATAGAAAAGTTTGGTTAATGCCCAGTGCCAGGGAACACTGCCTGAGAACCCAAAAGGACCCACAGACCTGTCCCACAGCCTTCTTTCTCAAAGCCAGGGATTCTTCTCATATGGCTGGCCTGCACAGGCCTTGTTCTTATCTTACTGGCCAGGAATCCAGGAGAAGAGTAACCCAAGATTGACCAGACGGGGCAGGGCTTGGAGGAGGGCCGGTGCAGCAGCCCCAGCCTCTTCCCTGGGAGGGAGGGGGCCACCTGCCTGTGTGTGTTTGCTAACAGGCAGGAGCTGCGGCCTGTAATCATCATTAGCTCTCTTTGGTGTTTACTGACTGTTATTAATTAGAATGAGCAAACTTGGCATTAATGTGCCTGCCATAAGGATGAAGGCTCTTACTGCACAGCCATCCTGCACAGGCAGCTAGACTGGGACTCATTCCCCAACTGTTACCACGGTGAAGCTGGACCATGGGCACCGGCTGATGGAGGGCTGGGTGGGGGCGGGGGGGCTCGGGTCTGCATTTCTCTGGAAGTTTAGAGTTTGGGGAAGCTTTGCTGGAGCAGAGGGGAGGAGGCTTCTCCTTAACTATGGAGGCACTGATAGCAGGGTCCAGACAGCTTCCCAGAACAGCCCAGGCAAATCTCTGTGATTCCTGGTCCCTGCACAGAACTCCTCTCTGGCTCCGGCCACAGCAGCTTTCTCGTGAGTCAGAAAATTGCCGAACACAACTTCCTTTCTTGGTCAGTGGGTGAGCGTCCTGCTGCCCTTGAGGAGAAACTCGGACCTCCGGCGGGTCTTGGGAAAGAGGCTGGGGGTGGGCGCAGTTGCCAAGAAAGAGAAAGCCTTGTTTGGGTTTCTGAGGTATCATAGAAGACTAATATTCTCAGGTTTCTTTGGAAATGATTCTATACTTATATATTTCCTCCCCCCAAATTTACAGTGGTCCCCAACCTTTTTGGCACCAGGAACTGGTTTCATGTAAGACAAATTTTTCATGGACAAGAAGAGGGCGGGGATGATTTGGGGATTATTCAAGCACGTCACATTTATTGTGCACTTATTATTAATCAGCTCCAATTCAGATCACCAGGCATTAGATGCCAGAGGTCGGGGACCCCTGCCCTAAAAGATTAGCCTTCAAAAGCAGACAGCCACCGTACGGGACACTTGGAAGACAGGAGGTACATGAACCTGTCAGTTAGAGAAGAGAGCCTCTTCCATCTGCATGAGTCAGCAGCCTGGGATGTGGAGAGTCCTGGGGCAGAAAGGAGACTTTTCCACTGGGGCCCTGTCCTCCAGGCTCACCCCCTCATCCCATGTAGGGATGACTGTTTACTCTCTCAGGGAATCTGGGCACAGGTCAGACCCACTGCAGGGCTCATGCTCTGAGCAACCAGGAAAATTAGCACCAGCCTCCACCCATGTGGACAGGATCCGTCTGCACACCTCCTGGCCCACAGCCTCCATCCTTCCCTCTCCGGAGAGTGAGGACCCTGCCTCTGCATTGACAGCAGCTGCCCCAAACAACTCTGATCCCTGCGGACACTTACACACTTTGAGCTTAGTCCCAGGTGGAAAGGAGTTTTGTGAAAAGCAGCAGAATTGATGGATGAGGCCCCTGGGGTGGCAAGGGGAGCAGGGTGACCTGAACATTTGTGGAAAGGATGGGTTAGGATTCTGCAGGTCACAGAGTCCACAAAAAAAAAAAAAACCCTCAGACAACTCGACAGTTCTGAGACCTCAGCTGCTAGGAAAGGGAAGGCCCATTGGTCATGGAGGTCTTGGCCTCCGGGAATATCTGGAAACAGTGCTTAACATCCTGGCAGTGGGTTTGAAGCCCTCACCCAGCAGTGCCGCTCTGAAATGGTGCTCCTTTCGCCTCCCCACTTTTCAGGTGCTACTTGTTCTGTTGAAAATCTAGCCACTCCATTAGGCATTTGAAGAGATTCTTTCCATTTCAATCTCACATTCCACATCTGTGAGGCCTGCTTGACCCTCCAATATGAGCCGGGTTTCCCCAGCCTCGGTGGGCTGATTAGACCGTGTATGTTCTGTGAATGCAAACAAAGCCTGGAGACAGAATGGATGGTCTTTCCCATTTGGTTGTGAGCTGTTCAAGGTCGATACCCATGATTTATTTATCTCTCAGATCCTCTAGATCCAGTGCCTGGCACGCTGTAGGTATTGATGAGTGAGCCAAAGAATGAAAACCACCATGGGGAGGTCTTCTGGAAGCAGCTCTTCTATTACAGATATTATAGGGAAGATGAATTTACTGTTAATATTGAACCAGTGCACAAAGAGATAAGGAACAGAACTTTCGAAGATAATGTAGATGTTAAAGTTTGGAGGGAGTAGGCGTGGGGAGGAAGTGACTTTCACCAAGAAGCCACTCATCACCTGGTGTAAGACACGAGCTTTAAGGATGTTGTCTAATTCAGCCGTTCAGCACCACCCCATCAGGTCTTCCCTCCTCACCCAGGCATCAGCTCTTCCTCTCTGCAGGCCCTGTTTTGGGTGAGAGAGTCCAGTGGTGAACAAGAGGAGCAGAGGACATCTCATCACTGTTGACTCACAATCTGTAGGTGATTCTTCAGCACAGGCAGGTAAGTGTCTCGCTGGGCTCTATACTGCTCCCAAGGGTTCAGCCACAGTTACAAATCTGGTCCGTGAGGCCCTCGGGTCTATTCTCTTTCCATATTCGGGGTTGTGTATATTCCAGAAGAGTTGGGCCAGGGAACTCTGACGTTTCTACTCTGCAATCAAGGAGGGCATCCTGGAAGAGCTCGCAGGTCCAGAGCATTCCAGGGCCTCCAAATAGCCTTTGGTGATGTTGAAATGATTCCACCATTTCATCAGTCAGTGCTGGGCTTGGCATCATTGGGCACTGGACGGGGAAGGAGAGGGCTGCTTTTCTGTCACTTTAAGTCCTAAATCGTTTTCAGGTGCTTGTTTAGAGGCAGCCTGGGGAGGTCGCCTGCCAGGCAGGGAAGAGGGTGGACGTGGTCTCCTTCAGACCTCTCCTCATCAGAGTTACTGTTTCGAGTAATGAAGAAGCACAGGGATTGATTTGATGCCTAATGAATAATCAACTGCCATCAATAATTGTAATCACTAATCTGGTGCAATTAGAGGCAATTATAATAAATGCAATTTCCTCCCGAGCCACTAACGAACTACAGAAATATGAATTGACTTAAGGGGGCTGGCAGTGATTTATGCAATTGTGAGATCACAAATTTCATTATCTTGGTAAAGATTCTTAAAGGAGCCAGGTACTATTTTGATTTCACACCTAACTAATGAGAAGTTAGAAAATACCATTTCAAAAAAAGAAATAAAAAAAAAGAAATAAACTACTATTTCAGAGGTGATGAGCACAGAGGCCACCGTATCTCTGTCACAGTTAGCTTTAGATAATCCTGGAGACTGCGTAGACTCCGCTGGGACAGTCGTGTGAAGGCCTGCCCCTTTAAGCTTTGCTTACTACAGAGAGATTCAGAGCTCAAAGCTTCAAATCTTGAGGAATGAGGACTAAAGAGTCCAATCAATTCTGCAAGAGAGGGTGTTGACAGGAACATCTGGATGTAGATGACCTTCTTTTATTCCCAAGGAAGGCCTGCCTCTTGGTCCATTAGCCTTCCTGCATCCAAATAAATCCCAGATTTGCAACAGAAAGGCATCTTTATGTAAATGATGACCCTAGAGGCTTTCAGTGTTTTAAAATTGCTTAAGTAGCTTTAATTATGTCATTCCTGTTCTCAGAAATCTTGAATGGCCATCTATTTTCTAGGGAATCATCTAGAGAGTTTTGAGGGACTCTGCAAACATGCCCCCCCATTGTGATAGGACTGTCATAGGGAAGAATGAGAGTGGGAGGTGAGGGGACTGACCCCTCCTCACTTGCAGGAAATGACGGTGTTCATGAGATGCTGGGCTTTCAATGTTCAGAAGGAGAAAGACTTGGGTCAACCAAGGTGAGTTGTTTCCATGAAGACAGAGGCCAAGGCCAGGTGATGCAGGGAATGACGTTAGGTTTTATTCTCATCATATTTGAGTGAAATTCACTCTCCCAGCCATGGACTAGAAGGTTCTACATAATCTGATCCCAAACTCCTCTCCCACTGGTAGACTCCACTGAAATTTATTTCATGAGAGTCTTTTTTCTCTCTCTCAAATGTGCCAAGTATGTTCTGGCCACAAAGCTTTCCCCTTGCCTCTCCTTTGCATGGAGGGCTCCCTCCATGGTAAACACTGGTTTTCCCATGGCCGGCTTTTCCTTACAATTACCTCCAGAGACCCCCGTCACTGCAGGCTCCCAGGCACCCGCTGTCACATCACAGACTGTGTGTGGGTCTATGCCTCCCATCCCCATCCTCTCTTGTCTTGTTGGCTGCAAAATTCCAGGTCTACGAGGCTGCCCTGCATATGGCAGGCCTTCCGTGACCCCCGTCTTGCGGACAGCTGAGCCTCCTTTCTAGCCCCACCTTCTACCCCCATCCCCCTCCACACACAATTTGCATGCCTGCTGGTCCCTTTTCCCTGAACACACTCCAGCTCATTTCTGTCTTTTGCTGGAAATATCTTCGTGGCTGGCAGCTGAAATTCCTCCAGCAGAAGACTTAGTGCTGATGTCTTGAAAAGCCTTTCCTGGCCTCTTGGTGGGAGATGTCTCCCTCTTGTCCATTAACAAGCATCTAGCTTGTACTGTGCGCCGGACACCGAGGGCTTTAGCTCCCATAATGCTGCATTCCTTACTGTGTCAGCTTTGTTCTGTGTCCTCACCTCCTGAGGACCCCCTTCCCCCACACCCTCACCCCAGCCCTGACTCGGTGTCACCTACCCCATGATTCCTGCACCTCACCGACCGAACCAACAGGGAGAGACTCCCACCCTTGCGAGGAACGATGCAGGGAATGCACAAGTTGGCCACACAGGACCTCACGCACAGTGGGATCTCCTGTACACAGTAGGACTGTGACTTGATAGGAAAGGAGTCTGCTTGGTCCAGTGATGGGGAATTAAGATTCTGCAGGTATAAACGCTAGTCTCAGGGCTGCCAGGAACTAGGCATGTGGCGATGACCAACTCCCTCCACGTCCTGCCCAGGGTTTCCTTGTGTGCATAATGAGGAAATAGGGTTTGGCTTTCTCCAGTGATTCCAGCTCTAACAGTCCACGGTTCTCTGGGTTGCTGGAATTGCAGGGGACAGGGAGGGATGGGGCAGGGGTGGGAGGAAACTTAAATGCATATGTTTAAAATTTCAAATAGAGCAAGTTGTTGTTTTTCCCCCACCTTTGCTTCTCCCTAGCAGTAGCAAACAAGCAATAAATATGGAAATCCTAAAAGCCAGAGAAAATAGTGAGTGTTCTCCATCTTGCTGACAAAGTACACAGAGGCTACATCACAAAATGAATGGGCTTATCCTCCACTGCACTTGGATGAATTCCTCTCAGCCTGCACCTGGACTGTCCACAGAACAGGTATCTTTTGTTCTGCAAAAGCCCCTGGCCCACTGTAGCCATCGCAGACCAGGGCGACCGCTGCAGAGGGAGGGGCCACAACTCTCCCCGAAGGAGTCCTACATGGACTGCATCCAAGCACAGCAATACAATTCAAAGGGGACAAAAAGGATTCAGGGGAAGGGGGAGAGCAGCCTGGGGAAACGAGAGGCAAGAAAGAGGAAACACAGGGCAAGATGGTGTGCCCCAGGTATAGGCAGCCAGACCCTCTCCTGCAGGGAGATAGGCAACCAGCTCTTACAATGGTGCAAACTGCTCAATAATGCTCAGCACCTTCTCTGTCTGTCTTTGAAGCACAAGCCAGGCAGGCACCTGACTGCTATCACCAGCAAATGTCCCGGGAGGAACCCACGTGCTAACAGCCTTTTAAAGCTGATTTTCAGAAACCTCTGGTGGCTCTAACAGTAAAGAATCTGCCTGCAATGCAGGAGACCGGGGTTTGATCTCTGGATTGGGAAAATCCCCTGGAAAAGGAAATGGCTACCCACTCCAGTATTCCTGCCTGGGAAATCCCGCAGACAGAGGAGCCTGGTGGGCTACAGCTCATGGGGTCACAAAGAGGCGGACATGACTGGGCGACCGGGACTCATTCAGCTACTCTTCAGAAACCTCTTCCCCAGACGGCGCCAGGAGACTGCTGGCTTATTTGGTAGAACTACAGCTCCTGCCTCCCCTTGAGCTGTGTCCACCCCACACCAGGCCTGCTCCATCAGAGACGCAGGACCACCAGCCATTTCCGAGGCCATCGTGTTCCCTTCTGGCTGCTCTGTGCTGCTTCCCCCGCCTGGGGGTCAGGGGGAAAGCTCCCTGGTCTTCTCTCGGTACCTTCAGAGGAAGCCCCCAGACACCCACCTACTTCCTAACCATTTCCTCAAGTTCCTGCAGCTTCCCACACACCCAATTACATCCTTGTTCTTTAACTTCATTCTGGGCGAAAAGGTCATATCCCTCTGGGCCAGTCTCTTGAATCCCACTGTGTGTCACTCAACAAGAGAGATGCCCAGAGTCCTCAGGGTCTGAAGCCCTGGAGGCATTCACATCCAGGTTTTGTCCTCAGCTCTGAAGATGACACTAGACTGGCATTGGATAGGAGGAAAGGGCTGGTGGAGTACCACCTGGAGCAATGGGGTCCTGCCCACTGAAACCCATGCTCCCTTCCTCCGGCTGTCCAAATCCTACACATTCTTCCAGGCCCAGCTGAAGTCCTGTCTCCGTTGAAATGGTCCTTGGATATTTTATTCCTCACAGAAGATCACCTTCTCCTCTCCAATCATATGTGTGCTTATATCTCACTATTTAGCACTGTCCTGTAAAACACTGAGTAATTGTCTCACGTGTACTTGCCTTGTTTCCTTAAGTGGAATATATCCTTTATAAAATCACAAGTGTCAGATTGATGGATGGATAATAGATAGATAGATGAATTCTGATACAGAAAATTGAATAAAATGTTAATTGTAGTGTCTAGTGATGGGTTAGTGGGTACTCACTGTAAAATTGTTTCATCTTTCCTGTATGTTTGATGACTTTCATATAAAATTGTTGAAAAACATGGAAAAGTTTCTTATCTTCTGCTTCACTCGTTCATCTTGAGTTAATGCTTATGAAGTGCCTACTACATCCTGGGCTCTGAGCTCTCTGTGCCTGCATCCTCTGATAACCAGGGTGATGCTGAAAAACTGTAGTGGGTGCTCAGCTAGTAAGTGCAAGCTGCCAGTTCTGTCCACCCCTGTGCCCTTGATTCACCTTTCAAGCTGTGTCTGCCTCCTGACTTACCATCTGCATTGGACAACATTTCCATAGCAGGCTGGAGTACCAGGCTACACTACGTCTTACTCTTGAATCCCACCCATCTCTTCTGCCCCAACCTGCTTCCACTACATATGGGGTTCAAGTGACCTGTCTTGTGCTCTGACTGTCTCAGGGAAGATGTACCTGAGCAGGACTCCCTCCTCCAGGGCTTCTCAGGTGGCACCAGTGGTAAAGAACTGCCTGTCAACGCAGGAAATGTAAGAGACACACTTTTGATCCCTAGGTCGGGAAGATTCCCTGGAGGAGATCATGGCAACCCACTCCAGTATTATTGTCTGTAGAATGCTATGGACAGAGGAGCCTGCTGGGCTACAGTCCATAGGGTCACAAAGAATCAGACACGACTGGAGCAACTTAGCACACAAGCCTCCTCCCAGTTCTCTGTCAAGGAAAAGAGGGAATAAGGTAAGTTGCCCACCTCCCCCACAATTCCTAAGACCCAACCTCTATCTTTATTACAAACATTGGGTTTTTTGACCAGAAACGAGTCACGCTTTCCAGTAAAGCAAGATCCACTCCTAAGCATTGTGTTATAGATATCTGGCAAGTTTGGCAGTGGCAATACATGAAGCCCGTAGCATTCTATTGGTCATCATAGCAAGCAGTGGCGAAGAGGAAGCTACAAAAGCAGGCAAGACAAGGCTCTGTCTTCAGGTGGTTTGTACTCTTATGAGGGAGACACAGTTGTTTCAAGGCTGTGATAAGGGCTCCAAGGAGACACACTGATGATGCAGATGCTAATTTCTTCCTTGCCTTCTCCACTTGGGGCACTTAAGCACCAACCCTGAGCACCTGGAACAAACTGGAGGGGATGGGGATTCTCTTAAGGATGTCTAGGCTCTCTCTCTAGCACTTCATGGACTGCCAAGAACTTCGAAACAACGTCGGATGGGGAGGCCAGGGCAGGGGTCCTGAGAAAGATCTGGCTTGTTTCATGGCCCTAGGTCTGCAGTCAATAATAAACACACTGATGGATTCCTTCCTGTAGCACTTCACGTCTGCTCCTTTCCCTGGGTAATTAATCATGAACCGGAGTATCAACGTGACATTGCCAGTAGTATTGAATTGAGTTGTTATTTATTTCTTATGTTTCTATTTAACTTTGCACACACTTGTGTGTCACCACCCTGGGCTAGAATTTAAGACACCAGAAGGCAAGACTCTGCCCTGTTTTCTCTCCCCCACAGCGCCCAGCACAGGGCCTGGCTCTCAGTAGCGGCTCCATCAATGCACTGATTAATTAAGTCCTCCGGCCGCCCAGGGCCCGTTATGCTTCCAAGCAGCAGCTGTCACCTGGACACCCCTGGCCACGGGGCACACAGACAAATGAGCTGCTGTCCTCCGTGAGCAGCATCAGGACCCTGGGAGGCAGCCCGCACGTGAAATTTAAAATCGCGCTCAGCGGTGGTTGCAGAGCAAACACGCTTGCAGGGAAAGGTCTGTTTCCTCCTCTCTTCAGGGGCAGCAGAGCGGCTCCTTCCATACAGGGATTTGTGCTGCATGGTTGTGCAGCAGCTGGGCGGGCGGGGTTCACCCGCACCGCCGCCGGCTCAGCACTGGCTGGCTGAAGGGCTCTGAGTCCTGGATGTTCAGGCAGCCCAGCCCCGCCAAGTCCAGCCTTCCTCCTGCCCCGGCCACCGTTTCTGTAAGCGACTCAGTCATGGCCCTGTGCCCAAGGGGGATGCCAGTGTGACCGGTGGGAAAATTTCTTGTGTCCCTCCTACTCCTGTTCTCTCCCCCAAAATACCATCATAAGGTTTTTTTCTTTGGGCAAAGAAATAAGTCCACAGTTTGCTTCTATGTTGGGCTAGAGACTGAAGGATTGCATTTATGAAGCACCAACAGAGTGCCAGAGACCCTCCCTTCTGCTGTCCTATTTAATCCCAGCAGGGCATTTGGGGTAAGATAGTGACCCCTTTCAATGGGAAACCTAGATTCGGAGATGCTTCACAGCTTGCCCAAGACCAGGAGCCAATGGTCAGAACTTGATGCTAAATCCTGTAGGAGCATGTGCGTATGTCCTATGCTATCTGCAGGCCCCTGGCTCTGGCCTGATGTCACCGTTTATACATATTCCGTGAGCATTAGGAGAGCTGGCGCTTTCCCTGAGTGTCAAGGCACAGAGAGCCTGTCCACGCTGCTAACATCAGGGGGTGGTAGGGCTTGGGGACGGGCGTGTCGGTCGCTTTCAGAAATGTCATAAGCAGTTCACTTATTATTCAGGGGAACACCCATCAAACTGATGACTTCTCTCCTTGCTGTCAGTATCCACAACCAGCTGTTCCATTGGACTGGGGACTGTGAGGGATTTAACTGTGAATTCATGAATGCAGCTAAGCCTCCCTCCAAGAGGAACCCTGAAGGATTAACGCTTACAGAGCAGGAATGCCTGGTGATGCCAAGGCCCACGGGGAAGGGGGCGTGGGTGGGGGTCTGGGCCAGGGGAGAGGGGCCTTCAGGTCTACAGGGAAACACGGCACAGGACACTCCACCTGCCAGGTTACACCTGCTTTGGGCTGCATGAGGCTGCAGTCGCCTCCTCTGCACTCAGGCTGAGAAGCTTTACTGGCCTTGCTCTGCCCTTCTTCCTTCTTCTCTAGCATCTCTCAAACCCTGTGACCTGTCTGACCCACTGTGTGCAGAACACACTTTGTTTCATAGGAGTCACATCACAACCCTAGAGCTGCAATTCCTTTCCCCATTTTGCAGAAGTGTTACCTAAGGTTCAGGGACCTCCAAGGTCACCTGAAAAACACAGAGGACTAGGATTTGAAGGCAGGAAATCTGCCCGCCAGTCCTGGACTCAATCCACTAGAGGGAGCAGGAGGGCCTGCCTGACCATCCAGGATCCAGGATCCAGGATCCAGTGAGGGCGGGAGGAAAAGCCCCTAAGCTGATGGACATAGGTGGTCCTCGGCCCAGGTCCCCCATGGCATGAGTGGGGCACCTACTCCTTTGCTCTCTAGGGCTGGACTTCTGGACAGAGAGGAGCGGCTTCAAGGCCAGGTCAGATCACCCTCTCCCGTTTCCTTAAATGCAGCGATATACATCAATCACACTTGAAACTTCCTTGAAACATATGGGCCTTTGAAAGTCAGACAAGGTCGATGGGTTTCTAATCCAGTGGCTTTCACCATGGATGACTTACCACCTCAGGACACCTTAAAACATCATTGGTCCCGTTTAGTTCCTATCCCATAGTTTGTTGTTTTCGTTCAGTAGCTAAGTCGTGTCTGACTCTTTTGAGACGATATGGACTGTAGCCCACCAGGCTGCTCTGTCTGTGGTTCCTAATACTCAAAACTTAAACATTCAACTACAAAAAAACCAAACAACCCAATGTGAAAATGGACAAAGGACTTGAATAGACTTTTCTCCAAGGAAGATATATAAATGGCAAACAAGACCATGAAAAGATGTTCAACATTACTCATCACTCCTGCTGCTGCTAAGTCACTTCAGTTGTGTCTGACTCTGTGCGACCCCATAGACGGCAGCCCACCAGGCTCCACCGCCCCTGGGATTCTCCAGGCAAGAACACTGGAGTGGGTTGCCATTGCCTTCTCCGTTACTCATCACTAGGAAAATGTAAATCAAGACCATAATAACCCTTCACATGCACATTAGGATGGGTATAATTAAAAAAAAAAAAAAACAGAAAACAACAAATGTTGGTGAGGGTGTAGAGAAATTGAGACTTGTGCATTGCTGATGAGAATATAAAATGGTATAGTCACTGTGGAAAACAATTTAATCGTTCCTCAAAATTTTAAACATAGAAATACCATACAATCCAGCAATTCTACTTACAGGTATATACCTTAAGGAATGGAAAGAAGGTATATACCTTAAGGAAGGAAGAAAATCAAACAGATACATGTACACCAATATTCATAGTAGAATTATTCACGGTAGCCAGGAGATGGAAATAACACAGTTGTCCATCAAAAGATCAATGGACAGACACAATATGGCGGATACATCCAATGGAGTATTATTCGGCACAAACAAGATGAATTTCTGATGCATGCTACAACCTGGATGAGCCTCGGAAACACTGTGTAAGTGAGATGAGACACAAAAGGACATTGTATGATTTCGCTCATGTGAAGAACTGACAAATTATCACAGAGACAAAAAGTAGACTTTAAGTTACTAGGTGTTGGAGGGAAGGGGAGATGGAGGGTGAAATGATTTGTGGGTTAAGAGATTTTGTTTGGAATGATGAAAAAGCTCTGGAGATAGATGGTGGTGATGACTGTTCAACATTATGAGTGGAATTCATTCAGGTCAATGAATTGTATACTGAAAAATGGTTAAGATATTTATTTTTTGTTTCAATTTATTTGAAATTAATGCTAGTAATTAATTAATGTTGAAATTAATGTTAATAATATAATTTTTTTAGCCCTGTATCTCCAAAATGTTATCATTTCAACAGTGTAACCAATATAAAAATTCTTTTATGATATTACATTACTGGTCTTCCCAGGTGGCTCTAGTGGTAAGGAACCCACCTGTCAATGCAGGAGACATTCGAGACATGGACTTAATCACTGGGTCAGGAAGATCCCCTGGAGAAGGGCACAGCAACCCACTCTGTATTCTTGCCTGGAGAATCCCATGGACAGAGGAGCCTCGCAGGCAATGGTCCATGAGGTCACAAAGAGTTGAACATGACCTAGCAACCTAGCACGCATTTAAATTAAAATAAAAAACAGTTCACCCATTTCTCCCACTCCCCACCTCTGGGAACCACCAATCTGTGCTTTGTGTCTGTGAACTTCTTTGTTTATATTTAGATTCCATGTAAAAGAGAGAACAGATAGTGTTTGTCTTTCTCTGACTTACTTCATTTAGCATAATGCTTCAAGTTCTAGGTAAGATGGTAAAGTTCTTTTTTATGCAATTTTTGCCACAATTTAAAAAGCAAAGCCGAATACCCCCTCTCCAACAGATGTTATGGTCACAGATCGTGGAGGGTGATTCTGCTCTCCGCCGTCCCCCCACCAAACAGCCTGATGGCCGCCTGACCCTAAATGCCATGGTGTGGCTCTGTGCTGTGGCCCCTCTGCCTGGGATGCCTTCAAAAACCTCAGCTTACCACAGAAGCTCAGCCAATAGACCCCTGGCAGCAGGGGTCTTCCTCTTTTCCTCTGTGTCTTCTTAAAGCTTTTACCCATGCCTTATTAAATGACTACCTTGTTTGACAATGATTTCCTGATTTGGGCTGGGAGTTTCCTGTGTAAGGGGCAGTGTTTGATTCATTTTTGCATCCGCAGCACAGGAGCACCTTCCTAACTCCTAGGAGGAGTTCAATGAATATTTAATTACACCGGTGGGTCTTTTGTTTTGTTTTAGCTCTGTGAGGGTTGGGGGTGGGCTGTCTTAACTGCTCAGAGAACACTGTTACAATAGACAAATCAGAAGCCTCAGGGCAGATAAAGGGAATTTTCCTCCCTTCCTGGGCTCTGCTTCATTGGCAAGGCTTCGGCCTCTGACCCCCTGCTGAGTGAAGTCCCTGGAGTCCTGGTTTTATTATTTTTACCTGGCTGAAAATTCGCTTCCTCCTCCAAGATGTGAGAAGAGCAGGTAGGCCCTCCTTTGCTGGTGAGGATTTGGGGAGCTGATCTGGGAAGTCCCTGGCTCAGGGTGGTCTCCCGGGTGGGCTATGCTATCTACTGCAGGCTCCTATTCTGGGAACCCTGTTCAAGGGTCATCTCTCTCCCCACCTCTTTTCCCTACCCCTCCTCCAAGTTCTTTCTTCCTTAACTGCCTCCACATTTTTTCTGCCTAGGTCATTCCACCAACAACACAATCTTGTTCTTTCTAGTCTCTTAATTAACTCTTTCTTTAGCTTCCTTGGCAATTAGAGGGAGAGCGTCAAGGAACAGGTGAGGATATTGGTGCTTCTCTTTCAAAACGGCCTCCAGACAGCTGTTCTAAGGCCACCACTTGCCTGGTTAAATCCCTTCCCTTGGCTGCATCAAAGGGCAAATGCCCCACAAGAGCTGAGGTTGGCAGCACCTCGGCGCCTTGGCACGTAGTCGTGGTCATTTAAGCTACTATTCTTGGGTGAATCACAGAGCTTTTGTTCCTGCCCCAGCCCTCCCTATGGTGGGAAAGTACTTTTCCTCTCCCTCCGCTTTTCCCACCCTTCTTTCCCTTTTGTGAGCTTTCAAGTCCCCCAGTTAAATAACTGGTAAATTTTTCTTTGTGAAAAGGACTAAACTTTACTGGATAACTTCCATGGTAAGTGTATTTCTTTTTCTTTTCTTCTTTCCCTTGGACACTCATACATTAAAACTTCTCACAGGGGGAAAAATAAATTAAAACAGAAAAACAAGATATAAAGCATCCATCAAGGTAAGTTTTCCTGAATATTCATTGGAAGGACTGATACTGAAGCTGAAACTCCAATACTTTGGCCACCTGATGCGAAGAACTGACTCTTAAGAAAAGACCCTGATGCTGGGAAAGATTGAAGGCAGGAGGGGAAGGGGACAACAGAGGATGAGAAGGGTTGGATGGCATCACAGGCTCAATGGGTATGAGCTTAAGCAAGCTCCGGGGTTGGTGATGGACAGGGAAGCCTGGTGTGATGCAGTCATGGGGTCACAAAGAGTCAGACATGACCGAGCGGCTGAACTGAACAAGATAAGCTGGGTATATCTCAACTCCATATAGACTTTCTTTCATTCTTGTTTTCAGCAAACACTTATTCATGCCCACTGTGGACCAGATGCTATGCTAGTACCAGAGGGTCTCAGATCAATGGTACAGGGTCCCTGCCCTAAAGGAGTGTCTGGTGAATATATATAGTGTAGGTGTGGGAGTGTCTGAAGAGGTGGGCAGAATAGGAAAAGATCTCATTTCTTCCAAGAGTAAATTATTTATGAATTAAAAAAAAAAAAAAGGAATGGATGTCTTTTTGCAAGGGATATCAAGTTAGCTACATGCAGCAGGATAACTAAGGGTATGCGGGTAGTCCCTCCAGGCTCAGACTTTCCCATCTTCCTCTTAACTTTTCCCTCAATTACTTCCTAGAGAATCTATGATCTATGGATAAATATTCATGCCATGAAGCCAACACATGCATCCATCAGTTTTTATTTAAGTAAGTGTTCTTTAAGTTCTGGAATCTCAAATATTGGAGAAAGCCATGATCTTCTGGCCACTGTTGACACGGCCATGGCTTTTCTTGTGTTCTTTGGGCACTGAGAGCCTATTTTCATTCCCTCATCCTATCTGCCCTCTGAAAATTGTTTGCTCTCCACTTTCAGGAAAGAGCAAGACCGAGAGTCTAGTCTTGCCCACAACTTTGAAAGGAGCTGAAGGATGAGGAATAATGAAGTTTGATTGTGTGTGTGTGTTGTGTGTGTATGTGTGTGTAACCATTTCAGGACACCATTCATCCAGTGAGTGGAGTTTTGTCAATTACCGTGGGGTCTTTCTCCCAGACCATTGCTCTCTGGATCCCGCAAAACTGCGTAACACCCTCTGTCTCTGGAGACTAGCACTCAGAGACGGCTGGTAGTGCACTGTGGCACTGTGGCAAATGTGCCTTACGCCAGCAGACTGGATGCTGCCTCCTGACCTGTCAAAAACATCTGCTTAGCAGAAACAACATGGCAGTTTCTCTGAAGACTAAAACAAGATCCTGGGAGGCTACTGCTGTGTCAGTGCTCCTTCTGGCCTGAGGTGTGCTGGGCAACACTCAGCTCCACTTCAGCCTGTATTCACTGAACTCACGCTATAGTCCGGACACTGGCCTCAGGACCAAGGAGAAGGACATATAATACAAGGAACTGGGGAATACAGAAAACACGTGCTCAGCACTTAGGACCTGCAGGGTAGAATGGAATCCAAGGTCTAGACATGGAATGTGGTGTGTGCGGTCAGAGAAGAGCGAGAAACCCAAGCTGTGGTCACAGATGGTTGGCCTAGAAAAGACTTCCAGAGTCAACCATCCACTTGGTCATTTATGAAACATTTATTAAATGCTTGCTATGACCCAGGTCCTCTGGAAGTTAGTAGGTGAGAGAATAAAGCTCAGTTATTTAGAGGAAATGTTCAAGTTAGTAGCAGAAATGGAAACAGAATTCTTGTCTTAATTCATTGTTTATTCAGCTAAGCTTACTGAGAATCTCTGGCGTGTCATGCTCTGGGACAGATTCAGAAAAGCTGCTGCAAGCTAACTCAGCGTCTCTGACACTCGCACAGCACCATGGACCTGCACCGGTTTTCTTAACATCTCCCAATGTCCTTTTCCTCAATTAGAAAATGTAGGAATGATGGCACCACCTCATAGAGTGGATGTTCACATCCAAAGAAGTAACTGCAAAAGACAGAGCAGAGTCTCAGACACAAATAAGTGCTCAGTAAAGTCAAATCTGTTATGAGCATAGAGTGACCTCAGTGGATAAAATATGGTCCCCATCCTTAAAAAACACACGAATTCTGATGGAGAAAAATTTCCAGAGCAATGAGTAATACCAGAGCTTGGGGAAGACATAAGAAATAAGAAAATAGGATGAACCTAGAGATTCTCATGGAGAAGGCAACGGCAACCCACTCCAGTACTCTTGCCTGGAAAATCCCATGGACGGAGGAGCCTGGTAGGCTGCAGTCCATGGGCTCGCTAAGAGTCAGACACAACTGAGTGACTTCACTTTCACTTTTCAGTTTCATGCATTGGAGAAGGAAATGGCAACCCACTCCAGTGTTCTTGCCTGGAGAATCCCAGGGACAGAGGAGCCTGGTGGGCTGCTGTCTATGGGGTCGCACAGAGTCGGACACGACTGAAGCGACTTAGCAGCAGCAGCAGAGATTCTCATACTAAGTGAAGTCAACCAGATAGAGAAAGACAAATATATAACATCACTTAAATGTGGAATCTAAAAGAGTGATACAAATGAACTTATATACAAAACAGAAAAAGATCCACAGTCACAGGAAACAAACTTTTGGTTACCAAAGGGTAAAGGATGGGGGAGAGATAAATTAGGAGTTTGGAATTAACATATATACACTACTAAACAATAAGGACCTACTGTATAGCACAGGGAACGATACTCAATATTTTGTAATAACCTATAGTTTACTTGTATTACCAATATACATATATTTAAAAAATTCTTTTCATATATATACACACACACATGAGTCATTTTTTTGTATACCTGAAACTAACACAACATTGTAAATCAACTATATTTCAATTGAAAAAAATATGAAAAGAACCAAAACGAGAGCAAGAGTAAAGAGCAAGAGGTCAAAGTGTCGTGTGATGGACTGGGCAGAGTGTTATGAATAGCCAAGTTATTTATTGCTTCCTAAATCTACAGAACAGTCAGATCTTTAAATCCTGGAAAGGGAAACATTCAGAGGCCACTTCGTCCATGCCCTTGTCTCCCATCTATTAATATATTAAGAGCACTAATTAAAAGCATATTACCCTCTAGTGCTCACTCTAGTAACGCTGTAAGTGCCATGACCCATGGTCATTTGGCCCTGAACTACTCTAGAGTGCTGGACTCTTGAAAATTGACCAGGAAGAAAAAAGAAATAAAAACGGTTCTTGCAAGAATGGGTCTCGGGAAGCTAATTTAACACGAAGCTTCTTCCTTTCCTATCCCCAATGAGGGCTGAAAAGAGTTCAAATGTCAATGTCCAAGAGATAAAGCAAATCTTAGGTAACAGTAACAGCATGCTCGAGAAGTAATTTTGGGAACAGGATGGACATGGCAGTAGGAATATCCAGTGAGTGATAGGATTGGTGATGCTCACTGAATGCAGAAGATCAATTGTGGTCATAGGTTTGATCAAGCTCATAGAAGACTAGGGATGAAGTAAGAGGAGCAGGGCATCAAACACAAAATCCATCTCCTGGGGGTGGGAGCACAGAAGTTGTTTTGTAGAAAATTTAGGTAGCAGTCAACCAAGGTGGGGTTCAGAATAAGGAAACCTTTTGAGTGAACTCTGGGAGTTGGTGATGGACAAGGAGGCTTGGTGTGCTGCAATTCATGGGGTCGCAAGGAGTTGGACACAACTGAGCGACTGAACTGAATTGAACAGGAATGAAGGACTGCCCAGGTGGCTCAGTGGTAAAAAACCCACCTGCCAATGCAGGAGACAGGGTTTCAGTCCCTGGGTCAGAAAGATCCCCTGGAGAAGGAAATGGCAACCCACTCCAGTCTTCTTGCCTGGAGAATCCCATGGACAGAGGAACCTGGTGGGCTACAATCCATGGGTTGCGAAAGAGTTGGACTAAACCACAACAACACGAATGAAGACAAAAACCTGTACGTGTAAACCAGGCACAGAAGAGGAGATGAGGTGGAAGCTGTGGATGCCGGGAACCTACCACACAGACGCAGCAGCCACGGTGGGGACAAGGATACTCCGGCTCCTGTCATTAGTGTGCATGGGACTTCCGACACTTAGCTAGACCACCAGCTTCATGAACCACCCGGCCAAGCAGCAACACGGAGGACAATGTGAGGAACCAGTTTCTCAAATGCACACCTTGGGTACGCCCAGACTTAGTAGTAAATTACAGTCATCCCACTTGTGCCTGAAAAGACATGGAGACTCCTTTGTCTCCTTGGCCCCAGCCTTCTGGGACCACGCCCAGGCACGAGATACATTCATTCCCCTCCAGCCCCAATTCCAATCAAATGCTGACACCTGTCCACACTGCTCTAAATGTCACCACCGTGGAGATGACCCCACCTCACATTCCCTCCTGCTCCCAGGCTGCCCCCAATATACTATTGTTTTAAAGCAGCTCATGTGTTAATTAAAAAGTAGGAATCAATTGTCCTCATCTCTCCATTCCAGGCTGCTGTGCACACAAGGATTAGAGCTGCCTTGACTTAAGTCAATTAGAGATAAGGAGAAGCTGACATTTCCACAACCCGCCTTATCATCCTGCTCAAAACCAGCTCAGATTAAAATGTACAAAGACGATTTCCTTAGTCCTTTTTCTCCTCCTTTACCTTCTTTTAATCATTATGAAAAAAGCTGACAGTCCAAGCTGATGGCAGAGATGCACGCTCCAGCCTACCTGAAGCACCCATGTGGCCAGCATGGCTTGTGCCCTGCTGCAGACCTAAAACCCCACCCAAAGCTGTGCCTCAACTTAGGGCAGGATGGGGATGCAGAGGCAGGATGGACTTGGAGTCAGAAGCCATGGCTTTGATGCCACTTCAGGCACTACTTAACCCTTTAGGCCCTCCGCTTCTCTGAGCCTCTGTTGTCTTCTCTGTGAAAAAAGGCAATGATGCCATCGGACATTTACCACTGTGAGGCTCCCATGAGAGCATGGGCAGACAGAGCCTGACCCAAGGCATGCTTCATCCGTGTTTTTGTTGAATGTAAATGCCCTGGGATTCATCCTACATAATTTCTAAACACAGAAAGGAAGCCGTTCATAAGTGATCCTGTCCAAGATAAACATTCCTACTTGTTGATCCCACGCCTTCATCCAGGCAATTTAGATATTACATTACCACTAAGCTGCCCGGCAAGTTGGCTGCGGTGGTCCCCATTTTAAAATGAGGAAGCCGTGGATAAGAGAGATTAATTAACTTCCTAAAGTTCACACGTCTGGTGAATGGTGGAGCTGAGATCTGAACCCAGAGCCCATTATCTCTCCATTACCTCGTGCCCCAGTGATGCTGAATCATCTCGGGAAAGAGGAGAAACGTGGTCCCCTGACCTTTTCACTCATTCTCACAGTGAAGAGAGTGGTACCTATTGACACTGGCCTGGGAATGTATTAGCAGTTTCTCAGATTTGCCTGGTCCATTAGCTGAGCTTTCTCTGGCTACTTTTGACTCTGTTAAATGCTGATGCAGCCCTAGCCCAGATCACTTGTTATCTTCTGATCCTTCTCCACACATCACCCTTCAGCAACTGACTTTCTTGTCCAACCTACAAGCACTCCAGGCAAACAAGAGCTGGCAGGCAAAGCCATGCTGGTGTCTTGATGCATTATGAACCCCCCTTGGTTGGCACAAGGTACCCCACCCAGGGCCCCCTCCAATGACGGATCATTGTTCCAGCTGCTGGGCGTTATTGGTAGATGCCCTTGGCTGTCAGCCCTACAGGGATCCCTCAGTTGGAGAGAACCATCTTGCTCAAGGGCCTGTCCTCTCTCCGGGTGGCCACAGGCAGTGACTCAGTAGAGACCTGGCAATCTCAGCCTACTTAGAATTGATCAGAAAGTTCATACTCACTCCAAAGCAAATCCTGGTGCGTCTACTGAGCTGGTTCATCATACATCACAATCTGAGTTGTTCCTCTGTCTTATTTACTTCCCCACCCCCTTTTCTGGATGGCTGATGTCAAGGGTCCCCCTAACCAACAACTTTTTTCTCAGTTTTGTCACAGATTCTACTTCCTGAAGAGCCTAGCTTAAGACTCAGGTAGGTCTACCATTAACTGCATTTTACAGATGAGGAAACAGTCCAAGACTGCTTGGTTAAATAGCCAGGGTTAGAAACCAGGTTCATCTTAAGCCAGAGTCTCATAGGCTCTTGTGCCCCGATCTCTCTTTTACTAACATGTAAGTCTATTTAGCACTGCAGTTTTACTATTTTCTGCCTGAATGTTGTTCTTTCTATGATCATCAGTTCTTTCTAGGGAGTGGCTGTGGCAGACTAGTGATGGCCACACATCATTCGATAGCCCTGCCATTGAGGTAGCCCCCCTCCCTCTGAATCTGGGCCAGTCTGAGAGTCTTGCTAGACCGGAGACTACAGCAGAGGTGATGCTATCCCAGGGTTGAGGGTACAGCCTGAGACAGCCGGCAGCTTCCGTATGGGTGCCCTGGGCTCTAGGCTAGCACCCACACCTGAGTCCAGCATCTGCATGAGAGAGACCACATGGCAAGTCTTGAGTCCACAGGGACCACAGGGCCAAGCGAACACAGCCTTCTAAAGCAGCAAGGCCTGAAAGTAAGTTGCCTTGGACCCCCCAGGCCAACATAGTCACCATCCACATTCCAGCAACTGACTCCAGTAGATGCATGAGGAGCGGGCAAGTCACCCAGCCAAGTTATGAACAAATTCCTGATCCACAAGTCAGGATGGTTTGGGGCTAGTTTGTTTCACAGCCATAGCGAATGGGACCAGAGACACCACCTGAAACCTGAGAAACCTCTGTCTTCCATCTCTTCTCCTCTGGAGTCTTCTCAGCTGCACTACCCTGCCCAGCACCTCAACCTCCACCCACCCTCATTCTTCCTCTCCATCTTCAAACCTGCACAGAAAATGGTTCATCTCCCAGTGCACCTCACTGTCTCTTCTTTACTCTACTTCCGAGCTTCACAAATGACTTATTCAGCAGGGAACCACCACTTCTGTGCCACCCACTTCTTTGTTGTCCTTTGAATCCTGACTTATTCTATCTTCTATTCTGACTTCTGCCTCTTTGGCATGAAAGTCTTGAAGTTCAGCAGATACTTTTGAATCGCAAAGTCTAGTGGCATTTTCTTAGTTTAAGCATCACTTGCTTTGGGGAAGCCATTCCTGAAATTCACCTCTGCAGGCCAGCATTGGAAACTGCCATCTGGCTTCCTGTGAGACCTTCTAGCATTCATTCATATTTCCATTCAAGAAATATTGATTGAGAATCCATGCTGAGATATCCTTTGTGACTTGAGGATCCCAGACAGCTAAGTAGCTGAAATAAATGGCTAAGTCAGAAATGGGTTTGCTAAGTCAACTGACATAGCCATAACCAGTCCAGTTCAAATATGACTCACCTAGACTTTTAAAATATCTGTGGATGCTTTCGTGACCAGTTTCTGGGACCCATGTCGTAAGGAAATCAGCTCCTTTAATTAACCCAGTGGCTCTCAACTCTGGCTACATATTAGAATCACCAGCATAACTTAAAGAAAACATTAATGCTGGGGTCTCACGTCTGGAGATTCATTAGTCTAGGGTAAGACCCAGGCATCAGTATGGCTTAAACAGTTGCTGAGTGATTTTAACAAGCAGCTGGGGCTTGAGAGCCACTGAATGACCTAAATCCCTAATAATACAGCTTAAGATCATCCACCCTGCTCTGTGCTCTGCAGAGACAGAGGAAAACTGTGGCTGGAGAACGTTTGGGACACTTGAAGTTTTCCTGAAATCTCCGCAGAATTTCTGCCTCCAGTTCAATAAACCCAATTCCCCAACGTTTCCACATAGTTCTTATTTGCCGCACTCTAATCACTCCTTAATCTTGTTTTGATTTAGCTCAAATAGCTGTTTCCCTGGAGAAAGCTTTTCTGAGTTAGAGGTCTCTGTTTTACGGAAACACGTAACCCTGATAGCTCATCAATTCAACTGTGAATTGCACAGTAGTTGTTATGAAATGCATATCAGTCAAGATTTCAGCAAATCATCTTGGTATATTTCTCACTTACATTAGCTACAAATGAAGCCCTGCATATATCAACTAGGGGGCTCTTCTCTGTTGTCCTGCAAATACTGTTAGCAGAACATCTAGTCACCTAATCTATGAGATGGCTAATTTGTACAAGGCTTGACTTTGATTCTTCCAAGTTCTCTCTTCTCCTTCCAATAGTTGCAGTTATTACCAATGGTCCTAAGAAAAATAAGACTTGCTCAAAAGTCAGCCCATGGATGTTGAACTTGAAAGCAGAGGAGATCTAAGATGACCCGAGCCATTAATCTTTATGTGCCTCTGCCCCCCGAGTTTGATCAGCAATCATAAAATCGCTCATCTCTTTCATCCAGGAACCAGAGCCACTCACTCTCCACTGTTGGCTTTTCATATATATCTGCATGGCTGTCCTTTCATGTAAATCACATCAATTTAAATTTAAATTTCACTTATGATTCCAAGAGACATTTGACCTATTATTATATTAGAAATGAGAGAAACCTGGATTTATGAAAAACCCAGGCATAAGGATCTTGAGAGATTACAAAGGGGAAGAATGAGGTAGTGAGGTATGGATGGAAGGGTCTTAACATGCAGAGAAGAAGCAAGCATCTTTCAGCTTCATACATGTGCAGCTTCATACAAGTTCAGCATCCTCTTAGCACATACTTAAATGGAGGGGTGCTAAGTGGTGGATTTCAGGGAGTTTTTTTCTCCTTTAGGGTAATATACATATAAAGCTTTTTAACTCTTTAAGTCATCAAGGTAAAGGGAGGATCATGGCATGGCAATAGTGACTGGGCTTTCATAAGACACAAAGTATAAAATCAAAGTTAACCATCCTAAGGCATTTGTATTTGTAAGGATTTTTTTTTTTAATTTCCTGCTCCCTGAGTTTCTAAGAAAGAGCCCAGGTCTAAGGACCATCATAAATCAAACTGCTATCTGGGACACTACCGAAGGATGGTGGACAGCTAATAAAGAGAACAGATACCTGGGATTTCCCAGGGGCCTTTGAACTTCTTGGTGCCGTAAAACTGGCAGAGTTTGTGTCTCGGATCCCAGTGCTGCTTTGTGAGCTTCATGGTCTTAGCCAAAGGACCTAAACGTTTCAAGCTTAGTTTGTTGATCTCAAAATTGTGATAATATCAGATTGTCAGGAGGACTCAAAAGGATCTTTGTCAAGTATAAAGAACACTGCCTCTGGACGCTGGATACTCAATAACCATCAGCAGCAGCAGCAGCATCATAATGTTGACAGCTCCTACTTTACCAACACTAGAGCCATTCTAGGATGTTTTCCTCTCTGGTGAGTCTCTAGTACAACTGTGGGATGGGACAGAAGTTCAAGCCTCCACTCACCGCCTCTCAGGTACTAACACAGAAACAAAACACAAGATGCCGCCTCTGTGAAGACCTATGGGTAAAGAAGAGTTGGGTTGGTGATGACCACTCCCATGAAGGTTTCATGTCCTAATGAAGCCTCAGATGAGAGAAGGGGGCAGGAGAAGGGAAGGACAGGCACATCCCTTGGGTCTCAGTTTGGAAGTTCGTACTTCTTCTGATGAAGCAACCCTAGAAGCAATTCAGTAGATTTCAGTTCAGATCGTGGGTGAGGCATGAAGTTTACCAGATGCTGCTTCAGTACACCAAGTGGCAAAACTCCTCATCTCTATTCATTTAGTCTCTATTAAAGGCCGCAGAAGTTATTTATCGATGCTACCAAAGAGAAATAAAAAGAAAAATACACCTGCAATATAGGTTGTTTGGAGTAGGTCACATCTGAAATGCCCCTGGAATCAGCTTTGGCTAACATGTTGGTTTAATTAGTTATTGTGACCAGGTATCCATGGAAACAGCCATACATTTGTCCTTAAGCCAGACAATCACTTCCTCATTTAAAAGCATACGATCCACACAAACCAAGCACGGTGCTTATACACATTAGCTCCTTGCAACACATACAAAATTAGAACAGAAAATATAAGGAAAATGAGCAAATAGGGGAAAGTTGGCTTCTTACACTGGGAAGGCGGCCTGGCCACAGTGAGTGAGGAAGAGAAATCCAAAGGCCAAAATTTGGTCTTATTTCCCCAGCATCAATTTTGAATGAGCCCAACGGAAGACCTCCTCGGCATGTGTGTCAGTGGAAGGAATTGTCCTATTAATAGCACGCTTCAGCTACATTATGGGTTAAACGGGTTAACTGGGCTTTTGTTGAATGGCCTTGTAACATAGTAACCATTTATAACATAATTTCTATGGGAGAATGTGTCCTGCATTTCAAGTACTCAGCCTCTGAAACACAGCCTCTGTGTGTGATGGGCACTTCCTGTACTCTCAGAGAAACAACCAGGTGAAGAAGAGGCCCCAGGAGCAAACTACACAAATCTGGGTTCCAGCCCTCACTTTGTACTTCCTACTTGAGAGACCTAAGTCTAACTTCTCTGGGCCTCAGCTAGGTCAGCTCTAAAATGCAAAAGGGAACATCTATTTGGTCCAGAATGCAAACTCCACCAGGACAGAACCATGCCTGTCTTAATTACCTCGGCTTCCCCAGTCCCTCGATCAATATTCGGTGAGTGAAGGAATGAATGAATAATTGCCTACATCCCAGCCTTGTAAGCAGAATCAAACGGGGTGATGCATGTGAAAACAATTCAAGAAGCTGCAAAATGGAATACAAATGAGAGACATGATAATTATAACCTATTGTTACAGACAGAATGTCACCTTCTGTGCATTCCATGTAAATGAGGATGTTTGTGTTGGTGCTAACTTGGATGGCTGAATGGATACCCAGAATACTGAGTGGTACAGATGGGCCATGCGACCCTGGGTAGCAGCAGGGCCTGGGGCTCGAAGGAGGGTGGTGAATGGAAGTCAGTAAAAGTTCAATGAGTGGGAACTTTGGCTAGAAAGTAGGCACATCAGACCCAGGCAAGTGAAGGCAGGTGGATACAGGCCCCAGGGCCTTGTAAAGTCTCTCCAGGGACCTGCCAAGACTGGAAGGCCATTCTGCCTGAGGCAGACACAAAGAAGAGTTAGACCAAAGATCCTGGGTTCTACGCCCAGCTGCTGAAAGAAAAAAGTGATGTTTGGCAACCAGTTAGGAAGGATATTGAAAGGGCATATGTGAGACACTGGATTTAACACGTAAGCAAAATGAAGAACTCAATCAGATTGCCCTGCACCACCATTTGCCAGCTTGTGTGCTAATGTTGGCTTTTACGAATGACTTGTGATTAAGCTGCTGGGATGCACCCAGTGCTAATCGTCAGGCTGGGTGGCAGAGGAAGAGCAGTACTGACCCTGAAGGGAAGGGTCCCGAGTACAGCGACCCTGGGGGTTTTGTTTGACATGTGACTCGGGCAGCCAGATTCTGGTTTTCTATGTATCATGCAGACTCTTATATAAGGATTCTCAGTGCAGCCCCAGTCAAGCCCGTCGCAGGCCATGGTTGGAATTTCTGTAGATTGAGCCCTCATCAGCAGCTCAGACCTTGGCCACAGCATAAAAAACAAGAGACAGACTTTCTCATCACTACCCACAGTGTTCAGGTCTGTGCCAAGACTGGGAAAGACTCTCCAGTCGACCTGTGTACCCCCACCTTGAGCAGGCACGGAGCTACTTCCAGTGATCACCCTCCTCCTGAGCCCGTACCTGTATCAAGATAGATGGCCACCTGCTTTGGCGTGCTCACCTTTCCTGCTCCAGCAACAAATTCTGGAATGAAGTCCACAGTGGCTCTGTATCTACTTCCGCAGAAACTACTTAAAAGGGCCCAGGAGGAGGCCAAAAACCCTTTTTTACATTAAGAAGAGGAAGAGATAAAGATAGACAAGGAGAGATGAACTTCTCCCTGGGCAGTGACACAAGAAATTTTTTATGGTGTTTTTCAAGGTGTTCTCCATCCCCCGAGTCAAATTAATGCAACACATATTTTCTCATAATGCACGGAGTGATTTTTCAAGAGGGCAGGGTCATCCTGCAGAAAGGGCACAGGTTACAGACATGGAAGCCTGGGGTCCCAGCTCTGGCAAGGCCACCATGTCCCCTGGACTAAATGCCTAAGGAACTCAAGCCTCGATTCCTCCATCTGTTATATGAAATGAAATAATATCTGCTTCCTGCTACCTAGAACAATTGTGTAAATCAAATGAGATAATATATGTAAAAGCACTTTGGGAAATTAAAAGCACACTCTAGAAATAAAACACTGATTAAAGGAAATCTATTCAATCAAGCAGTAGTTTCTCTGTATCTAATATATTTATTAAACAAGCAAGCAAACCAGTACACATGGTTATCAATGGGAAGAATAGGTTCTATTTAGCTCATTGGAAATGCTACAAAGTTTAGGAAGTTGTCCATATTTTCTAAACCCAAATTCCACACGAGTCTTCTCTTTGTGTCTATTTCCCTCCCTAGAAACTAGGTAGAGAATATTAATTTGCTCATCCCTCGCATGGCAGTACACAGTATAATTAAACAAAAATGGCCTATATTAGCCTGGACATTCACAGGAAGCTTTATATGTGCAATCTCGCTGAAACGCTTCTCATTTCTGGGTTTAAACACCTGATCCAGGCAAACTGGCCAAATGAATGCAAGGAAAGCTTTGATCCCAGGGCCATAACTCTGTAAGTTCATTAACTGTGAATTATTGTTTTGAACCAGGCTTGGCTTCCAAGGCCAGAATCGCACATTCCTAAAGTAATATGCCTGACACCAGCAGAAAACGGTCTTCACAATTCTCACCTTGAACTCCTGGAGAATTCCTACCTCATCTGTTACCTGCTGTCTACCTAGGTGACTCTCTCCAGGTATGTGGTGTGGCCGTAATTATCCCAGTGCTTAGGGCTGTGTGTAGTGGCCGAGGATGCACAGCACCAGACTGTCGAGCAGGTGAGCGATGTTCCCAGAGAGGCAGGAAGCACCATGTCTATGAGCTCAGAGCCCTGTTCCTGCTTTCCCGAGTCTGAGTCTGGGTGCAAACAAATACTGGGGACCTACTGTGTGCTGCCCACTGTGCCAGACACTTGACCTACATCATCTAAGTTAATCCTCACAAACTGTGTCAGGAGACTTCCCTAGTGGTCCAGTGGCTAAGACGTCATGCACCCAACGCAGGGGGACTGGGTTCCATCTTTGCTCAGGGAACTACATCCTGCATACTGCATGAATATTGAAGACCCTGCATGCTGCACCTAAGACCTGGTGCAGTCAAATGAATTAATCAAATAATTAATGAATTTAAGATAAACAACTTTGAGTCAGGTCAGTGATTCTGATCTCTGGTTAAAGGGAGATTCTGAATCATTAGTCTTGGGTGCTGAGCCTCTACATCTGCATTTAAAAAACATCTGGAGGTGATTCCAGCCTTTTCAAAGCCTGGCAATGATACCAGCGTTAATACAGCTGACCATACTAGAGAATTATCATGAGCTAGACAGTCGGCTGAATGCTTTGCATGCTCCTTCCCATTTGAATTTTAAGACAACATGATGAGGTAGATATTATCTGCGTTTAAAGAACCCGAGACTTAGAAAAATCAAGGGATCTGCAAAGATTCTACAATCAGGAGTAGATTCCTGCCCCATTTTCTCTGACTCTGAGATCTGTGATCTTTCTACTTTATCAGCTGCAGTAGAAAACTATAGGATTCTGCATTATTTCCTAACTTATTAGGAAATAAAATCCAAGTGTTTATCTTAGGGGCAAGTTTCCTCCGCTTTCTCTTCGGGGACATTGGTGATGGTGTCAGCTGACTTACCACTATTATTATCACCATTAATAATACTTTTTTCAGGCGGTACCTGATGCTGGCTTGGGAGCACACGTGCCTAAGGCAGGAGCCACAGTGAAGATGACACAAAGTGATGGTGTCTATTAAGAGGTGACAGTGCTGTGGGGAAGGGTACATTTGATTCTCACCCTCCTGGGCTAGGACTTGGCGGAAAGCCACTTCCCAGGACGTAATTAGGATAAAACTTCACCTCTGGCCCTCCACCACCTTTATAAATCTCCCTCTGCGTCTCAGCTGCCGAGGACTTTTACACGACAATACTTAAGAAAGACGTTCAGTTTCCTAGGACTCTGTCCAGACAGCCACAGGCCCCAGCGTAGCATCAATATTATCACACGGTTAAAAGATAATCATAAGACTTTAGATCCTTAAAGCTCCTTTGAGCCTAAAAAGTTCAAAGCCCTTTCATACCGGTGCTTTCATTTTCTGGTCCCCTCCTCTGACGTGGGAAGAGGATATCAGGAAGGAAGCTGTCCTCCTTCTGCAATCCTGTCTCCCAGAAACCCGAGAACAGTGGCTCCTTCCCCTCACAACACAGCTGACCTGATGGAGGGATAGGCCCTTGACTTGTATTTCAAGGTCTTCCTTCATGACTGTTCAGTGTTTCTGGCCTGGCGGGCTTGGTTCCCCGCTGCAGTCAATCACCCTGAAGACCCCCGAGACAGGGTACGGAGGCTCTAATCTGCAGGCCAGAGGGTGTGGGGCTCTTCCATCAGAGTCTACACAAGAGACATCTCCTTCTGCCCAGTGGTGAATCCGGGTCTGGGCGGTGGCTAAGGGGACGGGAGAGTCAGATGACAAAGCAGAGGACCCGTGGCCAGGCCAGCACTGCTGGGCCTGGGCGTGCACTCCAGCCCACCCTGCTCATCCCAGCCTCTACTGTCCTGAGCTCAGGGACTCAGAGCTGGGGCTTTGCTGGCTGCAGCCAGAGGCTGGATGCGCCTGGCTGGAACTCACTTCCAGAAGGAGGGAGGCAGCACAGCCAGGCCCTGTTCCCTAGTTCCTTAGAGACAGTCATTGGGGAGGGGGCATGGCTGCAGGTGGGCTCAGGGCTCCAGGTGAGAAAGCCATGGCCCCGGAGACCAGGGACTGGCAGGTCTCTGCACGTCAGTGGATGACACCTGCTCTGGCCCCTGGCTCTCTTCCTTCTCCCAGTCCATGTCCCTGGAACCTGTGTGGATGACAGGTGAGTGGGCCTGGCTTCCCAGAGGCTGGAGACCCTGAGCCGCCTGCCTGTGACCCCCGCCGTGGGTGAGGTTCCTCTGCGTTCCTGCTCTGAGAACTCCCCTCTGACACAGAGACTGGCTTTGCAAAGCGCTCTTCCCGCTATAATAGGATTTAGTAAATGCCACTGTTGGTGCCATGCAAGCTGAGGCTTCTGGGGACAGGATGTGGCTAGATGGTGCCTATGTACAAGCGTGTGGGGAGCCGAGGTGCAGGCTCAGCTGCCAGGTGCCTCACTCCTGATTGCCCGAGACAATAATCCCATCTTTCTGGCTTCCCGCAACTGGGGATGGTGAAAAATCAGTCCTTAGCAGAGATCGGATGCCATCATGCAAAATGTATAACCTCGGGGTTTTTGTTTTGTTTGGGTTGGTTTTTTACTGTTGTTGTTTTTTAAGGACAGGCGTGGAGCCAAGCTGACATGAGGTCGTAGGCTTCAGAGTGAAGGCTAAAGGCACTGATGTTGTGGTTTTCAAATCATCCTTAAGGCTGGAGGGAAATTGCGGGGTGGTGGGGGAGGGGGGTTAGAGATTACAGGGCAACAGCATGAGGGTCACAAGAACCCTGGCCAGAGACCGGCAAAGACCGAGGGTGGCTGCAGCCAGACTCTAGCCACTGCACTTCGATTCAATTAGAACCCGGGACTGCTGTGCTCTTCCCACTGCCTGCAGGCCAGCCTCACCTGCTGGGCTTGTCCACTTGGCTCCAGCCCTGAGGGCCTGGCTTGGCTTCTTTTGAACTTCTCCTGCTGGTCTGGGAACCTGTGTCTACCAACCAGTTGGCCTCCCTCTTCAGATGCATCTACATGTGTGGGTCTTAGAGGAACGGACCAAGAGTTCCTCAAAGCATCACTCAAACACCACGTGGCCAGGGCTGTATGGTTTATGAAGGCTGGGCATCCTATTCCTCCGTAGCCTCAGAGGGGTTACATTCTCTTCGAAAAGGTTTTCAACCTGAAAAACTGGAGCTTCTGAAACATGAAGTGACTTCCCCAAAGCGCACTGAAAGTTGGTAGCAGAACCCAGGTGAGAACAGACATGCCAATTTCCTTCCAACCAGATGGCTCCTGGCTTCTTCCAGGGAACTGGGAGGCAGGCTTTGCTGCAATGCTCCTCTCACAGCCAAGCAAATGCAGCAGACCCTGCCCAGACAGGGCTAAGCAGAAGGCAGAGCCCCGAGCCACCTGCCCTCCCTGCCCCCAGCAGAGCATCAGATCCTCCAGTTACACAGCCCCTGGGATTTCCAGAAAGGTCAGGTGATAATACAGTAAGTGCAATAATAACAAAATGATAACAACAAGGGGCTCCCAAGGTGGCACTACTGGTAAAAAAACAAAACAAAACAAAAAAACCCACCTGCCAATATAGGAGACGTAAGAGACACGGGTTTGATTCCTGGGTTGGGAAGATCCCTTGGAGGAGGGCATGGCAACCCACTTCAGTATTCTTGCCTAGAGAATCCCATGGACAGAGGAGCCTGGAGGCCTACAGTTTATGGTCGAAAAGAGTTGGACATAAGTGAGCAACTTAAAATACTCGAAAATAAATTGAGGCTGAAGTTATTAGATACTTAAAAGAGGTTAGTAAATTGAACACAGCCGTACAGCTATGGAGAGATGGAGCTGGATTTGAACCAAGGGCTGTCTGGCTCCAAGCCACACTCCTTGGGAAGCTAAGAACCAGGAGAGGAGAACGTACAGCAGGCCCATTCATTTCCATGTGGACCAGGGGGGGATGCAGGCAGAGGTGCTGTGCAGGGCCGGGTGCCCTACAGGGGAGATGTTGCCTTCGGGGGCCCCATCTCTCTGAGCAGGGCTCCAGGACCATGGAGGCAGGTGGAGAGTGGCGAGTCTGCGAGCTGGTCCGCCGCGCGAGGAGGAGGGGCCTTGCTGCTCGTGTTGACACACAGGGCTCATCTCAGATCTGCAGTTGCACAGTGGTCCCCCTCAGTGGGAGAGCCTGGGCTGCTTCCTGCAACTTGAGATTTCTGACTCCTGTGACACGATGGCCGTGTGGCCACAGCCTGGAGGGTCCACAGCCCTCCTCTCCACGGGCTCTGCTGGGTGCTCATTGAGTCATGGAGAAGCAGCTACTCTGGAGAGACAGAGAACACTGCCTCCCACCTGGATGAAGGTGTTTTCAGTTCTTCTTGCTTGATGACTTCTTTGTTCTTCCTTTGATGACTGTGCCATTTGTGTCTATATGGTGTGAACTGGCATCGTCTTATTCGCCAGCCTGCCTACTTGAAGCAACGGGCCTAGGATGGAGCTGCAGTTAAAGAGCTTTCTACCTTCATAGGTTTGGACCAGCCTCCGCCTACCTGCTTTGCTCTTCTTTAAAGAAGGAATCAAAATCCTAATATCCTCTCCTTAATGGGAGGCCAGGATGAGATGCTGTCCCGAACATGAAGACTATCTGTGAAAAGCTAAACAATGGTAACAAATCACGGTGATTCTTAACCTATGGATGGATATAGCCTGTCTCCCCAGGACCTTTGTGAGTTCCTCGAAAACTAGAGTTAGGTTTTATCGTTTTCATCTCTTCCATAGGGTCCAGTTACACAAACATTATTTACTCAATAAATGCTTGCTGCAGCCTAGCCCTGAAGAAGCTGACATTTTTGTCTGGACAAAGCAGGCTCACAAGATCTGATGTCCCTGAGTGATGTCTGTGTTGTGGGACTGGGACGGGGGCAGAGGTGTGGGTGGGATTGGAGAGGAAGGCAGCAGGCAAGGGAAGTTTGGAAAAGGGGCACAAAAGCAGAGAGAGCTTGGGGGTGTGCTGCACAGGCTGCATAAGGGGGCTCGGAGTGGGACCCTGCGGAGGTGCCCATGGATGGCGGCCCCAAGGTAAGGTGGCCCCCACTCTTAGGCAACCCAAATCCTATTTATGACTCCCACTTTGGTGAATTTTTCCCTCTGAGAGAGCCTGACTTCAAGGAGGAAAGTGGATTCTGCCTGACACCCTCCTGAAGAAGGATTGGGAGTGGGGTTGGGTTCAAATCGCAAAATCTAGATCTGAGTCTTGTCTCACCAACTGGCATGTCCTGTAAGAACTTATTTCAGATTTCCCGGATTATTGTTCATCTCTACAAGGGAACAAATGTAATCTGCTCCACTGTCCTTCTCCTCCACTGAGGGGATCTAATGAAGGCTATTAGTAGATGGTAGGCTGACACTGGGACCTGACGTCACGAGGAGCTCCTGCTCATGTGGTAATCAGTCTGAACATGAAATGTCTATCTGTCTTTCACAGTGATGTTACTCTGAGGCTCCCGTGTTAACCCAGCATCAAGACGGGGCCTATGCAGTTCCTTCTCCACAAGACTCCTCCCATGTTCTTGGGGTCCTATTCCACTGGGCTCAAAAGGACACAGGTACCTACTTTTGGAAAATATCCTTAAGCTTCAGTCCATGAGCCCTCCAAACATAGGCTTTTGAAAGAAAGCCAAATGTAGAGGGAAAGAGGAAAAGTATATTTCTCACAGGCTTCTGCCTCAGCTCCATCAAATTCTGTCTCTTCTAGGCCCTGGGGCTGTGGACCCAGCCGTATTTTCACAGCTTAGCTGGGCTCCACAGTGCAGTTAGTAACTCATCCTGAGAACTGGATGCAGAGCGGCCCCCCAGCGGGCCCGCCACACACGTGGTCAGCACCACGGAGCCAGCCAGCCCTCCCTGTGGTCCGTCCCCTCTCCTCCTCCTTCTCTGAGCGACTGGCAGGATTTATAGGTCTGTCCCAGCGACACACCATCTCAGTAACTGCAGAATGGCAGTTGTAAAAAATCCCATTTGCCAGGGTATTAGAATCCCATTAGCACTCCCAATGGAGAAATAACCCCGACCCTTCAGAAGGAATTAAAGATATTCGGGCACCAGCGTTTGGAGTGTTATGAGCCCTTCCCCCGTCCGGATGATCACACCAACAGACATAAAGCCTCAGGCACCAGATGTCCTTGGTCCATAAATCCCCTGAGAAAAGTCCTAGGAATGATGTATGAAAGGGCCTCTGGTTCCACAAACAGGCTCCAGAATATTCACAAGAGGTAATTGACACAGGGTCCTCCTGATTTGTACACGCTCTAGAGAAACTGGTTTTAGGGGAAGCCAGGTTTGGATTTCAGACCTCAAATGTTCTCTTAAAGCAACTTACATCCCTTTTGCCTCTCCCCACTGCCCTGCTCCCATGCAACTCCACTGCTGGAGCAGTAACTGACATCAAACAGAAACACCGACAAACTTCTTTTGCCTACAGACTGCCAAAACACCAGTCACCTGCAAAACCAAAGGATGATCTCTGAGAGGCATTGTAATAGCGTCGGGTTCCATCACTTCAATTTATCAATGAAGCAGCAGAGGCTCAGAGAGGTGAAGCAACAGGCTCAAGATCACACAGCTTGTTGAATGGAAGTCTCCTCATCCCCTGTCTGCCTTTAAAAAATCCGCAGGCAATACCCATGCTACTGCTTCTGGAACCACACTGATAATCCAGGTCACCAAGTTTTAGAAAAATTAAACACAACAAAGCACATAACAGCTTTAACATGGTGAGAATAATTCTTCTATAAATGGCTGTTCTATTACATGTTTGAGATTTAGACCAGACACCAGAGGCTCAAGAGCATTTAAAAGACCTACTATGTGCCATAAGCTGAGCTAGACATATAAGGATACCTTGTTGTCTAAACCCTGAAGCACTCCTATCTGACAGGACATGTGGTCCCTGCTTCTCAGATGGGGCAGGTAAGGCTGAGAGAAAAGAGGAAGCAAAGGTATGTTAGCGGCTGCAAGACAAGATGCCTGGCCCTAAGTCCCCCACCTGTCTTGGGGGCAGAGCAGAGTCCTGCCTGGTGTTAGCACCCTCTGCCTGCTGTCCGGCTGGGGACCATAGGACTGAGGATGGGATGGGCTGATTTCAACATGTCTGCGTTGATTCTGAGACTTGAGAGCCAACTGCCAGAGAAAGAGCGACAGAGGGCATGAGGCTGGAGTGGGAGGCGGGCACGCGTGCAGACAGAAGCAGCAGCAGGGGGTGGACAGGCTGACAGGGTGCACAATGGCCAGGAGCCTGCAGATCAATACCGAGACAGATACCCGGGGAGTCTGGCAGCCCGCAGACGTGTGGGAGTGCACACAGGCCAGGGAGCCCAGGAAAGGCTGCCAATCGAGGGAGAGGTATACCAACCCAGAGGCAGACACAGGGACATCGCCGTCTCTCAGAGAGAGACCCCAGTGCCTTGTGAAATGGACTCCCATTCCACCTGGGGCAGGGAATGGGCAGCATGCTGGTACTGTTGTTTTAAGTCCCTTCAAGCTCTTTTGCGGGGAACTTCCATCTGAGAAATCCATTCTTGCCAAGTTCAAAGTGCTAACCAGGGTTGCTGCAGCCCCACCTGACTTGAGGTCACCCCCTTGCAGGGAAGGTCTATTTCTACCCATGGACCCACGTTCTGAAGTCAGAAGTGGGGTGTGATGATGAGGACAAAGGGGAGGGTGAGCAGGAATGGCCGGTGGTCGGGTGGGGATAGAGGAGCCCCGGGGTCTACAGCTGGTGGGGGCAGAAGAGCAGCCCGGAGGGGCTGCTGGGCTGGCTGATGCTGCTTTGGGTGGGCCTCAGGGCCAAGCTTCCCTGTTGGCTCAGAATGTAAAGAATCTGCCTGCAATGCAGGAGACTCAGGTTCCATCCCTGGGTTGGGAAGATCCCCTGGAGATAGGGAATGGCAACCCACTCCAGTATTCTTGCCTGGAGAATCCCTTGGACAGAGGAGCCTGGTGGGCTATAGTCCATGGGGTCGCAGAAAGGCAGACACAATTGAGCAACTAACACTTTCACTTTCAGGGGAGTGTCTCTGGTCCCCTCTGAAGGCTCTGGCTCAGGACTTCCTGCCAGGACAGCTTGGTCCCTAAAGGGATCAGAGAAAAGGGAAGCCAGGCCACCTTGCCTGATTCAAACGCATGACCTCAGAGGCCCAGCGGGCCTGAATTGTGCCTTGATCCCTGTGCATTTCCCACAGCATCCACTTTCCTCAACTCCAGAGGGAACCACCTTATGGCTCCACTTTGTCCACCCTCCTCCAACCTCCTTCCTTCCCCCCGGGTGGAGACCTCACTTCTTACACCTCTGAGGAGCTATACCCATGAGAAGAAAATGAGCCATCTTTCCTCCCCAGTTCACCCCAAGTCTCTGCTCCACATTCCCTCCTGTTTCCATTCTATCTCAAGTCAAGACCCCTCTGTGCTCAGGACTCCGTGTGTTCCCCATGCATCCCCAACACACTGCAGCCTGCCTTTGCGCACCGGAGTTTCCTCACCTCCAGGGGCTCCCTGCCCTGGACAGTCCCATCAGTCTGCAGATGCCGGGCCCACGTGCTTCGGGGTCTCCCAGCGAAAACAGAGACGTCATCAACCAACCAAAGATCTCCCCAGACCCCCAAGGAGGTTCTCCATCTTGCACCCCTGCACCACCTCACCCTCATTTTCCCTTGATCAGAAACCAGCTCATCATGAACAGCAGTGACTTCTGACCTGTCAGAGCCAAGGAGTACTTCTCCGTCCTCCTCTTGCTTGGTCCTCCCTCAGATGCCACATTCCCTCAGGGAGGTATTTTGCTTCTCAAAGAGGGCGAATGATTCATTAAACAATAAAATATAAATGAATTATGAAAGCTATGTGGACAGCAGGGACACGCCCAGAGCTCAGTAAAGGGACCTAATCTGGTTTGGGAACACAGCAGAGTTTTCTCTGATGTAGAAGGAAGCTGACATATTTTTAGGTTATACCAGGCCAGGGTGTAAAAGGAGAGTAGAAAGACTTTTTTGAACTTTTTTCCCCCAAAAAAAGAAGAGGAGCCAATTTAGAGTTTAAAATAAGTGCATGATATGATGTGGTTTGTATTTTGAAAAGGACATTCTCCACGGAGAATTGGAAAGAAGCAAGAGGGGTGTGTGGGAGGACCTCAGGGATGGTTGAAGTAGTCCAGATGGGAGACTGGAGTCCCAGGGGGAACAGTGGAGATACTGGGGTTTGAGCTGTGGGCAAGGCCTGGGCCTGCTTCAACACCACCTTACCTCTGTGGGGCAGTTACCACTAACCCACTCTAAAGATGAGGATGCTAAGGCTCAGAGGAGGTGAGTATCTAGCTGACCTAGCTTAGTCACAAGGTTGTATTTGAACCCACATCTACGGACCGCCCCCCAATATTTTCTTTCTCCACCACTCACTCACTTTAAAAAGAATGTG
This sequence comes from Bos javanicus, assembly GCF_032452875.1. Lineage (NCBI taxonomy): Eukaryota > Metazoa > Chordata > Mammalia > Artiodactyla > Bovidae > Bos > Bos javanicus. The sequence continues at coordinate 35,805,023 of NC_083896.1, forward strand.
CAAAATCATTGAATCCATGCGCCTGACATTCTCCCATGAAATTACGGACACCTGCTCAGTGGGTACGTCTTCCAGGCTACACGAGCTGCAATAACCATTGTGCTTATTGTGTGGCTGCACTGGGATCCATGTGGCATCCAAGTGCTGGAATGGAATGTCCTGGGGCCACTCGGCCAAGTGATGTGACTCCTGGAATGGCCATGCCAGGACCAGCCTCCTGCACTGCAAGAGCACGGATCATGTCTTCTGCCTGGACCAGACGCTGGCAAGACCATGCAGTTAGAAGCACCGGTGGCAGGAGCCAACCTCCTCCTGCTCACCAGCAGGTGCCTCCTGAAAAGGGCAGGTGAATAAAAGGAGACTGGGGAGAGCTGAGCAGTGGCCCTCCTGACAGCCAGCCCTCCCCAGCACAGCTCCCTTCCAGCTCCAGCTTTGCAGCCCACTCCAGCCTGGGAAGGAGCCGCTCACGTATATATGCAAGTGCCAAGATGGGAAGGCAGGCTGGGGGAATTAGCATTTTTAATGAAACCAGACAACAGGGAAAGAGAAGTAATGGGTGATAACTTGCTGTGGCTTTTGAAGAAAAAGGAAGGGAAAAGCCCCAGCCCCAGGGTAGAGGTCACAGCTGTCCACAGGACTCAGAAGAACCTTGTCGTGACCATAATAAAAGCGACAGTAGCAGAATCCATAGAGCAACAACACAGAATAGACGATTACTTCGGTAACGGTTAACAGCATTCAATAAATATTCACAACATGCAGACGGACAAGTGCATCCATCTACCAGCCACTCTGCAAGGCAGGGAGTGTTTGCTCTGTTTTTTGGAACCTGGAAACCAAGGCTGAGATCTATCTCATGTCACGTGACCTGAAAGAGGCAGAGCCAGGACACGAACTTTGGTCTAACTGCCGAGCCAGTATTCCTAAGGTCCAGTCACAGCGGCCTCTGTCCTGTCTTGCACCAGCCACAGCCCTGAACATGGCAGACCCAGGCTCAGGCAGCAGCAGATGGGAGGAAGGAGGTAGGTGACGGGGGGTAGAGAGAGGGGGGTAGGAGACAGGGGACGGGAATGGGGGACTGGAGGTGGGGGTGAGTGATGGAGGTGGGAGGTGAGGGTACCACTGGCTGAGGCAGGTGGAGACAGTGACTCTGCTCCCTGACCAGAGCGTCCTCTCGAGCCACGTTTGTCTCCCCAGACCTGAACAACCTTGCTGTGAAGCAAAGCCCAAGGCTGAGGATTCAGTAACAGCCAATCTCATCTCTGTCCAAGAGGGGCCTGGAGATGATGGCTGGCTGGGCTGTGGGGTTGCCTGTGCTCTGGGGCGAGGCCTTTCAGGGTCCCTCTGCCCCTGTTAGGAGTTGCTGGTATGACCCCAGTGCTCCCTACTCCTACGTTCACATCACCTGGTTTTTACTCACGGGGGTGGGGAGGTGGTGGAGGTGCCAGGCCCAGGAGGGGCGGCCAGCGGGCCTGGAGCCACACTCCAATTAGGGATTCGCGTCAGGCACCAGCAGCTTTATGGAGTGGCTTACTGAACTGGAACAAACTACCCGCTCCCAAACAGGCTGATGGAGATGCTGGGTCAGGATGCCCCCAGTGAAGAGGGCTTGGCTGATCTCCACCCACTGGGCACAGGGCTCCCAGGAGCTTCTGTGCCCCCTGCCCCAGGTGAACAATGACGGGCCCAGGTGTGTGTGTGAGACCAGGCCGCGGCGTCCCTGATCCTGGCCTGCTGGGGTTGGCTCCCTGCTTTGTCTGCAGGCAGGAGCAGGGGTCCTGTCCCAGGCAAGGCCCCCTTCAAGGTGAACGCCAGTGCCCAAGATCAAGAGCGAGGAGGAGTTTTCGGAGATGCAGGGCATTGACAGGAGCACAGCTGCAGAGCCTCCAGGAGGCCGGCCCTTTCTTCAACCGAGGCCAGACTCCCGCTGGCTGCCAGCAGGACCTTGAAAGCATCACTCTCTGGGGTGAGGGACTGTGACAGCCAATGCCTAGGTTATTCTCAGCCGTAAACTCTGAAGTCTCAGAACAGGAAATGACCCCAGAACGCCCTGCCTCCCAGCCCTCCTGTGGGGGCTGCACCAGACAAGCTGGGGTCCAGGTTGGGGAAGGGGCTTCTGTTGCATTCTGACGTCCACTTGCGTTCCGTCTGCCCCTAAGAGTTCAGTTTTGGATTCAGCCAAACATCTCAGGTTTGCCTTTCGCTGGAGTTGGAAGCCCATTCAGATCTTTGGCCATCACTTCTCAAAATCTTAGCTTCTGTTTTGATAAATTGACACCTCCACCACCCTCCAGCTTTCTCTTTTGCTGACAAAGCCATCACACCAGCAAAGTGGGATGCAGCACTTGGTGGGGGGTGGTAATGAGACATTCTGTTGATATGCAGGTGGTCTCAGAGTGTGGCTAAGAGGCAGACTTGAACCTGAGGTTTTGGCTGAGCCCGGAGGAGGGCTGTTTCCAGGGGGAGGAATAGGGTTTTGGGGCTGGAATGTGCTGTGGGCTGTGGGGGGCTATTCTGGGGCACCTGGCCCCCTGCCCAACTTCTTTCCAGGGTGGCTCCTCCTGGCTGTAGGCCCAGGCTGTGGGCCTGGTCTCAGCCCAGGAGAAGGGATGATGGGGTGGGGGAACCTCTGCTGGGTAGAAGGAAGTTCAAGGGGAACATGGTGAGGGAGGAAAGTTTGTAGGGCAGAGCACGGAACCATGAGCCCAGCCACCACGCCAGCAGGAGGAGCAGGCCTGGGCCACAATCAGCCTGATTGCAATCAGCCCAAGAGCGTGCGCCTTCCATGGAGCAGGGGAAATATGCAATCTCAAAACACATGTCAGACATCACAACACAAACAACAGCGGGCTGTGTGATGCCCACAGCAGCCTCTGACCATGCCATTCTCCTGCTCCTGGTGACCAGGCTGGGAAACAGCAACTTTACAGAGGGTGAGAGACCCCAAGACCCTAGACGGCATGCGTGATGAGCTCAAAGTCGGGCCACATCGGCCCTTTCATCAGTCTCTTTACTACTAATTTCCCCTCATGTTTTCTAATTTAATTCTCAGCTTCCTTCAAATACCAGTCAATGAACCATCCAAATTTCCTCCAAATACCCTTGAAAATGTTGAATTATGTAATTAAGGATGGTGTAATGCAATAATATTAGGAGAAATGTTGTCATACATATTTTAATGAAACACACAGGCTTGGGAGGGAGAGAAGGGGAGAGATTTTCCAGGGCCATCCTCTCCCACCTGGGTGACTGTTACATCTTCTTCTCCATCTTTCGTTATTAAAATCCTGCCACAGATGCACACCCAGAGGAGCATCACTGAAGGAGATCCTGCAAGGCTAGCTGCAAAGACTCAGGTCAGATTTGGGTCTGTGAACATCAGAGGGAGGTCAATGGGTGCAGGATAATTCCACTCATGGACTTATTAGGCATGATTTACCCATTCATTCAAAAATATTTGCCAGCTTTGCCTGGAACTGTCCCAGTTTTAGTGCTTAAAATCCAGTGACTCAGAAAACCCCTAATCCTAACAGGAAGCCATGTTTCTTGGCTAATTTCAATGTGTTCATTAGGCTCAGAGGTACCTTCTGGAAAGTTTTCTACAGTAATTCCAGAATGGACTTCATCCTTTCTCAGCACCATCAGGCACTCTTACATGCTCTGTTGTGTGTTACCACACGGCCCTCCACCTCTCACCCAACACACCCTCGCCTCACTGTGGTTTCTGGAGCCCAGGATCGTGTCTTATTTGTCATTGTATTCCTAACACCTCATGGATACTGGGCAGGTTGAAGGCTCTCAAAGACTCATTGGATGATTGATAATAATAATGAAAATAGCAATAACAACAACAGTAGATATTTACTGATTTGCTATGCACCTGACTGCATCACTACAAACAAAACTAGTGGAGGTGACGGCATTCCAGTTGAGCTATTTCAAATCCTGAAAGATGATGCTGTGAAAGTGCTGCACTCAGTATGCCAGCAAATTTGGAAAACTCCACAGTGGCTGAAAAAGGACAGAACTGGAAAAGGTCAGTTTTCATTCCAATCCCAAAGAAAGGCAATGCCAAAGAATGCTCAAACTACCACACCATTGCACTCATCTCACACGCTAGTAAAGTAATGCTCAAAATTCTCCAAGTCAGTCTTCAGCAATACGTGAACCATGAACTTCCAAATGTTCAAGCTGGTTTTAGAAAAGGCAGAGGAACCAGAGATCAAATTGCCAACATCTGCTGGATCATCAAAAAAGCAAGAGAGTTCCAGAAAAACATCTATTTCTGCTTTATTGACTATGCCAAAGCCTTTGACTGTGTGGATCACAATAAACTGTGGAAAATTCTGAAAGAGATGGGAATAACAGACCACCTGATCTGCCTCTTGAGAAATTTGTATGCAGGTCAGGAAGCAACAGTTAGAACTGGACATGGAACAACAGACTGGTTCCAAATAGGAAAGGGAATATGTCAAGGCTGTATACTGTCACCCTGTTTATTTAACTTCTATGCAGAGTACATCATGAGAAATGCTGGGCTGGAAGAAGCACAAGCTAGAATCAAGATTGCCGGGAGAAATCTCAGTAACCTCAGATATGCAGATGACACCACCCTTATGGCAGAAAGTGAAGAGGAACTCAAAAGCCTCTTGATGAAGGTGAAAGTGGAGAGTGAAAAAGTTGGCTTAAAGCTCAATATTCAGAAAATGAAGATCATGGCATCCGGTTCCACCACTTCATGGGAAATAGATGGGGAAACAGTGGAAACAGTGTCAGACTTTATTTTTCTGGGCTCCAAAATCACTGCAGATGGTGACTGCAGCCATGAAATTAAAAGACGCCTACTCCTTGGAAAGAAAGTTATGACCAACCTAGATAGCATATTCAAAAGCAGAGACATTACTTTGCCAACAAAGGTTCGTCTAGTCAAGGCTATGGTTTTTCCTGTGGTCATGTATGGATGTGAGAGTTGGACTGTGAAGAAGGCTGAGTGCTGAAGAATTGATGCTTTTGAACTGTGGTGTTGGAGAAGACTCTTGAGAGTCCCTTGGACTGCACAGAGATCCAACCAGTCCATTCTGAAGGAGATCAGCCCTGGGATTTCTTTGGAAGGAATGATGCTAAAGCTGAAACTCCAGTCCTTTGGCCACCTCATGTGAAGAGTTGACTCATTGGAAAAGACTCTGATGCTGGGAGGGATTGGGGGCAAGAGGAGAAGGGGACAACAGAGGATGAGATGGGTGGATGGCATCACTGACTCGATGGACATGAGTCTGAGTGAACTCTGGGAGTTGGTGATGGACAGGGAGGCCTGGCGTGCTGCAATTCATGGAGTCACAAAGAGTCGGACATGACTGAGTGACTGATCTGATCTGATCTGACTCCTTGGAAGGAAAGTTATGACCAACCTAGATAGCATATTCAAAACAGAGACATTACTTTGCCAACAAAGGTCTGTCTAGTCAAGGCTATGGTTTTTCCTGTGGTCATGTATGGATGTGAGAGTTGGACTGTGAAGAAAGCTGAGCACCAAAGAATTGATGCTTTTGAACTGTGGTGTTGGAGAAGACTCTTGAGAGTCCCTTGGACTGCAAGGAGATCCAACCAGTCCATTCTAAAGGAGATCAGTCCTGGGTGTTCTTTGGAAGGAATGATGCTAAAGTTGAAACTCCAATACTTGGCCATCTCATGTGAAGAGTTGACTCATTGGAAAAGACCCTGATGCTGGGAGGGGTTGGGGGTTGGGGGCAGGAAGAGAAGGGGATGACAGAGGATGAGATGGCTGGATGGCATCACCAACTTGACGGACATGAGTTTGGGTGAATTCCAGGAGTTGGTGATGGACAGGGAGGCCTGGTGTGTCTGCGATTCATGGGGTCGTAAAGAGTCAGACACGCCTGAGCGACTGAACTGAACTGAACTGATGCACCTGACACATGAGAGCTAAGCCTTGAACGACACATGGGGTTTGACAGGGCTGGAGAGAAGCATTGGAGAAAGAGAGACTTGTGAATGTGTTGAGAAAAGTACTTGGAAAAAAGCTGGGTTAATAGAACTTAGTGATAGACACTTAGGGGAAAGGTGTTTGAGGAGAAAGGATTATGAGTTTGTAAGAAAATAAAGTTAAAATAAGAGGCTACAGGGGAAAAAGTGAGGATGAATATGTAGGTTAGGCTCAAGTGTAGATGCCATAAATATGAACATCAGTTGCTCAACCTTAAATGAGTAGTGAACAGAATTCCAATGCTAGTTTGTGTGCAAAGGAATGGGGAGGTAGAGTGCAATAAAAAGGTTCTGAGGCTTATCTTCTTTTTAACCTGTGTTAAGCTCTGGTATACCACTTGGAAAAGGCACTTATGTTTCTGGGCCTCACTGTATTCATCTGTAAAAGGGGGCACTCAAACCTAACTTAAAGAGTAACTTTGAATCAGGGGCAATACCTGTGACCTACAGCAGAGCCAGCAATGAGTAATGGTGGCTGCCATCATCATTGTCACCACCGTCATCATCACTGGCATTACAGCCATCATCACCATCACTGTCACCATGATGTCATCACCATCATCACCATCATATCATCACCATCATTACCGTCCTATCACCACCAAAACCATCAACACCACCATCATCATCACCAAAACCATCGTCACCATCATCATCACCATCATCTCATCACCCAAAAACCACCAAAACCACCATCACCACCATCATCATCACCAAAACCATTGTCACCATCATATCACTACCATCATCACCATCCTATCATCACCACCATCACCACCAAAACCATCATCACCACCATCATCACCACCAAAACCATCGTCACCATCATCATCACCATCATATCATCACCATCATCACCACCATCACCACCAAAACCATCATCACTACCATCATCACCACCAAAACCATCGTCACCATCATCATCACCATCATATCATCATCACCACCATCATCACCACCGAAACCATCATCACCATCACTGTCACCATCATATCAGCACCATCATCACTGTCCTATCATCACCACGGCCATCATCACCACCATTATCATCACCATCATCACCAAAACCATCGTCACCATCATCACCACCATCATCACCACCATCATCATCACCAAAACCCTCGTCACCATCATCATCACCATCATATCATCATCATCACTATCATATCACCACCATCATCACCGTCCTATCATCACCACAGCCATCATCACCACCATCATCACCACCAAAACCATCGTCACCATCATCATCACCCCCACGGAGGTGTTTAAGGAACAGTAATCTAATGGACTACGGGGAGAAGAGAATTCTCCCACTTATCAATGGCCACTGATAAAGGTATGATCTAGGTCAACCTCTAGGTCAACCTTAAACATAAAATATTTAGTAAGCAGGGTTCTCATGGAGTCTCTGGGGCATTTTAAATATTACGGTTATTATATTACCCTTTTATTTACAATTCTGTGATCCTAAGACTCAATAGGTGAATACTAGTTTTTTATTAAGAGGTTATGTATTCTTTCATAAATACTTTGAAGTGTTTGTTTTGTTGTTATCGTTGTTGTTTCTCCTCCTTCCCTTATATACATTTGTTACTCCCAGCCCTGACTGCAGTTTGCCGCTAAAGAATGCACTTCACTTTCTTTAGTTTTTTCACCATTGTTTAGTACAGATTTCGGTGTGTACCCAATACTCATTCCCTGCAAAATAATGCTCCCATGATGCTACTCAAAGTCCTCATCCTCTGGTCCCAATTGTTTTCCAGTTTAACATCTGTCTACCCTCTGTTGCAGCCACACCAATCCTCTCAAAATTTCCTCGGCCCACCAGGCACTTCCAAGTCCTAGGGCATTGATTCTGCCTTCTGTTCCCCCCCAGCACCAAGCTGCATTCAGGATCTGGCAAGCAGACTGGGGCACTGCCACTTGTGAGGGAGTGTGCGAATTTGAATTTGTGTGCCTGTGAATTTGGAGAAAAAAGCCAGGGCTCAGGTGCAGCCTGTGTGCTGTCTCTTTACCTTGTTCATTTCTCTATGGTAGCATTGGGATAATAACACCTTTTTATAAAGTGGTAGACGTTATTACATTAGCATTATACATAAAGATGTTATAGAAACTGAAAAGTACTTGGGCTGAAACGTATTAATCCACAGCGTGATATAATGAAAAGCACACAAGAGTCTGCTTTCAGTTCCAATACCTCCGCTTACTGGCTATGTGATCATGAATAAGTCACTTTGTAATTTTAGATCTCAATTAATCACCCTTAACATGAGAGTAGCAGCAACTGTCCTGCCAACTTTTTCAGGGCTATAAGGATTGCAAGTGAGATGCTGTCTGTAAAACTGCGTGATAAGCTGCATGTTGCTGTATTGATGCAAGCCCTTAGGTAGGTAAGGAAGCATCCCCAGCCCCACCACACCAGCACGCCCTGGGTGGGTCCTGTCCTCTCTGTGCCTGCTTCCCCAGGTTGCAGATGGAAGGGACATGGAGATTTACAAGGTTGTTAAGGGTCCAGTGAGTTAATACGCACAAAGTGCTCAAAACGATACCTGAAACGGTACCTACCCAAGTGGGCCAAGCTCCACTCTCGGTGCTATTATTAGCAGTCCTATCTGTGCTCCCAGATGTCAGGGAGCTTCGGAACTGAGAGGGTCCCATGGCCACAAGTCCCTGTTCTCATTCTGCCTCAGCAGCTACAAGGTGAGACAACTTTCTTCTGCACAGTTTTTCATGGCTCATCTTGTCTTATCTCGTTCTGGGATCCTCTGAATCTCTATTTCCCCAGAAAGACAACCCAGATGTCATTTTACACCGAGCTCGACTCCCCCATGCTGAGAGGTAGCATCAGCTCCAGGATGTTATTAGTGAGTATCCTCTGATTCCCCTGGTCTAGATGCAGACATGGCCCAGACTCAGTGGGGCCTGAAGCTTATATAGTTTTGAGGTTCTCTTTAAAAAAAAAAAAAAAACATGAAATTACAAATAGAAAAATAAATATGGAAGTAAACTTTGAAATTGTGAATCACTATATTGTACAACTAACTTACATAATATTGCAGAGCAACCATACTTCAATTAAGAAAAGAAATAAAAGAAATTTAACATTTGAGAAAAAAAGTATGGATGTATTTAAAATGAGAAATTGCAACTTGTAAATTTTTAAAAGATAGAAAGTACCCACAAAGGTCAGAAACTCTAGAAAAAATAACAATGATATTAATTCTCTCCCAATACATTTCAGTAATACTTTATTGCCATTCAACCATCTCATCCTCTGTCACCCCTTTCCTTTGCCCTCAATCTTTCCCAACTCTTTTCCGATGAGTCAGCTCTTCACATCAGGGGGCCAGAGTATTGGATCTTCAACATCAGTCCTTCCAATGAATATTCAGGGTTGATCCCTTTAGGATTGACTGATTAGCTATATATATTATCAATTCTTCACATGATAATGATTTTATAATAGTTTCTACAGAAAAAAATGAAAGCTAAATCCAATGTCCTGTAGCACGGCAGATTTTTTAAATGGATAGTTCAGAGCAGTTTATTCTAGCTTCCGAAATCATAATCGTTAGTGTCATGAGAATTCTCAGGATTCAGGCCAAATCTAGAAAAACATCCATCAGATTTCTTTCATTTGTGTGCTGTGATATTTGGAGGAATTTTCCACAGACTAGCCTCAGGCTTCTTACCATCCAAACCTTGTCTTTCCTCTGCTCCCTACATATTCCCAGCTCGGGGCTCTGAGGGCGCACTCACACAGCACAGTGATGCTGGGTCGATAAGTGTCCCAAGGCAATGGGATCACTCTGGGAGCCGTGACTGCATCAGAGCAGACAGCAAGGGTCTCATGTGTGCGGAAGTGACAGGGAACTATGTAAAGTGCGCATCAAAGTAAGCCCAGCTCAAATTCCTCTGAGCTGGATCCACAGCATGTTTATGGCCAATTCAGTTGGTACCTGCCTGATACAGGGATGGTATATGAATGAGATGTCAGATCAAAAGTAATAGAAGTCCTGATTAGCTGCAGTTAAACTGTCTTACTTTTCTATATTTACCAAATATATTTGACTAGGTGACTATTTCTCCCCAGGACTCAGCATCTGTTAGCTCTTACTATATAACAGACTGTCCCAAGACACAGTGGGTTGAGTCTTTCTTAGATGTTCCCATCCTTGGGGAGTACAGATGGATGTAGCCGCTGGATGACCCCAACCAGGGTCTTGGGGAGCATAGGTGAGCTGTAAAACCCCCAAGGTCTTTTCCTCTGTACATGCATGCTGCTCTTCCCTCCCCTAGAATCAGCCACTTTTTTTGACCAATAATAGTATGAGGCCTGAGTTCCTGCTGTTACTCGTTTAGAAGCCAGCTGCCATGGAAGGAGGTTTGGGCTGGACTGCTGAATGATGAGAGACCTTGAGAAAGAGTGTGCAGAGAAGCGAGGGCCCCAGACAATGAAGGGGAGCTGTCCATACAATTCAGACCCAGCTGAGCTCCCGGCTGAAATCAGCTTCACAAGTGACCCATGACTCCAGCTGGTACCTTGAGAGGCAGAAGAACCACCTGGCCAACCCACGGAAATGCAGGAAATAAGAAATTATGTTTGTTTTAGGCCGTCAAGTTTCTAGGTAGTCTGCTGTGCAGTGAGACACAAAGCTTATAGACCTTGAAGCTTAAATTTCATCAGCTTCATGGGAAATCCAGCCCTGGGCGAAGAGCCTGGGGATGGAGGCAGTGACTCATGCACACGACAAATGATAAAGAACCGTGTGCTGACTCTCCATGCGGGTGATTCTCCCAGTCCAGTCCCCTACAGGCCGCCCTCTCCCTTCTGTGTTTTGCTTTGTATCAGGGTTGCTGACTCTACTGATGAAACGCATCACTTTCTCCTTCGCTGGTTGGTTCCAGGTGTGTTTGTCAAACGCCTCGTCAAGAAGGTGACCCTTTACTCCTGTTTCTTCTGTGCTTCAGGCTGAGTCCTGACAGTGGCCAAGCCTTCCGAGGTGTAGATTCTGGAGGGCAGAGCCTCTTCCTCGGCTCCACTCTCACTTGTCTATGATTACACCATTCTGCTTCCTTTCCCTCCAGGCCTAGAGATGAGAACCGCTTCCCTTGATGGGGAATCACTGGGAGCCTCAACATTCCTACTGAATTTCCTGTATCCTGCCTACAAACGTGTCCATCTCCTCTTCCTGACCCTGTCTTCCCTTTTTTTAAATTAATTTTTATTGGAGCATAGTTGCTTTACAATCTTGCGTTAGTTTCCACTGTACTGCAAAGTGAATCAGTTATGTTTATTTTTATCCATTTTTTTTTGGATTTCCTCCCCATTTAGGTCACCACAGTGCACTGAGTAGAGTTCCCCGTGTTGTATGGCAGGTTCTCCTTAGTTGTCTATTTTATCCCAGTCTCCCAGTTCATACCCCACACACCCTCCCCACTTAGTTTCCACATTTGTTCACTATGTTTGTGTCTCTATTTCTACTTTGCAAATCAAAGCACATAGACCCTACCTTCCTTTGACCCAACTGGAACTGTTCTCTGCTCCTGCCCTGGCTGATCTACTCTGCTGTGTGAGTCCCTTCATCTTGATTCCTAATTAGCAGAAAGAAAAATGAATATGGAAGATGAAGTCACAGATACTGGATTTCAATCTTAGGTTTATAATTTCTTAGCTCGATGACCTAGAACTAATCAATTAACTTATCTGAGTTGTAATTTCCTCAACTGAAACTGGAAATGCTAATAACCGACTTTACAGGTTTCTGCTTGGAGCATCCAGTATTCACCAAGCCCTTAGTCCTAACTATGGAACTTATGAGGCACCGTATTTAAAATATATCAGGGCACTAAGCTAGAGGTTTCATCTCTTCCAGAATTCAGCAAGTGTCAAGACATCAAAATCATAGCAAGAGTTTAAAATAATGAAATATAAAGCCTGAACTGATTTAGCCTGGCCACCATTACCACAGGTGTCCAGGGGCCCAGGGAATAACATCACAAGAGGATGTCAGACAGGCCTTCCTGGTGGTAGAGCTGGGGTCAGACCACAGGAGAAACACTGTCCTTCACTGGGGGTCTCTATTGATGAATGAGCAGGTGAGCGCCTCTCAGAATGAAGAACTAGGGCATTAAGAAGAGTAAGTGGGATGCTCTGTTATCTAAAGATCTCTTTGTAATCAGAGGGCCTCTCCAGCTGTTTCTGTGCACTATGCATTATTTATGGCCCATCCAGGGTGGCATCCTGCTATTTGTCTGCTTTCTGAGACGGGCAGCAGGAAAAGAGCTTGTTGACTCAGCGATTTTGAGCAAGCCTGAATGAGAGGATGGGGGAGAAAGAGAAGTTGGAGAAGAGCGTGGATAGAAAGGAAAAGAGGCAAACCGAAGAGGGAGACAGTCATTCATGCAGACGGGAGATGCTCAGCTTGCCAGGGAGAGAGCTTGACGCCTTAGGAAGCCATCCCCACACTCCAGGAGATCTGGGCCAGGGGAGGGCATGGGGCTTGGCTCCTTTAAAATGAAAGAAGTGAAAGTGAAGTCGCTTCGTGTCCAAGCATCCAACTCTTTGCCACCCATGGACTGTAACCTATCAGGCTCCATGACCATGGGATTTTCCATGCAAGAATACTGGAGAGGGCTGCCATTTCCTTCTCCAGGGGATTTTCCCAACCCAGGGATCAAACCCAGGTCTCCTGCATTGCAGGCAGACGCTTTACCATCCGAGCGGCTCCTTTAAGCCCTTGTCAATTCCTGACGAGTGAGATACGATCTAGGAAGTCCATTTCTACCGGGCTTTAGAGGGTTAATCAGAGGCAAAGCTGGGTGGCTGCCAGTCAGGGAGCAGAGGGGACCCCATCTGAGAGCATCTCACTGTTGGCAGAGGAGGTGAACTGATGGTTGGCCCTGAGAAACCAAGGTTGAGAAGACAGAGCTGAGTGAGCCCGTGGTGCGATCCATTTCCTCCTGCGGCCTGTCACCGTATGTGCTGTGGACCACCCTTCTGTCTGCAGCTGGACTTCAGGGCCCAAATTGGTGGTGCAAGTCAATGAAGCCACCTCCATCCTCATTTCCACACCTCGTGCCTGACTCACCTGCCGATTCTGGAGGTGATGGAGTCTGCTGCTCGTCTTCCTTTCTGAGCATCAGCAGTGAGGCTCTGTTCACCACCATCATCTTCAGACATTGCATCTCTGCCAAGTGTCCTTCATCCCGCCTTCTGAGGCAGGTCACCAGTATTAACTGGGCCTCCAGTAAGCAGCCATTGCTCAGCTTGGTATATAAAATGTGGTCTCTAAGTCTCACAACAAATCTGTCAGATGGTACCATCCCCATTTTCCAGAGGATATGATATGCTCAGACAAATAAAGTAATTCATCCAAGGTCACACAACTCATCATAGGTGAAATGTGGATTACAATCTGCTCTGAGTCTCTCCTAGAAATAGAGTCCTACACCCTTCTTCTCTCCCTCACAACTGTGCCCTTGAGGCTGCATTCAACCTTGGAGGCTGTTAGTCATTTAGAAGGTTCCATAATAATATGTGCACTGCAGGAGCCTGGGGTCAACATGTTCAAGGAAAGTAAAATACACACCTTGGCGCTGGTACTTGACACTTGGAGATAAGTTTAAATTAAGTCCCAGGTTTCCCCTGGGGATGGCTGGAGGGTAAGCTGATCTTCCCTGGTCTCCAAACTCTGTGTGCAAAAAGCTGACTAATGACTAATTTACAGCTTATTCTCAATGGCAACACAAATCTTTATTCCGTTTAGGAATTAATGATCCTGCCGAGTGTCCTCCGAATGTCTTCCAAATGATCACCTCCTTGGTGGTCCAAGACTGAGGCTTAGCATTCTTCTGGGGTTCTGGGAAGGTGCCATTTCTTATGTGTCCTCCTGACCCTGAAGACATTCTGCTGGAGTTGTTGAGGTTGTGTAGGACAGGAATTCCGACCCCTGCACCACCACATCAGATCAAATCAGATCAGTCCCTCAGTCATGTCCGACTCTTTGCGACTCCATGAATTGCAGCACGCCAGGCCTCCCTGTCCATCACCAACTCCCAGAGTTCACTCAGACTCATGTCCATCGAGTCAGTGATGCCATCCAGCCATCTCGTCCTCTGTCGTCCCCTTCTCCTCTTGCCCCCAATCCCTCCCAGCATCAGAGTCTTTTCCAATGAGTCAACTCTTCACAAGAGGTGGCCAAAGGACTGGAGTTTCAGCTTTAGCATCATTCCTTACAAAGAAATCCCAGGGCTGATCTCCTTCAGAATGGACTGGTTGGATCTCCTTGCAGTCCAAGGGACTCTCAAGAGTCTTCTCCAATACCACAGTTCAAAAGCATCAATTCTTTGGTGCTCAGCCTTCTTCACAGTCCAACTCTCATCCATACATGACCACAGGAAAAACCATAGCCTTGACTAGACAGACCTTTGTTGGCAAAGTAATGTCTCTGCTTTTGAATATGCTATCTAGGTTGGTCATAACTTTCCTTCCAAGGAGTAGGCGTCTTTTAATTTCATGGCTGCAGTCACCATCTGCAGTGATTTTGGAGCCCAGAAAAATAAAGTCTGACACTGTTTCCACTGTTTCCCCATCTATTTCCCATGAAGTGATGGGACCGGATGCCATGATCTTCGTTTTCTGAATATTGAGCTTTAAGCCAACTTTTTCACTCTCCTCTTTCACCTTCATCAAGAGGCTTTTGAGTTCCTCTTCACTTTCTGCCATAAGGGTGGTGTCATCTGCATATCTGAGGTGATTGATATTTCTCCCGGCAATCTTGATTCCAGCTTGTGTTTCTTCCAGCCCAGCGTTTCTCATGATGTACTCTGCATAGAAGTTAAATAAGCAGGGTGACAATATACAGCCTTGACGTACTCCTTTTCCTATTTGGAACCAGTTTGTTGTTCCATGTCCAGTTCTAACTGTTGCTTCCTGACCTGCATACAAATGTCTCAAGAGGCAGATCAGGTGGTCTGGTATTCCCATCTCTTTCAGAATTTTCCACAGTTTATAGTGATCCACACAGTCAAAAGCTTTGGCATAGTCAATAAAGCAGAAATAGATGTTTTTCTGGAACTCTCTTGCTTTTTCCATGATCCAGCGGATGTTGGCAATTTGATCTCTGGTTCCTCTGCCTTTTCTAAAACCAGCTTGAATATCAGGAAGTTCACAGTTCACATATTGCTGAAGCCTGACTTGGAGAATTTTGGGCATTACTTTACTAGCATGTGAGATGAGTGCCTGATGAACTATGGAATAAGGTTCACGACATTGTACAGGAGACAGGGATCAAGACCATCCCCATGGAAAAGAAATGCAAAAAAGCAAAATGGCTGTCTGGGGAGGCCTTACAAATAGCTGTGAAAAGAAGAGAAGTAAAAAGCAAAGGAGAAAAGGAAAGATATAACCATCTGAATGCAGAGTTCCAAAGAATAGCAAGAAGAGATAAGAAAGCCTTCTTCAGTGATCAATGCAAAGAAATAGAGGAAAACAACAGAATGGGAAAGACTAGAGATCTCTTCAAGAAAATTAGAGATACCAAGGGAACATTTCATGCAAAGATGGGTTCGATAAAGGACAGAAATGGTATGGACCTAACAGAAACAGAAGATATTAAGAAGAGGTAGCAAGAATACACAGAAGAACTGTACAAAAAAGATCTTCACGACCCAGATAATCACGATGGTGTGATCACTGACCTAGAGCCAGACATCCTGGAATGTGAAGTCAAGTGGGCCTTAGAAAGCATCACTACGAACAAAGCTAGTGGAGGTGATGGAATTCCAGTTGAGCTATTTCAAATCGCGAAAGATGATGCTGTGAAAGTGCTGCACTCATTATGCCACCAAATTTGGAAAACTCAGCAGTGGCCACAGGACTGAAAAAGGTCAGTTTTCATCCCAATCCCAAAGAAAGGCAAAGCCAATGCTCAAACTACTGCCCAGTTGCACCACACAGACCTGCAAAATAATCTATACACAACGCCTAACTGGCACCCGGCACAGAAGGGCCTTTCTGTAGCTCTCTGTTCCCTCAGAATCCAATTCTCCCTCTCCGCACATCCCAATCTCTGGGCCTCCTCCCAGCCTCCTGTGTCAAGGAATTCATAGCCTTGGATTGTAATAAGAACAGCCAAGTGTCTCTTGATGTTGGCCTGGGAGTTTGATGCCTGAAGGTTGTAAGTTCTGGTTGTTGTTCAGTCACTAAGTTATGTCTGACTCTTTGTGACCCCGTGGACTGCAGCCTGCCAGGCTCCCCTCTCCTTCACTATCTCCCAGAGCTTGCTCAAACCCATGTCCATTGGGTCAGTGATGCTATCTAACCATCTCATCCTCTATTGTCCTCTTCTCCTCCTGCCCTCAATCTTTCCCAGCATCAGGGGTAAGTTTGGGTACCAAATGAGAATTCAGGAGGGTGGAACAACTCATGGTTCTTGAACACTGCTTTGGCAACAGGCTCTCTGATCATTGCTTTATACGCATTATTAATCCTTTCAATATCTCTCTGAAGCAGGTATCAGTAATCCATCCCCATATCCCAACTTACAAGTACAAAATCATAAGCTATCTATCCCAGGCAAGACGAGCTTTGGTGAAAATCTTCATTCAGATCTCTCTGATTTCAGCGCCCACGTTCTATTCCTGTTTGACTATCATGCTGCCAGCTTCCTTTTCATGATTGTTTTTTTAATTCCCTGGGCGTGGCCCATGATCTGCAACTTAGAAGGTGTTTAGAAAATGTTCACAGATTAGGTGATGAGTGAATGAATGACTATAATAAAACCGCCCATAGTACTGAGCCCCAGAAAGAGGGTCTCAGTGCAGTGGCCCAGTTGGCTTCCATTGCCCCTGGGAAAGGGCGGTATTGATTCAGGAAAAGGAGATCTCACCAGGCCCCCCTCACTCCCATCTGGAATGACTCAGGAATGGTTACTTTTACCAGCCTCTGCTCACCTCTGCTCCGCTGTCAGCTTTCTTGCCAGAAAACCAAGGATGCTTGCAGGAGGCAGAGCTGCGTCCTCCTCAAGCTAACAGCGTGGTCCTCCCAGACCCTTCCCTGCAGTTACTAGACCATCTCTCCTTCGCTAGTATTTGCACTTAAAAGGGAAAAGTATCTTCTGGCTCCCTGCCCACCTCGTGTCTTTTTACTGGTGTGCTGAATAGTCTCACCTTTAAATAGAAAGATCTTCCTTCAAGCTCTCTCTCTTTTAATACAAAATTTACCAATAAGAGGAATTCAGTCAAAGGATTTCTGGCATAAAGCAATTGCTGTTTGTGTAGATGATGGTACACTTAACATAATGCAGGCAGAAAATTAGCCTGTAATCACCGCTTTCTTTTAGATCCACTTTAGATATATTTAAGCCCAAGAGACTTCCCTGGAGAGACTGCCCCCGGGACTCGGTCCCTCCTCCTACTCACTACCTTTGGTTTTGTTGTCTCCAATGAAGAAAATTAGGGCACTGTGGCTATTGAGATGCTGGTGTTCAGCCAGTGAGATGTTCACACGGGAGAATGACAGTCACCGCAAGTGATTTGGGCTGATTTAATGGCTTGAATTATCTTGCAGGTTTGCCGAGGAAATGCCAAGGCTGTCAGCATGGTGTGGACATCTTCACCTTGCCTGCCTTCACCTCACCCAGCCCTTCACTGCCAAGGGCAGAGGACAGGCTTCGAGTCCCCCACCACACTTTAGCTGGATCCAAAGAAAAGGGCTTGGTGAACAGAGGACCACTGGCCATACGAAGCTAAGGTGTGGGATGAATAGATAGATTCACAGAGCTGCGTCTCTGCTCCTCTGTGGTTCTCACTGTCAGCAAAAAACTCAAAGAGACCGCGTGTTAGAGAACCACCCAGGAGAGGCAGGCTTCCAGAACCCTGGAGCCTTGTGGTTTTTACTGAATTCCTGCCTCTATTTAAGAACTATTTGCACATTTCAATATCTTTCCCTCTATGTTCATTTCCCCTTTTATAAAAATTCACACATGAACCCTGTGTTGAGCTGCTTCTTATGAATCTTGTAACCTAACCACAGACCAGTGAGTCACTCTAGGGTCCTGGACCTCAGTTTTCACATCCATGAAATGGGAAAATATCTCCTCCTGAGACTTTCTGAAAGGCTTCTATAAGAAGGTACAAAACTGATGGGTGGTCATAGAGCCTTCTAGAGACTTGCAATTGTGGATAGCAGGGAATGTCTTGGTACTCATGAATTTTTAACACACTATTTGTTAAAGTCCATTAGGGAAAGGGGTGCCACAAAATGTGTTTCTGACTCTAAGATCAAGAGGAGAATGCAAGGTCACTGTCCTTTGAACCTCAACCTTCAGCCCCTAGTTATACATGATGGGATAATCCAGGTAATCCCAGTGTCCTCCATGGGAGGGAAAGCTCTCCAGCAACCAGACAGAATTAAAACTGAAAGCAGCATTTATTCATCTCTCTCTACAGATGCCCAAAGAGATTGATTGAGAATATCAACCAGGCTTCTTAAAATCCACCTTCCCCTGCCTCCACTTTCTTTCTCACACACCCTACACAGCTCCCTGGAAGCTTCTTTCTTTCCTAGCCCCGGGCTCAGCTTCCCCAGCAAACTGCTCCCATCCTGAATTGGGCTGTTCTTGCTCCTTCGCTGGGTCTAGGCTTTTTTCATCCTTCCTCTGAGTTTACACCTCATCACCCCCACTCCGTTTCTATCCACCCAGTGTCCCAAATTTGCATCACAAAAGCTTATCACAGGAGATTAGCCCCAGCAAAGGTGGACTTCTCTTTCAGAGGGTAAAAGGAAGAGGGAAAAAGAGATGCGGAGTGGACAGAAATAGCATCCTCTTTGTCAATCACGTTAGGGCATAAGGCCGTGAAGATTCACATGTTAATAACTCTGTCACTGTCAAATGTGACTGAGGACACATTTTGGCATGGTTAAAGATTCTATTTCAGCTCACCCAGGAGCGTGTAGAAAATGGAACACCAGCACCAAACAGGTGAAAGCAAGGGGGTGTCACACTTTTGTCAGTCTGTCGGATGAAAACCCTGAGTGGTTTGGGTGCATGAATATGCATAGTGTGTTTGTCAGCGGCGCTCAGCAGATGGCGGGCATGTTTGGGATCTGCTGTGCACTATACCTGGATGTTGTGATGGGGAAATCAAGCGCTAGGCAGAAGCTGTCAGAATGCACAACACGTCATCTGGGGGAGTGGCAACTCTCCATCACCCTCCATCCCAGGGCCAGAGGCCAGGCTCTCACAGAATAGAAAAGGCAGCTCTAATGAGTAAGACAAAAAGGGGCTTGACCATCAGTGGTCATTAATGTTCCCATTCCCAGGGCCATTAACCTTGGGTTCCTTGGCCTAATTCCAACCAGGTTAATTGCACACCACCTTCTCCAATTCCCCACTGCCTTGACAGCTGTATTCAGTACAGTCGTAAGAACTGTTAGCAGAGTCTGTCTTCATTAGCAACCCAAGGACGGTGCCTGCTTTATTGACTCTCATCGCTGTTGTTGTTGTTTAGTCACTTCAGTCTTGTCTGACTCTTGCAACCCCATGGACTATAGCCCGCTAGGCTCCTCTGTCCATAGAATTTCCCAGGCAAAGAATACTGGCTGCTGCTGCTAAGTCGCTTCAGTCGTGTCTGACTCTGTGCGACCCCATAGACGGCAGTCCACTAGGCTCCCCTGTCCCTGGGATTCTCCAGGCAAGAACACTGGAGTGGGTTGCCATTTCCTTCTCCAATGCATGAAAGTGAAAAGTGAAAGTGAATTCACTCAGTCGTGTCTGACTCTTAGCTATTCCTCCTCCATGGGGTTTTCCCAAAGCAGGGATGGAACCCGTATCTCCTGCATTGCAGGCAGATTCTTTACCATTTGAGCCACGAGGGAAGCCCTATTGACTGTCATATTTTATCGATTTTAGGATGAGTAGGGGGCCTGGGGGAAACTAACAGTGCTACTGACGAAGTAAGTCTTCCATACAGGGATGCCTGTTCCTACATGGTGCCCCAGAGAGGCAGAAAAGATGCCTTCTTCTGCTGAAGAGGGGCCTGTGTGGCTGCATTTCAAGAGAAGAGATAGTAATGTAATAACACAGAGGTCATCGTGATTGTAGGGACACCACCAGAGTGAAAGGGGCCTTGGTTGCCAGGGAGCTCGCACAGCGTGGCTGCCTCTGCTGACCCAGGCTGGTCCTGCCAAGCCAGGACCCTATAACACACAGCATCCCTCAGCTGCATCCCGTACTTTCAACAAGTGATGGAACAGTTGGAAGCTTGAGACTCTTCAGCATTGTTGGTTTCTCCCTGCTTCATCACTGGTCTCATTGGTCACTCCCTGCTGCACCCACCCCCCTGATGCTGGCTACTTCTAAACTCTCCTTCTTCTTCAATGCTGCCCAGCTCCCTCACCCCTGACCCCTCGTCTGCCAACCTGGCTTCAGTCCCAGGGCCTGGCTTCTCCAAGCCTTTTCCCAGAGATGAAAGTCACGCAATTGGTGGACTTCCCCGGCGGTCCAGTTCTTTAAGAAATCATCTGCCAATGCAGGGGACACGGGTTCGATCCCTGATTTGGGAAGATTCCACATGCCGCGGAACAACTAAGCCTGTGCCCCACAAAACTACTGAGCCCACACTGTAAAGCCCGTTCTCTGCAATAATGAGAAGCCAGTGCACTGCAACTACAGAAAACCCACATGCAGCGACAAAGACCCACTGCAGCCTAAACTAAATAAATGCTTTTAAATAATCCTGCAGCTGTGTAGACTGGAGTCCTGTGCATCCGCGGCTTCCAAGTGCAGAAGGTCCGCAAGGACTCATGAAGATTCACACATGGTCTTTGGTCAATCCTCTCTCTCCCCTTCTCTTAACCTTCACAATCTTGCCGAAGATTCATCCCAACCCCAGACTCTCAGAAAGCAATATTTTCTCCAACTTCTTTAAGGAAACTGAAGCTATCAGACAGCTCCACTCACATGTCCATCTACCCTCCTTCATCATCCAACTCCCCCACTGCCTGTTTATGCCCACCCAGTCATTTTCTCCACCCAAACATTGCCTTGTCCGTGCCCTCCCCTCACCATGCCACTGTATTCCAGCTGTGCATTGCAATTAATTTGGAAGCCCCCCCACCCACCCAATTCCCTCCTAGATGTCCAAAGGCCATGGTATTTTTTTAAGCCAAATTTTTGCACTGACAGAATATATTACTTCTGCATCAATCCAGGATATAAAGTGAAAAGCGGCTTCAGGAGATGGATAGAAATGAGTTTCGTGGCCCCGAGGAGCTGGAGACGGAGCTGACTGCTCCCCTGGCAGACCATGTTTCCCTCTCGGGCACCCTTTCCAGCACTGACTGGAAGCCCTTGATGACTCTTTCCCCAGGTTTTCTGTTTTAGAGGCTCACCACCATTTCCCACAATCTGCTCTATAGGAATCCCTTTTATAGCACCGCTTTATTTTAAACCACTCCTATTTTAGAAACTGCTGGAGCTTAGAAACCAATTTCCATGCTTATTCTAAAGCATTTGTAGCATTTAGGCAAGTGGTATACAAGCTGTATATATGTTTCATCATGGGAGACCCAAACGCAGTTTGCTCAGAGGGAGGGCCACAGGCAGGGTCTGAATGAAGTCTTCACTTGGTGAAAATTCCTAGCAGGAAATGGCAAGCTGCGATGGGCAGAGGAAAGGTGTCCAGGAAGAAAGTCACTTTTAGAAGCTGACTGTGCAATCCTTCAATAGAGAAAGACTTCCTATTGGGCCCTTAGTATATCCTACTTGACAGCATCTTACATCTTTCCTGACACCCCCTCCTCTCTGACCCCAGACCTATTCCAGGGCCAGAACTGGGGTGAGAAGAATGAGGGACCTGCCTTGGCACAAAATTTAAGAGGCACCCTTAAAAGACTTGTCACCTGATTCAAAGAACCAACTCACTGGAAAGGACCCTGATGCTGAGAAAGATTGAGGGCAGGAAGAGAAGAGGGCGATAGAGAATGAGATGGTTGGATGGCATCACCGACTCAGGGACATGAGTTTGAGCAAACTCTGGGAGACAGGGAAGGACAGGGAAGCCTGGCATGCTGCAGTTCATGGGATCACAAAGAGTCGGACATGACTGACTGAACAGCAACAACCTAAACAATAGTAATTAAGACAATCATTTAATGCAATAGTTTTTTAAAAATCAAAATCGTATCAAAAAACCATAATGAACAATCTACTAACATTTTAAATAAAGCCAGAATCAGTACACTACCATGTGAAGCCATACTGAAGCCAGATGTAAGAGGAAAAATTGGTCATAATGATCTGTCTCTATTTTAAAATGTGTTATGTTGTTAATTGTGGGGATTTATTTAGCATTAATTTGTATTCTTTAAAAGATTGCATTAAAATGTGATCATTCTTTATTACTGAGTATGGACACCCTCTAAATTCTGTCCTGAAGTGAGGTTACACTCTTCTGGACCCTGTCCTGACTCCACACACACCACCTCTCACGACCATTACCTTTAACTACCAGTTACCTTTTGAATCACTCCTTTCCTTCCACACTTACTGTCCAGGCCCAATTCATTTCTTCATCATCTCTTTCTTGCATTAATATAATGGTCCTCTCTTTGATCCACTAATTTCCAGAACTACATCTTTCCATATTGTTGATTCCACTTTTCACACTGTTTGAGACGTGCACAGGACTTCCTCGGGCTACAGAAAGGAATTCAAGCCATAACTGGTCTCACCCTCATTTCTCTTAGTCTCACTATAGGCAACCCTTAGCTTGCCTCCGCAGCCTCGTTTCTCACCACTTCCTCTTCCAGGCTCCCCAGACACTTCGTCAACACTTGCCCTACAATGCACTGTACCTAAGACCTAACAGTTTCCTGGCCCTCGCATGTCCTCTTCCAGCCTTCTCACACTTTATATATACTGTTCTCTCTGCCTAGAATACCTTTCTCTTCCTTCTGTCAGGAAAGATTGCTCCTTATGTGAATTTCTGTTAGAACACAATTTCCATTGCATTGTAATTGTCTGTCTCCCCCACTAGGCTCTAAAATGCTTCTCAAGGACAAGGAGACTGTTGCTAAATCATCTCTGTACTAAAGGCACATAGCAGGCGCTCAAGACAAGTGCGATGAACATATGGATGAATTATGAATAACTGAGTAATTGAATCATTGTGGTCAGAAGGCTTATAAATAACCCTACATTAAACTCCTGTGTGTGCGAGGTGGTATGCAGGGCACTGGTAAATGTTCCTGGTGGCCTCCACAAGCCCAGGAGCAGCCTGGAATCTGCCTCTTAGTCCTCCCACCTAACACATGTGCAATGCAGACACACTCAGGAAAGAGCCAAGTGGAACTGGGATGTTGATGTTGGGTTACATGGAAAAGTACTTAGTGACTGTCACGTGGTCAAAATGCCCAATTTCAATGAAAAAAACTGCTTCAGTGGTTAGAACAAAGCCATCTTTGAAATCCCCAAAACTACCTAACTAGGAAGTGAAGTGAAGTCGCTCAGTTGTGTTCGACTTTTTGCCACCCCATGGACTGTAGCCTACGAGGATTTTCCATCCATGGGATTTTCCAGGCAAGAGTACTGGAGTGGGGTGCCATTGCCTTCTCCAGGGGTCTTCCCAACCCAGGGATTGAACCCAGGTCTCCTGCATTGTAGGCAGACACTTTACTGTCTGAGCCACCAGGGAAGTCCTAACTAGGAAAGCCATTTCTAAAAAGAGAAAACCCATCTGGGGTAAGGGAATTGGGGTTAGGTGTTCTACAACAAAAACAACTGTCAAGTGCCTGTAGTATTTAGACCCTGAGAGGAGGATCGAGAGCTCTTCTGCCTGTGTGTCAGGCTGGGCTGGAGAAGGCTGGCTGGTGGGCGTGGGTGAACTGTGGCCTGTGTTCAAAATATTCCCTCTTAGACTTTCATAGAATAAAAGAGCCATCCTCACCAGAGCATCTTTAGGCTCTTTCCTCTCTTGTTTTATTGTCTTGATAAATGCTTTATTAAGGCAGCTGTCTTACAAAACTGGCCCAAAACACACATAAACACCCCTGATCGAAAGTTAGAAGCTTGCCCTCTCCCCATTGTTCTGGGCCCTGCAAGTAACTGAGATGGTTCAGAAAACAAAGACAGAGCTTACCTGGGCCCTGAGCACGGTACTGCCTTTACTCTCACTTTCTGGGTGTGTGCTGGATGGCTGGCCTGTCCAGAGGTCTAGACTAGCAGGGAAGTGTCCTCTGACTCCAGCTCGGCTACAGGGCCCCGGTGCATGATTGGCTGGGCTGCTCTTGGTGCCTGATTTTAGAACCCCAGCTATGCCACTCCCTTGCTGTCTGCTTTAATAACTTCTCAGATTTAACATGCTGAACTGATGGATAGGCCACTTAGCCTGATAAAGTGCTCCCTCACCTTAATGAGCAATAGATATAGTGTGAATTTTCTAGAGGAACACGCTGTGGGCAAGAACATACCACAGGGTGAAAAGCTAAACAGTAAATTTTTAATAGCCATTTGCTTTAAGCTATTCTAAACCAACTAACAACAGGGCACTTGTTTACTCCCTCCATCCCTCATTCCTTCCTTCTTGCCACAAACATTTATACTGAGCACCTGTCGTATGCCAAGTGGATACTCACAGCAGGGGTGGGGCCCACACTCGTCCAACACCATCTCAGTGGAATAATACTCTCTGGGTAGATGCTCAACACAAATTTGTTGCATGTGTCTTTCTCTTCCTGCTTTCCTTTTCTTCCTAGTTTTTTGGTAGTCACATAATTTCTTACTCGATCTACCTCCAACCACCTATAGGATGCTAAGTGCACTATCTTTATGTTTTACTTCTAAAGCTCAGATGATATGTTTGCCATCTCACAAGATCCAATAAAGCAATCTCTCTTTGATAATCTTTAAGGAAATGAACACAGGGATCCATAGGTGATGATGCTGTATTATTCAGGAAATCTTTTTATCTTTTCTCATTTTTTTGAGAAAAATTTCTGAGCATTAATTTGAATCCTAAATTCCTGGTGCTGTTAGTTGGCTGGAGAAGACTCTTAAGAGTCCCCTGGACTGCAAGGAGATCCAACCAGTCCATCCTAAATGAGATAGTCCTGGGTGTTCATTTGAGGGACTGATGCTGAAGCTGAATACTTGCAATATTTTGGCCACCTGATGTGGAGAGCTGACTCATTTGAAAAGACCCTAATGCTGGGAAAGATTGAGGGCAGGAGGAGAAGGTGATGACAGAGGATGAGATGGTTGGATGGCATCACTGACACAATGGACATGGGTTTTGGTGGACTCCGGAAGTTGGGGATGGACAGGGAGGCCTGGTGCGCTGCGGTTCATGGGGTCACAAAGAGTCAGACACGACTGAGCGACTGAACTGAACTGATGCGAAGAACTCATTGGAAAAGACCCTGATGCTGGGAAAGATTGAAGGCAGGAGGAGAAGGGGATGACAGAGGATGAAATGGTTGGATGGCATCACTGACTTGATGGACATGAGTTTGAGTAAGCTCCGGGAATTAGTGACGGACAGGGAAGCCTGGGGTGCTGCAGTCCATGGAGTCTCGAAGAGTCGGACACAACTGAGCAACTAAACTGAACTTTCTGGTATCATCCACATGATTCAACCAAGTTAGTTCTGCAATATAGGTATTATATTGATGTGTTCTCCTCTCTCTGTGTAGCGACAGGCCTCCATATCCTCAGTGCAGTTTTTCATCCCGTGTCCCGTTTCACCAAGAGCCTCACTCTCAGCTGACTGCCATGACCAGCCTTCTGTAATGTGTGGGACTATAAAAGTTCATGGGATGAACCTCTTCCCACAGAAATTTACAGAGGATTCTCCAAAAACAAAAAGACTAAGACAACAAAAGGAATGACCCAATAATGAAGTAATTTTAAACAATGAAATATAATTAGTTACAAGCTTCGCTAAGCCTTATGATTTAAACCACACGGGTAGGCACCCATCCTACTTGTAAACTTGGTCTTGACTTGACAAGTTTATTCCCTTCTATCCACAAAAGAATGTGCTCAGCCAACTGAGAGGACAGATTAAAGAGCCGATGGATCCAAAGATATGATGGAGGAGAGAGGATGCAGGATGCTGTAAGGACAGTCTGAGTGGAGGGCTAGGAAGCACCAACACGAGATTGAGGTAACTGCAAGTGGCATGACATCCATGTCACAGAAAGAGCAAGGGCAGGCCCTGAGGTGGAGAATGTGCTCATGTCACATCATTTAAATACTTTGATGTAACATGGAAGAGCTTAAGCTCTGTCTGATTGAATATGGATGCTCACAGAGTAACTCCACATTTTGGAAGCATTGCCCTGGAGCAGCATGTTGAGTGTTATGTAGGACAGGGGATGGACACCCCAGTCCAAGCATGATACAAAGAGAAGCTCAACTAACAGAGTGGCATCAGGAATGACAAAAGGCGGTATCCTTGAAATAAAGACTCCAGAACTGGTGACTGGTTTGTAAATGGAGCTCTGGAGAAAGATGTATATTGAAAAGTCCAGGTTCCTGGGTGGGCAACTGAGCAGATGGAGATGCTGCAAATCAAGAAAGAGAATTCAGAGCAAAACAGGATAAGAGGTAAAGATGATGAATTCCATGTTGGATGTAAAGAATGTGAAGCATATGGTGCTGGGGAGGCATTCAGGTGACTCTATCCAGCACACAGTTGGTTATGTAGGTACGGAACTCAGGGACCAGAGATAGAGATTTGGGGATTGTTACCATATAAGTGGAACTTCAAAACATAAGTTTAAATGAAATTGGCAAGGAGAGCACATAGTGAAAAAAGCATGCTAAGGGTAGAACCCAAAGAAACCAACTTTTTCATGGGACTTCCCTGGTGGTCCAGTAAGACTGTGAGCTATCAATGCAGAGGGTCTGGGTTCGATCCCTGGTCAGGTAATTAAGATCCACAAGCTATAACTAAGGCCTGGGGCAGCCAAATAAATAAATATTTTTAAAAGAGAGGGAGAGAAAGAAACCAACTGTTTAGGATGATACTTGTGAAAGACAAGCAGGTATCCTAGAAGCCGAGGAAGAGGAGTTTCAGGATGGAGGAGGCAGTGAATTGCATCAACCCTTACAAAGATGTGAGATGTGAATACATTCAGAGAAAGATCAGAGGAATCCTGAAAGTGCTTTGTAGACTTTGTCTTGCAAGAGGCCATTATTTCTGACTTTAATGAGAGCAATTTGAGTGAAATGGTGGGGCGCGAGGTCACATTACAGTTGCTTGAAAAGTGAATATGAGGTAATAAGGTGAAAACAGTGGGGCTGTAGACTACCCTTAAAAGAAATCTGGATGATAATGGGAGGAAAGAGATGAGGCAATTATCACAAGAGAACTATGTTTATTGCTTTTCTTAATTTCAAAGGAAAACTTGATAAGTTGAAAAAACAGTAGGATGAGAAACAAGTGGCCAAGGAGAAGAAGAGATTAAAGATTCTGGAGAGAGAGGGCAGAAGTGAATGGAGCAACATCCCGAGGAAAATGGGGGGACAGGGTCAGTGGTAGGAGGGGCAGGGTCAGCCCATGGAAGGGGGAGGGTCACCCCATGCCCTGAGAAGAGACAGAGCAGGTTGTAGCTACTCCTGGTGGTCAGACATGGACAGCGGTTCTGTTTAGAGTCACTGGGAGGCAACAGGAGAGGGAGCTGACTGCCATCACAATTCCATGATGGGTGAAGCTCCCACTTCCCCTCCCCTAACTCAGATATGCTTCCAAGCTTCTCAGAAACCTTCCAGCTAGGAAATTTTCAATAATACCCAATCTTTAGTTCTTCTGATATGATTTTAATCCTGCCCATCCAAGCCTGTTTGCTGACAGGATAAAGGACATCTTTATCTGTGGCATCCCCAGGTGCTGCAGAGAAAAATCGAGCCCCTAGTAGGGAATGGGCAGGGAGGGGTATTGAGTGTCTGGTGAAGACCCCTAACCCACTGATTCACAGCCCCTCCTTCATCGAGGACCTGGACATTCTGCTCAAGGACCCCATGAGGACAATTTCTTGGAGCAAGTGGCAAAGCTTGGGGAATTGGGCTTTGGTCCGGAACCCCTGTGCCACAGTCTGAAGCATGTAGCCCACCCCGGCCCTGGCCTCAGTCATAGGTTAAGCCTGATCTTTACTCTAGCCTGCCACCTGGGCCTTCAGCCCCAAAGGATCAGGTTTCAGGGCATGACGGTGATGTCTTTGGACACCAGTTATCTAGATGCTGGTACCTCCTTGGACTGTATGGAGAACAACTCAGTCAATCCTTCAAAGGAAATCAACCCTGAAAATTCACTGGAAGGACTGATGCTGAAGCTGAAGCTCCAATACTCTGGCCACCTGATTCGAAAAGCCGACTCACTGGAAAGACCCTGACACAGAAAGACTGAGGGCAGGAAGAGAAGGGGGAAAAGAGAATGAGATGGTTGGATGGCATCACCAACTCAACGGACTTGAGTTTGAGCAAATTCCGGGAGATAGTGAGAACAGGGAAGCCTGGCAGCAAAGAATCGGACATGATAGCAACTGAACAACGCCTCATCAAGTTAATATTTACAAAATGTTTAGAAGGAAGCTTAGAAGAAAACAATCACCATGTAAACATTAGCTACTGTTGTCAATATTAGTATTATGACTGCTCCTCATATTCTCTACAGGACTGAAATCTATTCCGTGCCTGCACTGGAAACAAATATTTTGCACATTAATTAATCGATGGATATACAAGAAGCTTGAGGGTGGACTCAGCAGTGGCTGAAGCTGAGGCATAGAGTGGAATTAATATGGGATTTAGAGTCACAATAACATGAGTCTGAATTGAATATCTGCCACTTATTACCTGTGTTTTCTTAGACCCAGCTTCTGTCAAATGGGTATGTTAAATACTACCTTAGAGGGCTATTGTATAAATTCATCACCAGACATCCATCAGGTAAATAAAACAGTGAAATCCTCTCCTGTGTCCTTCTTCCTAGTTAAAGAAAGTCGTGCTGAAATTGTTTCTTTAGGCACCTAGCAGCTGTTCCTTTGTACTTTGTACAGATTATGGTGTTCTCCAAGGTTCTTCTCCCTTCTTTATGAACCACTCACCAACATACACACACACACACACACAATCAATAAACATCATGTTCTAAACAAGTTGAATCAGAAATTAGGGCAACAGTATTTGTTTGCGGGGTCATTTCTCTTTTCTGCCAAGGTTCCCTCTGTTTTCAAGCCTCCAGGCTGACCTGCTTTGTCCTAGGTCTTCCTTGACCTTTCTGCAATAGTCTCCCAGGCCGAAAGTGACACCCGGAGCCCCTCCAGGGGGCGGGCCTGCCATCGGTGGGCATACCCAACACGACTACAGGAGCAGGCTGGCTTCCTCCCATGTGTCTCCCAATTAAATACCCACATAGTAACTCACTGGAGGGAATCCCGTTGATGTCAGCAGAAAGAAGAGACTCAATTATAGCCTCTGACTGGGCCGGCTTATTGTTATTTATAATACACAGCCATCTGACTGGGAAGCCAGGGAAGAGAAAAATGTTGGTGTGAAGCACGGCCCATTAATTGAAATGCCTCAGGTTCAGGTTCGGGAAACTAGGTGGTATTCCCGCAGCACTGGAGAGAGAACCTGGGTTCCCAGTGAGTCCCCTGACCGAGCAGACTCTGGCTCTACCCCTTTCAAGGCCTCGATGAGAAGAGTTTGTTCCCAGGCTGAAGCTCCTGAGTGCGTAGGTGGGCAGCCGCAGGTATAGTGAAGTCCCACACCCCAGCTTGACAGATGGAGCTCCGGAGGTACCCCCTCCTTCTCTGAGGTGTGAACAAGGCCAGGCCACCCTGAAGACCGAGGACAGGGTGAGTTTTCAGGCCTGTGTCCATATCAGTCAAACTGCAATTATCCTCTGGTCAGAAGTCTTTAAGAAAGGCAAACAGCTCAGCCTGCTTTCCCCCAAACTTTCCTGGAACTCTCACACTCATTCCCCATGTCTTAATATAAATGTCCTCAAAGCCTTCTTCTCTCACCTCCACTCTGTCCTTGGGGCAGATTTGGGTACGACTTCCTGTTACATACTCTTATAACACTCTCTAATTCGTGCTGTGGTATATAACCATTGCAATTAAGCAATTCCTTTACCTATTGCAATATTCCTTTAACACTGAGCTATTCTTTTAACAATTCCTCTAACTGAAGTGCAAATCAAAACTACAATGAGGTATCACTTCACATGAGTCAGAATGGTTATCAAGAAAAAAAAATCTACAAACCATATATGCTGGGGAGGGTGTGGAGAGAAGTTGGTGCAACAAGGCACCAACCTTGCGTTGTTGGTGGAAATGTAGATTGATGCGATCACTGTGGAGAACAGTATGGAGATTCCTTAAAAAACTAGGAATAAAACAATCCCACTATTGGGCATATACCCTGAGAAAATCATAACTGAAAAAGACACATGTACCCCAGTGTCCATTGCAGCACTATTTACAATAGCTGGGACATGGAAGCAACCTAGATGTCCATCGACAGAAGAATAGATAAAGAAGCTGTGGTGTGTATATACAATGGGATTTTACTCAGCCATACAAAGGAACACATTTGAGTCAGTCTAATGAGGTGAATGAACCTAGAGCCTGTTATACAGAGTGAAGTAAGTCAGAAAGAGAAAAGCAAATATCATATATTAACACATACATATGGAATCTTGGTGATGGACAGGGAGGCCTGGTGTGCTGCGATTCATGGGGTCGCAAAGAGTCAGACACGACTGAGCGACTGAACTGAACTGAACTGATGGAATCTAGAAAGATGGTACTGATGAATCTATTTGCAGGGCAGCAGTGGAGATGCTGACATACGGAGCAGGCTTGTGGACACAGTGGGGGAAGGAGAGGGAGGGACGAATTGAAAGAGTAACACTGAAACACATACATTATCGTAAGTAAAGTAGACAGCCAGGGGGAGTTTGCTGTATAGCACAAGGAGCTCAGACCCCGTGCTCTGTGACAACCTAGAGGGGTCTGATGGGGTGGGGTTTGGGAGGGAGATTCAAGAGGGAGGGGACATATGTATACCTATGGCTGATTCATGTTGATATATGACAGAAATTAATATAATACTGTAAAGCAATTATCCTCCAATTTAAAACAAAAATTCTGAAGACTAAGAAACAAGAAAGAATTCCTCTAACTATTGTAATTAAATCATTCCTTTAATTATGGCATAATATTGATCTTTTTCCCATATATGATCAAATCTGTGTGGGCAAAGACTATGGCTCTCTTCATATCCTTGTATTTCCTAGGATGGCGCCGGGCATATTGTATAAACTCCATAAATAGAGGCTGAATGAGTTCGTGAATTAACCAAGGGAAAACCTCCTGGGGAAGGCAGATAGACATGGAACACTATGTGTTTAGAGGAATCCCAGAATTGTCCTGGAGATCAGCCACTCTTGTTGGATTACCTGCATCAGGCCTGCCCTCCCCACACTGCTATTTAAGAGCTAACAACACTGTTAGATAATATTTCAGCTGGATTCAGTGTGGACAATCCAGTTTGATTGTTTTTAGGAATTTGCTGAGCATTTGCTATGTTCCCAACCTGGTGCTTGCCTGGAAAATCCCATGGACAGAGGAGCCTAGTAGGCTGCAGTCCATGGGGTCGCTAAGAATCGGGCACAGCTGAGTGACTTCACTTTCACTTTTCACTTTCATGCATTGGAGAAGGAAACAGCAGCCCACTCCAGTGTTCTTGCCTGGAGAATCCCAGGGACAACAGAACCTGGTGGGCTGCCGTCTCTGGGGTCGCACAGAGTCGGACACGACTGAAGCGACTTAGCAGCAGCAGCAGCAACCTGGTGCTCAATTGCAGAGATGTCAGTTTCCCTGTCAACCCTGAGCTAAGATTTCCTGAGGGAGCACAGTACAGCTCAGAAATGGGTTCCATGGACCAGAGTCTACAGGCTCTGGGATCTGGACGTGCAAGTGTTAACATACATTGCTTTTCTGATTCTCAACAAAAGACTGCTGCTTTCTCTTTCAAGTTCACAGGTCTCTGGCCTTTCCCTGTCCCTCAGGACCTGGTAGAGCCCTGCTGCATGCAAATGACCAACTGGGGTTCCTCTCTGCTCTGACCTGCACACACTGCCTGCTGCCAAGGGGAGGGGACCCGACTTCCCGGAATAACTGGGGAGGCTTGAGGCAGCTTCCTGGGTTCCTACTGGCCAGGCTTTGAACTCGCCAATCCTTCTTGTTGCTTTGGGATGTTTTCACTTTCTCTTCCCCCAGGGAACAGTCTGCCTTCAAGACCGTTGTACTATGTGCCAACGTGAGGGTCTAGAGGAGACAAGATTAATTGCTCTCCAGTCAGAAAAAGGAAAAGTGGTACATTTTTATGTTTAGAAAAAGATGAGCTGGTGAAATAGAGCCAGGACGTTTTGCCCAGCCTTTTATTTTGGAAAAGAAAATACCTAGAGCAGTCAGACAAAAAGCTCATTTTCTAAGGCGCCTCTTTGCTTAGGGTTTGATTCAGAATCTCAAATGCCTCTGCCTTGCAGACAAGCAAGAACTGTGTTGGAAGCAGGGCATGTGGACAGAGATCCCGCTCTTTCCACTCACTTTCTGACCTTAGGCTAATCGCTGAGTAATTCTTTAAGATGGGAACGCAATCACCACCCTACCGAAAGGGATAACGTGAGGTGGACACGTTAGTATGAAATGAGGTGTTGACAGAAACAGGCGTTGCCAGTGGAAAAGATGCATCCGTGCCAGGCATTCACACTGCTCGTAGCCACTCCAGTTTTCACCCACTAATTTTGTTCTCACTGGCATAACACCAGAGATAACTACAGAGCTTAAGTATACACAGAGACCTGATTCATAGAATTTCCTAACCAAAGTAGGCCTTAACTCCTGCATCTCCTGCTACAAATGTGGACACACGGATGGAAGCTGAGGATCAAGAATGCACATATACTGAGGGCTGATGGTGTACCAAGCCGGGCTAGAGCCCTCCCACCTGCGGCAACCCATCAGCTCAGCAAAGCTGCCCCCACCATGGCGATATTACAACCACCACCTCTACTTTATAGAGGAGTGAGCTGAGGTCAAGGAAGCCCCCTGCAAGGTCACACTGCAGCATGCTATGGTCTAAACCCAGGAGCCCACTCTGTCCACTATGACAGTTCATTGCTACCCAGAAATTGAGTTCCCAGGGAGCTAAGGACAACTGGACCAAGATAACTCAGCTGTTAGGGCTCAAAACCAGGTCCACAGTCCAGGTGTCTGTCTATATATACAGATGGAAATAAAAGGTAGGGCTCAAATCCTAGCTGGACACGTGGCCATGGGAAGGACCTCGGGCAAGTCATTAGCTTACCATTGGATTTGGTTTTTTCATTGATGTAAATTTGTCATAAAATAGGCTCACTGTTTAGCGTGAGCATTAGATGAAATAATATATGTACAGCACTCAGAAGGGCCCTGGATGTAGCTGCTCAATAAATGGGAGCCATCCTGACGCTGGGAAAGATCAAAGGCAGGAGGAGAAGGGGAGACAGAGTTGGATGGCATCACCGACTCAATGGACGTGAGTTTGAGCAAACTGGGAAACAGTGGAGGACAGAGAAGCCTGGGGTGCTGCAGTCTGTGGGGTCATGAAGAGTCAGACACTGAGCGACTGCACAACAGCAACAAAATGGACGAGGAACCAAATGAGACACATACTCTTCCCTCCTCTGGTCCTGGCAGGACGCCTTGAGCTATCTGCTCGTTTCAGCCTCTGGGTTCAGCCCCTGATGGCTGAACAGCTAAGCTGTTCAGCCCCTTAGATGGGCTTAGACAGCCACGTCTGGGTGGCCCATTGGCTGCCAGCCCCCAAGGTTCCAGGCCAGGGAAGTAGCTGAGTGCTTTCTGCTCCCAGGGGAGCTCCGGAATCATGTAAACTTCTGCAACTGCTGCTGCCGACTCAAATCTCTCTCCTTCTGTTAACAACCCAACAGATATCTTGTCTGTGTTTGATAAATAAGCTTCTCTATTTATTCAGGGGAGTGAATTTGTAGCTATTATGATTCAAATGACATTGACATGATATTTTCTATCCTTTCCGCCCCCACCTGACATTATATCAGGAAAAAAAAAATCCATAGGAAAAGAAAAACAAACAAAAACTCACAAAAACCCAAAGCAATTAATCTGCATATTGGTCCATGAAATAAAGAAATGCATAAGCCAACTCTCTTTTGGGGTGGAGGTAAGGGAACTGATAAATAATTTAGAAACTGCTTCCTAGTTGCCCGAGATGCAGCTGGCATGTGCTAATAGGAGGCACATGCTGCATTCATTAGGCACGGAGCACCGTTTTAATTTTTCCACCATTAACAGAATCTGCGAGTGGGGCTATGCACAGAGTCAGATCCCAGGATGTCAATCAACCGACTCCCCGGTGCTGGCTCCGTCATATGGGGTGTTACCTCTCATTAGGTTGCCTGAGTCAGCCAGTCAATCAGACGTGGCTGAGCAGACGGGCAAGAAGGGGAGGTGGGCACCCACCGGCGTCAGCGGCAGCCCTGCGTCTGGAGGCCCTGGTGTTGCACGCCTGCCCTGCCTGCTGGATCAGTTTAGACTCGCCCATTCTCAGTCCTTTCCCCAACCGTGCTCGTCCGGAGCTGCCCCAGTACACTCCATGATGTGACGTTTCGGATGTCGACGATACACTAGACTCTTCTCAAACATCTAGTCCCCTAGACAGGGAACATAGGAGAACCTGTCATCAGAAGTCTTCCCGGCCCATGTTTTCTAGACCTAAGTGGACTTGTGGGGCTGCTCTGAGTCAGAGGCGTGGGCCTGCCAGGTCACCTGGTCGCATGGCTTTCAACATTTGACAGTGACCTAAAATAGCAAATTCATTTTATATCACAATACCCCCCTGCATATACACACCCCCCGCACAACATTGAAATAAAATGTTCATAAAATATCCATACATTATGTCATGTACTTTGATCACTTTTTTTAAGCACAGGCGGAAGCCACTAAAATATTTAATAACCTCTAAGGGTTGCAGGGGCTTCCCAGGTGGTGCTACTGGCAAAGAACCCACCTTCCAATGCAGGAGATATAAGAGACATGGGTTTGATCCCTGGGTAGGGAAGATCCCCAGAAGGAGAAAACAGCAACCTACTCCAGTGTTCTTGCCTAGAGAATCCCATGAACAGAAGAGCCTGGCGGGCTACAGTCCATAGGGTCACAAAGAGTCCGATACAACTGAAGCGACTTACTATGCAGACAGTGGACTGAAGCCTGAAGCCTGCAGTTTGAATAACAACTAACTTAGTCCAACAATGAAGTATCTTGGGTTGATGTTGTTGTTTAGTCGCTAAGTCATGTCTGACTTTCTGTGACCCCATGGATTGTAGCCCACCAGGTTCCTCTGTCCATGGGATTTCCAGGGAAGAATACTGGAGTGGGTTGCTGTTTCCTCCTCCAGGGGATCATCCTGATCCAGGGATTGAACCCACGTCTCCTGCCTGGCAGTCGGATTCTTTACCTTCTGAGGCACCTAGGGAGTCCTTCATTCCTACAACATTTCCTTATTCTGAATTCCACCTTGGTTGACTGATGAGAACAAGCAGAACTGCAATGCAGGAGATTCAGGTTCAATCCCTGGGTCAGGAAGATCCCTTGGAGAAGGGAATGGCAACTCACTCCATTATTCTTGCCTGGAGAATCCCATGGACAGAGGAGCCTGGAACTGCAGCCAGAGAAGGCACTGACCTCAAGGAAACGTGCATACACCTGGGGGAACTCCAGAGTGGCCAGTTCAGATCTGCTCTGCCCTGGAGTTCTTTCTAAGTGCAGCTGGATTCCTTGGTTGTTGGCAGGGCAGCTGGGCTGACAGGTCCAAGTGCTCCAGGTGGCCAGGCTCTGACTGCTCCTGACTTGTAGTGGGAACAGGAAGATGCTTACGCATCTCGGGGGAACGGGGCTGCCGAGGACAAGCTTGTCAAGAGGCAGCTTCTCTGATCCTGCCTCCCCTTCCCCAGGACTCTCTGCTACTCCCTCCCGCCCTGCATCCCCACCCTGTGCCTTTCCTCCTATTGCTCCTCTTGAGTCCTCACCTTTTCCCTTCCCTATCTTTTCTTTACCGATAAGTATAGATAAAAAAAAATTCCTTGTTCATCACCACAATCTGTTAAAGCAAGTTCTCATAGTCCCTATAGGCCAGAAACTTGTGTCGGGTTGAAAATCATGTATGTTGTGTGTGTGTGTGTGTGTGTGGTGTGTATGTGTGTGTAGTATGTGTAGTGTGTGTGTGTGTGTGTGTGTGATATGTGTGTGGTGCACGTGTGTGTGGTATGTGTGTCTGTATGTGTGTGTGTGATATGTGTGTGGTGCACGTGTGTGTGGTATGTGTGTCTGTATGTGTGTGGTATGTGTTTGTGTATGTGTGTGATGTGTGTGTGTGTGGTATATGTGTGATATGTGTGTCTGTGTGTGTATGTCTCTGTGTGTGTGTGTGCAGTGTGTGTATACTTCTGTGTGTGTGTGGTGGGTGTGTCTGTGTATGTGCATGTGTAGTGCGTCCATGTGTGTGTGGGGTGTGGGGGTGTGTGTGTTTGTGTGGTGAATGTGTCTGTTTGTGTGTGGGGTGTGTGTGTGTGTGGCATGTATGTGGTGTACCTGTGTGTGTGTGTGTGAATGTGTGTGTGTGGTACGTGTGTCTCTCTGTGTGTATGGTGTGTCTGTATGTGTTTGTGTATGTGTGTGATGCATGTGTGTGTGTAGTGTGTATGTGTGTGTGTGGTATGTGTGTGATGCAAATGTATGTAGTATGTGTGGTGTATGTGTGTGTGTGGTGCATATGTGTATATGTATGTGTGTGGTGTGTTTGTATGTGTGTGGTATGTGTTTGTGTGTATGTGATACGTGCGTGTGTGTAATGTATGTGTATGTAGTATGTGTGGTGTGTGTGTGTGATGTGTGTGTGGTGCATATGTGTGTATGTATGTGTGTGGTGTGTCTGTAAGTGTGTGGTATGTGTTTGTGTGTATATGTGATACATGTGTGTGTTTGTGTGTGTGGTATGTGTATGGTGTGTGTGTGTGGTGCATGTGTGTGGTATATGTGTGATATGTGTGTCTGTGTGTGTGGTGTACATGTATCTGTGTGTGTATGTCTCTGTGTGTGTGTTTGTGCAGTGTGTGTATACTTCTGTGTGTGTGTGTGGTGGGTGTGTCTGTGTATGTGTAGTGCATCCATGTGTGTGAGGGGTGTGTGTTTGTGTATGTGTGGTGAATGTGTCTGTATGTGTGTGTGTGGTGTGTGTGTGTGTGTGTGTGTCATGAAGCAGAGTCAGCCAACCTCTGTGTCTCCTGCAGGACATGTTGTGAAAGCACAGCGTCCAAGAGGAGTGAGTCTACGAATGCCCAGCACTAAGAGAATAGTTTAACAGGAAAGAAGAAATTATTGCTTTGTGATTCTGCTTTCAGAAAAGCTGTCTCCTTTCTAAACATATTAGTTTCACACTTGACTCTATTGCTCTATCAGCAACTGTAGTGATTTGGAGCCATGATACACTCAGCACCCAATTTCCATGGAGAAGAGGGAATTTGTAGACGTAGTCACCGAGGGGTTAGCAGAGCTGTGAATTTAAGTGGCACTTTCCTTGTTGAAAGCACATTATAAGCATTAACTAATTGTGCTGCGTGACATCTGAGAAACAGAGGGACAGAGAGAAGGAGAGAGAGCAGGTCTCCTGGGGCCCAGCCTCTGGAAGAGCCAGCCCAGGCCTGCACGGCTCCAGGGCAGGGTGGGTTTCCAAGATCTGAAATTAAGATTCAGTTGTCACTTTCCCCAAACCTTCACAGCTCCTTAAATCTTTTGCCAACTGCACTGTTCGTCCTAGGGCTGTGGCTTAAATGTGCAGCAGGTAAGTTTCCTCAGTTATAAAGCAAAGACACTCACAGCACCCACTGTGATGATTGCTCTAAGAATTAACTGAGATACAGTGTGCACAGGCCTGGCCTTTAGAAGTATTTAATCAATCAAGACTGTGTTATCAGCTTGGAAAACACTCCCACTTGTTCACACATCTTTCTCTGACTTCCCCCTCCTGTCCTTTCTCCCTTACGTTCTCCCCTGGGTTCCATTCATGGGCAGAATCCTTGGCTGCCAATCACCTGGAATATCAGTGGAATTGGAGGGATGTCGGGGGGAGAGATCAAATGCCTGGTCCCCGGTGTCTATGTCTCTGCTGAATGTGCCAGAGGTGATGGCTTTGGGCAAAAGCTTCTAGGAGCCTGATAGACACACACCCTGCCTGCTTGAAAACCCTGCCGGGTGACATCTGTTGGTTAAGAGCAACCATTAGGCCACCCTGTTAGGCTCTGGAGGATAGACAAGGGCTTTGTGATACGAAGGATGGCCAGGGGACCACCTCAAACCATTTCTACCCACCTCGGTACAATTCCTCATACACGGACTTGCAGATACAGGCATTGTGGGTTCCGTCGGTTAGTTCAGTTGCTCAGTCATGTCTGACTCTTTGTGACCCCATGGACTGCAGCACGCCAGGCTTCCTTGTCCATCACCAACTCCCGGAGCTTACGCAAACTCATGTCCATCGAGTCAGTGATGCCATCCAACCATCTCATCCTCTGTCGTTCCCTTCTCCTCCCACCTTCAGTCTTTCAATGTGAGTCATTTCTTCACATCAGGTGGCCAAAATATTGGAGTTTCAGCTTCATTTCAGCAACATTGTGAGTTGCTGTAGTGCATTTAGATTTGCGTACCTCATCCTGTCTGTGTGTGTTAACTAGATTTGGGTTTGGAATTCTGAGAAAGAGAAGACAGTGTTGACTGTAGACCTGAATACGTTATTGACTTTCCATCAGATGTTGGGCTCTGCTCTGTGAAAATATATCACCCATGGAACCTTGGATTAATACATAGGTCTTCAGGGTTGGGGCTTCCCTGGTGGCTCAGACAGTAAAGAATCCACCTGCCAATGTAGGAGACCCAGGTTCGATCCCTGGGTCGGGAAGATCCCTTGGATAAGGGAATGGCAACCCACTCTGGTATTCCTGCCTGGAGAATTTCATGGACAGAGGAACCCAGCAGGCTACAGTCCATGGGGGTAGCAAAGAATTGGACACAACCGAGTGACTAACACTTTGACTTTTCACTCAAAGGCTTAGGCCTCAGGACCCGGGAACCATGGATCTCACACATGACATGGATTTTGATTGTAAACAAAACAAGCTGCACTAAGCTGGCAAAGCGGGTGAGGTTGCAGGCATGGCTGTCTCCTGGCGGGCATAGCCTCCTTCATGGCTCCGGGCTCCTGCGGGTCTATTATTCCCAGTGCAGGGCCAGCTGGAGTTTTCTTGGAGTCTCATCTGATTCAGAATCTATCCTTTCCCCTTCCAGTCTGAATGCAGAGAAAGCCCAGGCTTCAGTTGAAGCAGTAACTCTGCCCGGAAACCATCATCCAGGGGGTGACGATCCAGCAGGCCACCCATTTGTGGGGCCGTCTGTTTGCAGTTCATCCCAGAGCAGCTCAACCTCGGCATCCAGCTGGGATGTATTCAAGGAACACAAACGCATTTATCAGCCAAGCAAAGCCCAATTAGGAAGATGATACCACCATGCATTAATTGCCTAACATACATTGAGGCCAAAGATAAGTCGTTCCGGGGTCATTCATATTTGGGATGTAGCCACTGTTGGGGAAGAGTGGGGGCTGGCCGGACCTAGAGTAGCATATGGGTGTCTGAGTGTGTCGTTTCCTTCCGTATTTTAATACCACTCATCCCTGAGTCCAAGTTGTAGAAACAATGGGTTAAAATGACAATTGGAGGAGCTTCTCTGGTGGCTCAGTGATAAAGAATCCGCCTGCCAATGCAGGAGACGTGGGTTCGATCCCTGGTCTAGGAAGATCCCACATGCCACGGAGCAACTAAACCCATGTACCACAGCCACTGAGCCTGCAGTGCTCATGCAGAGCCCATGAGCTGCAACCCCTGAAGCCCACGAACCCTAGAGTCCGTGTCCCACAACAAAAGAAGCCACTGCAATGAGAACCTGGAGCACCACAGCTAGAGAGACGCCCCCGATCACCACAATTAGAGAAAAGCCTGCACAGCAACAAAGACCCAGCACAGCCAAAAATAAATAACTAAACAAAATTATTTTTTAAAAAATGACAATTGGAGTTCTCGTCCAAGAATCTAGCAACCCAGTATGATGTGTTCTCAAGAGGCTTGAGATTTTTAGGAAAAGCAAGTAAATTGTTCAACCAACTTTTAAAGCATGACTCGTGGCCACCCTTGGCCCTGGGAGCCCTGGATGGACATCGATAGTGAAAGCCTGCCAGAGTCTTTGCCAGAACATGGTTCTCAGCTGCCAACGGGGCATCTTGGCCCCTTGGAGGGCACAACTGGTCCCAGGATTCCATCTAAAGACATCCTGATTTGTGAGCCTGTCTGTGGTGTCACAGTGTCTGAGTCTGCAGGACTTTAGCCAAACTGGCAGCAGCAGAGGGGAGGTGAGGAAAAGAGAGAAAAGAGCCGGGGGAGTTAGGAAGAGAGAAGGAAACCCAAAAAGCGAGGCTGGTGTTAGAGAGCGGCAAAGTCTGCATGCAGTTTCAGCGTTTACTCCTAGGAAACACTCTGCTCAGCTTGGGGACAGCTACCAGCAAGAGTGGATTTAGTGACAGATTTATCACATGCTCGAAGATTTGATGCTTTCAAACTGTGGTGCTGGAGAAGACTCTTGAAAGTCCCTTGGGCAGCAAGCAGATCAAACCAGTCAATCCTAAAGGAAATCAACCCTGAACATGCATTGGAAGGACTGATGCTGAAACTCAAGCTCCAGTACTTTGGCCACCTGATGTGAAGAACCGATTCATTGGAAAAGACCCTGATGCTGGGAAAGATTGAGGGCAGGAGAAGAAGTGGGCAACAGAGGATGAGATAGTCAGATGGCATCATTCACTCAATGGACATGAGTTTGAGCAAAGTCTGGGAGATAGTGAAGGACAGGGAAGCCTGGCCTACTGCAGTCCATGGGGTCACAGAGAGTCGGACATGACTAAACAACTGAAGAGCAACCACCACCCCCAACTTCTTGTTGGTTGCTGCAGACACTGAGAGAGACGGTGTCCCTCCTCTACATTAATTCCAAAGTTTCTGGCCCTGTGTGGTATTTGCATGTTCCTGTTCTCAGGAGGCATCCACACCCAGACTGGGGCCGCAGGACCAGCTGGAATCAAGGACCAGCTTCTGTCCTCCTGACTTGCTAGTCCTAGCCGCCTTCCTCATGCTCAGCATTGCTCTCACCAAAGTCTCTGGATGGAGGGAACACTGTGTCCTAGAGTGGCAGAAGGGAAACTGCCTAGAAAGCCAAGCATCACATAAACAGCATTTAAAACACAGGAGCTGTTACTTTAATTACAGCAGGTGCTGCTTTATCACCACAGTGTTTCTCACACATTCGTCAGCAACGTGGTGATAAATCCATCCCTGAAAGCCAGAAGCTACCACCGCCACCGCCTCCAGGCTCCATCCTCTCCTCCTGGCTTGCAACTGCACACACCTCCAGAGTCCAAGTCAGGCTGGGACTGAGCCTGAGAATCAGGCTGATGCCCCGGTGTTAGGGAAAAGGTCAGAGAGGAGAATATTTATAACGGTCAGGTTTGCAGGTTGATGGTAACTGACATATTGGTGTGTTGGGTTGTTTTTCAGATACTGACTATTAACACCTCTGACATTAATGATAGCAACAATCGCCATACTACATGTGGATGGACCTAAAGATGATCATACTAAGTCAGACAAAGGCAAGTATCATACAATATCACTCATATTTTAAATGATACAAATGAACTTCTTTAGAAGGACCAGGTGGCATTACTGGTAAAGAACCTGCCTGCCAATGTAGGAGATGTAAGAGTCCAGCGTTTGATCCCTGGGTTGGGAAGATCCCTGGAAGAGGAAATGGCAACCCCCTCCAGTGTTTTTACCTGGACAATTCCATGGACAGAGCAGCCTGGAAGGCTACGGTACATGGGATTGCAAAGAGTCGAACAGGACTGAGCATGGCACACACACATGCTTTTACAAAAGAGAAACAGACTCACAGAATTCAAAAATAAACTTATGGTCACCAAAGGGGAAACATGATGGGGAGGGATAAACCAGGTTGGGTTTAACACACACACTCTACTATATATCAGACAGATAACCAAGAAAGACCTACTGCATAGTGCATGGAACTCTACTCAGTATTCTATAATAACCTATATTCGAAAACTGAAAATCAGTAGATGTGTATACTATGCATAGCTGAATCACCTTGCTATATACCTGAAACTAACACAACATTGTAAATGAGCTCTATTCCAATACAATGTTTTAAAAAAGGAAATGATGAAAGTAACGGGTGATGATAGATTATCTATTCACCAGTTTAGGTATGGAGATACTATGGCTTTGTTTCCTTTGATTATATAATAAATTCTTAATTTTGTAAAAAAAAAAATAATAAATAAATAAATAAAACATAGAGACTCCCCTGGCTCTCCAGTGGTTAGGAATTTGTGCTTTCACTGGGCCTAGATGCCCAGCATGTGGATTTCATTTCTGGTTTGGGAGCTAAGATCCCACAAGCCACATAATGGTGCAGTCAAAAAAGAAATATATATATTTAATAACGACATATTTTAGCAGTTGTTATTTACTAAATACTTTGCACCTTCCTAGTACACTGGTCCCGGAGAAGGCAATGGCACCCCACTCCAGTGTTCTTGCCTGGAAAATCCCATGGATGGAGGAGTCTGGTAGGCTTCAGTCCATGGGGTTGCTAAGAGTCGGACACGACTGAGCAACTTCACTTTCATGCATTGGAGAAGGAAATGGCAACCCACTCCAGAATTCTTGCCTGGAGAATCCCAGGGACGGGGGAGTCTGGTGGGCTGCCGTGTATGGGGTCACACAGAGTCGGACACGACTGAAGCGACTTAGCAGCAGCAGCAGCAGCAGCAGCAGTACACTGGTCCTCAGTGTTTAGTCTTCAGCAACCACTCAACAGGGTACAGATGACTGTAACTTTCTGCTGCAGAAACTGAGGCTAAGCCTTCCACCCAAGGTCACAGTCAAGGGGCAGACCCAGGGTTCCAACCCTTCCCCTGTGCCCCCTGCTGTGGTTGACACCTGCTCCCTGCCAAGTCCCCTGGAGCAGCACCCACCCTTCCAGGGATGCTGGCGTGCACAGCTGGTGGCACCAGTTGGAGGGACACTGGAAAGCGTGTCAGGAGCAGGGCTCGGACTGAGGACAGGAGGATGATGCCAGGAAGGCTCTCACACCCTTGTCATCTTTTTCCAGGTGGGAATGTTGCAGCCAGAAGAGGTGAACTCAGAGACCTCAAGGAAAACCTGGGCCTAGATTCCAGTTCTTGAAGGCTGTATTTCTCGACTGTATTTGAAGAGGATGCACAGAAATTGTGTTTGAACCTTTGAAATAGTGACAGCTTCTTCTGACCCACACCCGCTCCTCAGGAGGAAGCCGGTGGCCCTTTGTAATTCAGGGTGAAACTTTGATGCCCTCAGGGTGTGGTGAGAAGGCAGGAAGCTTCAAGCCACAGGCTGTCCACCCTCAGAAGAGGACCATGCTGCTGGCAGGGCCCTAGGACAGCTGTCTGCTGCTGGGGAGGAGGGACCTGCTTGGAGTTTGCCTTGGTGCAGGATGAAAAGCAGCAGTTACACCACGGAAAAAAGAACTCAGGGAAAAGGAACGCAGAATTCACATGGCCATCTTCCATCCTTCCTCCCGGCTGAACCTAGCTCCCCACTCTAAGCCCACTGTTTATCCCATTTCCTCTGATGCCTCTATTTCATTGTTTTTTTTTTTTAAGTGAAGTATAAATTACCTACAGTAAAATTCACCATTCTCACTATATATAGTTCTACATTATTTTTTTAGTTCTACATATTTTACTGAACATAGTCATGTCATCACCACTGTAATCAAGTTATGGGTTTTTTTTCTATCACCTACAAAGTTCCCGCACGCTCCTGTATAGTCAGTTTCTCCCCCAAGGCCAGCCTGTTTTCTGTCACTACAGTTTTGCCATTTCAAGGATGTTATGTGAATGGAATCACACAGTCTTTAGCTTTTGGGGTCTAGCCCCTTTGATTTAGCAAAAGTATTCCTGGTTCAGCCATGGTGATCTGTGTATCAGAAGTCCCTCATTATTGTTATTATTATTATTATTATTATTACTGCTGAGTAGTATTCCATTGTGTGCATGTACTTTACTGTTTTATCTGCTCACCAGCTGAAAGATATTTGGGCTGTTGCCAGCTTGGGGAAATTATTAAAGAGCTGTTACAGATATTCACATGTGGTTGTGCTTGCTGGGGTACAAGGTAAGGGGATATTAACTTGAACCTCTCTGTATTTGATCTCTCACATCTCTTAAGGTCAGTTGTATAGAGACTTTCCTTTAGTTCTTTTCTAATCTGCTTTTAACCAACAAAAAATTGTTGATACAGTAGGTACTGGGCATTATGCTAACACTGAAGCTGCAAAGATGCATGAGATGTTTCTCCAGGATGTGTACATGATCCCAAATTGCTGACTCAGTAGTAGATGCTCTATCGCAGCAAGGAGGTGGAACTGAAATTCACCAGCCAACTCAGGTCATCTTGGGACAGGGTTGGCTATAAGCAACCAGCACATTGATTGCATATAAGAAATAACACCACAGGAATCATTTCTCGGTCTTCCCAGGTGGCTCAGTGGTAAAGAATCCACTGCTAATCCACTGCCAAAGAATCTCCTGCCAATGCAGGGGACATGGGTCTGAT
The DNA here is from genome assembly GCF_032452875.1 of Bos javanicus. Taxonomy (NCBI): domain Eukaryota; kingdom Metazoa; phylum Chordata; class Mammalia; order Artiodactyla; family Bovidae; genus Bos; species Bos javanicus. The sequence continues at coordinate 35,849,903 of NC_083896.1, forward strand.
CCCAGGGTTGGGAAGATCCCGCGGAGTAGGAAATGGCAACCCTCTCCAGTATTCTTGTCTGAGAAATCTCAGGGACAGAGGAACCTGCTGGGCTATAGTTGCAAAAGAGTCGGATACAACTTAGCTACTAAACCACCATCAGAAACTTGCAGACACACCCGTAGATTCTGGCTTACAGGCAACCCATCACTCAGATGTGTAGCAAGGGGATGTTTTTCCAACCCACACCCTCATCTTCACAATTTCCCTCATACTTGAAAACATCCAGAGGAAAGAATATAAAATAGTGGAAGAACAGAAATATTTTGTACTGACAATTCTATGTGTACAAGCTTTCCAAAAGGCATTGTATTTCCAATATTTCCAGAATGTAAGGTCATCTTGTTCAGCTTCTTGATAGCCAGAGTTCCTCTGCAACATCACTGCTCAGCCAATGGCTGCATTTTCCCAGTGATGTCAGCCCACCGTGCTGATGGGCTACTGGTATCAAGCACTGGATCTGGAGTAAGACGTGCTTAATATGCCTGCATGAGTTGTTAGAGCATTTGCTGACATTATCATCATCATCAATATTATCATCATTATTATGATTTCACCTATAGACAATCTGGAGCCTAGAATTTCCATTTTTGTATTAAGCCAAAATTAGTACTTCATCCATTGATCTTACATTTGGCTTGGGGGTTGGGGCATTCAAAATAAATAGAATTTATATGAGACATTTCAAAGTCTGTGGAGACAAACTCTGTGCCTTTGAACTCAGCCTTCTGTAAAGTGAAAGTGAAAGTGTTAGTTGCTCAGTCCTGTCAGACTCTTTGAGATCCCATGGTCTGTAGCCCTCCAGGCTCCTCTGTCCATGGGATTCTCCAGGCAAGAATACCAGAGTGGGTTGCCATTGCCTTCCCCAGGAGATCTTTCTGATCCAGGGATCAAACCCAGGTTTCCCACATTGCAGGCAGATTCTTTACCGTCTGCCACCAGGGACTCCCTCGGTTCCTTTTGTAACTCTACCTAAGAATCATGAGATGTGTTATCCAGCCTATTCATCATCAAAGCCACTTGGCTATAATTCTGTTTGCCTGAATCCCTAACTGCTTATAATGCTGCAAATGCAGTTTGTTCTGGGTCCTATTGGTTTATGAATGCTATCTCATATATCAGCTTCTGGGGAAGTTACATTGCACTAATGTCATGTCATGCTTTCTAGCAACTAACATTCCTAAACATTTTTTTTTAAAGTTCTGCTACTCACTGTTTCTTCTTTGTATTGCTTTGAGATTAGTGTTCCAGTTTTTCCAAAACCTAGCCCACTTCCTGAGCTTGTCAAGATCCTGTGAAACTCAGTTCTGTCATGCTATTAACTCTCCATCCTGGCTTTGAATTAGGCGAAGGTGTGACCTGTGTGCCTGCTGCTTCTTCATTTAATGCTGATAAAAACGTCAGACGGGACAGGGTCAAAGACAACGATGTCCCCCGGGCTGACACTGATCCGTTACTCAGAACATCATGGAGTCCAAATCCATCCACCACTTGGGAACCTCATGAGGACCCCAGGAAATGCCATGCTTACGTGTGAAAAGTGATGTCTACCAAATTCCCCAAGTAGAGTGTTATAAAAAGGAAATGAGATTGGGCTGCTAGGACTTTGTGGCAGTGAACCAGTGCTTCCTTCTAGTGAGTACAATTTCCTTTCTAAGTGCTCACAGTCATCCTAGGAATACTTTTCTCCTATAGTCTTTATTATTAAAAGTGGACACTGCATAGCTGTGGATGCTCTGAACATTCAGAATAAATATGGCTCATTTCCTGTTCTCAACAGCCATTAGGTGGACCTACGATTCAGGCCTTCAGTGATGTGTGTGTGAATAAAACTACAAGATAATTTCAAACATTTTTAGGAGCCACACACCTTTTCAGAACCTGCAGAAGGCATGGGAGAATCTCACCTGCCTGGTTGGCAGCCCTGCTGGTGAGTGTAAGGAGCCCATGGCCCTGATCTCAGAAGCAGCTATCTGGTCATCTCGGATGGCCCACCCGATGTCTACCCCTCCTTTTTGCAGGATGCTGATGCATGATGCCATGCTGGTAGTCAACCATGTGTGCATTCTCCCACACAGCCAGACCAGATGCACAGAGAGAAGAAGTGCCACCTTCTCCAGGGAAGCTGCATGATGGACATGTTTGAAAGAAGTCACACTCCAGCTCCGAGGCAGGGTTCTCAAGGTGTTTTTCCTGAACTAGAAGCCCCAATATCAATGGGAGCTTGTTAAAAATTCAAACTCCTGGGTCTCTTCAACCTACAGAATCCAAAACTCAGGGGTGGGGCCCAGGGTTCTGTTTTCTAATAACCCACCAAGTGATCTGGGAGAAAAAAAAAAATTGAGAACCACTGTTCTAGCATTTGACATCTAGTCAAGACAGCCCTGGGAAGGGGGAGCCTGAGATTGGTAATAACTCTCAAAATTCAGTTCAGCAAACACGTCTGGCTTGGCTATTCCAGGTAACGTGCCAGGTGCAGAGGTGGGGTGGAAGGTGAGTAATGCATAAGGCACAGCCCCTTTCCTTAAGCTGCTAACAATGTCCACAGCAGCAACAGTGGAAACGATAACATGTAAAGTATCAAAAAAAAAAAAAATTCTATAAGGTATTAAAGGAGAAAGTGAATCAGCCAGATTGAGGAGGAGAGGATGAGAGGAAAGTTTCTTGGTGTTCGATTCATGGAGGGAATGGCTTTTGAGATGTGCCTGGAAGGAGGGCTGGGGCTCTGGTCAGCAGAGCTTGGGGAAGGAACTCCCCAGGGATGTTGAGACAGGCTTTCCTTCTGTGTCTCCACAAATACATCTCCCGTGGGCCTTCATCAAATTATGCAAATCTAGATGTCTTCGCCTGTCCTCCAGGAAGGCTCTCGCCAGACCCTGGCTGACCTTGACATGGCCAACCTCAACTCCTCTCCCTAGTTCCTGGCTGGCTCCCCCTGCCAGCTGCGCTGAGTACAGCTGATCCATCCCTGGTGGGACCTTCCCAGTCCAAGGTGTTCTTTGCATGTATGCATGCTCTGTGACTCAGTCGTGTCTGACTCTTTGTGACCCCATGGACTGTAGCCCACCAGGATCCTCTGTCCTTGGGATTCTCCAGACAAGAATACTGGAGTGTGCTCTGGTTCCAAGTTAACATTACGCATAATATTGAGGTTTGCTTTTGAGCTCTGCTTTCCGTTCTCATCAGTCCTGTTTCTCTTGGATCTGAACTTGACCTCTGACTTCTCTAGCTGTCTACTCTGCCCCCCAACCCCCAGGCAAGGAGACCTGTTGGCTCCCAACCTTAGCTATTCGATTCACTGGTCTTTGGCTTGCCCCAGGAGGACAGGGAGGGAGGGAAATCCTGACCAGCTTCAAAGTGGAGAAGTTGTGCCATGTTGAGGAGTTTGAGGTCTGTTTAGACAGCCCACACCTCTCCCAGACCAGGTATAGCCACGAGCACGGAACTGCGTTATGCCCATGCCTGGCTGATTAAGCCCACTCTTCCCTTCCAGCTCCTCTTCCAGCCCTGGACTCAGGCCTCCATTTGAGCCTGAACTTAAGCCGAATTCTATCTGACACTCAGCACCACTGCTAGGCCCAGCTTCCCAGGATTTGGGAGACCATGCCTCTGTTCTTCTCAGCTGCCTTTCCTAACTCAGTGGCCTGTTTCCTCCCTGCGAACAGTTCCTTCAATCAGGTTCTAGGCCCTGCCTCACCCTGCGGTCTACCCCTTCACAGTAAGACTCTCAATAAGACTTCAGCTCCAAGATAGAGGCTAAATCAAGGTCTGAGTCTGGTGGTGGGAACTCCGCATGCAGCTTGAGAACAGGGACACCTGGGGGGCGTGCAGGGCTTTAGATGATGCACAGCCTCTGGGGTGGACCACCTTGGCCTTGGCCTCCCCTGTAGCACTGCCCTGCCTCCGAGCTATGACCAAGCCTCCCACCCGCCAGCCTCCTGCAGCTGCCGCCTCAAGCTTGCAGGTCGATGGCTGAGCCGCCCGCTGACAGCACCTGACGCCTTCATTGGCCCAGCTGCTGCCAAGCAGAGATTTTAAGTCTCACTGAGCTCTGAAATGGAACTATCACGCCTGCATTGATGAGCACACATCCAAAACGTGGAGATGTATGGTCTACAAGGGTATACGCAACCATGCTTCCTGTTTGGGGAAGACAGGCTGATTAAAAATATTAAAGATTGTGATATCTTCCCTCTTGCTGGAGTCCCCCATGTCATCTCTGTGTTTATCTTCTGCTGGAGGCACATTTCAGAGCTTAAGGCTGACAGTTTCATTTAAAATTATTTAAACTATGCCAAATACGGGATCTGTATACAGGCTATTTTTCTTCTCTTTGTGGCCCCGGCTTATTACCAAATCAGGATGTGGAGGCTCGCTGCTGATGTCATTAACTTCTGAGTCTTTGGCCTGTTCCTCCCTGCCTCCCACCCCTTCCCCCACCACTCCATGCTTCCACGCTGCCTGTGGAGACGACTTCCTAAAATTTATAGCACCTGCAAGCAGCGTGCTTCCTTGGATGGATATATGCACTCTGCCTCTCCACCTCCCCTGCCTCCACCCACAAAGTCCCCAGCCCCAGCTCCAACTCGGACAGGAAGCTGGAAACAGGAGCATGTCTTGGCCTGCAGTCCAGCCAAAGAGAGGAATGGAGAATTAGGGTACATTACTAGGAATACCCGTCTCCTCATCGGGTGGATATTTGGAGCAAAGGCTGGGCATACATTAGAGGTGGCAGATGGCTTATGTTTTCAACATGGACTGACTGGGTGGCCGGGGTTGTGAAGTGTCAGGCACTTCATTTCACTGTAGCATGCATGTACTCTGTACCAACATACAGCCCAGCAGTGCACAAAACTGGGTCTTCTGTGAGACTATGGGCTTGATAATTCCTAGAGCAGCTCCTTTCCTTTGGTTTGCTTGTTTAGTTTTTGGAATAAAACTACTCTTTCTTTTCCTTGTACTTGTCTTTCCCTCCCTCTGTCTCTTTCCACCACCAAAGCAGCAGTTTGTGAAACAGGAGGGAAGGGGGCAAGGCACCACCTTTAAAAGAATGACATGTTCATAGGACATGACAAAAACCGGGTAGAACAAACGAGGTCAAAGAGGGTGGAAGATTCGACTTCCAGTAGACCTTGAGCCGAATCATACACACATTATAACACATCAGCTAACCAACGCGACCACCAGTGCCATGATAGTTCCCAGGCCAACCCTGAAAGGCAAAAGTGGAAAGTGGCCCAATTCCTGGAAATCCCTGCCCCGTCCCCAAAACAGCTGGAATAATCCTCTCACTCATTAGCCAATGAAATTACCTGGCCCATAAAAATTAACCATGCTATATTTCAGGGCTCTCTCACCTGAGATGACCCACACTCTGACTGTGAAGTGTGTTTCTAAATAAACGTACTTCTTGCCTATCACATTGTCTCTCAATGAATGCTTTCTGCAACAAGACATCAAGAACTTCGAATTCACCAGGAACAATTCTATTGTTCACACAGAAAACCCACTCCCTGCATTGCAATGGGATTACTGACTGTCTCTCAAACCTTCTGGAAAGAGAATTATTTCTGATCACTCATCAGTATTAATTATAATTGCACAGAGGTCTCCTCTCTTTGACAGCATGTGTTGGGAAGCTGCAGAGGTCAGAGTATCTACAGAAGGCAATTTCTCCCTTTTCTGCTTCCCATTTTCCCAAACTAGGTTTGCTTCCCATATGCACCTCTGAGAGGAATTCCCCCACCGTGAATCCTGGGTTTCTGTCTGACCAGTGGTCCAGAGAGGATGTTGTGGGCAAGAAAGGAGGTTCAGAGATTCAGGAAGCATGTATGTCTTCAAAATATGTCTACTTTTAGAACAGGCAGCTCCTCTGAGAAATAAGGTGAAAATCTGGTCCTGGGAGACCTGGTCTCAGAGCCAAAGGAAACTTGAGTCCTGTGGGCTTTGTCCCTCAGGACACTGACAATTGCACTATCCCTGGAGGGAGCTGGCCATGGAAGTGGTTATGAGTATTGCTTTTCTAAGGGGGCTCTGGATAAAGATGCAACCCCAGCTCCATCCGTGCTGACAGAGAAGAAGGTGGGCCACTCGGAAGCTCAGAGGCACTGGGCTCACCCTGAGGACCACAGCTCACCAGATCTTGGGAAAGCCAAGAGGCCCCTCAGGGCTGCACAGGAATGAAAAGGAATGTCTCTGTTAATCACAGCTTTCCTCTTGGAGCAGCCGCTACACAGAAGATACATTCATTTGTCATCACTTGCCTTTACAAGATTGAATAAAAGGCCCTGTTCACCCCTTTTTACAAATGAGAACACACATCACCTGCTTCAGGAAACATCCTGCCATCTCGTTTAAATCCAGCACTCCTTTAAGTAAGTGGCCCTCTGCCGAGGACCTAGGCTCCAGGAGTCTTACAACTGAAAAAGGAGAATGCCTTCAGAGGGGGCTCCCTCCTGAGACCACCGTGGACAGTGGGTTGAGCCAGGTGTGCCTGGGCTACAGGCTTCCACAGCCTGGAAAGCCTGGGAGGGACGCAGGTGCCCGTGGCCAGGAGGAAGCCCTGAGCCAGGCAGCAAAGGAAAGGATGGGAGACGGGGCCACGGCCAGATGCAAGAACTTCCATTTCTCAGCCCATGAAGTGCAGAAAACTCCAAACAATGAAAAGATACTCAAGGTGATAAAGTAGCATCCATCCCTTCCAAAGGAGCTCTACCCCAGGTTCAAATCCTGGGCCCCAAATTACCTCCAACTACATGAGGAAAGAATGCTGAGGGCCTGGGAATTAAGGCAACGGCACAGAAGCCCAGTTGAGTGGTTGTTTAGGCCTTGCTGGCAGCAGCTCTGTGATGCCCAGGCTCCCGGCCTTTCTCGAACACATGCGACACACCCCTCCCTGCCCACCCCCATGCACGTGGGAGCCTGAAGAGGCCCTGCTCACAATGCCCAGGTGACCCTGATCCCTACCCTCCTCTGTGCTGCTGCCTGTCTCTCTCCCATCTGCCACTCACACTGCTGTCACAACCAGCCTAACCACCAGGTCTCCGCGGTCCCCACCAGTGACGCTCAGCACTAGCCCCAGGGTCAGTCTCACTTCCAGCCCCAGTCCGTCCTAATGTGGTCTGCCCTCCCCAAGTGTGTGGATTTCTACATTCCTTGCCCCAGACACTTTCTGTCCCAGTCACACCTGTCTCTCTACAAACTTTCAGATGCAATTGCCATTTCTGGATCTGCGCATGCGCCTCCCCTGGCCCGACTCACCTCCCGCCACCCACACGCAGTCCTGTCGGGGCCGGTCCTTCTAGCTTGAACCCACAGCCGTGCTCCTCAGCAGAGCCCACAATGGTGTCTCCCGTCACTTGCTCCTTGTACATTATGTTTGCCCTGCATAATTAGCACCTGGTGTTCCACGGTTGTCTTCTCCAATTATCTGTACCAAGTAATGGTGGTCCTTAAAAATATTTAAAGAAAATACTCATCTACAAACCCTGACTTGTGCATCTGCTTGGTTTCCCTATCTAGACTGAAAATCCATGCCTTTACTCTGTGTGTGTGTGTGTGTGTGTGTGTGTGTGCGCGTGTGTGTGTGTATCTCCCACAGGCTCACTGCACAGTAGGCATATGGTTGGCAATCAGTAATTGCTTATAATAAAATGTCTGTCAATTATTTACTTACTTTTTTCTCTACGTAGACACCTTCTCCCCTAATTCTGCAGATAGAGGAAATGGACTCTACTGAGTTCAATTTATAATATCCAGAACAAGTTTGAATGATTTTTTTTAATGGTAGAGACAGGCTGGCTTCTGGTACAGAGACCACATGAAGTGGGCAGAACCCGTTGAAGGGAGTTGCTGGGCTCCAGGGGGACCCTCCTTGTGCTGCTACGTCTCCTCTGCAGCCCTAAATGCTGGAGCAAAGCATTCACTCATTCAACAAACCGTCCTGAGGTACCTACTACAGTGGTTCTCAGCCTTAAAGGAATGTTTGAAATTTTAACTAAAATATATCAGGACCCCATATTCTGAAGATTTTGATTTAATTCTTTGAAGGTAATGTCCAAGCACCAGGGCTTCTCTGGTGGCTCAGTGGTAAGGAATCCACCTTCCGATTCAGAAGACATAGGTTCGATTCCTGGGTTGGGAAGATCCACTGGAGGAGGAAATGGCTACCCACTCCAGTATTCTTGCCTGGAGAATCCCATGAACAGAGGAGCCTGGTGAGCTACCGTCCATAGGGTCCCAAAGAGTTGGACACAACTTAACGATCTAAACAACAACAACAGAGTTCAAGTGAAGTGAAGCTGCTCAGTTGTGTCCAACTCTTCGTGACCCCTTGGATGGTAGCTTACCAGGCTCCTCCGTCCATGGGATTTCCCAGGCCAGAATACTGGAGTGGGTTGCCACTTCCTTTCCCAGGGGAATCTTCCTGACCCAGGGATTGAATCCGGGTCTCCCACACTGCAGGCAGACTCTCTACCATCTGAGCCACCAGGGAAGCCCAAGGTCCAAGTGCGGATATTTTAAAAGATCGTCAAGTGATTCTAAGTCATAATTCCTATTAAGAACCGCTGTAGAGGGGGGAACCCTCCAAAAAAAAAAAAAAAAAGACACAAGTTACAGCACAGGCCTTGAGAAGGGCATGGTCCGTGAGAAAGGTAGGTGAGGAGGGCTGACCTCGTGATGAATGCTGTAAGGCCACACAAGATGTGTTACGGAAGGAGGGAGGCCACCTTCTGGTTAAGGGTCCAGGGAAGGCTTTCTTGGGGGGAAACAAAACCTGACTTAACAGCTAACAGAGTAGGAATCAATCAAATGTACACAGAAGTGTTCTAGGTGATGCATCTCAGAGCAAGGACAGAGGCAGCTGCTGACTCCATGGGCAGTGGCAATGACCCTGGGTTCTGGCCAGGAGAGCCCAGGGTGCCCATGTACCACTCTTAGGTCTGCCCAGGAGACCCCAGTGTGAGTCCCTGCCCCACATGGCAACCTTGGTTTTCTTCCCCATTTCCTGGATGAACCCAGAGGAAACTGAGGATGGAGAGAGGAGTCAGCCAAGATGGGATGCAGGGGGAAGTGGTGCCCAGAAGACTGCTCCACATGGGAGTTTAGGTTTGAGAAGTTTTTGAGGGACAGAGTACATGGTAACAACTTGAAGGATTAAATAAAGCAGCCTACCCTGAGGCCTGTAGGAAAGGAGAGAAGAGCTCTGATCCCCAGGTGATCAGATGGAGCAGGGATGCCCTCAGAAGAGGACCGGACCCTTCACAAAACCGCCCCTGGGCCTCTCAGGCTCCAGGAACTCCAGTTCCAATTCTGCTTTGAGTAAACGCAGGGAAAGCACCTGGAACCGAAGAGATGCAGTGAGTAGGCAGGGGTGTCCCTCCTGGACTCGCCCCGTTTCTGTCTGGCACTCACAGTGAGTGGACGGTGGAGCCCTGTGTGTCCAGACAGACTTACCCAGTCAGAGCACAGGTCTGGGACAAGTTGGGCTTCCAAGCGCTGTCCAGAGCCTTGCACAAAGGACAGGGTTGGCCAGCACACCAGAGGCCCCCGCTGATTCTGTGCACAGGCACACGCGCACACACACACACACATACACACCTGCGAAAGGCCAGCTGGTAGAAATTACCACAAGGACAGAGCGAGAGAGGTTCATTAGGAGAGGAGACAGGGTTTGCATGAGGAAGATGAGGAGAGAACGAGCTAGGCGATGCTAGAATCGCCACCTGGCTGTGCATGCACCGTGCCCTCTCCTCGCCGCACCACTAACCCTCCATAGGCAAGACTGTGCAGAGGAAAGGCTCACCAGAAAGGCAAGCTGCCTGCTCAAATTCCCTGCCAGTCTGGGCCACCAGCTTGCTGTGTGCCCTGAGGCATGTCCCTCATTCACCCGGCCTCTGCTGCCCATACAGTGAGGAAGCTGGACTCCTTGTCTGTTCCTTAGAAACTCAGGCTCCGGTCTGCTGGTCCTGCGGAAGTCCACAAGTGAGCGGCCACACCTGGTCCCCCTCGGGTTCTCCTCTCCCATCCCTCCTATCCTTCCTCTGTGCTAATCTCATGCATGAGTTACCACACGGCAGCTCCATTACCAGCCACGGCGTCCGTGCTGATGAGAAAAAAATAAATGTAAGCACCTAATCTGACTGGACCGATTTACAGCTCCAAGTCCCCAGAGACTCTCCCGGCTTCCCTTCCCTAGGAGTGACAGGCACAACTCCTTTGTTTGCCAGATGCTGCTTGTTCACTAAAATTGGCCCCTTCATCTTGTACCCGTATGTGGTAGGCCCTACTGCAGCCCCTGGGGGGTCTGAAGAGCGTGAACAAGAGCCTTCCCCAAGCAGAGGAGGGCACTCAAGAGAGGCCCCCAGAAAGACCCCCTAAATAATTGTCGCCGCCATGCCTCCAGCTCTGCTATGATCTAATTCAGCTGAAGGTGAAGGCTACTAGCATGCAGTAAGCCTTGTCCTGTGGTCTTTGGGGGTCACCAGCATCACGGGCCGCCGAGCTCTGATCTTCAGAAGAACACCTAAGGACAAGTATGGTATCATAAGAAATGGACTTGCACAGTGTATAAGAAATGCACTTGGTCTTTGTCCCTGGTCCAGGCACAGACCTCCTCAAAACACTGGAACTTTTTGAGTGGAAGGACTGTCTTTCATCATTCATAAGAAGCCTCTTTTATGAAGGAGATGTATATGGTGGCTCAGATGGTAAAGACCCTGCCTGCAATGCAGGAGACATAAGAGATGTGAGTTCAATCCCTAGGTGGGAAAGATCCCCTGGAGATGGGAATGGCAACCCACTCCAGTATTCTTGCATGGAGAATTCCCATGGACAAAGGAGCCTGGCAGGCTACAGTTCACGGGGTCAGAGAGAATTGTAGACGACTGAGCAACTAACACCTTCCTTCACCTGGTTTACATATACATATATATATATATATCAGTTCAGTTCAGTCACTCAGTCATGCCCAAATCTTTGGGACCCCATGGACTGCAGCATGCCAGGCTTCCCTGACAATCACCAACTCCTGGAGCCTGCTCAAACTCATGTCCATCAAGTCGGTGATGCCATCCAAACATCTCATCCTCTGTTGTCCCCTTCTCCTCCTGCCTTCAATCTTTCCCAGCATCAGGGTCTTTTCTAGTGAGTCAGTTCTTCACATCAAGTGGCCAAAGTATTGGAGCTTCAGCTTCAACATCAGTCCTTCCAACGAATATTCAGGACTGATTTCCTTTAGGATTGACTGGTTTGATCTCCTATTTATGTGTATATATAATGGCATAATTTCATTCTTTTTTATGGCTGAGTATAGGAATATAGGAATATACTCAGCCATAAAAAAAGAATGAAATTATGCCATTTGCAACAACATGGATGGAGATAGAGATTATCACACTAAGTGAAATCAGAAAGAGAAAGATAAATACAGTATGATACCACTTATATGTGAAATCTAAAATACGACACAAATAAACTTATCTAAGAAACAAAACCAGATTCACAGACATAGAGAACAGGCTTGTGTTTATCAAGAGGTGGCTGGGAGCAGGATGGACTGGGAGTTTTGGATTAGCGTATGTAAACTATTATATAGAGAAGAGACAGACAACAAGGTCATACGCTATAGCACAAGGAACTATATTCAATATCCTGTAAAAACCATAATAGAAAAAATGTGAAAAAGAAGGTACACATATGTATAACTGAATCACTTTGCTGTAAGCAGAAATTAACATACTACTGTAGATCAACTGTACTTCAATTAAAAAAAAAAAAAAAGCCCCTTTTAAGCATGCGCTAATGAGATGACTTTAGGTGGTGGCCCTAGAAAGGGCAGATGGGGCTGGTCACCAGAGAGACCAAGTAATTAAAGGGCTGAAATTTGAGCCCCAAATTGCTTAGGCAGTCTAGGTCGGGGAGGGCCCTGCAGAAGTGCTTCCTCTTGAGCAGCTTCCTCATCAGAGACCAGCCTCTTCAGCGCTGAGATCTGCAGTTGGGCAGGGGCTACCAAGACCCCATTTGTAAACACGAAGCAGGAGGCCTTGCTGGAGGCCCTCCTATTTCACCAGCTGTGGTTACCAGCCAGGCCATTTGACCCCTGTACTCGAACGGGGCATTCCATGGTCTGAGGAGTCAGGATGCGCCTACTTCTCATGCTCTGTCTCACTTGCTTCGCCTCAAAGGGGTGTGAAGTCCAGCGGCCCATGGGAAACCAGTGGAGCAGAGATGCAGACCCAGGACGACAGGCCCACAGCATCCACGTGGGACCCTCTGGCATCCAGCTTCATCTCGGGCCTCTGCTCTGGAGGCCCACACTCAGATGCGAATCTCAGAATGAAACATCTGTCTCTCCCTCCTTTCCCTTCCCCCATCCAATTACCACATCTAACACGATCTGTCATCACATCTCTGTGGCAGCAAGATTCGGAGAGCAGACAGGGAAATTAATAATAATTGTGGTGTCGGGGCACCGGATGCAATCAGAATTCAGCGTGGAAGCAAATACAAACACAAACAAACCATATTTATCCTCCTGAAAGACCGCTCCATTCTCCCTCCCACCAGCCAAGAGCCGGCTGGGCTCAGGAAGGAGATGAATCAGCTCTAACGTGGGGACCAGGCTTCGCTTCTTCAGCCCGGCCCGCACAGCCGTGGAGCGCGCTCTAATTGAAATGAGAAGAGGGATTTGGGAGCTCTGAAGAGATGCCCAGAATCCGTCAGGGGCCAAATGGGAAGGAAAAAAGAAGGAACGTCTCTTCAGTTCAGTGTAAGCCCATGAACTCTGCAAAGATAAAAGGATAAACTGAAGCATCGGCCTAGGGAAATACCAAGAGAAGGAACTGCCAGATAACCTTGGTTTTTCAGGGCCTAAGAAGCATGTGAGGGGGTCTGCAATCCACCATCCCTAAAGCAGGCTCTTCCAGCCCATATACAAGTCCTCAAAGCCCAGAAAATATCATAAATGAGAGACAGTGCCCCCACCTGCAAACACAAACAACTCAGGAGCCATGTCAGGAAGCAGGTGGCCTTGCCATGGATCCTATAAAATGGCAGGGTACTTAAAGCAAAAGTAATTATTTTCGGCTTTGGTGCGCATAACACATTCATATTCATGTCCCGTTACTGCTTCCCTTCCTGACATTATTTTTAGTGAGGCTAATAGTTAAACGCGCGTGTTTCTGGCAGCATCTCAGCCCCCAGCCCATCCAGACATGCTGACTGATGCCTGCCAGTCTCAGCACACAGAAGGTCTGGAGAGAGGCCGACCTGGTGGGACCTTGCCTGACCTTTCCTGTTACCAACAGTGTGACGCACGGCCAATTTACCTACACTCTCTGAGTCTGTGTCTTCAGCAGTATTAGCTACCTCATGGGTCTTTTTGAAGGATACATGAGAAAATAGACAGCAAGTGTGTAGGAGGGCACTTGGTAGGTGCCAGTGGAGGGAGTGGCATGCAGCCTGGACAAAGCTGGATCGTTTCAATTCCAGGTGCAGTGTGCCGTTTCAGAAACCCGGCAAAAAAGACTGCAGGCATATTTAAGGGGCAAGCTGGGAATCACAGCATGTATTACAGAGTGGCACAGTAGTAACAAGTCCATCTGCCAGTACAGGAGAGGCGGGTTTGATCCCTGGGTTGGGAAGATTCCCAGAGAAGAAAATGCCAACCTACTCCAATATTCATGCCTGGAGAATTCCATGGACAGAAGAGTCTGGTAGGCTACAATCCATGGAATCCCAAAGAGTTGGACACAACTGAGCACACATGCACACACGCACATATCACAGAGTGAAACTTCCTCAAAACTCTCACTATGTTTTGCTTCCACTAAAATTTCACCCCGATGGCACCCACTTGCCCTCACATGCCTTTCCCACTGTGGAAGGTTGCTACCACCTCCTGCCTAAAAAAGCTCAAGATCCTGGGAGCTGAAGCTTTCTCCTGCACACAGTGACTCCTGGGAAGTCGCTGGGTCCCACTAGGACTGCTTTTCTTCTCAGGAACAGCACAGCTACACTTTTGACCAATGATACTCCCTTGCCACACTGCTAATAGATGCAAATAGCCAGCATCACTGGGCCACATGGCAGGTGTTGAGCAGTGGGTAGGCATTTATAATGTGAACTAAGAGTCCAGGCAGTTGCTCCTGTGCATGTAAATTCACAGCTTTTCTCTTCCCCATTTTCTGATATTCTGATCCAGCCCCAAGTCAGGACTGCTTTCAGAGCACATGGATTTAAAACAAAGTGATGTGCAGTTGTTTGAAGGGTCCTAAGGAGAGGCTCGCAAATCCACATAACCCAGCAAACCATGGTTTCCCCAAACTTCCACCTCCACGGCCTAGATTTCATGAATGGACTTGCAGGTGCTGGGGATTCGCTGGAATGACTGGGCCAGATGGCCAGTGCCACCGTCAGGGGCTCTGCTATAAATAAACCAGTTTTCCAAGACTAGAACACTACTGTCTGTATCCCTGTTGCTGACTCTATACTCTGAGCTGATCTTCTAAAGTTGGCTATTGTTGAATTTGAATCTGCCACATGTTTTTCGGTACTGCTAGACTTGGTCTTCGGAGAAGGCAATGGCACCCCACTCCAGTACTCTTGCCTGGAAAATCCCATGGACAGAGGAGCCTGGTAGGCTGCAGTCCATGAGGTCACTAAGAGTCAGACATGACTGAGCGACTTCACTTTCACTTTTCACTTTCATGCATTGGAGAAGGAAATGGCAACCCACTCCAGTGTTCTTGCCTAGAGAATCCCAGGGACGGGGGAGCCTGATGGGCTGCCGTCTATGGGGACGCACAGAGTCGGACACAACTGAAGTGACTTAGCAGCAGCAGCAGCAGACTTGGTCATGAAGCTTCACAGCCAGCTTTCACGTTAGGCACCTGTAACCCTGAGACCTACTTGAATGACAGCATGCTTCCCAGGGATCTTCCAGGTAACAGGGAAGGTGGAGCCCCAAAGTCTGCTGAGCACCCCAGTCCATCACCCAGACCTGCACACTGTGCTCACCGCTGTGTCACGTGTAGGCAACACCGACTTCATCCCAAACCCTGAATCAGAGACACCTTTAGGGCTCAAGGAAGGTTCTGAAACCCCGTACGATGGGGGAGCCTGGGAAAATGCACTTCATTCCCTATGTCTGCATCTCCATTTCTTCTCTGTAAATAGCTTCATCACTACTATTTTCCTAGAGTTCGTATATATGTGTTAATACACTACATTTGTTTTTCTCTTTCCAACTTACTTCGCTTTGCATAACAGGCTCTAGGTACATCAGCCTCTCAAGAACTGAAAATTGAAAGAGTAGTATTGACATATATGCACTGCATGCATGCATGCTAGGCCACTTCAGTCATGTCCAACTGACTCCTTGCGACCTTTTGGACTGTAGCCTGGCAAGCTCCTCTGTCCATGGAATTCTCCAGGTCAGAATACTGGAGTGGATTGCTATGCCCTCCTCTAAGGAATCTTCCTGACCCAGAGATCGAACCCACATCTCCTATGTCTCCTGCATTGGCAGGCAGATTCTTTACCACGTGTGCCACCGGGGAAGCCCATACATGCACCACCATGAGTGAAAGAGATAACTAGCAGGGAGCTGCTGTATAACCAGCAGGGAGCTCAGCCCCATCCTCGGTGATGATCTAAGGCGTGGGGTGGAGGGAGAAGGCAGGCTCACGGGGGAGGGGATATATATGCATATACATATACAGATCAGATCAGATCAGTCATTCAGTCATGTGTCCGACTGTTTGCAACCCCATGAATCACAGCACGCCAGGCCTTCCTGTCCATCACCAACTCCTGGAGATCACTCAGACTCACATCCATCGAGTCAGTGATGCCATCCAGCCATCTCATCCTCTGGCGGCCCTTTCTCCTGCCCCAAACCCCTCCCAGCATCAGAGTCTTTTCCAATGAGTCAACTCTTCGCATGAGGTGACCAAAGGACTGGAGTTTCAGCTTTAGCATCATTCCTTCCAAAGAAATCCCAGGGCTGATCTCCTTCAGAATGGACTGGTTGGATCTCCTTGCAGTCCAAGGGACTCTCAAGAGTCTTCTCCAACACCACAGTTCAAAAGCATCAATTCTTCAGTGCTCAGCTTTATTTATATTCCCAATTCTCCCATCCATACATGACCACAGGAAAAACCATAGCCTTGACTAGATGGACCTTTGTTGGCAAAGTAATGTCTCTGCTTTTGAATATGCTATCTAGGTTGGTCATAACTTTCCTTCCAAGGAGTAAGCGTCTTTTAATTTCATGGCTGCAGTCACCATCTGCAGTGATTTTGGAGCCCAGAAAAATAAAGTCTCTCACTGTTTCCATTGTTTCCCCATCTATTTCCCATGAAGTGGTGGGACCAGATGCCATGATCTTTGTTTTCTGAATATTGAGCTTTAAGCCAACTTTTTCACTCTCCACTTTCACCTTCATCAAGAGGCTTTTGAGTTCCTCTTCACTTTCTGCCATAAGGGTGGTGTCATCTGCATATCTGAGGTGATTGATATTTCTCCTGGCAATCTTGATTCCTGCTTGTGTTTCTTCCAGCCCAGCATTTCTCGTGATGTACTCTGCATATAAGTTAAATAAACAGGGTGACAATATACAGCCTTGACGAACTCCTTTTCCTATTTGGAACCAGTCTGTTGTTCCATGTCCAGTTCTAACTGTTGCTTCCTGACCTGCATACAGATTTCTCAAGAGGCAGATCAGGTGGTCTGGTATTCCCATCTCTTGAAGAATTTTCCACAGTTTATTGTGATCCACACAGTCAAAGGCTTTGGCATAGTCAATAAAGCAGAAATAGATGTTTTTCTGGAACTCTCTTGCTTTTTCCATGATCCAGCAGATGTTGGCAATTTGATCTCTGGTTCCTCTGCCTTTTCTAAAACCAGCTTGAACATCAGGAAGTTCACGGTTCACATATTGCTGAAGCCTGGCTTGGAGAATTTTGAGCATTATTTTACTAGCGTGTGAGATGAGTGCAATTGTGCGGTAGTTTGAGCATTCTTTGGCATTGCCTTTCTTTGGGATTGGAATGAAAACTGACCTTTTCCAGTCCTGTGGCCACTGCTGAGTTTTCCAAATTTGCTGGCATATTTGCTGTGAAAATGCAGCACTTTCACAGCATCATCTTTCAGGATTTGGAATAGCTCAACTGGAATTCCATCACCTCCACTAGCTTTGTTTGTAGTGATGCTTTCTAAGGCCCACTTGACTTCACATTCCAGGATATCTGGCTCTAGGTCAGTGATCACACCATCATGATTATCTGGGTCGTGAAGATCTTTTTTGTATAGTTCTTCTGTGTATTCTTGCCATCTCTTCTTAATATCTTCTGCTTCTCTTAGGTCCATACCATTTCTGTCCTTTATCGAGCTCATCTTTGCATGAAATGTTCCTTTGGTATCTCTGATTTTCTTGAAGAGATCCCTAGTCTTTCCCATTCTGTTGTTTTCCTCTATTTCTTTGCATTCATCGCTGAAGAAGGCTTTCTTATCTCTCCTTGGTATTCTTTGGAACTCTGCATTCAGATGTTTATATCTTTCCTTTTCTCCTTTGCTTTTTGCTTCTCTTCTTTTCACAGCTATTTGTAAGGCCTCCCCAGATAGCCATTTTGCTTTGCTTTTTTGCATTTCTTTTCCATGGGAATGGTCTTGACCCTGTCTCCTGTACAATGTCACGAACCTCATTCCATAGTTCATAAGGCACTCTATCTATCAGATCTAGGCCCTTAAATCTATTTCTCACTTCCACTGTATAATCATAAGGGATTTGATTTAGGTCATACCTGAACGATCTAGTGGTTTTCCCTACTTTCTTCAATTTCAGTCTGAATTTGGCAATAAGGAGTTCATGGTCTGAGCCACAGTCAGCTCCTGGTCTTGTTTTTGCTGACTGTATAGAGCTTCTCCATCTTTGGCTGCAAAGAATATAATCAATCTGATTTCGAGGTCAGGGGCGGTGGCCGGGAGGAGCTACCCCACGCCCCCATGCCTGAGGCCAGGGGCGGCGGCCGGGAGGAGCAACATATATATATATATACACACTCATGCATATATACATGCTTAGTTGCTCGGTTGTATCTGACTTTTGCGATCCCTTGGACTATAGATAATAATATTTATATATATATAATATGCTGCTGCTGCTAAGTCGCTTCAGTCGTGTCCAACTCTGTGCGACTCCATAGATGGCAGCCCACCAGGCTCCCCCATCCCTGGGATTCTCCAGGCAAGAACACTGGAGTGGGTTGTCATTTCCTTCTCCAATGCATGAAAGTGAAAAGTGAAAGTGAAGTTGCTCAGTTGTGTCCGACTCTTAGCGACCTCATGTACTGCAACCCACCAGGCTCCTCCGTCCATGGGATTTTCCAGGCAAGAGTACTGGAGTGGGGTGCCATTGCCACTGATTCACATTGACATAAGGCAGAGACCACCACAATATTGTAAAGCAAAGCAATTATCCCCCAATAATAAAAAAAAGAAGGTGCTTCAAATGGCTCCAGAGGCTCTGTATTTTAGAACTGGAGGAGAGGAAGGCAAATAAATGCAGACTCTCATGCCTGATGTGATGGCTGGGCAAATCCTTTCCTATGACCAATACTTGTTTTTTTTTGTTTGTTTTTTTTTTTTACTGTGCTAACTAGTTCTGTTGGGCATCTCTGCTGAGGATCAAAGAAGAAGGAACCGGTAGAGTCCGAGTCCAGAACTCTGAGTGTGCTTGTTCAGAAGTTCTAAAAGAGAAAAAAAGTAAAATTTGGAAGGAGAACAGCTGAGAAGGGTGAATAGAGACAAAGCAAAGGCAGCTTCTCAGTGGAGCTCCTGCCAGCTCGGGAATGCGGGGAAAGCATTATGAGGGTGAAACAGACCAGGGAAATTCTGTTGGAAGGCAAGCTCTGCTTGAGCACAGAAATTCTAATAGGCTTTCACCCTGCCAATCTTGGGGCCTCCCGGGTAACACTAGAGGTAAAGACTGTGCCTGCCAATGAAGGAGATGCGGGTTCAATCCCTGGGTCAGGAAGATCCCCTGGAGGAGGTCATGGCAACCCACTTCAGTATTCTTGCCTGGAGAATCCGCATGGACAGAGGAGCCTGGCAGGCTATACAGTCCATGGGGTGGCAGAGTGGGACACGACTGAGCACTCTGAGGGGTGCACGTGAAGGCTGAGGACCCTCTTCAGGGTAAGTTGCCCTTCCCTCGCCAGGCATGAGGGGCCTTACACTGAGTGTCTGATGACTCAGAATCACTATCAAAATGAGCAAGAAATATTTGTAAAATGTATTGGCTAAGTTTTATCTCACAATACAGGTCATGGTAACATAGGGGTCTTTCTCTATAAACAGCCAGATAATATTTTAGGCTTTGGACCATAAACTCTTTGTCACAATTATTCAGATCCGTCGTTATCAGGGACAAGCAGCCATGGGCAATATGACAGCAAATAAGCATGACCATATTCCATCCAGTAAAACTTCATTTATTAAAAGTGGTGTGGGGAGGGGAGTAGGGGTAGGGGCTGGATTTGACCCATGGGCCTTAGTTTGCCAACCCCTGGTCTCTGCTGCTACTGCTGCTGCTAAGTCACGTCAGTCGTGTCCGACTCTGTGCGACCCCATAGATGGCAGTCCACCGGGCTCCCCCGTCCCTGGGATTCTCCAGGCAAGAACACTGGAGTGGGTCCCCTGGTCTCTGCTACTGCTAAGTCACTTCAGTCGTGTCTGACTCTGTGCGACCCCATAGACGGCAGCCCACCAGGCTCCCCCATCCCAGGGATTCTCTAGGCAAGAACACTGGAGTAGGTTGCCATTTCCTTCTCCAATGCATGAAAGTGAAGTCACTCAGTCGTGTCTGACTCTTATCGACCCCATGGACTGCAGCCTACCAGGCTCCCCTGCCCATGGGATTTTCCAGGCAAGAGTACTGGAGTGGGGTGCCATTGCCTTCTCCGTCTCTGGTCTCTAGATCTAGACAAAAAATTGGCTCATGGTAATTTGTATGGTTTCCTCTCAGAGCAAAGAAGTTTATATGGTATATACATAAATCTCATCTTGCAGGAGTTAATGCTGACTTGGAAAAATGGGGAAGTCAATTGTTCCTGTCACTCACATCCTTACACCCCTCCCCAAATTCTGCCATCTCTAGCCAACTCCTACAATCTGGGGCTGATGATGCCACCCCATGCCAGATCCCAAATATCAGCTCCTCCCTGTGCCGCATGAGGACACAGACCAACCTCTGCGATGCTGAAGAGACCAAGTCTGATGATGTTGCCCCAGGCTTGAGATGTCCCACTCAGCTCCTCAATTGTATACTTTTTTTTTTCCTCATTCATTCACTCTGGTGAAGCTTCGTGTTTCCCAAGGTGCCCACCAAGACCTGAATGAATCTCAACATCTGACTGAGCTCATGTGGCAGTGAGTGCTAATGGTTTAGTGCTGGAACCTGCAAACCACTTGAGAAATACCCTCAAGCCAATATACCAAGATACACACAATATAGGGCAGTGTGCCAAGATAAACATAATAGTACTAAGAAAACAAAATAATATAAATGTATTATAAAATATAAAAAAGGTAAATACATGAAGCTTTCAGAAACATACATTTTTTACTTTGGAGGAAAGTTAAATACAACCAATTTAAAACATCTGTGAAAATATGGCTATGAAATGAATGTAATATAAATAGCATGTATTAATAATGAGTTTTAATTTTTTAGCTTGCGGCTCACCACTTTGTGCTATGACTTCAGATTCCTAGGGATGCACACTAATTCCTCTCTCACTAGGGATGTTGAGTGGAAAAGTTTGAGAAGCACAGTGTTGATTGACAGCCCTTCCTGTTTTTCTAAGAATATCAAGGGCAGAGGTACTGCCTTATAGTTTCTCATCTTCCTTCCCAGAAACACATATAAGTACCCACATCTTCCCTTGTATCTTTGTATCTTCAGTATCTTTGTATATTCCCTTGTATCTTCCATCTTAGCCAATGAGCAACAGTCCTATTTGGACCAGCTCCCTCCACCTGTGTGCTTGACCCCAGTTTCTCCCACTTCCTCCGTGCCTTTTGTCCGCTGGTCCATCCACAACCTGTTCTGATATCACCACTTCCCCTCCTCTGTCCTTATTGTAGTCAAAGCATCTAGCTCTTCTATCAGGAAAAGCCATCATTTTGTCATATCTTCAATCATCCAGTCCTTCCTCCTCAATCATTCCTCTCAAAACATAGTCAAAAAACAAAACAAGAAACATAGTCTACAACCTCCTTCTCCCCTTCCTCATGCACCACTTATTACTCAATCCATTGCCATCTGGTTTTTATTCCTACTTTGCTGAAGCCGCTCTTAGAAAGATCAGTCAGACTTTATCCCAATTGCCAAACCTATAGGACACTTCAAACCTTATATTATTTGAGCTATCTGCAGCATTCAATACTGTTAATCTCTTTCTCTCCATAAAATGCATTCCCTGTGTCTTTATTGGGCTTCCCAGTGGCTCAGTGGTAAAGAATCTCCTGATAATGTAGGAGCAGCAGGAGATTTGGGCTCAGTCTCTGGGTTGGGAAGATCCCATGGAGGAGGAAATGGCAACCCACTCCAGTATTCTTGCCTGGCAAGTCACATGGACAGACAGAGGAGTCTGGTAGGCTACAGTCCATGGGGTTGCGAAGAGTCGGATGTGACTGAGCAACTGAGCCCACACTTACACACCTGATTTTTATAAAGCTAAGTTGCCTGGTTTTTCTCATTTTACTTTTACTGTTTCTTCTGTTCCCCATATTGACTCTCTTTATGTTTTCTTTGTTCCTTTAGACATTAGAAAGCATCAGGATCTATGTTTCTTTCTCTACACTATCTTCCTGGATGAGCTCAAATATTCTCATAATTTTAATCACCTGTATTAGTAATTTATTTCTATGTGATGCTAAGTCGCTTCAGTCATGTCTGACTCTGTATGACCCCATGGACTGTAGCCCGCCAGGCTCCTCTGTCCATGGGATTTCTCAGGCATGGATAAATTACCCTAAATCTTAGCAACTTAATACCAAGACTTTTTATTATGTTTTTTGTGTGTAGGGAATTAGAAAGAGGCTTAGCTGAGTTCTTCTCACTCAAGATCTCTCATGAGGATGTAGTCAAGTGCTTGACCATGACTATGGTTTTAACTAAAGACACCACTGGGGGGATGGGGCAGGGTGTGGGGAGTCTTACTCCCAGCCTATTCATGTGGCTTTGCTGGCCAGCTGGGTCTCTCCACAGGGCTGCGTCATACCACAGAAGCTGGCCATCACCAAGATGAGTGATCTAAGAGGGGCTGATAAAGAGAGCACAAGGTGGAAGGCACAGTATTTTTTATAACATAACCTTAGATATGACATCTCATCACTTTTGCTGTAGTCTACCATTAGAAGTGAGATGAAAAGTCCAGCCCATACCCAGTGGAAGAGGCTAGATTATACAGGGCATGAAGATCAGCAGATGGGGATCACTGGACATATCTAGAGGCTGCCTGACACACCACCTATGCAGCAGTGGTCCCACGTCTGCATCTCTAGGCCTGGACATGGCACTCGAGTTTTAGATTCATATACACACTTCTTGCAGGACAGCCCTCCTTAAGCGCATGCGTCTCAGCATCTCAGTCCCAATATGTTCCAAAGAGAACTTGTATTCTCTCCTAACAATATGACCTATGCTCTCCTATTTCTAAGCCTAGGCATCCTAGCTTAAAATCTGGAGGACAAATTCATGTCTCACTCTTTTATTCTACTACAATACAATCAATCTTTATTTCCTGAATTTATGTACTACATTTTTTTTTTTTTTTTGCCTGCTTCCTTTCTTTCCAGCCTCTGACCACATACAAATTTGATGCATCTCACCTGGACACCTGACACGCATCTATCTCATGGACCCTGCAGCCTGACCAGCACACCCCCTGTGTTATGTGTTCGATGCTCTCAGGCTGGGAGGACAGGGATAGACATGGGCAAGGTTTCCAGCAAGTGCTGAAAGCTGTGATGTCTCTGCTGCTGCCGAGGACGATGACGATGACAGTGATGATAATATAGACGAATTACACTGTCTCTGTAATAAAATGCAAAGCTCAGTCTCCATCGTACATGCAAACAAGTTTTATCTATCTGCTGCGACTCTCAGCCCCTGACAGAGATGCCAAAGCACGGGTTCCGATGCCACGTGTCATCATCTCTGTCTGCACCTGGGAGCTCAGTCAAGGCTCAGCTCTCAAAATAAACTCTGTTTTTGAATGAGGAAATCATCACAGGATAATTGGGGCTGCTCAAGTGCCTGGGATGTCATTGCAATTGAACACTATTCTGTAGTTTTCCCCAGCGACCTAAGAAGTGGCACATTTGATCAATCGTCTAATCAATGATGCTATCATTATAGATGCACCCATACACAGACCTCTCTATACATTTTGCCCAGGCTTCCAGTGCTTTCCTGTCTCCTGTAAGGACACCAGCAAGCACTCAGAGGTGAATCAACTAAGTCATTACCACCAGCCTCTGCACGGCAGAGAGGGAGTCAAAGCTGGAAAAGCTGAGAGACAGATACCATCACAGGAGCACTGCCAACCCCATGCCTGCCTGTGATCTCAGTGGACTTCCAGATGCAAAAAGACAGTGGGTGCCTCAGGACAAATTGAGCCCTGGCTTGGTGAGATCATGGATGATTCCTCACATGAAAATTCATTCATATGATTTTGGAATATAATACCTGACACAGCTACCTTGTGGCTGCCACGCTCCTGTTCTAGATAAGGACACAGCAGTAACAGATGGAGGAACAAGGCATTTATCTTATTAGTTGATGGATTTATCTTCTTTTCCTCCTTCCTACATATTCCATAGTGTTTTAGTGAGAGGTGATTTTTCCCTTGTAGCATTTGGAGGGTGAAGTGATTTCTTTTCTCCCTCCTTAATTCAGTGAGAATCAAAGCAGAGGATAAATAGCTTGTTGCGCTAGGAAAAATATTCCAAATAGTCAAGAAAAGCTCAAACTGCTTTTTCTTCTTTCTGGGGTTGGTATGTTAGTTCTGGGAAGCCTTCCTCTCTCAGCAAAAATGGGGATGAGAGTTTTTCCTGATGAAGATGATGGCACATGCATGGTCCCTGGGCCCTGGCTGGAGGCGGCTCCAGCTTATTCTGAGTGTATGGCCAAAGGGGGGGTGCACTTCCTGCGGGAAGAGAGGCAAAGCCCTACAATTGAATAAACCCTTGACATGATTAATTATTGTGGCCTGAAGAAGTCTGTTAGGTTCTGCTTTTTTCCAATACCCATCCAAAATAACAGTAAAGAAAAAAAAAAAAAACTATGTTGACAAATTAAACAGGAAAGAAAACATGAGCAGATGAAACATGCTGACAAAATTGTATAGGACAGAAAGCAGATGAATGGTCATTGATTTAACCAAGTAGGGAAAGTTAATCCCAAAATGCCCAAAATGGGACGAGCAAGCTGACTCAGGCTGCAGCACTAGAAATATTCATGAATTTGGGACACAGTATCTTTGCGGAGGCTGCGGTAATGATGGGCCAAGAAGCAAGGAGATGTTGAAAGTCTCTTTGAGAAGAAGTTATATTACATAAATCCTTTCTGAGACCTGAAAACTGACTTCTATCCTGATAAGAAGTGGAAAGGAGCTTCCCACTGGTAAAGAATCCACCTGCAATGCAGGAGATGTGGGTTTGATCCCTGTGTGGGGAAGATCCCCGGAAGGAGGAACTGGCAATCCACTCCAATATTCTTGCCCAGGAAATCCCATAGACAGAGGAGCCTAGTGAGCTACAGTCCATGGGGTCTCAAAGAGCCGGACAGGACTGAGTGCACACACACAAGTGGTGGAAAGCTTTTGACCTAAAAGAGCAATTTTCAGAGATGTGGTTCCCAAATCAGCAGCATCAGGGTCACCTGGGAACTTGTCAGAAACGCCAGCTCACAAGCTGTCCCAGAGCTGTGTCAGAAAGGATGTGACAGTTCAGTGGCCTGGGTGTCTTCCCTGAAAAAATTCTTCCACAAGAAAGGGGCAAAGTGGTGGGTCCCTGAGGATCTCCTAAGGAGTATCTGGCTCCTCACCATTCACTACAAGAAGGCCCCCTAGTCAACGAGCTCCTACACAGACCTTCCAAAGGGTTGCTTAGCACTTGCTCCTCAAACAAAAGCAAACAAGAGAATAAGAACCTACTGTGCTGCACAGGGAGCTCTGCTCTGTGTGCTGTGGTGACCCGAATGGGACAGAAATCCAAAAGAGAGGGGATACATGCATATCTATGGCTGATTCACCTTGCTGTACTGCAGAAACCAACACAACACTGTAAAGCAACTATAGTCCAATAAAAATTAATAAAAACAAAAAAGTTAAAATGTGATCAGAACCCATAAAACTTAAAAACTCACAAAGCCAAACATACAAGACATTTCAAATGCAAAAATTTAGGCATTACAAAATATCAAATAAAAATGTAAACATAAAAAACAAGAGAGAATAAGCAGGATGAAGATGTGTTAGAAATTAAAAATGCTACTGTTGAAGCAATCATTTAAAGACTACTAATCTTAACTAAAAGATGATAAAGTGCAGGAAATCTTCCAAAAAGTAGGAAAAAGAGATAGAAAATAGAAAGGGAGGAAAAGTGTATATATATAAGTATATACATATATACACACACACACACACACACAAATATAGAAGAAGAACTATAGAGCCTCTTGATGAAAGTGAAAGGGAGAGTGAAAAAGCTGGCTTAAAACTCAACATTCAAAAACCAAAGACTATGGCATACAGTCCCATCACTTCATGGCAAATAGATGGGGAAACAATGGAAACAGTGAGAGACTATTTTCTTGGGCTCCAAAATCACTGCAAATGGTGACTGCAGCCATGAAATTAAAAGACGCTTGCCCCTTGAAAGAAAAGCTATGACCAAGTTAGACAGCATATTAAAAAGCAGACACATTAATTTGTCAACAAAAGTCCATCTAGTCAAAGCTATGGTTTTTTCCAGTAGTCATGTATGGATGTGTGAGTTGGACTATAAAGAAAGCTGAGCACTGAAGAATTGATGCTTTTGAACTGTGGTGTTGGAAAAGACTCTTGAGAGTCCCTTGGACTGCAAGGAGATCCAACCAGTCCATCCTACAGGAAATCAGTACTGAACATTCATCACAAGGACTGATGCTGAAGCTGAAACTCCAATACTTTGGCCACCCGAAGAACTGACTCCTTGGAAAAGACCCCAATTCTTGGAAAGATTGAAGGCAGGAGGAGAAGGGGATGACAGAGGGTAATATGGTTGGATGGCATCACCAACTCAATGGACGTGAGTTTGAGCAAGCTCTGGGAGTTGGTGATGGAGAGGGAAGCCTGGCGTGCTACAGTCCATGGGGTCACAACGAGTCGGATACAACTGAGTGACTGAACTGAACTGGTATAATATAGACATATTATATATATACACACACACACACACACCTGCTAAGTCACTTCAGTTGTATCTGAATCTCTGTGATGCTATGGATTGTACCCCACCAGGCTCCTCTGCCCATGGGATTCTCCAGGCAAGAATATTGGAGTGGGTTACCATTTCCTCCTCCCAGGGATCTTCCCACCCCAGGGATGGAACCCATGTCTCTTATGTTTCCTGCATTGGTTTTTCCTACGACTAGTACCACGTGGGAAGCCTGTGTGTGTGTGTGTGTGTGTGTGTGTGTGTATCCATTTAATGGAACTTCCAGAAAGAGGGAAAAAAAAAAAAGAGGAGAAAATTAACACGTAAATATGAAAAGATTAGTTTCCAAAACTGATTGAAAAGGAATTCGCAAAGTACCTAGAAGAGTAAATTAAATAAAAAACAAAAAACAACCCCCTCATGAAGGCACTATATGAAGAAATTTAAGAATATCAGGGACAAAGAGTATTGCTTAAGATCTTTCTAGGAAAACTATAGATCACATATAAAGAGGCGGGAACCAGAGTGGTACAACATTTCTAAGCAGCCACCCTGGGAGCTACAGGATAATGATGAAATTCTGAGGTAAAATATTTAGGTGAGATATCTCTATCTAACCTAACTAACGATCATGTGAAGAAAGATGTGTGATATTTTTCAAACAAGCAAGTTGTCAATGACTTTCTCAGGAAGTAGCTGAAAGGTGTGTGCCTCCAAAACATGGGAGAAATCAAGAAAACAGAAGCCATTGGTCCTAGAAAGATTAACTCCAAACTAGTTGAGGGGACAGATAATTTTAAGGTTAAATATCTGCATAACAGGCTTCCTTGGTGGCTCAGCCAGGAAAGAGTCTGCCTGCAATGAAGGAGACTCCGGTTTAATACCTGGGTCAGGAAGATGCCCTGGAGAAAGGAATGGCAACCCACTCCAGTATTCTTGTCCAGAGAATCCCATGGACAGAGGAGCCTGGTGGGCTACAGTCCATGGGATTGCAAAGAATCTGACATGACTGAGCAACTGAACAATGACAAATGTCCTCTGACCCCAGTCCTGATTCTATTACATCACGTTTATGACCTTGAATGATTCATGAGTGTCTCTCAATTAGGTGGGATTTATCATTTTGTCATCTATTTGTCACTTCCTCAGAAACGTCTTTCCAACACCTTCCAGTACAAAGGGGTTCCTATCAGTTTCTCTCATAGAAACTTGTTCTGCTGGGCAGTCATCATAATCTTTCTGGGAAGATGGTTCATTTACTCCGTCTCCCCACCAGAGTAGCAAGTCTGTAGGAATGGGTCTCAGTGTCCACCGCGTGACCCCCCAGTGCCGAGCAGAGAATGAACGAAGGTGTGAACGTGTCTGCAGCTGAGCTCACCGTGAGAATTGTCCTCCTGCATCAAAAGGGGCAGCTCTCTCCTTGAAGAGGACCAACCACTCCCCACTCCACCATAGAGCACAGAGTTCTCGGTAGTGAGAATACACACCTGTCAGAGTGCAGAGAGAGGGCCAAGGCCTCTCTCCACACTGTGAAGGTTCTGGATCTCCTGCCCAGATTCAGCCTTCTGTAAGTTCTCAAATAATAGTCATTAGGGACAAAAGCGTTTCTTCCTTGAAAATTATTTTTCAAGGTGCCTTTCATTGTTCCTCCTTCTACTACTCAAAACAAGAAAGTTTAGAGGTGGGAGGGGGAGTGAGGGCTGCGGGAGAAAGATGAGTTGTGGTGGGAAATGTGGGAGAGTAGAGGGTTGGGGTGGGGAGGTGCGGATGGGGGAAGAGGGTTCTGCTTCTATGTGGAGACCCTGGTGGGGAGCAGACCCCTTACCCGGAAGTTGCCAGATCAGGAGACGTGTGTGAGGCTTCAGGCTCTGTATAACTTTGAGAAGGACACCTCTTCATCTGTGAAATGGCCCTAGAGACCAAAACTATCCCACCCAGATCTCAGTGATTGTGTGAATCAAATGAGAAAATGCACAATTACTGGCTTTAGACATGGCTGGAAGGGCCAGCTGTGTGTCAGGGGCTGGGGCTAATCCTAAGCACAACTCTCTGCTGGTCTGGAGCTCCAAATCTATGGGGGGAGGTGGGCAAGTCCTGAACCTGGACTTGCCTTTGCTTAGTCATATCTCTTTACCTCTTCTGCCTGTCAGTCTCTCCCCTTCCACCACCACCCCAAACAAGCATGAATATATGGGGGGTGGGATAGGGACAGGGTGTCTTGGGCAGGAAGTAAATGCCCAGGGGCTATGCCCCTGCCAGGGCAGCAGCTCTCACAATTGTTGTGTTTGTTCAGTCTCTAAGTAATGTCCAACTCTTTGCAGCCCCATGGACTGCAGCACACTTTGCCTCCCTGTCCCTCATTGTCTCTTGGAGTTCGCCCAAGTTCATGTTCATTGAGTTGGTGATGCCATCCATCCATCTCACCCTCTGTCCTGCTTCTGGGAAAGATTGAAGGCAAAAGGAGAAGAGAATGGTGGAGGATGAGATGGCTCTCACAATGCTGAGTGACTATTTCCCCCTTTGGTTCCCTCTCCCATCCCTCCATCCACAAAGCCCAGGTGGGAAACCCACATTCCTAGTGAGTGAATTCACACAAAACACTGCCATCCTGGGCAGGGCTGAGAGGCGGCTATAAAGACAGACAGTCACCACCCAGAAACCATAGAAGGCAGACACAACCCAGTCCTGAGGGCTTCTGCAAGTCTCTGGGACCCTCTGCTCAGAGCTGCTGCAACTCGAGCCAACATGCAGCCATACAACCTCCCACACCGCAGCTGTGGGCAGGAGGGAGGCTGTCACGCACCCTGGAGAAAGACACCACCTGGGGTACAGCTACAGGCTCTGGAGACAACCCACAGGATCCTGCTGGGAGACAGCACTTGGGAAAGCAGATGACCCGGGCTGTAAGGCCCAGAAAGGCCCCTCGCTGCTGGCATAACTGCAGGGAGACTCTCTAATAGAAGCAAATGGGCAAGGTGCGCTGTCGGGGGTGGGAACCAGTCAGCACCACTCTCGCCGTCTGAGCACCTGCTGAGGGGCAGGACTCTGTCTCTGCTGCAGGAGAACCATCTGGTCCCCAGGAGCGTGATGTGACTTGCAGCATAAGCCTGCCATTTCGCTTTCCTGGAGTCAGCGTGGATCCTGGCCCACTGTCACTCTCAAATCCCTCAGGGCTTTCTCTCATTCTCTGGAGCATAGCTCTGCATTGTGCTGTGTGGCCCGGGATAAACCCCTGGACTCTAATCCTTCTTCTGCTGTAAGCTGACCTCATAACTCGTGGGGAAGCTGGCCTTTATCTGTCTGGGGCTCAGGTGCTTGGTTTCAGCGGGGCTCAGCCAGGATGTGTCCTCACACTATCTCCCAGTGTCCCCTCCCTTGCACACTCAGTATGGATAACTCTCATATTTTAGATTTTAAAGTAATTTCCTCACAAATCCTACACCTTAAACATGGCCGGGGGACCTTGTGTTTTTGCTTTGCTGGACTTCACCGCAGTGTCAATTAAATAATTCCTCGGGCTGAGTCCCGCTTCTCCACGGTGTCTGCGAGTGGGCACTTGGGGGTACCGTTGCAGGCTGGGGGCCAGCACAGTGGAAGCTCTTCCCACCACGTGTGTCAGTGAATGAACAAATGCCAGCACATACCTTTTGAGCAAAACTTAAGAGTATTTCACCCTCGACTGAATACCAGGAGCACAGCGAACAACGCGCTCAAATAAGGTCTGCAAAAGACTGAGAAGTAAACTAATAATTGCAAGGGCAGGGTCATGGTAAAAGTAAAATCAGGGTACCCTGGGACATGTCGGAAAGAAATGAGAGCTGTCTTTGGAGACTTGGAAAGGTTAATGGCATGAATTCATAATTGCATTATAAACCCCACTGAACACATATATTAGAACAATATTCTATGAATGAAAAACCTGAGTCAGACAGAGACCAGACAGAAATGCACGCTTAAGCATGTCCTTATATGAGAGCCCCCTGGTCTGATACGTGTTAAAACAGCATATATGGAAATAGCAGAGTTGTCGATTCAAGTGGCTTTAGTGTTCTCTAGTTTTGTTTTGTTTTGAGGTTTCAACATTCTCATGTAAGTTATACGGCCATTTGTTTTTGAGTCACTTTGCCTTTATTATTCATATCTTTTTTCATAATCATCGTTATCATCAGCTTCACAGATAATTACTCCAAAAAGTAATGACATTCAAAATCTAGGCTCGTGAATGACTTGTGAATGCTCTCAGGATACTCGTTGAATTCTGACAACAACTTTGTAAAGCAGGAAGCTTTGCCTGCTCACACATAGGTATCTGAGGCTACCTCTTGCTCACATTGTGAAAGTGAGGTAGAACCTGGGCTCCTCTCCACCTCCCTGTGCACTTCATGCTCTTTCTGACGAGGCTGACTCTCCCGGCCCTCCTTCCACGCCTGCTTCCTGGTCAGCCTCTACACCAGCCTGCAGTCCCTTCACCATCAAACACAAAGCATTGCCATCGTCCAGGGGGCAGGTGAGAGTTCCTTGGCAGGACCACATCTGTCTCGAGGACTCACTAATGTCCGAAGCAGAATTTATTCCTATTCCAAACATTCACTCACTGGACCCAGATTTGTTATGGTTCTATTATGTGCCAGAAATTGTGCTACAATGCTGAAATGATACCAAGATAAAAGAGTAATTTCTCTCCATGCTTTCCTCGAGTCTGGGGGCAGGAACAGATATGTCACTGTGGTGTGACATGGCCAGGTGAGGTGTGTACTGTGAAATGGAATATCTCCTGTCATATCAATAAACAAGGATGTAACATCCGTCAGTGATTTCGGGCCTCCAAATGTGAATGAGGGCTCCCAAAAGGGAACACAATGCCTTAGATCCAGCAGACACTGCCCCCCTAACTCTCCCCACAGTGATTGTTGAGGAGCTGGTGGAGGCGGGTGGGGATGTGAGAAATCAAAAGGACAGGATGCTGGCCCCAAATAGCTGAGATGTATATGAAAAGAATGACTTCAGTAATTCCATACTCTTGTGCCTTCCCATACACAGAATAACACTAAACTCCTTAACTTGATATCTGGTTTT
The DNA here is from genome assembly GCF_032452875.1 of Bos javanicus. Lineage (NCBI taxonomy): Eukaryota > Metazoa > Chordata > Mammalia > Artiodactyla > Bovidae > Bos > Bos javanicus. The sequence goes on from NC_083896.1 coordinate 35,881,505, forward strand.
CCTTACTTAATAATAATCTGTGATGTTCAGACTGCCTGCCCTCTTGTTGCAAACAGAGCCTGACTCCCTCTCCTGCCTCCCTAGAGCGAGCAATCTCTCAGGGCTACCTGAGATGATATCTTCTGGACTCAGAGTCCTTAACACTCCCACCAAATAAAAAAACTTTCTACTTTCAGCTTGTGCCTAACTTTTTAGTCAACAGTACCCTGGGAGGACCCAGGAGTTCTGTCCGGTAGAGAGAGAAGGCTTCCCAAAGAGCCATCATCCAACAGAGGTCTTATAGAATAAGAAATGGACTCTACCAGAAGGGAAAGAGGCCTGATGTATAGCAGACATTTATAGACAAATGAATAAAGAGTAAATATATATGCAGTGCTAGAGAGCAATAAAAAGAGATAGTCTGGTGGAAAACTGGCCTAGATTTGATGCACACATAGGCCAGGAAAGGCAGATTATGGCCACCTTGTGATGACCCTCATATGCTAAACCAAGAAGTCTGGATTTAAATTGAATAAGGATGTGGACAGAGAGAAGAGTGAAGTCAGAAGTTCTAGCTCAGGGAACTAAGTGAATGGTGATGACATCAGTCCCAACAGTGAGGCAAGGAGAAGATTTGAGAAGTTGGTTTTCTCCATATGGAGTTTGAAAGGCCTAAGGGACATTCAGGTGCTTATGTTTATTTGGCAGCTGGAAATATGGACCTAGATCAGAGGGGAGAGGTCTGGGCTAAAGATGTAAACCAGAGTAGAATGTATACTAATCTCTACACTGAGAATAGAAGGGTCAGGAAGATCCCCTGGAGGAGGGCATGGCTACCCACTCCAATATTCTTGCTTGGAGAATCCCATGGACAGAGGAGCTTGGCAGGCTACAGTCCATTGGGTCACAAAGAGTTGGACACAACTGAAGCCACTTAGCACACATGCACACATGAGAGTAGAAGTGTGGGAATAGACTGACCACTCGGAGTGTATAGAAATGTAAGAGTTAAAGGGGAGACCTCAGCAAACCCTAAATGTTAAGTTGGTCAGAGAAATGCAGAAGGGGCAGAGTATCAGAAGCAGATGGAGAAGCAGGAGAATGCAGCACTCTGGCCATCAGGGAAGGAATGCCACTGCTCCAAGTCCTCAAGGAAACCAAGCTGAAGGAGGAATGAGATTAGTCGGTGGTAAGGTCATGGTTGACACCGAACAGGAGTCACAGTGGAAGCTGATGTGCAGTAGGCTGAGAAGGAAGGATTCGAGACCCTCTTAGAAGAATAGGGGTATGGGCAGAATACTGAGTCCTATTCATGGCAACTTACAGACTTTAAGCTATCAATTTGAAGATTCTCAGATTCACCTGCCCTGCAAGTTCAATTCATTTGTGGTTTCCTGGGGGGTATGTGCTGTGTGCTTAGTCGTATCCGACTCTTTTGACCCCATAGACTGTAGCCTGCCAGGCTCCTCTGCATATGGGATTCTCCAGGCGAGACTACTGGAGTGGATTGCCATTTCCTTCTCCAGGGGATCTTCCTGACCCAGCAATCCAATCTGGGTCTTCTGTATTGCAGGCAGACTCTTTACCAACTGAGCTACAAGGGAAGCCCCACCCCCATCCCCAATCCCATTCAAAGACGCTAAAGACTGAATGTGTCCTCCAAAAGTTCATGTACGGAAGCCTAATGCTCAGTTGGAAGTGGGGCCTCTGAGGGGTGATTAGGTCATGAGGGTGGAGCCCTGATGAATGGGATTCATGTCCTTAGGAAAGGGCTCCTGAGTGGCCCCTTGCCCCTTCCACCACATGAAGGCACAGACCTATGAACCAGGAGGCGAGCTCTCACCAGACACCAAGTCTGCTGGAACTTTGATCTTGGATGTCCCAGGTTCCAAAATTGTGAGAAATAAATCTCTGTTGTTTAGAAGCTGCTCGGTCTGTGATATTCTATGTCACAGACTGAATGGACTAAGGGATAAAGGGGTCTCACTAACAGATAGGTGTTGCCTGTTTTCCTCTTTCCTGTCCCTGGGTCTAAGGTAAAGTGACAAGCTGTAACTTGTAAGACATCCTGACTTATTTGCTAGATCTTTTCAGGGTAATTGCCAAAGGAGCCACCTTGTCATTTCAGACCTCCTTTGGTTTGCTTCAGGGAGTATGAAATAACCTTTCTTACAATTGCCAATAGAGTAGAAAAAAATAAACAAAGTCCAAGCTGGACAACGTGCCCCCTCAGGAGCTGGCCTCTGGCTCCACCCACCTGCTCCTTTGTTCAAGGTCAAAGCCTTCCTCCTCCTGGGCAAGTCGCCCCCCTTATCTCTCTCCTCACCAGTCCCACTGTCCTCTTTCCCCTCCAGCTTTGAAGGTCAAGGGGATAAAGACCGACTGGGGCTAAGATGGTAGAGTGACAGCCCCTCTGAAAAGGAAGATGGGAGGACTGAGGCCAAGCATGGCCACCGGAGAAGCAGGTGCCTCTCTTGAGACGTGAAGCCGGGTGGTGCGGACCTGTGAACTCAATTTGCTCCTCTGTTTTAAACTTATGAAAATAAGCCAGGTCATCCTCTGCCTTCTGTGGCCAGGGAAGCTCAATGACTGCAGCCCTCTGCCACCCGCCACCTGCCTGCTAATTCAGTCGTCCAGCGAGGAGCCCTGGTTCTGACAGGTGGGCCTCCTGGCAGCGCACGGGGTGGGAGGGGGATGGAGAGCAGGGTCCCTGGCCTCTGGGCCTCCAGCCAGGCTGATTTCATTTCAGATTAAGAGCTGCTGAAATGCAGCGATCAATAACTCAGCTCTTTTGTTTGCTTGTATTTTCCAAGTCCCCAAAGAGATTAGATCTGATTTCACAGACCTTTAGCAAATTTAATTGTTTTTTATTCACAGTTGCTCAATACAACTCCTTTGAAGCTGGAAGTGGAGAGATCCCCTGCCCCCGCCCTTCCCACCACCTGCTGCCACCTGCGTGCTGGGTCAGTCCACAGTGTGAAGCCAGAGCCCTCAGGTACACTGAGCCGCAGAGGACCACCAACCAGAGTACAGGTGCCCTGAGTCCCGGGTTCCTTCAAGGCTCCCCGCCACCCTCCCTCTACCCTCCTCACTCACAGGGCCAACAAAGAAACACGTGGACGCAAAATCAAGAACTTGCACTCTGTGTTACCAGCCTTCATCCCAACACCCAAATTGTGGCCACTAATTGTCTTCAGAAAAGTTGCAAAGGACAAGGTGACCTCTTATCCAAATAGGACCCTCCGGCTGCAGCATGCACCAGACCCTCAATGACAGCTTCCAAGAGGTGACCCCTAGCTGGCAGCAAGGGCCAGGGTGATACCAGCTCCAAACACTGTCCCCATGGGACCAGCCTAGACGGGTCCTCCTAGGTGACAACCCACTCTCTGCATTTCTCTGGCTTCATCAGCACTTGAGCATTTCTAAGGCTCTTGCTCAGGAAGGTAACATTTCCAAATAATTTTTTTATTATTTCCAGGAGCTTCCTGAAAGACCCATTACATCATCAACAGAAAACATCAAAGGCCAGCCTCCCCTAAGACTCTTTGTGTCCACCCATCCTAAGCAGTTACATGAGGAACCTTCTGGGTCCTAATGAGACCCTCCTTCACGCTCACATGGAAAGACCCCCATAAAACCAGGCTTGGGCATCTCAAAAGCAGCCTGAACGTGCTCTTCTCCACAAGGGCACCCAGAAGACTATGCAGAAACAGTGCTGTACTTATAGTGGGAAGCCATGAACTTGGTGCTGTCACATAACAGGTTGGTTTAGTTAAAGGGGAGCTAGAATTCAGCCCCAGGCTCAGCCCTCCTTCCCCACTTAGATTTCTAAGTCTTCTTTATCTCATTAGAGGGTTTTAAATGTGTTTATTATTCACTTCAATGTTTTGGGCCTTAAAACATCAAAAGGCCGCTATTGACTGACATGCATGACCTCAGACCATTTGGACATGGTGGTCTGTAAGTCTCAGCAAGGAGTTGTGGCACGCTGTGTGGGCACTATGGCTTTGCTTTCTATCAAAACCCAGCACATACAGCACTTCACTTAAATTATTCCTGATCTACTCCCCACCAACCAAAAACCGACAACCACAAAAAAATCCAACCAAAAGAAGCAAACAGAACAGACAACCCCAAAGAGGTAAGTACCAAACATCTCTACTTTAAAGATGAGGAAACTGAGTCCCAGAATGGCTCCCTCACAATGCGAAGACGGGAGAAAGTGAGAGCTTCAGTTCAAGCCTTTTCCTTCTTAGGCTGATGGTCTTCACAACAAAGTGCACTCAAATTTGAGAGGGGAGACAAATGAAGAATAAGAGGGTACAAAATAAAACTGAGCTCTAAGGGCTTCCCAGTTGGCGCAGTGGTAAAAAATTCTCTTACAAATGTAGGAGCTGAAGGAGACCTGGATTTGACTGCTGGGTTGCAAAGGTCCTCTGGAGGAGGGAATGGCTACCCACTTCAGCATTCTTGCCTGGAGAATCCCATGGACAGAGGAACCTGGCCAGCTGCAGTCCAGGGGTTTGCAAACAGTTGGACGCAACTGAGTGACTGATCACGCATGCGCATACAAACACTGCAAGTGGACTGTAAACGATCAGCATACTGGTTCACAGGCCAGTTAGATGCTCCAGGCATTTGTCTGCAATGATTGGAGGAAGTTGCATAACTCAGCTTGCCTGCAGGTCTAATGGGTCTAAGTGGATCACGAATCCCTGAGAAATGGGAAATCCTGGCTGGTAACATTTTGCAGTACAGAGAAGGCAGGCGCCGGCAAGGACCTGCCCCAGGCAGCGTGAGTGACACCACCTCCAGGCAGCCTCCACCCAGGCCCACATGCAAATAACTTTGCAGAACACCAGGAGTCAATTGCTTTCCCATCTTCTATTTTCTCTCTCTTTTTCTTTAAAAAAAAGGGGGGGTGGTGGTGCAGAAATTTTTTGCACTCTGCATTACTGCTTGATGTAATGGTGCAAAGCATTTTTCATTTATCATCATAATGCCAGTCAAAGAACTCCTGATAACATAAACGCAGGAGGAAAGTCATCAGTACTTGTTGTATGGCAGCTTTAAGCTCTAGGTGTGAAGTGGGAGTCTACGGGTAAGACTTTGTCCCTAAGCAGCCAGCCAGGTGAACCCTACATTCAGCCTCTTCCTGGAGGACCTCAGGGAAATGGAAACGCCCCACTGGTGAAAGACTGGAGCTGGGAACGCAGAGCCTGGACGCTGGTTTACTGGAGGAAGCCCAATTTGTTCCCACAGCTCCCTCCCTAGACAAGACAGGGAAAGCTGATGCAATCTGATCAGCCATGCAGAAGGAACCAGGTACTTTATTACCTGGGGTATCTGGGGTTCATCGACATCCAGGCAGCCTGCCATTTTAGAGGACCGCGGGTTGATATCAGAAGCACCCCTGGTCTCTGAGGAGCCAGTACTGTCACCGCTTCTCAGCAACAAGCCTCCCTCCCAGGCAGGCACCACACCCTTTAAGCTTGTACCCTGAACACCCCCCTCATGCTGCCTGGTTCCAAGAGAAGTTCAACAACGGTGTGGTCTCACAACAGTGAGCAAAGGACGAACTATACTTATGGAGATTCTACTCGGCAGCACTTCAGACATTCTCATAGTGTCAGCTTTATTCTAGCAAATTTCTCCACGTAGGGAACCCAGGCATCAACAGAGCTGAATCTTTATCATAAATGTTTTTCTCCTCTAAAGTCACAGCAGTAAAGAAAAAGCATGGAGTATGGGAACAGTGAGAACTTAATTTGAACCCCTGATACCAGTTTAGCAAATAAGACCTTGGGAAACTTGTTTAATGTTCCTGAGCCTCAGTTTTCTCATCTGTAAAATGGGGTAATAATCCCTTCCACCCTGAGGTGATGTAAGAGATAAATGAAATGAAGGAAAGCAGCATCTCTCAGGTCAGGATGTGTAGAGGGACCACTTGAGTGTCCTGTTGAAATGCAGATGCTGATTAGGTGGTGGGATGGGCCTGAGTGATTGCATCTCTGAAAATCTCCCAAGCAAAGACAGCACTGCTGCTCTGGCACTGTGTTTCGTGTAGCAGAGATGTAGTGCTCCTAGGATGCTGCCTGGCACTTAATAAATGCTTAGCAAACATAGATCTTGTTATTGATTGCTTGCTGCTTGTAGACAGCTTCATTCACTGTTATAAAATTAGAAGCAAGAACAATAAGAGATATGTTCCCTGACCTTAAGCTGCTGATTTATTCAATATTCAAGAACTGTGTACAATTTAGGAGAAATAAATTACATGTGTGAAATGTATCAAATAAGCAGGTAGATTTAAAGCAGAGGAGGAAAGAATAAGATCAGTCGTTTTCGGTGACTTCCTCTGTGTTGCCTCCTTGATTTATACTGAAATACATCAATTTGACAGGCAGGGGAAAGGAGGAGGTTCTACCCTGAGATTTCCTACTCACCAAAGTGTCTAAAATAGACCATGTTCTATATGATCTGGAAGAGCAGGATGAGCCAGCTTACTTGGGCAGATTCTTGCTAACACTGGGGATTCTGAGATTTACCCAAGAAGATTTTCACAGAGTGGGTTTCAGAAGGACCTCACAGCTTTTGGTTTTCAATTTAATGTGTGCCTGATCGAGAATGAATGGTCTTTTTAAAGCCTCAGGTATTTGATAGCCATTGCTCATCTGACTTCCAAGCATCCAGCTCCAGGGATGATGTCCTTCAACTTTAAAAGCCAAAGCCAAATGCTTCTTCCCAAAGTGAAACCAAAAATTGAAGGATACTTGACAAACCATTCTTTTTCCAGCGTTTCAAAGTGGAAAAGCTTTTTACTCCTCTCCTCATTTTTTGATCAATTTAATTCTATCTCCCTATGGAGAAGGCAAGTTATAGAACATCTTGGTATTTGCTTAACAGGACTCTTCATAGCCAGGTTAAGGGAAGCATGACTGCTGTTTCCCCCTTAGAGACAGTCCTTGGGCTCCTACCCTCTAACATCAGGAGGCACTTTGTGTGACGGTTGAGAACTTTGCTTTTCATATCTCAACTCTCATGATCACTAGACTTGTAAATCCGAGTGAGGTCATTCATCTTGCCAGCATCTAGTTCCCCCTGGAAGAGGGGACTTCGAAACACTTGTCTTATGCGGGATTGCAGGAAGGATTGCTGAAGCTGAAGCTCCAGTACTTTGGCCACCTGATGCGAAGAGCTGACTCACTGGAAAAGACCCTGATGCTGGGAAAGACTGAAGGCAGGAGGAGAAGGGAACGACAGAGGATGAGATGGTTGGATGGCATAACCAACTCAATGGACACGAGTTTGAGCAAACCCCAGGAGATAGTGAAGGACAGGCAAGGCTGGCATGCTGCAGTCCATGGGGTTGCAAAGAGTTGGACATAAGTTAGTGACTGAACAACAAATTACTGTTATCATGTGTATGGGTAGCAGGCTGTAATGAAGAGCTGTGTAAGGTGGTGCTATGACTGAGCTGTGTCTCCCCAACTCCATACGCTGAAGTCCTAACTCCCAGCACCTCAAAACACTTAGAGCTAGGTTTTCACATGGATAACTAATATAAAATGAAGTCACACACGTTGGCCCTAATGCAATCTGACCAGTGTCCTTATAAGAGGCGGAAATTTGGACAGAGAGATGTCAGAGGTACAGACACAGATGAAAGGCCACATGAGAACACAGCAAGAGGGAGGCTGAATCAAGGCAAGGAGAAAGGCCTCAGGAGAAACCAAACCCACCAGCACACTGACCTCAGGTTCCCAGCCTCCAGAATTGCGAGAAAATAAATTTACTTTGTCTAACCCACCAGTCCATGGTATTTTGTGGTGGAAGCCTGAGCATGTTAATCCAGATGAACTATTATGCTCTTGCCTCACATTTTGGTTTTGATGTCACATTTTTACATCTTTTATCTTATGTGTCCCTTAACTGGGGCTTCCCTGGTAGCTCAGATAGTAAAGGATCTGCCTGCAATGTAGGAGATCCTGGTTTGATCCCTGGGTTGGGAAGCTCCTTGGAGAAGGAAATGGCAACCCACTTCAGTATAATGCCTAGAGAAGTCCATGGGCAGACCAGGGCGGGTCACAAAGAGCTGGACATAACTGAGTGACTAACACACACCCCCCCTTAACTATTATAATCATAGTTTTATTTATTTACTACTTTTGTCTTTTAACATTTGCAATAGTTTTATAAGTAAGTGATTATTTACTTCCTTTACTGTGTATTTACCTTTCTAGTGTGATTTATTCGTTCCCATGTGTTCTTATTACTAATCAGTGCCCTTTCTTTTCAGCTTAAAGAAGTCCCTTTAACATTTCTTGTAAGACTAGTCTAGTGGCAATGAACTAACTCCTTTAGCTTTGGCTTCCCTGGAAAACTCCTGAGCTGTCCTTCAACTTTGAAGGATAACTTTGCAGGGTAGAGTATTCTTGGTCAGAAGATTTTTTTTTTTTCCTAGCACTTTGAGTATCATCACACTATTTCTGGCCTGGAAATTTTCTGCTGCAAAATCTGTGGATAGTCTTATGGGTGTTCCCCTCTATGTAACAAGTTTTTCTCTTGTTGCTTTTATTTTTTAATTTCTTTCTTGTTGCTTTTAAGATTCTCTCTTCAACTTTTGACATTTTAATTATAATGTGTCTTGGTGTGGGTCTCTTCAGGTTCTTATTTGGAACTCTCTGGGCTTCCTAGATCTATTTTCTTCCCCAGGTTAGGGAAATGTTCAGTCCTTATTACTTCAAACAAAATTCTCTCCCTTTTTCTCTCTCTCCTTCTGGGAGCCCTATAATGCAAACCTTGGTCTGTTTTATGTTGTCCCATAAGTCCCTTACGTTAGCTGCACTTTTTGAATTTTTTTTCTTTTTTATGCTCTGATTGAGTGCGTGCCTTGTCTTTGAGTTGACTGATCTTTCCTTCTGTTTGATCTAGTCCACTGTTGAACCCCTTTTGTGCAATTTTCAGTTATTTATTATATTCTTCAGCTCTGTCACTTCCATTTGGTACTTTCTTATATTTTCCATCTCTTTGTCCTTTGTGTTTATCCATTCTTCGTTCCAGTTCAGTGCGAATCTTTATGAAAATTACTTTTAACTCTTTATCAGTTAAATTACTTATCTCCATTTCAATAAGTTTTGGTGTTCCCCCATCTACCCTAAGGTTTTATCTTTTTTCTTTCATTTGGAACATATTCCTTTTTTTAATGTTGCTTGAGTCTGTGTGTTGGTTTCTATACAGCAGATGAAACAATCACCTCTCCCAGTCTTGAAGGAGTGGCCTCATGTAGGAGATGAACCTTGTCGTTAAACCTTGCTCAGCTCAAACCTTTGTGCTTGTCCGAGTAGTTATGACTGCTGTGTGTGTGATCAGTAATGTCCAACTGTTTGTGACCCCATGGACTGTAGCTTGCCAGGGTCCTCTGTTCATGGAATTCTCCAGGCAAGATTGCTGGCATGGGTAGTCATTCACTTCTTTAGGGAATCTTCCAGACCCAGGCATTGAAACTGCATCTCCTGCATTGCAGGTAGATTTTTTACTGTCTGATCCACCAGGGAAATCCAGCAGTAATTACAAAAATTGGACCCAGATAGGGGCGTGCACTCCTGTCATGGTGACATGGATTACTGCAGTCTCATGGGACCAAGCACGCGCTCTCCTCCGGCCTCCAGATATAGGTGAATGGAGAGGTGTCCCTCATTTTTAATTTGGACTTGATTGGCTGCCTCTGAGTTGAGTCTTGGGGTGGGTGAGTCTGAGCACGTGAAAAATTTAAGAGCAGTTTCTCAGATCACTGGATTCTTGTGGGTCTCAGGACACAAGACCTATTGGTTTTCAAATTAGATGTTTTAGGGGATCATCTCTCAAGTGTATGTCTTAAAAGTTGGGGTGCCCATATGGAGTTCAAACCCCTCACTCCCCAGGGAGAACTTCTGGGTTTTAGTTCCCTTCTGGTTGTGGGATGTTACATCAGATGAGATTTATGGCAAGATTTTGTCCCAGCCTCTCCTCCATGCTTTGCTGTGATTTTCTTCTTGTTTGTTTGATGTGAAGTAACCACACAGCCAGCCTATAGTTTTTTTTGTTTGTTTGTTTGTTTTAAAGAGAAAGAATTTACATGTGCAGAAATTTTTAGACTGTAGACTCAGTATGTCTGTGGTGTGTCCAGGGAAGAAGACCATTTTCAGATTTTCCTACTTTGTTCTTGAACAGATCTTCCATACCACAGAAATAAAATGGATCATAAAAGACTACTATGGCCAGCTATCCACTAATATATTGGATTACCTAGAATAAATGGATAAATTCCTAGAAGTACATAAGACAATCATGATGAATGAGAAAATCTGAACAAACCAATTACTAATAAAGAGATTGAATTAGTAATCAAAAGCCTCCTAACAAAAAAAGCCCAGGACCAGACAGCTCACTATCTGCAGATAACATGACATTATATGTAGAAAATTCTAAAGATTTCACAAAAATATTAGAAATAATAAACAAATACATAAAGTTGCAGGGTGCAAAATCAATACACAAAAATCTACTATTTTTCTATACACTAACAACAAACTAACAGAAATTTTTTAGAAACAATCCTATTTGCAATAGCATCAAAATGAATAAAATAACTAGAAATAAGTTCAACCAAGAGGGGAAAGACATGTATATTGAAAACTATAGGACATTTATGAAAGAAGTCAAAGAAGACTAATAAATGGAAAAATATTGCATGCTCATGGTTCAGAAGAATTAATATTGTTAAAATGACCATAGTATCCAAAGCAACTTTCAGATTTAATGCAATCCTTATCAAAATACCTATAACATTTCCATAGAACTAATATAAACCTAAAATTTATATGGAATCATGAAATATACCAAATAGACAAAACAGTCTTGAGAAATAAGGAGAAAACTGGAGGCATCATGTTCCCTGATTTCAAGCTATATTAAAAAGCTGCACTAATTAAAATTGTGGTATTGGTATAAAAACAAACACACAGGTCAATGGAACAGAATAGAATGGGCTAAAATAAAGCCACTCCTAGAACAAAACATAGGCAATAAGCTCCTTGACATGGGTCTTGGCAATGATTTTTTTAATCTGACACCCAAAGAAACAGCAGCAAAAGTAAAAATAAACAAGTGGGACTACATCAAACAAAAATGTTTCTATATAGCAAAGGAAACCATCAACAGAATGAAAAGGTAATCTATTAAATGGGAGAAAATATTTGTGAATCATATATCTGATAAGGGATCAATATCCAAAATATATAAAGAACTCATAAATGCAATACCAAACAATTTGATTTTAAAAAAAAGATAAGATCTGAATAGACATTTTTTCAGACATACAGATGATCCACAGGGACATGAAAAGATGCTCTACATCACTAACCATCAGGCAAATGTAAATAAAAACCGCAATGAAACATCATCATATACTTGTCAAAATGGCTATTATAAAAAGACTAGAAACGAAAAGTATTGGTCAGGATGTGGAGGAAAGGGAACCGTCACACACTAAAGGCGGGAATGTGTAATTGGTGTAGCCACTATGGAAGACAGTATGAAGTTTCCTCAAAAAATTAAAAATAGAACTATTGTATGATGTAGCAATTCTACTTCTGGCTATTTATCAGAAGAAAACAAAAATACTAATTTAAAAAGATATATGTTCCTCAATTTTCATTAGAAAAATATTTGCAATAACTAAGATACAGAAACAACCCAATTATCCCTCCCTGGATGAACTGATAAAGAAGACGTGATGCATATCTACAATGGAATATTGCTCAGCTATAAAAAGAATGAATTCTTGCTATTTGTGACAGCATAGATGCACCTCAAAAGCATTATACCAAGTGAAATTGACCAAGATACAAATACTGTATGATTTCTCTTATACGTGGAATTTAAATACGTACAAATATACGTGCGACCCCATAGACGGCAGCCCACCAGGCTCCTCTGTCCATGGGATTCTCCAGGCAAGAACACTGGAGTGGGTTGCCATTTCCTCCTCCAATATTCATATTATATTATGTACTAAATATATAAAATACATTTAAATATATTTTACATATTGTAAATATAAAGATATATAAAATAAGTTCATTAGATGCAAGAGCATATTGGTGGGGAGGTGAAAGAAATAATTGTTCTTTTTCTTTAGTTTGAATAAATTAAATAATAAAGCGAAAGTCACTCTGTTGTGTCTGACTCTTTGAGACCCCATGGAGAGTCCATGGAATTCTCCAGGCCAGAATACTGGAGTGGGTAGCCTTTCCCTTCTCCAGGGGATCTTCCCAATTCAGGGATCAAACCCAGGTCTACCGCATTGCAGGCAGATTCTTTACCAGCTGGCCCACAAGGGAAACCCAAGAATACTAGAGTGGGTAGCCTATCCCTTCTCCAGGGGATCTTCACAACCCAGGAATTGAACCAGGGTCTCCTGCATTGCAGACGGATTCTTTACCAACTGAGCTATCAAGGAAGCCCCTCGTTAGTAATTGGGAAAAGGCGACTTCAAAACCATTTCATACCCAACCTGCAGCAAAACGCTGCAGTGTTTCAGTAACATTTGCTCATAAAAATGTGAAAAATCGTGAACTCCTATGACAGATGTGTAAAATGGTATGCTCATCTTAAAAAGAAATTTCAAAATGTTTAGTTAAGTTGAAAATAATACACCCATCATCTCAACAGCTTTAAATTATTTAACCTGTAGGAACTTTCCTACATGGACAAGAATGTTAATTGCGTCACTATTTGTAGCCAGACACTGTTTTAGGTATTCAGAGCACAATGGCAATAAAAAAGATAAAGATCTCTGCCCTCATAGAGTTTATATTCTAACAAGCAGAATAAATACACCAATGTTAATAGAAAGCTATAAACATGTTGTTTTTTTAAAAAAGGAAAGAAAATCAGATATAAGACTCTAAACAATTGTTTTAGTGAAATTTTTTTCTTCAGGGTTGCTCATGTTGCTGGTCATCTTTCAAGATGAGAGAACAGCACCCCATGGACAATTGACTTCTTGTTATTAAAGCCATAGATTTCCTAAATTCAAGCTTAGGTACCTTGTTTGTATTGCATCCATCTGGGCCTGTCATGTCACCTCCTTGGAACCTAAAGGCTACTTTAAAATTTACAGATGGACTATATCTTTCATCCTCTCTCTTTCAGAATATCACTGGCCTGCTGGCCACAGATATAGGAGGTTCAGTTCAGTTCAGTCGCTCAGTCGTGTCTGACTCTTTGCGACCCCATGAATCGCAGCACGCCAGGCCTCCCTGTCCATCACCAACTCCCGGAGTTCACCCAAACTCATGTCCATTGAGTCAGTGATGCCATCCAGCCATCTCATCCTCTGTCGTCCCCTTCTCCTCCTGCCTCCAATCCCTCCCAGCATCAGAGTATTTTCCAATGAGTCAACTCTTCACATGAGGTGGCCAAAATATTGGAGTTTCAGTTTTATCATCATTCCTTCCAAAGAACACCCAGGACTGGTCTCCTTTAGAATGGACTGGTTGGATCTCCTTGCAGTCCAAGGGACTCTCAAGAATCTTCTCCAACACCACAGTTCAAAAGCATCAATTCTTCAGCACTCAGCTTTCTTCACAGTCCAACTTTCACATCCATACATGACCTCTGGAAAACCCATAGCCTTGACTAGACAGACCTTTGTTGGCAAAGTAATGTCTCTGCTTTTGAATATGCTATCTAGGTTGGTCATAACTTTCCTTCCAAGGAGTAAGCATCTTTTAATTTCATGGCTGCAATCACCAGCTACCCCATGCCTGAGGTCAGGGGCAGCGGCCAGGCGGAGCTACCCCACGTCCAAGGAGCAGTGGATGCGCGGGCACAGGAGGGCCAAGAGGAGCTACTCCATGTTCAAGTTCAGGAGGGGCTGCTGTGAGGAGATACCCCTCGTCCAAGGTAAGGAGCAGCAGCTGCGCTTTGCTGGAGCAGCGGTGAAGAGATACCCCGTGTCCAAGGTAAGAGAAACCCAGGTAAGACGGTAGGTGTTGCGAGAGGCATCAGAGGGCAGACACACAAACCATAATCACAGAAAACTAGTCAGTCTAATCACATGGACCACAGCCTTGTCTAACTCAATGAAATTAAGCCATGCTGTGTGGGGCCACCCAAGACAGGCGGGTCATGGTGGAGAGGTCTGACAGAATGTGGTCCACTGGAGAAGGGAATGGCAAACCACTTCAGTATTCTTACCTTGACAACCCCATGAACAGTATAGGAAGTTAGAGTCTCCTAAACTGGAGTGTCAATTCAGAAGGGTCATTGTCAGCACAAGTTCACGGTCAGAAACCTGAGCTGAGTCCAGGGGGACAGGAAGTGCCCAGTGGACTTGGCCAGCAGAACAGGCAGTATGGTACCTTTCGCAGCCAGACTGGACAGGGCACTGGGATGCAGGTGAGAAACTTTGTGGGGAGGAGACAGACATCCAGGGCACAGGTGTCTAGATGGAGATTCTGGCAGAAGGGACACAGCCGATCAGAGCTGGGCACACATCAATTTCTGAGACATTTGGTAAGAAATATTCATCTCCAACTCTGTCAGATGTCATGGTTATCCTTCCAAACAGCCAATCAGAATCCTAGGGCTTCTTCTGCTCAAGCAAGGACAAAGCAGGACACCTACACTGAGGAAGCGCATTGCATTGTGGCCAAAATGTGGGCTTCAGAACTGAACATGAGAACTCTGAGGGTTATCTGATCCACTGATTCTTCAGCAGCTGATGCTTCTGACCACTGCCTGCTCACAGGATGGAAGAACAGCTAGTATCTCCAGAGAGCACTTAAGTCCTTCAGTAATTATGGATGTAAAATGCATTTAGAAGTACAGCCCTTATTAGTGAGGCATTCACCATAACACAGTTAGGAGGAAAAGGAGAATCCTCATGTGTATTCACAAGAGGAAAAAATAGCTAACCCCAAATAATCACAATGCTAACTATGCATCTCTCTGAGGCTGAGGTGGAGAGTCCTTAATAAAGGTGTGTAGGTGAGTCAGCAAGTGCTGTGTTGAAACTTCAAGTAGAACGTGGGCAGCCTAAACCAGGCAGGATGGAGCAATAGTTCTGGGAAAGAGAGAGTCTAAGTCCTGACCCACAACACCCCTGTCATCTTCATCTGGAGCCCTTGGGGAAGTCTCCTGGAACTGCATATGCAACAACTTCCTATAAATGAGCCCTAATTAAGCCCTGGCTCCGGGAGTGCTGTCTGGAGGGTTACCAGATCATTAGTCTTGGTTTCAAAGAAAGAATCTATGTGGGGAAAAGGTCAAAGGGTCCAGAAGAACCGTCAGCACCATCCAATCCCTTCTCTGTCCTCCAGGCACCACTGCGTGCCTGCAGCCCTACATGGGAAGAACCATCAAGGAGGGGAGGATGCTAAGTCTTTCTTAGATGTCTTGGTCCTCTCCTCCTCTGGGGAACCCTGTAACTTTCACAGGGTAAAAAAAAATATCCAAGGGGCCTTTGGTCACTCCATGCCAGAAACACTCCACAGCCACACCACCAGACTTGACACAGACCTGAATGGTGGGAGCCGGTACAGACCTGTCAGACAGATGTATGTGTTTATTTCAGGGTACAAATGCTTGATTTGTCAGTTAAACAATTGTTGGTAATTCCTCTTCTAGTGCAGTCCTCTACAAGGACTTCCAGCCCATCTCACACCCAGCATGGATCCGCCTGTCTCCCCCAGGGTCTGAAGGGCAGACACACTCCACTGATTCTGAATAGAGAGAGAATGAAGGAAGGATTGAGGAGACAAAAAAAAGGCCAGTGCTAGAGCCTGGGTGGGACTGAACAGGGAAAGTTCATGATCATTTCACACGGTTAGACCAAGCAGCTGCCAACAAGCACTCACTAGTTCTAACAAGCTATCATTCTTTCCACTGTTTGCTATGTGCCTGAACTTGACTTTTATAAAGCAGAAAAAGAATACATTCTTTGCCTGCTTTTTCTGGGTTATGTTCCTTCAGCCTGTCGAGAACCTTGAGACTTGTCGCGTCCACAGTTGGCTGCGCTGTTAACAGAAGCAAACTTGAGCTGCGCTGTAATGTGGGCCAGTCTCAGTCCAGTGGGTCTAAACCAGGGGCCCGGGAGGGTGTAGAAATCAGGCCCTGACTCCTTAAGTGGTTCTTCAGGCTACCCAATACCATCATTACTAGCTTCTGTATTAGTATCTCATTGCTGCCAGGATGGATTACCACAAAATGCATGACTTAAAACTGCATAGCTGTATTATCTTAGAGGTCTACAGGTCAGATATCCAACATAGGTCTCACTAAGCTGAAGTCAGGGTGTCCCCAGGGCTGGTTCTTTCTGGGGCTTCAGAGGAGAATCCATTTCTTTGCTTTGCTTTTTCAGCTTTTACAGGCTGCCCACAGGCCTTAGTTTGTGGCCCCTCTTTGCATCCATCCAACCTCCTGCTTCCACTGTCATAGCTCCTGCTACTGTCTTTGACCTTCTGGCCTCCCTCTTACAAGGATATTTATCATTGTACTGGGTCCACCTGAATAATCCAGGATCATCTTCCCATCTCCATTATACAACCACATTGTGAAGTCACTTTTGCCATGTAAAGTAATACACTCTCAGGTTCCAGGGT
Source organism: Bos javanicus (assembly GCF_032452875.1). NCBI lineage: Eukaryota > Metazoa > Chordata > Mammalia > Artiodactyla > Bovidae > Bos > Bos javanicus. The sequence goes on from NC_083896.1 coordinate 35,898,133, forward strand.
TCAGAGCATGGATAAGTAATATTGTTCAGTTACTAAGGCATGTCCAACTCTTTGCAACCCCATGAACTGCAACATGCCAGCCTTCCCTATCCTTCACTATTTACCAGAGTTTACTCACACTCATGTCCATTGAGTCAGTGATGCTACCCAATCATCTCATCCTCTGACACCTTCATCTCCTTTTGCCTTCAATCTTTCCCAGCATCAGGGTCTTTTTCAATGAGTCAGCTCTTTGCATCAGGTAGCCAAAGTATTGTAGCTTTAGCTTCAGCATCAGTCCTTCCAATGAGTATTCAGGATTGATTTCCTTTAGGATTGACTGGTTGGATCTCCTTGCAGTCCAAGGGACTCTCAAGAGTCTTCTCCAGCAACGGGGGACCAAAATGCATCTGCCTGCACTGCCATTTACAAAATTCCCTTGAGCAATTGCTTAAGCGAGAACAGGACCCTATACCTGGCACTGATCACCTACCCACAACCCACAAAGGCAGGAAGAAGCTGACAGAGGCTCCCATGGTATTAATAGAATCCTCTGGGGAGATTCCTGGACATGCATGGCTCTTGGTACTTGAGAAAGATGGGCATCCAGCCCTGACACACAGCTTCTCTTGCTCAAACACTGTCATCTCTCACCCAAGTTACAACAGCTCCCAATATCTGCTACAGTCCTCCAGTTTCATCTACACACAGCAGCTAAAAGAATCCTTTCATACCCCACACCTGTTTCCAATGTCTTGCCATTGCACTTAAAATTTAACTAAGTTTTTTTATGGTTCTCAGACCCCTGCATGATCTGGCTTCTGTCTCCTTTCATAGTCTTCTCACATGCTCCTCCCTCCACCTCCTCTTTTCACCGCTGGTCTCTCTTGATCCCTGAGGTTCCAACTGAAATTTCAGTCCCCCCAGAGCTCCTCCCTGGATCACTCTTTCTCAGGAAATCCACCCTGTACCCTCCCCTGTTCTCTCTACTTTGCTCTGTACACGGTCCAAATGCACACACCATGTCACTCCCTATGACATTGCAATGTTCTGTTTATTTACTTGCACATAATAATAACTTTTCTTACTCACATGTAATAAAAGTAAGACAAAAAATTACCAGCAATGCAACTGCTTTTGGTCGGACTAATACCTCTCCCACTAGACTGCAAGGCAAGGCAAGGACCAAGCTCAGGTCTGTTCTTTTCATCCACATACACTGAGCAGCTGGGCCATTTGGATGGATAGATAAATGGGTAGATGGTGAATGAATGGGAATTCAGATGCATCTATGAAAACTAATCAAGAGGAGATGCTCAACTCACTCTGTCCTGTATCCTGGTCTCCTAAGCACACTCCTGGGTGATTTACTCGGTCCATTTGGTGATGAAAACCTTATTTCAACACACTGGGGAATCAGTCTGGGGCATGGGCCCTTCTTGGTTTGATACTGTGTCCATCTTTCAATACACACGTGATACACAAATATCAACACAGAGGCCTTGGTCACTTATTTTGCTTCCTTGAGTTTTAACAGAGAACCAGTTCACTAACCAGGAAAATCTCATGTCAATTTCATCTCTCCGAACCAAACAGAGATTGCTACCAAGGTACAGACAGCTGGCCTCCCACAGGAGACAAACAAGAACATTATGACATCTGGTCTGTGAGTTGACGGTTCGGCTTTGGGCCCAACTCAATCATGGCTCAATCCTCCCCCTTGTTCACTCAGCACGGACCACGCCAGGTGAGTTCAGACAAGGTGTCTGCTCCTCGTCCACCTGCTCTAATTCGCTCAAAGCCCTGTCTTTGAAAGAACCATTACCAATTCCCTGGAGAGTGGGAGACAAAGGCGATTTGGGTATTTTTCTGTCACATCCCACCTGTGCTCTACTGTGATCATGATCTGAGCCAATAGCTCTTGGCCTGCATGGCCTCAGAGGGACCATTTCTCCAGGATGCTGATAAAGCCGGCAGGCTGTAGCCTGAGGTTTCTACGGGTTCCACAGATATTTAGTTCCCATAATTCCTCCAGCAACACAGCTCTGATGGTAGTCTCCCAGTGGGCTCTGAACTCCACTCAGAATTGCCTTTTTGACATTTAAAGGCCTCCATAAGTCTTGTCATGTGGCCAAGAGGACTGGATAAAATCACTCCTGCCTCACCACCTCGTAGCTGGACCTCAGACAAAATGACTTCTGTCTGGAAGGCAAGCCCAAGTGCTCCCTCCAGCTCTAAAATTCTATGATCTTCTGATGCCTCCTGTTCAGCCAGTTGTCTGAACCCTCCTGACTGCCAGTAACTCACAGAGAGCAAATGAAACCTGTAACCAAACTTTTCAGGAGGCTGCCACAACCTCAGGACATTTCCCACTGTGGTCGGTTTGTTTTCCAAAGACTTGCCCTGCCAAAGGGGGTCATTAGGTGGGACAGAGCATACAACATCCTGCCTGCATATGGTATGAATCAAGGGATGCGTGTGTGCAGAGCCACAGCCAGCTCTTCACAACCCCATGGACTGCAGCCTGCCAGGCTCCTCTGTCCATGGGATTTCCCAGGCAAGAATACTAGAGTGGGTTGTCCTTTCCTTCTCTAGAGAATCTTCCTGATCCAGGAATTGAACCCTGGTCTCCTGCATTGGCAGGCATATTCCTTACCAGTGAGCTACCTGGGACACCCATGAATCAAGGGAAGGAAAGTCATTATCTGACCTCCTCCTTGTGGGGACGATCAGGCCCTATCTTCCTTTAGGAAGAGAGATAGTCCAGATGGATATTGAAAGGCTATGATTGCCTTGGGTTCCTTGATTCTGTCCTTTTCTTGATAACTTTTACAACCCTCATTTTAACTTCCAAACTGAATACCTCCAATAAGATAAGGAGTATGTCGTTTTCCTTCTAAATAAAAAAACTCAGCCTAGAAGAGTAGATTTAATGCTCCTTGACATAAGTTCTCTAAGAGTTAAAGTGTACAGGGAACAACACAACATCTAGGACAGAACTAACCTTGGGACCCTTCTCTTACAGGGAAAAAATCCTGGGTCAAGCAGGAAAATGAAATGCTAATTTGATCCTGCATGAATGGGAACTTGGGGGCCTGTGGGTTATTGTGGTTTCAAAATGCTTTGCTAGGGCATTGCTCTCTGCAAGGATCCAACTAGGCCACCACACAGCTAGGTGTGGCGCCTGTGTGTGCCCCGCACGTCTGCCCCAGGGGATACGTGTTAAAGCCAATGAGCACAGCCCATGACATCTGGCAGGGACTCAGCTCCTCAAGCCATGCCAGAGAGCATCACCACACCTGCTCCCATCCCCTGCAGAGCTCTCTACATTAGAACACGTTTTCCCCTCAGTGATTAAGTTTTCCGCCTGAGCACAGAGGGCTGCATGCATGCGGGTATGCTCAGTCATGTCCAGTTCTTTTGCAATCCCATGGACTGGAGCCTACGAGGCTCCTCTGTCCATGGAATTCTCCAGGCAAGAATACTGGAGTGAGTAGGCACTCCCTTCCCCAGGGGATCTTCCTGACCCAGGGATCAAACCCAAGTCCTCTGCATTGGCAGGTAGATTCTTTATCACTGAGCTACCTGGGAAGCCTGGGAGGGCTGCATAGTACTTTGAAGTTCCCTCTAGACCAGTGAACTTATCTGTCCACTGCACACGAATATTAAATAACAAATGCCTTAATGTCTTACAAAATTCAGCTCTTTCTCGAGGCAGGAAAGCCTTCCCTAAAAAGGACAGGATACACTGTTCAGATCAAACAGATCCCTACTCCAAAATCATATTTCATTACATTCTGCCTTGAGTCCATATTTAGGGAGTGTGAAGTGGACAGGTACATACTGCTATATTTAAAATGGATAGCCAACAAAGACCTATTGTATGACACATGGAATTCTGCTTAAAGTTATATGGCAGCCAGGATGGAAGAGAAGGGACACATGTATATATATGGCTGAGTCCCTTCGCTGTTCACCTGAAATTATCACAACATTGTTAATCAGCTATATCCAATACAAAATTAAAAAGTATTTTTTTAAAAAGTCAAGAAAAAATAAAATGGGCCTACTGACTCTCAGTCCTAATGCCACCAAAACAGGGGAGTCAGACTAGGGATATAGTGAGAAAACAGGATTTTCAATCTTCCATTGAATTTTGCATTTCTCTGCCTCCCAATCTCCAGCTCCAGCTCCATTACATAGAACAATACATCAAAAACAAGACTACAGAGCCATTTAATTGGGTTTTTTAATCAGGTCCTATTGGAGGTTCAAGTTCATTTGGAAGATCTTATGGTAAAAGCAACGGGACTTTCTTTGCTGCCCATGACATGTTCCCCGCTCCTGCCAGTGGAAGCTGAGTCTGCGTCTGAGTCTGATTCTGCATCTGAGAGCTGTGACCCCAGTTTTGCTGGGGCCACAAGCAGTTCATTGGCCAGCCTGATGAGTCCATCAGCAGATCTGTGGGTGGTGGACAGGCTGGGGAGCTTGCTGCATGGGAGAGGGAGAGAGAGGAAGTCTGTGATTCTGCAAAGGTTTTCTTGGTCTTTTACTCAGCAATCTCTACAATATGGTGTCTGTGCCAGTGAAGTAATAGTGGTGAAAAATGGTGAGCTGGAGACTTCCTTGGGGGTCCAGTGGCTAAGACTCTCTGCTCCCAACACAGGGGGCCCAGGTTTGATCCCTGGTCAGGGACTTAGATCTCTCACACTGAAACTAAGATCCATAGCAGCCCAATAAATAAATAAAAATTACTTAATATTCAGGAAAAAACACAAAACAACAATGGTGAGTTGGCAGGCTACTGCCTTTACCATTTCACATGCTTTAATTCCTCTCTGCCAGCTTCTCTCACCAACACAGAAAGGGATTTGGGAAATAATAGCCCTGCAATGAGATATGTGGAAGCTGCCAGGTGGTGCTGTGATAAAGAACCTCTCTGCCAATGCAGGAGATGCTGGAGATGCAGGTTCGATCCCTGGGTTAAGAAGATCCCCTGGGGAAGGAAATGACAACCCAGTCCAGTATTCTTGCCTGGAGAATCCCATGGACAGAGGAACCCAGTGGCCTATAGACCATGCGGTCACAAAGGGTCAGACACCACTGAGCGACTAAACAACACCAAATGAGATACTTGTCTGATTTTGGATCCGAGAAGGCAGGAGAAAAAGACTCTAAAAAAGAGAGCAATATTCCCAATTTGTGATCTGTCCCAGATAAGGTTGCCAGATAAAATACAGTATGCCCGATTAAATGTGCACACCAGATAAAAACTAAATAACATTTTGGCATTAATACGTCCTAAATATCACATAATTACACAAAAATATTTTTCATTGTTTATCTGAGCAATACATTTAACTGGTATCCTGTATTTTTTCATTGGCTAAATCTGTCAACTTTCATCCCAAATATTGAATGAGGGGGTATTCTGTATACTCTATACCTTCTCCCCTCCTCCTGCACCCATGACCAACATGAAAACATAAAAACACCCAAAGCCTTAACTCACACAACACTAAGAACATTCAAAATTACTGGGCAAGTCTGAGGATCTTCAAAGTTTAGGCCACGGCAGTTGCTCTCAAAGTTCATCGTGCACCAGTCACCTGGAGGCCTGATAATAACAGAGATTTCTGGGTCCCATCTCTATAGTTTCAGATGCAGTCAGTCTGGAGATGGGCTTGAGGATCTGCCTTCCTAACACGTGGCCCGCAGTCATGATGCCGCTGGCTTGGACTCGAGCTTAACTAGAGGAAGGAATGCTAGCCTACAGGGCAGGTAACCCATGATTCTGGTTTCTGTTCTGTTCCTCACAGGACGTGCAACTCCAGATAAACAATTTAGAACCATTTTGCTTGGCTTTAATCATACGGTACATGTGAAACTCATCAGGATGACAAAATCAAGCAACACAGAAAGGAATAAGTTACTGAAGCACTGTCCTTAATGATCTCATCTGTAGGAGAGTTTATTAGCTTAGATTGATGGTGTTCAGAATGTGCTCACATGGCCAGGGTTCAGGGGGTTTGCAAACTTCCCTGAGGACCAAGCCCCATCAGCTGCAGGCTCTACCTGCTTCCACCTGCAAGTTCTCTATATCTGCTTTGTAAGACACTGGAGGCTGCTAGAGATGCTGTGGTTATAAAGGTGCAACTGGTTTAAAAAAAGTCTGCAACCCATTGACTTAGAAAATCACTGAAGATCCTTCCTAAGAGTCTATGATTACAGCTCGACTCCATTCCAATTCCACCCCCTGTTATTTTCCCAGATGACCTGCCCTTGGATTCACTATCAATAAATAGTTCTATCCATGTCTCAGGGAAGGAGCGTCCTGGCTCACACCTGTGGCCCCAGAGTCACTGTCGCTGTCATGACTATCCTCAGTAGGTGGCAAGGGGCAGGACGGGCACACTGGAATTGGGTGGGTTTCAGGAATGCAAAGCTTGCTTTCCAAAGGCCTGGGCAGCTGTATTGTACAGAGAACTCTGCTTGGAGATTGAAGGAATAGCATGCAAGGCTGTGAAGGGTTACAAAGAAGCTGTGAGAAATTAGGGACGTCACATACAGCGGGTGGGTGGAGGCACGGTATTCTAATTAGAGAAACAGACATGCAGATTTTGACAAAATTAAAGAAGGAATGGGGAACCCAGTGTGCACCTCCATCCATCACCAGCAAACACCAAGGGCTCAGAGCACAGGGCCCACGTTGGGCATGGGAGACAAGGACGCACGTGTCATAGTGACGTCAGAGGGCTGGCCTTGTTCTGTCCCCCTCCTCAGCACTCCCAAACTTGAGTAAAGTGGCCATCAAGGCCTCTACCCTGATCGGCTACAGCATCCCTGTCGCAGGACAGAGTCTCATCTGACCTTGAGCCCTGGCCCCTTCCCAAGCTCAGTGATGCAGGGCCACAGAGAGGGGTCAGCTGCACCGAGGCAGCTGGAGGACAGGCCACCCACTAGGTCCTGGACAGCATCCCTGACCCCAGAACTACCACACAAGGGCCCTTCTGTTCACTTCCTCTCCCAGCATCAGGGAAGGGGACACCCCACACGGTTGGTCTATTTTTCATGTTACCATACCTTTGACCAGAACCTCTCACTCTCCGCTTTCTCTGCATTTGGAGTTTTCTCTAGAATTCAAGCATGTCAGAAAAGGAAGGGACCTTGAAGATCTGTTTTCACACAAGGAGAGTGAAGTCGAGATTCAGAGTGTTTGGGGCTGTCCCGAAGTCACAGAGCCAGTTAGGACCACACCAGGCTGAGAAACGGGGTCCCCCACCTGCCTGAGCGGGGTTTGTCACAGGTTTTCCTCCATCATCTGGGCACAAACACTATGATTCTTAATAAAATCCTTCAGAGGCGTGGGGCAACCCAGCCGTTGGTGTGTTTGCCTTAGTTGACTCCAGCCACCGTCTGTCTCAGGCAGTGGCATTAAGGAGGCAGCATTGAACTGACCGGGCTTCCCTGGTGACTCAGCAGTAGAGTCTGCCTGCAATGCAGGAGATGCAGGAAATCTGGGCTTGATCCCTTGGTTGGAGAGATCCCCTGGAGGATGGCATGTAACCTACTCCAGTACTCTTGCCTGGGAAGTCCCATGGACAGAGGAGCCTGAAGGACTACAGTCCATGGGGTTGCATAGAGTCAGAAATGACTGAGCAACTAAGACTTACTTATTGAACTGACTATTTCTTTCCTCCCTCGGTGAGGGAAACAAAAAGTGTCCCTTCAGGGCCAGGTTCTTCTCAAAGCTCTAGGAGGGACAGCGGAGCAGCTTGGGTGATGTCAGGGTTGGATATCCAGCCACATCACCGATTAGGTCCCCTGCTCATCTCCACACACTTGAGGACTGAATCCCGAAATCAAAGGAAAACACACTCCCAGTGGTTATCGTGCAAAACAGAAGAAAATGCTACTTAAAGGCAATCAGTTAGAATTACTTTCAATACATAAATATTTTGGGGAATGATGAGTTCATTTTAATTGCTTCCCTAACATTCATAACAGTATTATTTGCCAGCAGTGGCTTCTCCGAGGTGGCTGCCTCAATCCACCCCTGGTACCTGCAACCTTCCCTGGGAGAATTTGCTCTCATCTATCAGATGGACACATGGAGGAGGTGGGGTCCGGAGGTGAGCAGAGACTCACAGCAACCTCACAAAACCAGGATTCCGTGTCACTTTCACCCCAGTCCACCACAAGGTCTCATTACATCCGAAACACTCTCTGACCAAAGCTCAGCTCCGAATCTAAAGCCCCGCTCAGCACCAAACAGTTCTGTCCTGTGTTTACCATCTAAACAAACCAGTAGAAAGCAGGCATTTTCCCTTTCTGGTAATTAGTGATGATTCAGAAACATACACACACTCCCCCTAAAGACGCGGCTGCTTTTGCCAAGAACTACATTCGAGTGCATATTCTTCTGTGAAACCACTTTGTAGATTTTATTAACTCAACAAGCCAAGCACAGATCCTGTTCTTATAAGCACAGAGAGCAAATCAGACCCAAGTGTCATCAATAAACCACAGCACTTGGAGAACAAATTCATTACTATCAATTACTCAGGAATTAATAAAACTCTCCTGCAAAGTATGCGAATGACTAACTTGATGTAGTGGGGAGGGGAGGGCATTCCAATGATTATCCGGAAGCCAAGGAGGCAAAGGTTACAGAGGTGAATATTCCGGTCTTAACTGAATGTTTTAGGTTGAAAGTTCACAGACAAAGGAACTGTTTGGTCTACTTGCTTTTCTTCTTTTCTTTCTTTCCTGCCTCCCTCCCTCCTCCTCCCTTCCTCCTTCCCTCCATCCTTCACTCCCTCCCTTCCTGTTTCTGTCCCTCCTTCCTTCCACAAGGCATTATTTCCAGAAGACTGAAACACTTGGAAGGTGCCCTGCCCCCGCACTGACAGGTTTCCTAGGTCCCAGAGGCCAAGTCGTCATTATCCATGATTAGCATCCACAGGCTCACAAGGTCACAGCAGATGCTGCCTTTGCTTCCTCACCTCTCACATCCCTTTGGCAGGAGTTCCCAGGCTAACACAGGACAGGAAGGAAGACGTAGGGACATAACTTTTAGGCCCAATATACTGAAGGGCAACGTGCCCTCAGAATTGCAGTGACACTGAGTGATGCTCTGAGCCAGCCCGACTTGTACTCCCCAGGCAGAGGGGCAGGGCTCTCAGGAGCTCTGGGTCCAGGGGTCCCCAGGCCTGAGGACAGAGAGGAGGAGCTACGCTTTCAGATCTAGCCACACAGGGGGTTTATAACAGCTCCTTTCAAGAAGTAAGACAAATGCTGCTTATGGTTTTGTTCCCTTTGCTGCATCAAACTGTCCTCAGGGCTCTGTTCCAAGCACATAATTGGGGAAGAATAAAAAAGTGACAGCCATGTGCTCTGATTTGCCCAAAATGCTGTCTGTGCTCTGCGAATCTGGCGCGGTGGGCGGAGAGGTCCCCACCTGCAACCAAGATGTGGGGGCCTCTGGGGGTCCCTCCTGCAAGTCTGCAAGACAAGCATCCTTTGCTCTTGACTTTAGGAACCCCGTAGCTGCTAACTGCAGTCCCCTCATTGTTAATTGGCTTCATCAGCTCGTATGCGCATGCGCAACACACACCCCTCTCTATCATCCGGCAGGTCCCTCATGCTCAAATGTTCCTTATGGAACAAAATCACTCGAACCCAAAAACTTTTCTTCCTCTTTCCTCTCCTATCTTTGGATTTTGGAGGCTAGGTTATTATATTAATATTTTATCCTCGAATCTTGGCAATCTTTAGCATAGACATGTGTTCAGTGTCAACTAGGTCCCAGGCATTGTGCGAGAAAGATGGATCACGCACACTCCACGCTTTTGAAAATCTCATGGAGGTAAAAAAATGTCCACATAAACAAATCATTAAGACGAAATACAACAAGCACATTATTAGTGGCGCACCTAGACGCCCTGCAAGCATCGCAGAGAAAATGATAAAAACCCCCTGATGAGCTCGCAAAGGCTTCTCAGAGGCAGTGATTTTTAGGAGAGTTTTAAAGGACAAGGTGAGATTTGCCAAGTGGGGAAAATAGGGGAGAAGACTGGAGGGTGGAGTAACTCCGGAGGCAAAGTCACATCATACCACGTCCAAGTGGGTGGAAGTGCAAGGTGGCTGGGTAGGGACCTGGTGGCCCAGGAGGATGGGAATTTATAAAACTCAGGGCACGAGGACCTTAAACCATGCTGTGGTGTTCAGACTTTTACCATGGGAGAAACTGGGTGCCACTGAAGGTTTTTAAGCCAGGTGGGAGCACACATTTTTCTTAGAAATATAACTCTAAAGCAACAGACCATAATCAGAAATTGGGAAGAAAATGAATCTGTTTATGACAGAGATTAAGGGTGAGTGCCTCAGTTAAAGACAAAATGATTACAAAGAAGAGGTTTCTATCGGGGATCAGGGGAAGGGTCACAGGAGGAAGAAGGGGGCCTAAGAACACAGTCAGATGAAAACCCTTCTCATTCCTAGTCCCTCCATGCAGGTGCCAATTTGGATTGATCTGTTGGCCTCAGGGGCTTCCCTGGTGGCTCAGTGGTAAAGACTTCGCCTGCAATGCAGAAGACCTGAGTTCGATCCCTGGATTGGGAAAATCCCCTAGAGGAAGTCATGGCTACCTAGTATTCTTGCCCAGAGAATCCCATAGACAGAGGAGCCTGGAGGGTTACAGTCCAGAGGTCGCAAAAGAGTTGAACAGACTGAAGTGACTGGCCATAGGATCAAATTTGCACCTGAAAAGCACCTTTCTCTGAGGCCAGACCTGCTCAGGCAGCACCTTGCAGGCTTCCATCCTCCTGGGACCCAGCCACCTCCCCCACATCCTGCAGCTTCCCTTTCTGACCTGCTTCCGTCTTCCTCGTAGACCAGAGTCCCTGCCTTCTCTTCCCAGCCATGGTGTATTAATTGCTAAGATTCTAGGCCACGGGAGGCTGCTGCCAACAAAAAGATTAGCCCTTTTTACAGGAGGAGGCGATTAAAAAAGGAGAGATTTTTGTTTTTGAGGCAGATGAAAGAAAGCCCAAGGAGATGTGTGTTTGACCCTCCAACATGCTTCTCCAAGCCGCCCTCAGCAGTACTTAAAGGCGCTTCCAAGGGAAGCTTTATGAATGCAGAATGAAGTCGGGGCTGTGTCTGCGCCAGAAGAAAGGGAGAAGGGATCCTTTATAGGCAGCCTCTCCTTGATGGCTGTGTGGCTCCCCCTGCCCCAGCGCTGCTGTTCCACTTCAGACGCCCGCCCGACCTTCTCAAGGTCACTCCACTCAGCAGGCCCCCTTGTGCCTCTCCCGGGGACCGCCAAGGAGCTGAAAGGGCCGGGGTTTGTTTTCTGCTTCTTCCGAGTCACAGCAGAGTCCTTGCCCCAGGGCAGAGACACTGAAGTTCCTAGCTGGGCAGGTCCGGCAGCTGCTGGGGGACCTGTGCCCCGACCGTAGAAGGAGCCCCCCCCCCGCAACTGTGTCTGTCCAACTCTGCTTGCTGCACCCCACCGGGGGCCATGGACATGGTCCTGGAGGGGCTTGGACCAGGGCTTGAATGAGGGCTCACAAGGCAGACGGGGAAGCGCCAGTCTTTCCATCCCTATTGCCGTCTTCATCCTCCTGCTTCTAAGAGGCGCTTGATGCTAATACTGCCCGGCCTTTCTGCCTTCTGCCCTGCACTTAGCATCTGTCACCTTCCTTACACTTGCTCACCACCACCATCGGTGATTCTGGCCCTGGATCACATGTCTCTGGTTGGAAGGGACGGTGCACCTCCTCTGCTTGTCCTCATCTCTGCTTGTTTCAGAACCCACTGGGCATCAAGCTTTGCACAGAGTTGGCACCTGCTCACTGCTTGCAAAGTCATTTCTTTTTTTCCCAACACAATTTCTGATGCACTGATGGATGAATCTGCTTTGTGGTGAGAATGAACCCACCGAAGTAAATTTTGATATAAAGGAATTGCTTCCAAAGCAATGTTACCAGGAAAGAGACTCACAGACTTAGAGAACAAACTTATGGTTGCTAGGGGGAAGAATGGGGGGAAGGGATAGTTAGGGAGTGTGGGATGGTCAATGGATGACCAACAAGGACCTACTTATAATGCAGGGAACTCTGTTCAATGTTATGCAGCAGCCAGAATGGGAGAGGAGGTTGGGGGAGAATGGATACATATATATGTATGGCTGAGTCCTTTGCTGTCTACCTGAAACTATCACAGCATGGTAAATCAGCTATATTCCAATACAAAATGAAAAGTTTAAAATAAAAAAAATATTAAGTTTTACCAACCCACTTGGGCTTTGGTTAGAATTTTTGTGTGCCAAAGGCTGTGTGGCTTTGCACAAATTATTTACCGTCTCTGAGCCTGTTTTCTCCTCTGTAAAATGGAAGCGATGCTACTGTATCTATCTTTTTTTTAATTTATGTATTTTCTGGCCATACCACGTGGCTTACAGGATCTTAGTTCCCCAACCAGGAATTGAACCCAGGCCCTCAGTAGTGAGAGCATGGAGCCCTAACCACTGGACCCCCAGGGAATTCTCAGGATGCTACTTTATCTCTCATAAGCTTCTCACGAAGAACTTATCAGGCTCATAGTAAATGCTCAAAAAGTGGCAATTCTTTTTACCCACAAGCTGATCATTGTAAACTAGAGAAGCATGGGATTAAGAATTTACGTGGATGGCTCTTCACAACTCCATGCATATAAATATTATGCATTTGTCAAGGCTCTGCTCAGATGTTACCTCCTAGAAAGTGAAAGTGAAAGTGAAGTTGCTCAGTCGTGTCTGACTCTTTGCAACCCCATGGACTGTAGCCTACCAGACTCCTCCCTCCATGGGATTCTCCAGGCAAGAGTACTGGAGTGGGTTGCCATTTTCCTTCTCCAGGGGATCTTAAGCTTTACCTCAATTCTTCCTCTTCCTAGGGCAGAATTAACTTTTCCTTTCCCTTCAGAAGTTCTAGAATTTCATAACTTCCCTGTCTTATATATTTATAGCTTTTGAACGTATAGATGATAATCTTCCTACAGGCAGGATAGGGGTTTGCCCCTCTCGGTAAACATTTTGCACAAATGAACAAAAGGAAGAGAAGAGGGGCATTTTGTCTCCCTTTTATCAGGGAGGGTGTTTCCAACAGGCTGTTGGCCACTCCTGTGCAAGACACTTGAAGAACACAGAGTGACCCGATGATGAATAGCAGGCTTTTAGTTTAGGGGAGGCCTGGAAATGCCCATTAAGGGGGGCATTGAGGCATTGCACATTAATCCTAAACATTTCCCCTTAAACCCAAATGAAGTAACTAACTGTTGCATAATTCAATAAGAGGCCCAGGCTGGGGGCCACGTTCACTTTCCAAGTAACCAGTGAATAAGTACCATCCCCGAAACTATTAAGTTAATTTAAAATCCTGACAATTTAGCACCACTCTGGCGAGATAAGAACCATTTATTAAAAGGCACAGTTCATTAACCCAAATGCTACTGGCATATTTGCTTAGAGAAAGGGGCGGGTCCAGCCCTCATCACCATGGCCTTCTCTCCTGCCCAGGAGTCAGGGGATGGGGCAGCGGGGCCAGAAAGTCCCCGCCTGTGACATCCCAGAAGCGTTCCAGACCACATGGCTCCTTCCTCTCAACATGCAGTCCACCAGGGACCATCTCAGAGTCTTTGCATTACGGAAGGAAGGGTGTCAAGTCCTGAGCCCAGAAGAGAGGAGAGGCCCAGAGCTTCATTTTGGCAGCTTCCACCTGTCGGACCTTTCTTCTTCCCAGGCTCCTCCCTGGGTGCTCTCAGAGTCTCCACTGGGCCCAGTGTATGTTTCCCTCGTAACTTTTACAACCTGCCTTTCTGAACTCAGTCACTGGGTTCTCTGGGTGTGCAGACTGGGAACTGCAATAAGCTATTTCACAACTGGTGCTGCCTCCAGGGCAGCGAATGCAGCCCTCGTGTCAAGACGGGCTGACAGCGAGGATGTGAGGTTCCGTTTGTGACATTCTTTTCTGGCTACATCATCTCTCCTTGGGATGAAAACACACTGAATCCCAAGACAGACACACTGAGTCACTAAGGACTTCTCCTGAGGGCCTTGCTTTTTGTTTTCTTAAACCCTGTCTTATAACTATCCTCTGGAAACCCTCAGGCCATTGATAGAAACAGAAAATGGAGGGGGCCTCCTAGGAGTGAACCAGTGCCTGGAATTGGCAACAGATGGGGGCCTTCATACTTAAAACATAAAATGGTGTCCTAGCCATTAACTGTAAAGAGTAGGCATCTTAACTTTCCAAACTGTTGTAATCAACCTGCAGACTGACTCAGTGTGGATCAAGGTAACCAATCAAGTTTGCGTGGGGGAGAAGTGAGGTTTTTGGAGGTGTTATGTGCAGAGTAGAATTCACACCTGTAGCCAGCACCCTGTGGCTGGTCAAGAGCCCTCATCTGATTCTCAAAGAGTGACATGATAAGTTTTCCCAATTGGCAAAATATTTGTTTGCATAAGTTATTTTATTTTAACTCTCCAAATATCCCAGAGAGATAAGGATTTCTGCATGGCCACTCTACAGTAAGCACACATAGTTATTGGGGTTTAACAAACTGCTCAGTTTGTTAAAAAAAAAAAAAAAAAGAAGGTGGACTATCTGTTCCTTCCCAAATTCTAACATTATTGAGTGATCATCTGCTACTTACTAAATGCTACCTTAAGTCTTCATGATCAAATAAGGAAGGGGACAATTCCCTTATTTTTTTCCTCTTTAAAATATTCTTTAATATTCAATTATCATTCAGTTTGCAAAGTGAGCAGTTTGGAGAAAATCTGATGAGGACTGACTTTGTGCGTGTGCATGTTAGTTTCTGCTATACAAAGAAGTGAATCTGCAATATGTAACCCTTTCTCTCTTGAACTAACATCTTAGTGGGAGGAAATAAGTGACACACAAGTAAACAAATTAACGAGCTAGCCTCAGGAGTGGTAGGGGCCTGTGTGATGGGTGGAGAATGCGCACCAGGAAAGGCTGGATCACATGGAAAGAGGCTGGGTGCAAACGACCTCTCTGAGATGGAATTTCTGAAATCAGCCCTCCCTGGGCAAGTCTGGAGGGGGAAAGCTCCAGGCAGAAAGGCTGGAAGAACAGTCCCTGATGTCAGACAAGTCTGAGAGACAGAGGGCAGAGGACAGATCGAAATTCTGGAGCAAAGTCTCTGAGGAAGATGATACAGAAGAGCCTCTAAGAGGTGGTGGAGGGTCCTCTAGGGTCCTCGACGTCAGAGCCTGCAGGGAGGAGTGTGGACTTTCTTCTTAGCATCAAGGGGGAGTGACAAAGCCTCATCTCTTCTGGAAAGCATTATTTAGGCTGCTGTTTGGAGAGTGGACTGTCCGACTCATGATGTAAAGGATGGCTGGATGGTGTGGCAGCAGCAGAACTGACTACTGCAACAGTCCAGGCAGGATGTCAACAGTCCAGGCAGGATGTCATGATCTCTCGGGTGAAGGCGCTAGAGTGAAGGGAGCGAAAATGGATGGGAGATTTATTTTGCAGGAAGAACCAACAAGACAAGTAGACGGATTTAATGTTAGAGGTGAAGAAAAAGGAGGAACAAGGATAATTCTTAGTGGTTCCGTTTAAGGAATATGTTAAGAAGGGTGCCAGTAAGTGAGTCAGAGAAACTGTAGGAGGAATAGCCTCTGTGGCCTGCAAGATGGTAGGATAATGAATTCCATTTTGGATACATCAGATGGTAGATGCAATCTCTTCTGGGACACACAATTAACTTAAGTACTAATAAGATAAGAAAAGTCAAGCACTTTCAGCTGGTCATATCAGCCTCTACAGATGCGAAGTTTTATTCTATTGCAAAGGACTTAGCAATTCCCTTGGCCTTTAAGTTTTTATATATTTCAACAACAAAATTATCAGCTGTGGGCATCCTTTCTGTATTAGATCCTATAAAGCCTTTAATTGTTGTGGTCATTCTTCCAAAGACAGATAGGACTTGCCTATTATCAAATTTACACCCTGCTGTTCTGTCTGTATGCATTTCTGAATACATGATTTTCATCCCAACGCAAAATCAATGTGTGATTGAAAGTATCATTTTTTGAAGAAATTTTAAATGGCAATTAAAACTAACATATGTCATGCCGACAATGCATATCACTGAAGGAAGGGAAGAAGATGGGACCAAGTTTAAATAAAAAATGAAAAATCCAATGGCCTGACTCCTACAATGATGAGATAATTATGGGTTAAGGATATTTTCTTGATAAAATATATCTGAAGGGAATTCTTTCAGTTTACCACTTCTAATTGCCCCAATTAGCACATCTTGTCCAAATACCCAATGTCCTCAGAAAGAAGAGGGACACTGAAGAGCATGAAGGGCCCGTGATGGAAGGTAGAGAAAGAAGTAGCCACGATGGACACGTCTAAATATCAGAAATTTAAATACAGCGTCTCCATTTGCTGAGTGCCTGCTATATATCAAGCATGGTCACATATCACTTCATCTTTATAATAACATCTTTATAACTTAGACTAAAGGATTATGGCTGATCTAATGAGGTCAAATAACAGCCAGCACAGAGAAGCTCAGAGTTTTGAACACTTGTTGCTTTAAAAACCCATGTTTTCACAGAAAGAAACAGTTGAAAGAGGCATCCTAATATACTTTCCTGAGCAAAAGAGTGTGGCAAACACACCTTCTGAAATGCTACAGATCTTTATGGAATTAGACCTTCTTTGGGAACAGGTAAACCTAAGTGCCCTGGGAGTTTACTGGGGATGCTTTATAAGACCTAGAGGAATTCATTTTTCTTAATTAGAGGCTTTTCTGATCATAAATATTGTTGGCTTTGGGGACATAGTGTTTTAACATCTACCTGTTTTCTCTCTCCATGCCACTTGCCCTGTCTTTTTCTGTCTCTTTCTGTCTCTGCGCTCCATCTGACTCACTCTTTTTATGTTTCTCTATCTCCATGTGGGAAAGGGGGTTGTTTATTAAGGGGGTGCAGTATCAGATTCCAGAAACTTAAAAGGTGAGGCCCAGAGATAGGAAGCAGAAAACTGGTTTTCCTCCAAGCTCAAGGGAGAGAGAATAAATAACAAGGAACACACGTCCTAGATTTTCTACAATGTGACTTATTTCAAACACTGTGGTCCACTGTCCACACACGCGTACCTGCCCTTGTTGGAACCTTGGGGCCAACTTTTGGTTCAGCACATGGAGTTTTTCTGTGAAAAGATGAAGTCAAGCTGCCTTCCCTGGCATCCTCCCAGGTCACCAGATTCAGAAAGAAATGGGAGCAAAATGTGTCCCACGGCCATGATGCGTGGAAAAATTCTACATAAATTCCAGAACTTAATCATCAGTATTGATTGTAGTTGATGAAACCCAAACTGAGAGAGAAGAAAAAAACTGCCCAAGGTCACATAACAGGTGGTAGAAGCAAGATTCAAACCAAGGCCCCTATATTTCTAAACCCTGGGCTTGGGGCGATGCTGGAGGAAACTAGATCAAGACGCCATCCAGGGATAAAGATCATGTTTCTGGGTGGCTCTCCCCTGGTGCTTTAAGCTCAGAAAAGGAGCACAGTCTTCAGCCAAAAGGAGATCAGAACTCTATTACGCATTCTCATGAAAGCTGGTAAGAGCAGAACCCAAATGGCAACCTCTCAGGAGAGCTGGTTCACACAAGGGGGCATGAAGAGAGACTGGAGAGAAGGGACAAGTGGCACAGGCCCTACAGCACTCTAGGTGTGCAAGGTCCCTTTGCAACTCCTCTGTGCCAGCTGTGGGGGGGTGGTGGGCACAGTGCCATATGCCTACCCTCTCCCACTCACTGCAGTATTCTACCAACCAGCACTGAGCTGTGCTAAGGCCATCAGGCCCAGACATACACTAAGACCAGCCTTATGAAAATGATGCTAGTGAACATCAGAATGGTGAAATGCTGGCAATTTTGTGTGGTCCAATTGAACTGTGGTGTTGGAGAAGACTCTTGAGAGTCCCTTGGACTGCAAGGAGATCCAACCAGTCCATTCTGAAGGAGATCAGCCCTGGGATTTCTTTGGAAGGAATGATGCTAAAGCTGAAACTCCAGTACTTTGGTCATCTCATGCAAAGAGTTGACTCATTGGAAAAGACTCTGATGCTGGGAGGGATTGGGGGCAAGAGGAGAAGGGGACGACAGAGGATGAGATGGCTAGATGGCATCACTGACTCGATGGACGTGAGTCTGAGTGAACTCCAGGAGTTAGTGATGGACAGGGAGGCCTGGTGTGCTGCGATTCATGGGGTCGCAAAGAGTCAGACACAACTGAGCGACTGATCTGATCTGAATCGAATGCCATAATCATGATCACCTATTATGATGTTCCTAGTCATGGAGTACACAGAGCCTAGGTCAAAGAAGGCTGCTGCCTGGACACCCACCCTTCCCCATCCATAGGAGGAAGTGTTGACTCCATGATTCTGGGAAGCTGGTGGGTGAAGAGGAGGGCCGGTCCCAGCAGTCACACTCTCCCTTAAGCCCCTCACTGGCTTCTGAGTGGGTGGTAAGGATGAGAACAAGAGTTGACCACATAAGGACAATGACCTGCCTCATCATACTTCTCCACGTTGGGGTCAGGGGTCAAGGAGGCTGTGTGTGCACAGGTAAGAGGCTATGTTTCCAAGGCTTAAATCCCCACTGGATCTCAAGTTTCTGGATACCCTGAACTACTGCTGTCCTCTACAGCTTTCCCACCTGTAACAATCATGATACATGGAGCACCCTCTTCACAGAAACATTGTCAACTTGTATAAAATAATGCATACCTGGTGTCTAGGGTGCTGTTGTGCTTATTGGAGGCTATTCTTTCAGGCTGTAAAGCCTTGAGGTCTTTACATAAACTTATGGCAGGTCTGTTCCAACTCTCAATATTCATAATAACCTCTCTGTCTCTCTTCTACCACTCGGCTACCCTTGAAGTAAAGAGGACAGGAAGGTCCAGAGGGAAGGAATCCTGGCTCGCACGGATTCTATGACATGGGATGAATATCTTGGATTCATTCACCTTGGAATTAATATCCTGGCAGAAGACAGGGGACCTAGCTTGGGATGCAGTGTGAAGAGGGGACAAGAGTTTTAAAATAGGTTCAGAATCCATGCCTACATCAAGCAGTGTCAGCAGATGGGATAGATATTTCTCAGCATATATGGCTTCTGTTATTTCTAAGTATATAGGGATGCTGCTCCATTTGATTTCATACACATTGATCACAGTGCTGCAGAATTCATGGTAGCTCTTATTGTGTGATTTTTTTTTTTTTCCTCAACCACTGGATACTAAAATTATTTTTATGTGGGCACCCAATACATTTTCAAGTCCTTTTATTTAACAATTCTAAAGACCACCATGGGATTGAAAGAAATGAGAAATCAGGAGGCCAAAGACCTGACCTTGGGCCTGAGTGATGCTCTTCTGATGGTCCATGGGATCGGGAGTCATTTCATCTCTCCCTGCCTCACTTCCCTGGGAGAAGTAAGCGAACTGGTGGCAACAGGATCTCTAGTGACCTGCTCTAAGGAAAGAACCCTAAAATTGGATTAAGGCTGGATGCATGGAGATCTTCACTGAAACATTATTTATAACAGCCCCCAATTAGAACAACATAAATGTCCACACAGAGGGTAATGGTGCTGTACATCTCCTTGATGGAACGCAATGAAACCAATTAAAATTATGTTCACTAATACTACGTAACGACATGGAAAATTGCTTCTGATCTGTTCTTAAAAGAAAAAATGAGATATAAATGATATGATTACAACTGCATAATAAAAACTATGGCAGAGAATAAGGGGGGAAAATGGAAGAAAATACATTAAATGTAATTGTGCATGAGTGACTTTAAATCTTCTTAAAGCTACTTTTGTATGGTGTCCAAATTATATTTAACAAGGATGCATTACTTAAGCTAAATACGTCAATAATAATCAGCTAAGAAAGTTAGGGTAAATATTTTCTAAGGCCTTTAGTTCTAACATCCAACTGCAACCATGACAGTTTAAAGAGACAGCAGATGTGTGAAAGCTTTTTTCAAATGGGACAGTGCTGCGTTATCATAACTCCTTACTATGATTAACTTGTACCAAGTGGGAACTGACTCAAGCCCATTAACAAAGCCAAGGAGTGACTTGAGAAGGAGGCACACGACACAGCGCTCTACTGGCTGCTAGAGTTCTTTTGGGCCCAGATATTCCTGACGCAACCTTTGGAGGAAGGAAAGTGACACAGCTTTTTGCTGTGCAGCCCTCTCTGCCCTTTGTGTTGGCACGATTGTCAAGCCGGTCTTATTGCATTCTCAAGTGATGGGCAGAACAGATGGCCAAAGCCCAGCTTGGGGGCCAGTGTCTGCTTGGAGTGTCAGTGATGCTTACGGAGGAGGGGTGGAGAGGCATGGCGGCCTCTCCATGGGATGAGGATGAGGAGGCCTCTCCATGGGACGACCATAACGATGGGTCCTGGGACCACATAGGGAGGAAGACTGAACGTGGTGGGCTTCTCTGTCAAAGACCCCAAGAATCTCACTTCCACACAGTAAGGCCCATATGAATGTAAACACACTGGGGAAGTAACTCAGGAATGGAAGTGTTTAGCCCAAATTAAAGGTTGCTAGTTAGAATTCAGTCACAACAGGAGCAGCTGCCGGATGATGTCTATTTCATCCAAGGTGTATCACCTCATTATCATTCATCAAGATTGTGGAGGGGGGGTGGGAACAAGATGAAGTCATATCAAAACAAAAACAGAGAGAACCTGGACTTAAATGCAAGAGGTCTGAGTTTGACCTGTGACCCTGGACAGGACGAACTACATGAACCTTGAACCCTACCTCTTTGAGCTTCAGTTCAGAAGACCCGGGTTTGATCCTTGGGTCAGGAAGATACCCTGAAGAATGGAATGGCTACCTACTCCCATATTCTTGCCTGGGACAGACCATCCCTGGCAGGCTATGGTCCATGGAGTCGCAAAGAGTCAGATGCGACTGAATGACCAACACTGAAAATAAGGTCTAGTTCATAGTTCCAAATGGCTTGCACAAAGGTGCGTGGAATCAAGAGAAATCAGAGTCAAAGGTGAATTAATGTACATTTCTCTCCTAAGAATGCATTGTCTACTCTCCATATCAATTTCTGCTTGCTTTTGTTAGAGTTCTAAATTCTAGGCCATGTTGCTTGACAAGACAAGGAACATCTAAGAGCTCAGATGGTCAAAGGGACCCTTTTGTCACTGCTAGGTTGAGTCACTGCCCTGGCCCTTTGGGACAGGCAAGAAAATCATAGGCTTTACTAGGTCAAAGGGCCTTAAAAACATCAAGCCCAACAGTAAGAGACAAGAGGCTCACAAAGATGAGGCAAGTGCTCAGAGCTGCACAGTTAATAAGTAACAGAGTAGATATTCAGATCTATTGGGTTGGCCAAAAAGTTTGTTCTGTTTTTTCTGTAGCATTTTTAAGGAGAAACCTAATAAAATTTTTGGCCAATCCAATAGAGGTCCCCCTCCCAGATTTAACATTCTTTTTGCTACGTAGATATTGCTGATTCAAAATATACTTTTCTGACTTGAGAAAGATGATATAAAGCAACAGCTATGGAGGACTGCGAGGAGATTAAACCAGTCAGTCTTCAAGGAAATCAACCCTGAATACTCATTGGAAGGACTGATGCTGAAGCTGAAGTTCTAAACCTTTGGCCACCTGATGTGAAGCGCCAACTCATTGGAAAAGACCCTGATGCTGGGAAAGATTGAAGGCCAAAGGAGAAGGGGGCAGCAGAGGATGAGCTGGTTCGATAGCATCACTGACTCAGTGAACATGAGTCTGAGTAAAATCCTTGAAGGACAGAGGAGCCTGGCGTGCTGCAGTCCGTGAGTTCACAAATAGTCAGACACGAATTAGTGCCTGAACAACAACAGAAGTTTGAGAGCACAGACACTTGGGTACTAATGACGCAGGCTAAGAGGGCAGGAGAGGTGGGGAAGGGTGAAACCTGATGCTGTGCATCAATATAGCAGTTTTCAAAGCTGAGTATAATTTCAACTCTAATTCTTCCTTACGGATTTAACCTTATCTGTTAGGCAGGACAGACGTGGGCCCCATTTTGTACATGAGGGAGAAGATGAAATGTTTTGCCCACAAAACATCTCAGAACCCATTAGTGGCCAAAGGGAGACGAGTGGCAAGTAGAGAATTCATGTGCCCTGACCCCTTTTAACAGCTCGTGTGCTGCCTGTTTGCGAGTGTTGGAAAAGCCATGTGGGCAGTTCTCAGCCCCACTTACCTCTGGAATCCTTGATGCCCTGTTATCTTTAAGAACCACCAAACCATGTCAGGACCCTGGCTTAGCAGCTCCTCAGAGGCTGTTGCCCTGAGAGCTGTTGCCCCCAGAGTCCAAAGACATCAGAGTGTGTTGATTGGCCCAGAACTTTAAGTCACTAGGCACTTTTGCTACAGATAAATGTAGGCACGCAAAGAACAAATGGGGTTGACATCTGGTGCCGAGGATAGGGGGTGGAGGACAAAGAACAGAAGAAGCCAGGCGGGCTTTATCAACTCCACCATGCCTTTCCCCCGGCGGGCAGCACGGAGCCACCAGCCACTTGCCTCTTTACAGTTTTAACTAAAAGGAGCATTACAGAGGTGAATTAACATTTAAAAAGAATGTAAAAACTCAGAGCTGTTCTAATGATGATTAATGGAGAGCTATAAGGGGGCCTTGACCTGCCAGTGTCATTAAATGGATTGGCAGGTTTCTGAGCATTAATTATAAATAGCCACAGGAGTTCTCCCGCTTAACAGAATGATGATAAATCCAAGTCTCCGAGAGAGGAGAAGGAAAGCAAAAAGGGGGAAAAAGTTTGCCTGTTTCTGTCTGCCCGGGTGAAGTGGGGAGAAGGCAGTGAGCAGAGGGAACGAGATAAATGATAAATTAGGCCCTGCCAGTCAATCACATTTCCTAAATGTTTTATGTCCCCAAAGCTATAAAAGCAATATTCCTTTCTGCCCTTATTGGAAGCATTTCTGTACGGCAATCACATCAGTTTCCTTGGGGATTTCAACTGAAATGTGCTTTGCCTTTTCTTTTTATATTTACTCTCCAGCCTGCGAACAAGGGAGGGTCAGAGCCCGCATACAAATGGGCAGGAGAGAGACCCAGTGACCAGGAGGGGCTGGCAGGGGGCCCTGGCTCCTCCACTGTGCCCACAGCAGAGGGCCGGCACTCCAGTTCCTGTCCTGGAATGGTCTCGTCCAGCGAGCAGGCGCCGTCCTGATAAGACCCGCAGTGAGGGCTCAACGCAAGCTTTACGGACTCCACACATGCCATGAGGGCAGGTGTGGGGTTGAGTCTGTTTTGCTCACTGCTGCCTGATCAGAACCTACAGCAGCGCCTGGCTCATTGTGGCGCCCTGCCAGTATTTGTTGAATCGGGGCATGAAGGAGGGAGAGATGAACTAGTTTATCTGTGACTAGAATGCACAGCAAGGACCTCTGGAGGGGCCACATCCAGTGCAGACACCTGAGCCCGGCAGAGCCTTGGGCGATGGGTGTTCAGGTCCTGGGCACAGCCACTGGCTCTTCTTATCCCTGGAATACGAGGGTTCCAGCTTCCCCCAGCCCGTTCTTTGAAAACTCACTCAGATTCCTTGCATTTTGGAGTAGGCAGGGGACCCAGGGAGGTGCAGAGACCGAGCCAAAGTCACTCAGGTAAGTGTGTGAGCTCCAGCATGGGTCCCTCCTAGAGTCCCCTCCCCTTCCCATCACCCTGCCTCTCTCCCACTCCCCACCATGACTTCCAGATTGTTGGCAAAAGCAATCTCAGCCAACTGGCCCTGCACCTCTGCATCCCAGAATGCTGGAGCCTGGGGATGTGTGGGTCTCCCAGCTCGACGTGCCCAGTGCCTGGGTTTAGGTGATCACCTGTGGTGGAAGAGGGAGGCAGACAGGGAGAGATCAGGAGAAGAAATGAAAGGGAAGAAGCCCAAGCTAGGATTTGGAAGAATGGGTCATCCCTGGATGATGTTATATATTTTGTGTGTCGTTACTTTTCAAGGCTTTCCCTTGCAAGTCATTATTTCGACTGATTAGAAAGCGGTATTGAAAGACCTGCTTCTCTGGTACCGTTTTCCTCACATCCTATTAGTTGCAATACAATTACAAAGAATACATCAATTCCTGGCCTGCCCGCCGCCGCTGCCAGAGCCGCCTATTAAAAAGCGGCCTTATTAATGGAATTGTACATCTAGGATTAATCGGCTTGCGTGGGCCATTTACATTTCTCATTCCACAAGCACTTTTGTTTGCTTAATAGGCTGAAGGAGGTAGGAAATGACACAACAAAAGCCTCTCCCAATTGCCACGGGTATCACTGGGGGATGTAATATCCCCTCCTCCTCTCATCCTGAAGTGCCGCCCAGGGATAAGATCTGGCGCATGCTGCTGGGGAGATGCGGGGCGGCAGCCAAAGCATGATCAGTGGGGAGGGGATTGCGGGGGGCGGGGGAGGCCTGGTCCAAGGAGGTGTGCAAGCTCTGACGAAGGAGATACAGTCAGAGACTCACATACAGGGAGGTAGAGGGTGAGGGAAGGTCCAGGAGAGCGGGGTCCAGGCAGGGTGACCAGCTGCGGGCCCAGCATTCACGAGATGGATGTACCCTACCTTCACCACGAATGGCTCCTGCTCACCTGGTCGGCTCCCTCCGTCCACACGGTCCTCCATCATCACCCACCCATGGCTCAGGTGCTGTAGCTCAAGTCACTCCTCTCCTGGGCTGAGCAAAGCAGTTTCAACCGAGAGGGAGTGTGGGGCCAGTGGAGGAGGCCACACATGTCCTCTGCTCTTCCTTTCTTTCATTGCTTGGAGGCCTCAGGACTGACCGCTTGGGCTTCTCTCCAGGACTTTGGGGAGGAGAGTTGAGAGCATCACGGCAGAGTTCTTGAGTTCACTAGATTCCGAGAGCCCAGCTAAGAGGCTGCTGTCTGTAGCTGTGTCTGTTGAGCAGTCCCAGAGATACCGGCCACCTGAGTGGGCCAACATGACGGCAGGGGAGTGGTGCTGAGATGGAGCAAATGGAGTAGGGGTGGCCCAGTTCCCCCAGCTCCATCAGACTCTCTAGAGAATGTGGAAACTACACCCTTACCCAGGCAGGTGCAATTACCCCCGGCACATCCTGCCTACAGGGAGTTTCCCGGGACATCAGAGAGAGGTTAGGACACCCCAGGGAAAAGTCACTCAAAAATCACAGACCTTGAACCTTTTCAGCAAACCCTGTCCCCAGAGAATCTGGCCTGTGCCGAGCAGAAGCAGGTCTGGGATGAGAGGGACATGCGGTATGTGGGTTCGGCACTGATGGGGCTTCAGCGTTGAGCCACAGAGGAGTCCAGTCTGGAGATGGACAGAGAGTGGACCTCCTCTCTGGGTGGAAGCCACACTTCCCAGCTGGGGCCAGGTGCCTACCTGCCCACCCTCTCCTCGTGTCCTCTCTTCCACTTGCTCTCACAGGCTTATCCTTTCAACGATGATGCTTTATTGAATTTGCTTCTCTTTTTGTCTCTGGCCAGCTGGCTTCCCCCATGACCCACGGAGGTCCGTGCAGGTCAAACATGATGGACAGCTGAGGCATATGAAGCCCCAGACCCCTTCCAAGCCAGGCGCTCTGGTCAGAGAGAGGGCTCCGGTCTCCAATGGTGTTACCGTAGCAGCAGGGTCCATGATGGTGAAGCGCTGTAATATAGTATGACTTTGTGCCTTAATGAAATTTTTTCTAGACCACTAGGAAAAAAAGACTCCATTAACCACACTACAAAGGCCTCTACTTATTAGTATTTTAGAACAGTGGCACAACATTTCGTGAATCTAATTACTGCTGACAAATATGAAAATTGAAATCAAAGTTGAATTTTCAGCTACTGTGCCTCGTATGCCAGCCTTCTCTGACTCTGACTATTGCATCAATACATTTATTCTTCCAGTCGTTTCAGCAGAAGATGGGTGATTTTCCGTCTCCCTGCTGCTGCTCACTTCCCTCGCCCACCACCAGTCCCCACACCCTCCCCGGCTAGGACCCTCTGTATTTTGAAGCATTAAATCTGACATATTCATCTTGGTGGCCAGCCCAAGCTAACTAACTTCATGTTTACCTGTCACAGACGCAGCAATGGGCTAAGCTGAGAAAGCCTCTTCCCTCTACCCGTTTCTCCTCCCACCCCCAATCCTAGCCTTCTTTTTTTCAGATAAAAGTCATTTGACTGATTTCAAATTCCTCGTGATATCAGGACCAAAAAAAAAAAAGGGACTTGTCAACACCTTTCTTTCTTTCCCCTATTAAGCACACTGTAAAAATCAATGCCTTTGTCACTTCACTCTGCTTGCGAGAATGTTTAATGGATGTCAAGGGAGCTAATGATCGCTGGTAGAAAATTCATTTTAGATTTGCTATTTATAAAGTGCTCAGTGCTCAGGTGGGAAATTAACATGAGGCAAGGAGCCGGCTGGGTGGGGGAGGTGGGAGGCCAAGCGGGGCCCTGCCAGGCTGGCAGGCGCTTTGTGTGGGCGGCACCCAAGGGCTTCTTCGGGCAGAGGATGCTAGTGTCAGAGGTGCTGTGGGGCTTCGGTACAAAGAGCACAGGCTCTGGAAACATCCAGACCCCGTGATCTGACCTTTTGGAGCCAAAATTTTTGTCAGTGATAAAATCCTATCTTGCAAAACGCGGCTCACAAGTTGTAGAAAAGGATTAAATAAAATATTACACATAAAACATTCACTGGTGACTGGCACCGAGGACTGGGATGTGTTTGATAGATGTTTCATTTTTTTCCCCACAGCCCCAAAGGCCCAGGAGGGGACCGGGACAGGGGATGGTGAGCACAGAATTGCTCCGGGATCTGAAACTGGCCAGGGCTGCACTCGAAGACAAGCCTGCCGAAGAAGGACAAACCTGCCTCACCTGCCCATACCACGGCCCCCGCGTGAGCACAGTAGTCCCTGGTTCTCAGACTTCAACAACAGTGAGCATCAGAGTCACCTGGAGGGCTTCTTAAGCCACACAACAGCTGGGCCTCATTAGCTTCAGCATTTTTGAGGGTCTAGACCAGGGGTCCCCAATCCTCTGGGCATCAGGGACCGGTTTAAGGTAAGATAATTTTTCCATGGACCCAGGTGGGGGAGGGTGGTTTGGGGATGATTCAAAGCACATTACATTTATTCTGCTCTCCATTTCTATTATTATTACATCAGCTCCACCTCGGATCATCAGGCGTTAGATCCCGGAGATTGGGGACCCCTGGTCTAGAAGTCTGGGGTGGGGCCCCAGAACTAGCATTTCTGGCAAGTGCCCAGGTGGTGCTGACCACACTCAGAACCACCGTGATGGCCCTGCAAAGGGAACAGTTTCCTGAAAGACAGTGTGAAGCCACCGCCCAAAGGGCACCTCCTGAATGGCAAGTGGTCCCCGCCTGCCCGACCCCTGCCCCTCAAGCCAGTCTGGGACTCAGAAATGTCCAGCAAATCAGTGAAGGCCAGTTCAATTCCTCCCAAAGTTTACCTTGCTGGTGAAGCAGAAGAGCCAGGCGCTGGGTTCATGTTCTCATTTGCATCAACACAAGCCAAGCCTCGGTCTCCCCTCTGGGTGGCTGGTGCCTCAGGGGCTGAGTGGGTCAGCCCCCAACCCTCCAGCCCTCCAAGGCTGTCTCAGTTGCACTTGGCATTCCAGGTCCAAAAGCTCTGGGCTGCCCCTCACCTTGCTTCTAGTCTTCTCTTCCTGGCCTTCCCTTGGACACTTCTCTGTTCTATTTGGATTAACTGCAAATCTCCTTTGATTACTCGCTGTGTTGAAACAGACATCCTGTTGCCACGTGTTTGATGACTGAGTCCCGGGGGAGTTCCTATTTGCAAGGCAGCCAGTTACGGTGCACTCGGCCTTACACATACTCCTCGAGCTGCTAATTCATTGTCTAAGAAGTTGCTTTTCAGTTTTCTGATTTTTCAATAATAGGCTTCTCACCAAGCCCTTAAGCTCCAGAAATAAGCCTAAAACTACTTTTCCAGTCATTTACATAAACACCAGTGATCGGGAAGGGAGAAAAACGAACTAGTTTTGCATGTTATTCCTAAGGCTCTGGAAGCCTCTATGGACAGCCTGTCAAGGCTGCAGGTCTGGAAAAGTGCGCTGGAAAGCTTGCGGCTCCCAGAAAGCCTGACACCCCGGCAAATGATAAATCCTGAAATTTCTCCTGACGCCCTGGCTGCCGCTTTGCGGAGCTGGGCGGATATTCTGGGCACCAGCAAATTGTTCTGTCAGCACACGGCTCCCTCAGCTACATCCTGTTAGGAAGCCCGTCTTTCATCCCCCAGTCTCTGCACCACAACCCCACCCTATGAGGCTGCATCTTGCCACCTGGGGCAGGTAAACCAGTGGCTGCAGAAAAGCTGCCCAGAGGCAGGGCCCCGAGGGACGGAATTCGGTCTCCCTGCAGCTGGCCCCGCGTTCTGTTGTGGGATTGTGGGTTCGGGGGGTGGACCATAGTAGGTGCTCAGTTTGCTCAACTGAGAAGAGGGACTTCCTGGCACGTGGGCCACTTTGAACCACCATCTGTTTTTCTATTTCTCTTTCTTTCCCAAATGTGGATTTTATATATAATCCAATGAGCCAGAAAGAGAAGCCATCTCTTTTCTCCCCACTGCCAAACTACATACCTCCCCATTAAAAAGAAGAGAAGCCAAGAAAACTTTTACCTTTTAGACTCTTAATTCTGATCTGGCCATTTTCCTGAGGTCTAAGATGTATGGACAAGAGGCAGGTGTCTGATGAACATGGCACAAAACCAAGATGCCCCCTTCAATGTGAATTTCAGATCAACAGCAAATAAGTTTTAATATAAGTATGTGCTATGCATAATTAAAAGTTAGGCATCACTTATCTGGAAATAAGTGGGGTGTCCTGGATTTTTATCTACTAAGGCTGGCAACCCAAAAGGAAATTCTTATTAGTTTACATATTCCTATTGACTTGCCTGGTGGCTCAGATGGTAAAGAATCCTCCTGCAATGCAGGAGACCTGGGTTCAATCCCCTGGTCAGGAAGATCTCCTAGAGAAGTGTGGTTACGCACTCCAGTATTCTTGCCTGGAGAATCCCCATGGACAGAGGAGCCTGACGGGTTACAGTCCATGGGTTGCAAAGAGTCAGACACAACTGAGTGACTAACATTCATTCACTCACTATAGCTTTCGTACCGCCAAGTCTGCTTTGTCTGCAGGTTCTTTCCTAAGGTGGGAATATTCCAGAGAAACTGAGACCCTTCCCCTGAGGCCCCAGCAGGCCCCAGGGGAGTCCTTCCTTCCTATCAGAGTTCCTCACCTGTGCTGCACGACTGCCTGACGTCAGAGGTTCTCAACATTTAGGGTGACTCACCCATCTGAGGGGCTTCTCCAGACACAGGTAGCTGCCTTTTCAGAAAGCCCCAGACTTTCTGATTCAGGGACCAAGATTGGACCAGACATAATAGATGCCTGGGCTACAAGGCTGACTCCTAACAAGGAAACTGCCAAGAGGGATACTCTGTGGGTAGAATTGGTGAATCTGAGCAGATCTCAAAAACCCTTTGTTCTTCTTTTCCAGCCTTTTAAACTCTGTTCCTGGCTGTCTTCTGTCTGC
Source organism: Bos javanicus (assembly GCF_032452875.1). Classification (NCBI taxonomy): domain Eukaryota; kingdom Metazoa; phylum Chordata; class Mammalia; order Artiodactyla; family Bovidae; genus Bos; species Bos javanicus. The sequence continues at coordinate 35,927,815 of NC_083896.1, forward strand.
CCCTCTCAACATTGGCACAAGTGTGTGCAGGCTTCACAGTGTTGACCTCTCCGTAAGGACATCCCTGGGCTGAGAGCTTTGCAGGGTCACTGCGATGTGGAAAGGCGTCAGCTCCCAGATCAGTGTGCAGGGTCAATTTCCAGGGTCAGTTTCCAAGTCAGTGTGCAGGGTCAGTGTCTGGGTCAGTGGGGCTGGAGGGCAGCAAGAGAAAGTCTCTGAGAGACAGAGCAGGACCCAGGCTGGGCAGAGGGGGAAGGGCTGCCTGTGCCAAGTTAAGGAACTTGGGCTTTATCTTGAGAGCTGCAGGCAGTTAATGGAGATTTTCAGTAAAGCACTCAAATGGCTAAATTTGTTTTTGTAGCAAGATAATCAGTAATGGGCAAGATGGAGGGATGCAGACTGGTATAGGAGACCCGTTCAGTGGCAACAGTAGTCCTGTGAGCAATGATGGCAGCCTGAGCTGGCACTGGAGACAAAGGGAAGGTCAGAAACAGAATGGAAGCCAGTGGTGAGAGACTGTGGGGGAGGAGGGGAGGGGAGGGGCGTGCACATGCCGTCATGGGGAGAAACAGCCACGTGTTCCTTCTGAACACGTGCACTGTTCAGAAACCTCCTAGGGTCCCTGGCTTTACTTTTTCAGTATGAATGGAGAGACGAATTTCAGAAGATAATCCACATAAACATGAAAACTACATTTCAACAAAGTTTAAATATCCCATTTACAGTTGAGGTAAATAAAGCCTTTAGGGAAAAAACAAAACAAAAACCCTCAGTTTCTAAAGGCAGAGTTAACAATGGAACTGCGATGAGAAAAGAAATTTTTGATTGGTGTGGAGATCAAGAAATATATTTTACATGGATAGGCTCTGCAAACTGTAAACGCAAAACTCTATCTCCATAATTCCTTACAGAGTTCATGTGAGAACTGAGTTGGAGATGAGTTTTGACCGCATTTGGGAGAAAGTCGTGTATCTCCTCAACGATGGGGTAAGAGATGGAAAAGACGGTGAGAGTAGATCATATCGTATCTTACAAATCCGGAGAAAAGAGGATCAAAGCTAACATTTCACAGTAACATAAATGGAGCATGACATTTAAAAATTATGAATCACTATACTGTACACCTGTAACATATAATATTGTACTTCAACAATGCTTCAGTAAAAACAATAATAATAACAATAATTTTAAAATCCAGAGAAAAAAGAATGCCATGAGGAAAGGTGTGATTAATACTATGTGGAATCCCTCTGATTCTCTAGCCAGTTCTCTCCATGATTATTCACACAACTATTTTCAGTCCTTTTCTGTTTTCTGGGGAAAAAAATAGCCAGCCTATACAGTTATAGGCATACACAGGAAATTTATGTTCACGAGTGTGCACACATAAACCTACCATGGATTACACTCAGAGAAAATATAAGCTATCAGATGCAAACTTCTTCAACTTCCTGTCACTAAGTTTCAAAGTTTACCTGCATCCATACAGTACCACGGACTGCTAATCAGCTTTCGTTTTTCCATTTGTCTTTATTGTGGCAAAATACACATAAAATTTACCATTTCAACCACTTTCAAGTGTATGATTCTGTGGCATTAAGAACTTTCATGATGTTGTACAATCATAACCCCCATCTGTGTCCCCAGATCTCTCATCTTCCTAACAGAATCTCTGTACCCATGAAATAATAAACTCCCATTCCCACTCCTGGTAACTTCGATTCTACTTTTTGCCTATGAATTTCCTGTTCTAAGTACCTTATATAAGTTGCATCATACAATATTTGTCCTTTTGTGTCTGACATTTCACTTGGCATAATGTCTTCAAGGTTTTTCTATGTTGTCCAGGGGTCCCCAACCTTTTTAGCACCAGGAAGAAAGTGTTTGTTGAAAAGCAATTTTTCCACAGACCAGTTCGGGGTGGGGCATGGTATGGGGTTGATTCAACAGCATTACATTTATTGTGCACTTTATTTCCATTTCAGCTCCACCTCAGATCATCAGGCATTAGATCCCAGAGGCTGGGGACCCATGTTGTAGCCTGTGTCAGAATGTCACTCACTCATTTCCATAAGGCTGGATGACATCTCATTGTATGTACAGACCACATGTTGCTTATCCATCCCTCCCTGGAAAGGCACTTGGGTTTCTTCCGCTTTTGGTTAATGTGAATAATGCTGCTGTGAACATTGGCGTGCAAATATCTGTTTGCGTGTCTTCTTTCAAATTTTGGGGGTATATACGCCTAGAAGTGAAACTGCTGGATCATATGGTAATTCCATTTTTAATTTTTTGAGGAACCGAGATTTTTTGATTTTCCACAGTGACTGACCACTTTCCCTTCCCACCAGCAGTGCTGCTGCTGCTCCTGCTGCTGCGAAGTCCCTTCAGTCGTGTCCGACTCTGTGCGACCCCATAGACGGCAGCCCACCAGGCTCCCCCATCCCTGAGATTCTCCAGGCAAGAACACTGGAGTGGGTTGCCATTTCCTTCTCCAACGCATGAAAGTGAAAAGTGAAAGTGAAGTCGCTCAGTCGTGCCAGACTCTTAGCGACCCCATGGACTGCAGCCTACCCGGCTCCTCCATCCATGGGATTTTCCAGGCAAGAGTACTGGAGTGGGGTGCCATTGCCTTCTCCCACCAGCAGTGCACAAGTTTCCAATTCAGTTTCTCTATATTGTCACCATTTTTAAAAACTAAAAACCATCCTCATAGGTATTAAGTAGTATCAATTATGGTATTTGCATTTCCCTAAGGACCAGAGATGTTGCAAACCCATGGTTAGTTGCCGCAGAGTAAGTGGTAAGGCCTTAATCATGCACTTGTATGGGGGCCCCTCCGGTCCTTGTCAAGGGATGTTTAAACTTCTCCTTTCATAAGACATGAATTGGCTCCTAATATTCACCCTCCCCTTCTTCCATGGTCACAGGCCCATGAGTTTGCCTGGGCATGTGGTCCTCCAGAGTGGATGGTACCTTGCCCACACTGCCTTGCATCTCAGTGTGCCCGAGTGACTAAGCTCTGGCCCAGGGCTTGTGAGGAAGGACATTCTGTGATGGCCTCAAGGGAGGGAGCATCCTTGGGAGATGGTCCGTGTGTGCATTCTGCCCCTTATTCTTTCTCCTCTTCCATCCCATGGCCTGGCACAAGGATGCTGCCCTCTTAGACCTTGTACACTGGATCCAAACCATGGGAAGGGTGGGGTCCCTGAGTGTCCCTGAGGCTGGGAACACTGCACCAGCCAGGTACACAGAGGGGTGGTTTTGTAGCCAGAGAGAGACTTCTATCTTCTTTAAACCACTTTCACTGTGTGGTTGTCATTTCTGTCTGAACCCAAAGGTCATGGATATTTTCAAATATGTGGTTCCTTCCTTACTTTTAATAGTAATGATGCTGTTTTTTTCCTTCTCTGCAAGTCCCATTTTTCTTCCTATGCTCAAGATTTGCCCACCCAGCCCCACTTTCCTCCAGGGCCCTCACCTGGGTATCCACCTCCTATCTCCCCTCCACCCTCCCTTTACCAGCCCCGCCCACCAGCATTCAAATCTGTTTTCCAAAAGCAACAAACTTCTCTCCAACTACAATTCCCATGGGTGTCACAACTTTATCTCCTTTAAAAAAAAAAAAAAAAACTTAAATAATCATCCACATGTTTTATTCTTATCCCACTTGATCCCTACACTATGTCTCCACCCCCAAAGACTGTTTTCCCAAGAGAATAGAAGATATTCTTGCCTCTAAGTCTGATCTTAGTTGATCCTCAGCAATATTGATGTGGTGGCTAAGGCTCCTGCCTGCCCCAAACACACATCCTCTAACCTCAATGTCATCACACTCTCCTGGTTTTTCTCTCGTGCTCTGGCCCCTACTTGTCATTTTTTTCCCCAAGATCTCTTCCCTTCCTGATCCTTAAATCCTGGATGTCTGCCCCATTTCTCATCATCTCCCTTCCTGGGTAATCCATTGTGTCTGTGTCAAAGACCCTCTTTGTTCAAGCTCAGGTATCTTCCAGAGTTCCAGATTCATCCAGCTAACTTCATATCAGAGAGCTCTGTGTATAGCAATAAAACCATCGAGACCCAAATTGCTTTCGTCACACCCTCCCTAAAACCTGCCTGTGTCCTATTTACCCAGATATGAGAAGTCCTCTCCAATTTTGCTTTCTCGTGCATCATTGTTTTTTCTCTCCATCTCCAGGTCCTATCCTTTAAGTCAGCAGAGTCCCCACATTTTTGGCACTGACACTGGTTTTGTGGAAGACAAGTTTCCCATAGATGGGGGACAGTATATTTCAGGCAGCAATGTGAGCTATGGAGAGCAATGGGGAACTGAAGATGAAGCTTTGCTGTCTCTCCCATCACTCACCTCCTGCTGTGTGGCCAGTTCCTGACCAGCCATGGACCTTGGACAGGTAGCTGTCAGTGGCCTTGGGGGTTGGGGACCCCTGCTCTAAGTCCATGACGCTTGAATACCCACATCTCCTTGTCTCTGTCAGTCTCACCTGGTTAACTCATGCCTGCTTGGTTGCCACATCCTCTAGTCTTTTAATTCATTCCCACACTGCAACTGGAGTAACATTTTAACATTTTTAAGTAACCTAAATAATGTTATTTATCAATTATCACTGCAAGCTTAATCATGCTGCTCTCTGGCACACAACCCTTTCTTCCCTCAGAATAAAATCTTTAACAAGAACCATAAAGCCACTCAAGGTGTGACTTGTGACTACTTCTCTAACTGCACCCCTTGTCTTTCTACCTACAAGCTGCCTCCACCCCCGCTCTATCCCAGGAAACTACACCAACACACTCAGTCTAGCCAGATTGGTACCGGATTCCTAAATTCCTAGCATACTCTCCTATTTCTAGGATTTGGCATATGCCGATTCCTTTGCTTGTAATACTTCTATCTGCTCTTACTTGGTTGAATCTAGTAACATTTGTGTCTCAGCTTTAGCATCTCTTCCTTCTAGAAGAGTTCTCTGACCTGAAAAATCTCGATGTGGCAATGGCAAACAAGACTTGCTTTCATGCCAACACTTACCATGTTGTCTTGAATTGTTTTTCTTGACTGAATGTGAGAACTAGGACTTATTGTTTATGGCTAGCACACAGTGGGGTCTGAATAAATCACTCTGGAGTAGTTGAACTAAAAATGTAAGTAAGAACTCCGCTATACTCTTGAATCTATGATTTTGCTGTTTTTTAATCATTCACCTTGGCGATGTGGACATGAAAGTTTATATCACTTGGAAATGACAGGAAACTAATGGTGACAGCTCATCAGAATACAAAAATAGCCTCAGTGGATTTAAATAATGGACCCACATGCAATGAAATTTCAAACACATAAAAGCAAGGATGGGAGAGGTCGTGAATAACAGCAATTTAGACAGGGGAATGAGTGCAACTTCAATGAGCAATAGAGTGGAATATCTGAACAAGAAAAGAAATGAGTGTAATAATAAAGTGGTCTGATGTATAAAGTCCAAAGTGTAGTAGGCAATAACCCACTCCCCACTTTGCCAATCAAACTACAGCAGGAACAATCTGCTAATGTCTTTTAGTGACTCATCATCAAACTGGAACATTCTTAGAAGATAGCGATCACAATGATTAGTGGTTTAGAAGTTACACATGATAATGGTGATAAGGAACTAAGAATGTCAAGATAAGATAACTAGGGTCCATCACAGTCTTCTCTAGAAGGAAATTGGATCGCACAATATTACTGGTACTTTGAGTGGCTCTAACTCAATTACGTCAAGGCTGTATATTGTCACCCTGCTTATTTAACTTCTATGCTGAGTACATCATGAGAAGTGCTGGGCTGGAAGAAGCACAAGCTGGAATCAAGATTGCTGGGAGAAATATCAATAACCTCAGATATGCAGATGACAACAGCCTTATGGCAGAAAATGAAGAGGAACTAAAAAGCCTCTTGATGAAAGTGAAAGAGGAGAGTGAAAAAGTTGGCTTAAAGTTCAACATTCAGAAAACTAAGATCATGTCATCTGGTCCCATCACTTCATGGGAAATAGATGGGGCAACAGTGTCAGACTTTATTTTTGGGGGCTCCAAAATCACTGTAGATGGTGACTGCAGCCATGAAATTAAAAGATGCTTACTCCTTGGAAGGAAAGTGATGACCAACCTAGATAGTATATTGAAAAGCAGAGATATGACTTTGCCAACAAAGGTCCGTCTAGTGAAGGCTATGGTTTTTCCAGTGGTCATGTATGGATGTGAAAGTTGGACTGTGAGTGCCGAAGAATTGATGCTTTTGAACTGTGGTGTTGGAGAAGACTCTTGAGAGTCCCTTGGACTGCAAGGAGATCCGACCAGTCCATTCTGAAGGAGATCAGCCCTGGGATTTCTTTGGAAGGAATGATGCTGAAGCTGAAACTCCAATACTTTGGCCACCTCATGCGAAGAGTTGACTCATTGGAAAAGACTCTGATGCTGGGAGGAACTGGGGGCAGGAGGAAAAGGGGATGACAGAGGATGAGATGGCTGGATGGCATCACCGACTTGATGGACATGAGTTTGAGTAAACTCCGGGAGTTGGTGATGGACAGAAAGGCCTGGCATGCTGTGATTCATGGGGTTGCAAAGAGTCGGACACGACTGAGCAACTGAACTGAACTGAACTGGCATAAGTCAGAAAGAGGCACATTTTTGCTCCATGTAGATTTACTAGGATTGTATTCAGCTACAAGTAATGGAATCCTAATTATATGGAAATATTTTCCATAAATAATAAGTGTGGAAATACATATTGCACAGCTGGCATGACTGCTATGTTATCTTGAACTTGGGGTCCTTCTGTTAGACGGAGCCATGTGAAATTGTTTCTATCCAACTATCTTTGATTTACTCAAACAGCAAATTCATTTAGTTCAACCTAAGAGCTTCCTGTTTTGCCATTCTGGTTGTAAGTGTTTTTTTAATTTTTTTTTTTTTTTGCCTTTCTGTTTGCAGGTTGGTTCCTGGGCCCCCAGATAGTATGCCAGTCTCTCAGTCAAGAAAAGCTGTGGGAGTGGTAGGGTTCACAAAGCACAGGCTTCTTGAGTGCAGTCCTCAAACTGCCACCCGGGAAACTTCCGCCTGCTTTCCATTGGCCTGACTCACATGGCATGACTCCTCGGCTCTAAGCAAATCTCAGAGGTGCGTATTATAAACAAGCATACTGCTGTCCTGAACAAATTTAGAACACTGTGTATAAAGAGAAAGGGTAGAATTTATACTGAGCAGTATTTTCTTGCAGAGTTTATCTACTCTGAAACGGGGGCTGGTGTCAGTTATTCTCAGCTGTATCTGCACTGAAAGTCCTAAGTGTTTCAAAGTAGAGATGACCTCACCCCATTCTGATCCATATACTGAGATTTTTTTGTGAGTTGAACCTGGGCTTCTAACAATCTCCACAGGTGATTCGGATAGACAGCCAGAACCAGGACCACAACTCAGACAGCATCTGCTCTCTGGGGGTCCTGGAGCTGGACCCAGGAATTAGTCAACATTATTCAGGTGGGAGACCAGGCAAATTCCAAAGTACCTCCCACAACTCTAGAAAGTCTGTGAAAAGTTTCCAGACTTGGTGATTAAACTATTTTAGCCTTGGACAAGGCTTCGGCAGTGCCAGAAAGTGATGAAAAAGTGGTGATAAGGCATTCAAATCCTTCTGTTAAGAAGTTTTGAGGAAGGAAAGAGAAATATAGAACGATTATTCTTGTTTTCAGAATTGACAAAACGGCTTATTGAACTACAGTTGTCTTTGCATCACCAATTGCACTGAGAAAAAAGGCTGTCAATTAATCTTGCTGTGCCTGGGTCAGGTCTCCTCTGGCTGTTTAGAAGACAGTCAAATGCCCCCGGGGTAGGGAGTGGCGAAGGAGGAGGCAGAGTAGGTTTGAAGAAGTGGGTAAGAAGCACTTACCTCTTCACCTTCTCTAGATAAAGAAAACCCACCAGTCACTCTCCTCTTGTCTTAGGTCTGAGTTTCCCTTGCCCTCTGATGCCACCTCAGAGAGCAGCCCCCTCTTCCAGGCTTCTGACCAGCTGACCTCTAGAGGGACCAATTTCTGCTCTTGGGTGAGTTTAGCCAGGAAGAATGAGAGCTCATTTCCGCTACCTGTGTACCTATAACATCTGGTTTATGGCTGGTGATCGCCAGCAGGGGTGACTGATGTGTGTAGTTTCATATTCAGAGTCTCAAAGAGGTCTTGTCAGAGGAGGAGATGAGTTGAATCTGATAAACAGACTTCAGAAAAGGGTAAGTTCCAAGGTCAGGTTGTTGTGTGAACAGTATGACACAGTCATCGGAGAAGGAAGGGGTAATTATAGCTCACCCAGATTCTACAGGGTTCTCTGGCTCCTGATAAACCTAAGGGCACTTCTCTGTCTCTTTCTCTCCCCCTTCTGTTTTATCCATAAACACTGATCAGCTGTGTGCCAGGTACTAGGCTAGGTGCGCTGGCACACAGGCAGTCCCAGACCTCCAGGGGCTCACTGTCCACTGACAGAGACAGAGGTGTCAGCAGGGAACCACACAACTCGCAATAGATGCAAAGACCAAAGGACGCGCCAGAGCCGTGGGGGGCAGAAAAGGAGGCAGTATGAGCTTCGGAGAGACGCTGAGCCAGGAGTTCTGTCTTGAATCATAGCAAGTTTTTGCCAGGTGGACAGGACAGCCATCAGTAGAGGGAGCAGGCACACACCAGGAGGAAGCTGCAGCAAAGCCCTAGGAATTCAGGGAACCAGAGGACAAAGGGTTTGGAGAGAGGCTGGCACCCCCGGCTCATGCCTTTTCAGAGAGCAGAGATTTCATTTTATCTGGATTTAGAATCAGGTGAGGCTACATTCTATAATACTCAAAGCACACGGGGAAGAGATTTACCTTAAGAAGAAAACAGCATAACCAGAATAATTTTAGGAAAGGGCCATCGGCATGCTTTCTATGAATGATGATACAGAAAACAGGAGAAAAGCTTGGAATATTTAACTTAGGGAGAAGGGGAGGGAATCGTGTTTTCAAATATTTGAAGAAAAGTCATGTCGAAGAAAAACCAGTCTCGTCCTGTGGGTAGTAGTATTAGCAGCACTTGTAATACTATAGGTGATATTTATTGAGAGCTTATTGTGTGCCAGGCAGTGTTCTGAGCACTTTCTCTGCAGTAACTTATGTAATCCTTACACCAGCCTTAAACCTAAGTCTCAGAATTAGCTCTGTTTTGTACAAGAGGGAACTGAATTGCCCTCAGAGGTTGATTAAATCGCCAAAAGTTTCAGCCTAGAAAGTGGCAGAGCCAAAGCTTGGGCCCAGACCATCCAACGACTATGCTGTGTTTCCTCTCCAGATCGAGAACAAGGGGCTGGAATCAATAAGAGGACAGATTCTTCTCCTTTGTCTCCCTGTCTTCCTGATCAGTCAGATGCAGTAGCTCTGGAGAGAGGCAAGTTCCCCTACACTGGAGACAGAAGTGAGGGGACCACTGCAGCTGCACCACTGGGATGTTAGAGCTCCAACAGAGCGATTGAAATAAACCATCATGAAAGTCTCTCTGGGCCTGAGCTGGTTGTGACTCTGCCTGGCTGACACAGCAGTGGAAACACTTCGTGAGTTACCCAGGGACTGTACTTGGCACAAATCCGCAAGGTAGCTCTGCTCCCCCTGTGCCGTCTGCTCCTGCTGACTCCATCAAAACAGGCATGCTTTCCCTCCTGCCTGCGCTGCAGGGTCTGACCTGGCTGGGAGGCAAGAGCCAGCCTCCCTCAGCCTAACACAGTAGCTGCCAAACTGCCATTGGGGTTCTGAGCACGGAGCCTTTGTTGCCAGTGAGAAGGAGAGAGATGGAAGCAGCAGGCTGGGTAGCCGGTTCCTGGGGAGTGAGCAGGAGTGGAGGCCAGGAGAGAGAGATGGAAATCTTCACACTTATGAATGGAGCTTCTGCCAAGACCCACCATCACTTAGCTCGTGCTAAATCAGGCTCCAACACATCCATTCTTGACCCACATTCACACATTCCAAGGCTCCGGAATTTCTCCTATGGGATCGATCATTCTCATTCCTGAGTCCCCCTACCTGAAATGCTGTGGCTCGTTTGTCCTTCCCTCCCACCTGAAGGATGCCTTCTAGACGAGAAACACAGGCACGTGTGGATACGTGATAGTGTGTATGATACAGTGTGCACTGTTTGTGTGCACACACACCATCACATGTTCCGACTGTGGTCGCCCGTATGTGGCTGTTTATATTCTTAGTTTCCTGCAAACAGACACTGCTTCTGAATGTTTTCTCCTAGCACCACTACCTTTCAAGTACTAGACTCAGAAAGGCTATTTGCAGAATTGCAAAATGTGGGACGTGAAACTGGAAAATCTTTGAGTCTAACCGCTTAATTTTAGAGATGAAGTGACAGAGGCTCCTAGAAGGGATGTGCCTTATCCCAGGTTGGAGAAAGTTTTCTGATAACCAAAGAGGTATGGCTTTCAAACCTGGCCATAGGTTGGAACCTCTTAGAGAGCACGGGAAAATATCAGAACATCTCACAAAGAGATGCTGATGTAAGCATTCTGGGATGGGGTCCAAGCATTGGCATTTTTATAAAGCTCCTCAGGTGATTCCATGGTAGAACAAATTTGAGGACCATTGGCTTAGAAAATGGGAGTATTGCAAACAAAGGCACATTGCACCTGTCTCATGAGGACCTCCTAACAGTAGAGGCAGATTGCTCCAGGTTGCTTGACTTGAAGAATCGTGGATCCACGAGAAAGGTACTTACCTGTACTTCTACAGGGGAAATGCTAAGAAGAGTCACCAGCACTATGGAAATGCAGACAAAAGCAGCCAGGTGAGTAACCCCCCTAAAGTGTTCAGAGGGCAACCACAACACACACTGTGAGCAGAAGGGAAGCTCGATTCTCTTTGGGTGCATACAGCTGAAAACACAAGCTGACGACTGAAAAAAGGCTATGTCCCAACCACAGTTATAGCATCAGAGAGCAAATGAATGATGACGCTTGTCTGTCATTCTAGGAACCCTAAATCAGGGTGTGATGAGTGGGTAGCAGAGAAGGAAATGGCAACCCACTCCCGTATTCTGGCCTGGAAATTCCCATGAACAGAAAAGACTGGTGGGCTCAGTGAATGACTGAGCACACGAGTAGGTAGCAAAGAAAGGGTTCTCAGAAAGGAGGTCATCTTAAGTCCACCCTAAAATAGGAAACCCTCAGGGTCCCATGAACTGAACTTGCCTCACCCTGATCAGTTGCCTCAGCAAACCCCACCGTGCCTGCGTAAGCACCCCCCCCCTTGCTGTCTTTGGCCATCCAGTTCTCTGCAGAAGGCAGGGTATGAAGGCGTTGGACAGGCCACTGGCAAGGGTGGCAGTGGTGCCAAGAACCAACCAATAACTTGAATGACAATGACAAGAGCCAATGGTCACCAAGCCAGCACCTCACAGCAGCTTTTGCTGCCACGTGCCAAGGGAGGGAGAATCACACACCCTGAGCCCTTCCGGCCAGGAGTCACAATGGAGCAACAGAGGTAGCACCTCTGACGTGATGAACCCAGAGCCTGGCTGTGCTTGCTCTCCCACGCTCCCTATCTAAAAACAAGCCTCCAGGATTGGTGTGCTCTTGCCACCCGTCGTAATATGCACAGGCAACTGTGCAAAAGACTATGCCACCCAGCACCCCTCCACCCCTACTTCTGATATTCCTGCTGGTTCTTCCCAACGTGATTAAAAAGGATGACAAATCAAATCAAATCTGGGAATTGTACTCTAGTTGGTTTGGTCACTGATATATTCCCAGCACCTACAACAATGCAGGGAACATAATAGGAACTCAATAAACACTCGCCAGGTGACTGAACCAATGCACAAGTAAACAACCAGATCTAGTCTGTGTTGAATTGGATTTTGGTGACACCACCAAGATGAAGCCAAGGAGGCACCGCTGGAGAGTGAATTTGAATGAGCTACTGAAGCCAAAACCAGTCCATCTTTTGAACAGTCCTTTATTACTGTAAAGGGCAATACTCTTCAAGAAGCCAAAAAAAAAAAAAAAAATCAAATTTAGTAACCTAAGATGTCGTTAGTAACAGAGCTGAAGAATGTGTTTTCCAATATTTGGTTTCTCAGCTTGACAGTCTCTCTTGAAATACTCTTTTCTCAGCAATGGAAATGTGAAGCGCTGTTGGTTTGTTTTGCAGTTTGCAAATGACTTACAGAGCTCTTCTGGCAGAGTTTCTGTTTTTCTTCTTGCAAATAAACAAAAGGCCATTTCTCTAATATGACTTAAGCGGGGGAGATTCTGTGATCTCCTGTCTTGGTTTGGGAAGGAAGAGAAAAGGAGGGGCAAGCAGAAAGATGAGGGAAGAAACTGGAACAAGTAGGGGGTACAAGTGGAACAGAAGCAGGAAAGAGGCAAAGGGAAAAGGGATGTGGAACCCTGGGGTATCAGACACGCAGCAGCTGAGGACGCTGCCTTCAGTGGGATCGCAGCCAACCTTACGGACATGAACTTCCCACTGGTTCCTTGGTCCCCGCCCCGCACCACCATTGCAGTCTATCAGCTGGGCTCCTGTGACCTGGGAGGACAGACCCCCCTCCCCCCTCTCCTAGGCAAGCCTACATGAGGCAGAGCAGCCCCTACCAGCTTGACCCAGATCTGTCAGCTGATCAATTATTTTTCCCACGGAGGAGAAGGAAAAATGAAAGGAAGAAAGAATAAGGGACCACGAGAAACAGAAAAGGGAGGGCAGAGAAGAGGGGGAGAGGGGGCAGAAAGAGGGAGGGAGGGAGAAGAGGGGAGAGAGGGAAGGAAAGGGACGGTGGAGGGACGCGCACATCTCTTCTACGGACGCTCCCGCAAGTTTAAGCTGCCATAGCAAGGGCAGGCTCAGTTCAGAAGGTTGCAGAAACACACACACATAAATACATAAAACATAAGCTCTAGAGGTTGCTGAACAAAATCAGTCAAAGCAGAGGATGGGGGCCTCTTCTTTCCACCCTTTGCCAGTCCAGCTTGCATCTGGTTTTTACTCTCTGAAACTCCTGGTTCCTCCCATATCCCCTCCCCCAGGGCCCCGCCCCTCTGCCATGGGCCCCGCCCCCTGACACCTCCTGGCTAATGTCTTCCTCCTACTAGGAAAGGGTGAGGAGGCGTGGTCCCGCGTGTTTCCTCTAAATCCCCTCTGGTCCTCTTCCACCGCGCACCCTCTAAGAGAAGGAGGGCCGAGCCACCGGGTTGGCGGAGGAGACACCCCGGAGGATGTGGTACCCAAGACACCATCGTACCTGCAGGCCATCGATTACCTTATTTTTGCATGTTTTCATTTTTTATGTGTAATTAGTTTTATTGAATTTCAAATGACTACAGACATAAAGTAAACATGTAACAAGCCAGTAGAGCAGAAAGGAAAGGAGCTGCGTAAATACCAGCAGGCTCAGCGTGGAGCTCCACTTAGCACCACATGTTTGCTGCGTTACAAGCATTAATGAGTCTTTACAACCCTTGGGGGAGTTGCTCCCCGGCCTGGCAGACAGGTGGGGAGACTTCCCAGAGGGAAGTATCGTCACCTACGGAAGTCATGGGGAACTTTGTGTTAGGATGTACCTGCTCCCCACCCAGCTGTGCTCAGGCCACCTGAAGCGATTGGAAATCAGTCAGACAGGCACGCCCATTACAGTGTTTGAAGGGTCCATAGGACCTCTGCTGAGGTTAAATATAAAGCAAAGTGGGTTTTTTTTTTTTTTTTTACACCTTCATCTTTCTAGTTGATGGGCAGGAGCAGGCCATGAGCTCCAGACATAAAATATCTGGAACAGAGACAAATCCTCGACACAATCATCCTCTCCGAAGGGTTTCCACCATAAGGAGAGAGTGAGAGCATCGCACATCATTCTTCCAGCATCTTCTTACATATGCAGGAATCACCTGTCCTGCAGGTCACCCCTTCTTAGGATGTCCAGAGAGCACACCTCATCCCGAGGGATAAAACGTGGCTGAAGCCAACACTGGTGTGACCCATCCATGACAAGCAGCTGGCCCCAGCCTGGGTTGCTGCACCTCAGGGCTGCCAGGGAGCAGGGGCAGATTCTCAGGGAGCTGCTAGGGACAGTGCCCTTGGAGCACTCAAGCAGGGAACAAGGAGAGGCCCTCCAGGGACACAGCTCCGCACCCTTCAGCCCCGTGCCACAAGAGAGGCCACTGAGAAACCACGGAAGTCAGGGGGAGAGGCCACAGCTGCGGAAAAGGGTTTCCAGGGCTCACTTCGGCTTTAAAAGTGATGAAAGGGAAGAGCCAGCCCTAGGACTAGCCTGAAACTGCCACCCGAGAGCCCCCCTGGCTGGGACTCTGCGCCCACTTCCATCCAATGCCCGGAGGGCAGTCCCAGGGTGTGAAGAGTGGAGGGAAGCTGCAGTTCTTATGCACTCCACGACTTGCCCGTGGCCCCCCTGCCTCCCCCATTGGAAGCTCCAAGTCTGGCAGCTGGCGTTCACTTTGTGAAGCTCCTCTGTCATCTCCCCTTAATTTTTTTTTTGGCCATGCTTCCAAGTGCCCACAATGCTTACTTACATCAGGCCCAGGAGCCCATCTCCCCAAACCGATTTTTCACTCTGCCAGTAAACATTGTTATGGTCTCATCTGTCACCCCCACTCCCCCCATCTCAGAAGCGTTGCCCAGCTCAGGCTGCGGCTGGCACCCAAGTGTTTGCTGTGAGTGGCAGGAACTTGGCCGATCCGCCCAGCTGAACCGTGTCCGTGTCGCCGGCGCTCAGAGAAAGAGAGGGGAACCCAGATCCATTTCCTCTCCCTTCCCCTCTGCCCTGCTGCTGTGTATGTGGGCAGGTAGTTGACATGGGATGTGAGTGAGGAGATGAGAGAAAATGAGAAAGGTAAGACAGGAATCTAGCCCAGCTCCTGGGAAGGTGTTGAAAGGAGCATTAATCCTTCGAAGGAGAAATGGTCGGGTTTCTGGAAAGAGAGAAGATGCCGTACACCAGCCATTCCTCTCTGAGCCTCTCCGTGGCAGGAGGTGGGCGGTGAGCTGAAAAGGACAGCGCCTCATCCAGGAGCTTCTCTGGCTCCAGGGCCGAGGAGGAGCTCTGGCTAATCAACCCCAGAGCGTCTTAGGGCCAGAGCCCCTGGGCGCTAATCACCCCCACCCTCTCCCTATCACTAATCAGGGCTGACTCCCTCCTCCTCTAAGCTGGATCATGGTGGCTGTGGAATGGGGTGAGGAGCAGGTCAGGGAGGGGTCCATCAACCACCCCTAGCCCCCAACACCTTTTCAAGAAGGCAAGAAGCCCAGGAAGTAAGGGCTCTAGGAAGAGCCAGCCTAAAACAAAAACAGAGAAGAAAAAAATTGCCTTAGAATGTGTACTGCATTCTAACTAGTCCCACCGGGTCAAGGCAATAGGGGTGGGTTATTGCAGGCAAGACCTGGCTGCCTGAGTAATTCTGTGAGTTTGAGAAGAGGTAACTGGCCCACCCCAGCTCCCATGCCCTGAAAGAGAAAACACACATCACCTTGGCTGGTCCAACTGCCACGTGGCTCGAGAGGGTGGGGGGTGGGTCTTGGGGGTCACTTTGCCTTAAAATTGGGCAGCCCGGTTCTTTTCTGACACATCGAAGCCTATTGAAAGCTGGTTCGAGGTGGATAGTGCAAGTAAGGCCATGATTCGTCTTAGGAAATTCAGGATTTGGTAGAATGTGAGGAGGGCTGGGGTAACCCAGTCACCCTTATCCCCACCCAAGATGGCAACAAGAGTGTACAATCAGAATTCCCGGGGGGGAGAACTTCGCACCCCCACTTTCTTCTCATCGGTTCGGGAATGATTCAAAGTATGAGCAAATATTATGCTTCCCTGCATTTATTTCTGATGAAAAAAAAAATCACGTATGCTAATTTATATGTAAATCCAGTATGGCCCTGGGGCTCCTGGCAAGCTGCCAGTGGGGCTGTGGATGGTGGAATTTTGGCAATTGTCTCCAGTCGGAGGTTAAAATGGAAGAGACTCAGACCTCAGGACGGATGGAAATGATGGAGGTCTTGGGACCTTCCCTGTCCCTTCCTCCGGACCCCTGACTCCACCCTGCCCCCATTTGGTTTACATTTCTGGGTTACATGATGGAAGCTGTTACTGGAGGTTGCCTGGCTCTGGGCTCAGTTTCCCCAGTGCCAGAGTTGGGGCCCTGATCTCACTGGGTGAGCCCCTGTTCACCCAAGTACAAGCAGGGGTGCGCGTGAACACACACACACACACACACACACACACACACACGCATGCTGCCTCTGCTCCATGTTATATAAGAGGAGTCAGTCAGGGCTGCCTCCACGTGGCCTCCTTCACGCTCACACCCACTGCCCCGTGGGGGAGGAGGGACACCCTGAGGCCCGTGCTCCCCACCCCCAAGGCTGGGAGCTGCAGGGCAAGGAGATCCCATACGATGGACTTCCTTGCATCCTTGCGGAGCCCTCCAGGGTCCCCTTCCCCGCTCTTTGAGCCCCAGCCGAGGGTTCGCAGGCATTTGATCCTTCCCAGCCTGGTCCTTCTGCCCACCTCCTGTGTGTCTGTGTGGACGCCTCTGCAACTCCGGCAAGGGGAGTCCCCAAAGACCACCCTCAGGGGGAACTCAAGGGACTAGTGACGGGGACCGCAAGAGCCCCGTACTGCAGTGGGGAAGGGAACCGGATGGGTGGGACTCCCCAGCCTTCTCCACCCCCGCCCACCGGGAGCCAACTTTCCTCTGGGGACGCAGCAGCCAGCACTGAGCTCCCAAGTGGGCTCCTGTGGGAGGCGGAGCTGGGCCACCCACCAGGGAAAGTTTCTCTGCCCACCTCAGTCACTGAGAACGCAGGGGTCTTAGGCGCACACCAGATCCTCAAAGGACAGGGCGGGCGGGGTGAGCAGGTGGGCAGGGAAAGCGGCTGCTGGGAGGTGGGAGCCTGCTGGGAGGTGGGAGCTGGGACAGAGCGCTGGGCCCCCCCAACCTCCGGTGCAGCGAGGGGAGTCCAGGTTGAAGTGGATTCCCACCCACCCCCAGCACAGCAGGACCACAACTCGGCAAGCCCGGCCCTGACTGCAGCCCAGAGGGCTCGGCTTCCCAGAGAAAGAAACAGAACGTTAGCATTCGACTCCTACCGCCTCTCTCCCTTCAACTTAGGACAGCTTTCCGGAATCTCAGAGCCTGCTTGCTCCCGCAGCCTCTTCTCTGCTTTTTAACCAACCCCCGCTGCTCTCCTCCACAAACACACCCCCAAACACACAGAAAACTAACCCGGCTGCCCAGCTCCACTGCAGACTGATTCAGCCCCTCAGAGCTGGCTTTCTGACCACAAAGCGTAGTTACCTGATTATGCCTAGCCTGCATTTTCCATTTGCTCCTTGCAGAAGCTTTGCAAGTTTACTGGTGGATAGATATTTAAAGTTTCCTCTCGAAATTTCTTCCCAGTACCACAAGCAACGCATTAGCTTCCCCGCCGCCCTCCGAATCCTTAATTCCCCGGCTTCCATGTGTCTCCATCCATCGTGTGTGTGCAAGAATGTACAGACAGCCAGGGGACCAGCACACAGCCACGTTACCAAACAGGAGCCCCAGACACACTTTACTTATGTACATACATCCCCCGCCCGTTCCCCTAGCAGCCAGAATCGATCAATACCCTTACAGCCTGGGAGGGAGGAGAACGTCCCAGCCATGCTGCTGGAACGCGAGCGAACGCTCTCTCCTCCACCTGCAAACCATACAGCAGAGCCGACTCGGAGAGTCTGCGAATCACCCACAGCACACTGTACAATTCCTGGGTCGGCTGCAGGCAGATCAATAGCAAGCTCTTACCTTGAAAGAGAAACAGAGCAGCCAGCGCCGTGAAGATTGCCCAAGAGATAGAATTGTGCATTTTTGCCTGGATGGTTTTCATGATTTTTTTTTCTTCTTTTTCTTCTTTTTTGTCAGGTTCGGTTTTCTCTTTCTTTCTTTCCTGACAGATTGCGTTGCTCTCGAGCTGGTGGAAGGAGGTTTAAATCCACTGTTTTGCTGAAGGACACCACAAGAAAGCCAAGGATGGGAGAGTGTGACTTCTCAGTAATTATCTCTCTTCATACTCTGGCACTGAGACACATCGTACAATCTGGCCCTGGACAGCCCTCCTACGAGCTGCAATCATTGGTTCTAATCCAAGGATTGACAGAGCTACAACACACGCGCGCGCGCGGGCACACACGCGCGCACACACACACACTCAGGAATCATTTACTGGGCAAATCAGGCTAGCTGATTAAAGAGACAGGAGCCTGGAGAGATGGCATGATAAATGTCACTTTGGCCCTTCTATATTGCCTTCATTTTTTAAACTGACAGTCTCAGAGCCCCAAACATCAAAAAATCCCTTTCCTCTGGCATTCCCTGGCCTCCTGAACTCAGATTCCCTTTACACTGGAAAAATCCCATAGCCAGCCACTGCTTACTAGAAATTTTAAAGGGACATTTTCATGCTTGGTGAAACTCGCAAAGATGAGTCAAATTTCATTTGCTGGTATTTATTTTCCTCTCCGATGAAAATATCATTCAGTGACAGATTTTCTCTCTCTCTCTCATCTTTCACCTTTTCCAATCAATCTCCTATTTCATTGCTTGGAAAATAGTAAATAACTTTTTATTTTCTTCTCCTGTCACTCCTGTTCCAGAATACCAGCATTACACCTATATTTCATTCACTTAATTTATTTCCTGAAGTCATCCATGTGCATATGATAACATGAAAAGGGAGAGGGGTCCTGAGATTTGAGGACTGCAGTCTGCACATGAAGAAGCTTCTCCAAGAGGGAGCAGGGGAGGAGTTTATTCTGTGTGTCTCGGGCAACCTACATGCATGGCAACGAATAATGTAAGTGCTTGGAGCTTATTTAAACTGCAGCAAGACAGACTTAGGTTAGACACACTGATGAACTTTCCAGATATAGACTTTGTGTGTGGTTACCAAACGTCCTCAGAGAGCTGCAGATATGCACGTCCTTGATGATGGATACACAATAACTCGGACAGAGATAATCTAACAGATGTGAGGACTTTTTGAGAGATCGTCTAAGGGCCATGAAAATTGACCATCTAGTTTGTGGTTTTTCTCTTATTGGAAGCAATTTTTATAATGTGAACAAAAATTCTGGAAAACTTAGCTGGTTCTCACCACCTTCCTTAGCTGATTCTGATATATCTGGTACCATCATGATGCCTCAACCCACATATTTTTGAAATGCTTCTTTCAGATTTCCACAGTAATTATTATACTTCCTTATAAACCCCATAATAATGTTAGTGTATATATCCCCGAGCTGCATAGAGTGAAAGTAGATACTGAGTGCACAGGTGAACTGGAAACAGCACTGCCGTTTTACACAAGCCCCAGAGGCACTGCTCACCCTGGGTTGTGTGTGAAGGAGAGCGCCCCCTGCAGGTGTTCAGCCAGGCAACTCCGAGGGGACGGAGCATCGAGGTCTGGATATTGGATCCAGCTGGAGCTACAAACACACAGAGGAACAGTGGGCAGGTCACCTCGTCCTCCCTTCATACAACCAGAGCACTGTGTTTCAAGTCTCTTCATTTTAAAGGTGTTTATGTTAACAGATTTATTTTTAAGCCACTGCAATCTAATTCACAAGTCCATCAAAATGTCCTTCCTATCTCTAACTCCCAAGGGACAAGCACTTTATCTCTAGACCAGTCTTGTGCAGTGATCCGCACAGTGACCTGTGCGGTTAGGTGCTTCAGAGTGGCTGTGGCCTCAGTGATAACTGCCCAGGACAGAAGGCACGGTGGCTTCGTCATCGCCACTTCTCTGCTCTCCAGAGTGACAATGAAGATGACGGGTCATTGGTAAGCTGTTAGGAAGAGAGGCAGACACACCAAACTTACAAGTGTCCTCACCCTGACCTGCAACAAATCTGTACATTCACCACTTTCTATTAACCATCCATAAGTGTGAGCATTTGCTATGTGCCAGGCATGAGGGCCAGAGTTTCCTATGCAATTTTCTCTTATTAAATTCTCAAACCCTATGAATGGTGCAATTGTCATGCCTATTTAACGATGAGAACATTGAGACTCAAGGAAAACTTATCCACAGCTGGTAAGCAATGGAGTCAGGATGTGAACCTGGGCATTTGTCTCTCAGACCAACCTCTAAAATATTATCTTATGCTAAATACTCCAAGGGACTCAAATAGATATCAGATCTTCTTTTGTATAACCCCTTTGCTATTGTTAATAGCCTATGATATTAAAATTTACATGAAACAGCACAAACATCCACAGAGAAAATATGGGAAAGCCTGTATATTACTTTTTTTTTAATGTGGACTATTTTTAAAAATTAATTAATTTATTTTAATTGGAGGCTAATTACTTTACAATATTGTAGTGGTTTTTGCCATACATTGACATGAATCAGCCATGGATGTATATGTGTTCCCCATCCTGAACCCCCCTCCCACCTCCCTCCCCATCCCATCCCTCAGGGTCATCCCAGTGCACCAGCCCTGAGTACCCTATCTCATGCATCAAACCTGAACTGGCGATCTGTTTCACATATGATAATATACATGTTTCAATGCTATTTTCTCAAATCATCCCACCCTCGCCTTCTCCCACAGAGTCCAAAAGTCTGTTCTATACATCTGTGTCCCTTTTGCTGTCTCGCATATAGGGTCATTGTTACCATCTTTCTAAATTCCATATATATGCGTTAACATACTGTATTGGTGTTTTTCTTTCTGACTTACTTTGATGTGGACCATTTTTAATGTCTTTATTGAATTTTTTACTCTATTGCTTCTATTTTACATTTTTTGGCTTTTTGGCTGCAAGGCATGTGGAATCTTAGCTCCCCAACCAGGGATTGAATCCACCCTCCCTGCAGTAGAAGATAAAGTCTTAACCACTGGGCCAACAGGGAAGTCCCCCATGTATTACTTTTAGTAGTAATCAAGTTGCAACTGGTTTGCACAGACAATTAGTGATTTTATCCAAATGCCAAGAAGTGATAAATGGGTGTTTTCTACAACAGGTTTTAAAAGCCCTGTGAGGATGGTGAGAGTCATAATAAAATACCTTGAAAGTGAGGTAGAGACCAGATCTAAAGCAGAGAGAAGAATATGTAGTCAAGAAACACCGTAAATCAAAAATAAGAGACAGAAAGACAGCACCTAACTTTGGGGCTCTTGAAACATGTTTGTGAGCCCTGATCTGTCCCTACTAGGTTGCAGTAAAATTTTTAAAAGATAAAAAAATGAACTTGGCACAAATTCTGATCTGTATTACTTACCCTCTATACACAGATATTGTAACCATGCCTGGCACACACAGGCACACCCAGCAGACACTTGTCATCAACAGCAGCACAGCTTGTTGACAGCCCACACAGGCTGGGAGGGCGCCTGGCTGGTCCAAACCCTAGGCTCAGCCTCCTAGGGGCCAGGGGAGCCTCAGCAGAGACACTTCAAACTCCACATCTGATATAGGGGTACTAGCTTTAACTCCATGACCACCACCACCATACATCGTAACCATCAGCCAGTTTTCACGGTTTGCCATTTTCATCAAGTTGAGACCGAAGTAGTCTGCCACGTTTCCCTGGGAGGAGCTCTTGGTGCTTGTGAACTAAGCTCCTGGCAGGCATTATTCCAGAATCGCTTTGTGCGTTCACCAAGGCGAAAGCTCTCCTTAGGGGCCATCAAACCACAAGTCTAATTTGGGCTCTGAGTACTGCTCGGTGCTAAGCTGTCTGGAGAGCTATAGCTCTTTCAAGGCTGGATTTACCACCGAGTAAAATTTCCCAGCGGCCCTCATGTTTCACAGGAGCACAGGATGGAGAAGACATCTGTTCCCCTCCTCTGACATGGGCTGAACACATAGGCCTGTTGGATATTCAACATATCATTAATACAGTTACAGATGAGAAAGCCAGTCCCGGGCACTCCACACCCAGGGGTCTGTTCAACCAGGCCCATTCCTTACCTAATACGTGGATCACATCGAGGCAGTCAGCAATCTTCCTTTCCTTTTTCCATCTTAATCTCAATCTTTCAGGCCCCAAGCCTGGGAATCTTTTCTGCTGCAACTGCCCCGAACAGTGGGTGATCAGGTCCTTGCGTATGGGGTGGCCTGGGTCCAGCAGAGATTCTGTGCTCTGGAGGTCCTGATTAGGGGAAGCTCTGATTGGAGGGGACTCTTGGAAATCTCGGCTCCTCACTCAACAATCAGATCTCCTTCCCCTGAACTCAAAGGTTCAAGTACTTCTCATCAGGTGTCTGCAGGACAACGAGACTCACTTCTTGGATCAGCCAGATGCATGATATACACCATTTACTTCCCAGTTCAAGGGTGAGAGGAGAATGAATGGTCTTAAGACAAAATTAACATCAGAAAAGGGTCTCCTGTTCTAGGCAGAATGGTATTTTCTCACCCTCCACACTCTTTGATGTTAAGAGAACTTTACTGAGAAGGTGATTTTTCTGTTTGCAGATAAGGAACGAGGAGAAGGAAAAAGGAAGGGAAATGGATGAAGTCTCTAACTTCTGAGGAGAGGCAGCCAGGATGGCATTTCATACACCGTTCAGCATCAATAGCTGAAGCTTCTGTGCAGTGAGCAAGAGCAAGTGGGGACTGATTCTCTGTGAACTGGCCATGTGCTCCTGGCCCCTCGCTGAACTGGACAGCAAGCCCTCCAGCCCTAGGAGGAGGGTGGCAACCAATCGCACGTGGTGGGCCTGATCCAAGGCTGGAGACAAGGCCCTTGGGGAGGAGAAGGAGGCAGGAGGAGGAGAGTGTGTGGGTGGGAGGAGAGGGAAGGGGTGTGGGCGGTGGGTTTGATTCCTCGCAGCTATTATGGAAAGAACCGCAGGGGCTTCAATCTAAAGAGCAGCCCTGACATCATGTGCAGGAGTTAACAAAAGCCGCTGCTCCACTCTGCTCCACCTGCTGTGGCCGTGCTGCCTGGCTGAGGCTGGACGGGGATGCACCACCTCCGGGGGAGGGATCTGCCCACCCTCCCACACCTGGGGAGGAGCAGGGGGCCCAGCTCTGATTTGCAGGTGTCACTTTGGGAGGGAGAAAGCCATGGTGGGGAAGAAGATGGTCCCCACCTTTTCAAGGGGTCTCCCTGGAAAGCTATCTGGGGCGTGACTCCTGTGGATAAGGTCACTTTTGACGTGAATGGAGGTGATATGTCCCAGGTACCAATAATACCAGAATTCTGTGGGATCTATTTTGAAAAGTTAACTTCGAGCTGATTTCCTGATGTATCGATAATTTGCCTAAGCTGATATTACAATGAAGGTTGAACTCTTAGCCGCACAGAGATTAAGGACACAGAGATTTAAATCCACGTTCCTCCAAGAGGAGCACGGTCTGTGTTTTCTAACTGGAATTATAAGCACAGGCATCTGGCATCGGTTTCTACGAGTTATCATCATCATCTCGAAAAGAAGCCAGACGGCACAGTAATATAACAGAAAGAATTTAGCATTTAAAATCAAAAGACCTGGATTTGAGTCTAATTCCGTTTATCAGCTTCAATTCTGCAATCCTCGATTTTCTCATCTCATCTCCGCCCATCTTGTCCTTAAAGTGGAAATAATAATGTCTACTTCAGAGAGTCGATGTGGATGAACCAGGATGAAGACTCTGAACGATATGCTATTATGTCTTACACACACATTGGCTCCAATGTCTTTATAATCAGCTTGCTCGAGAAAACCAATCACAGTGTTGGGTAATACTCAACGTGAACATGGCAGAGAGTCACTGCCTCTGGATGCTCAAGGCCGGCAGTGTTCTCCAGGCTTGAGGGAAGGGAGACTTGGCACACTGTCCCCCCACCCAACCCCAGGAATCAGCTCCATGTAGCTGGAACACTGTGTGTGAAGGTGGGCAGGCGGCACGGGGCTGGCCAATCAGTTTCTCCCCTGAGACTTTTCTAGGTGCTGTGTGGAAACAGGCAGGGCTCAAAGGGACAACTTTCCTAACAGGTGGAGAAAGTCTGCAAGGAAATGAAGTGAACCAAAACCAGGATGAGACCTGATGGGAGAAGGCGTCACCGGAAGTAGGACTAGTCAGGCCTGAAGGGAAACACGCACCCTTCTTTGCTTAAATTATCTTGGATTGAGTTTCTGTCTCTTGCAACCGAAAGTGCCCAGACAGACAGGTCCGCATTGGGGCGGATGAACACAGACTCCTTTTGCTCCACCCCCATCCCCACACGACTTCCCCTATAGATGGTTAATGTCTAGATGTTGTCTGAAGTCCTAGGTAGAAATGTAGGTGTCTGTGGTCTCTTACTAAAAAAAAAAAAAAATAAGTGAGTTATTATCAAATTGGAATTAAAATAAGGTCAGAGAAGAAGTCAAGATGGACCAAGACCCTCTTCCTGAAGGTCGGGGTGAAGGGAGTGAGCCGCCATTTAGTGAGCATCCCCGTATGTTGGAAGCAGCGCTGCAGGCTCGTGTGTCTTCTCACTTAACCCTCACAGCGTCCCTGGAGGCTGAATGCTCTCAACCGTCACCGGCAAGTAGAGAGACTGTACTGTGTCCATGGCTGCCCAGGTCCCCACTGGCCAGGCCTTCTCCGCACCCAGACCCTGCTCTTTGCCTCACACTGGTCTGTAATGTAAGTGAAACTGAGTCCCAAGGTGAACCCATCAGGGTGGTCAGTGAGAGCCCTGAAAAAGGCATCAGCTTTGGTCCACTTTGAATAAGAGAAGGGGGCAGTTCATCCACGCTGCATAGGACCACTGGGCAAAGAGCTGAAAGTGAACCTGGGGCTCTGGGGAGGTCAGGGTGACCCAGCCTGGTGGGTCTGAAGCCGTGTGTCCAAGGGTGCTGAGAGAGCGTGTGATCTGATCTTCCCCTGCGTGTGGTCTTTTTTTTTTTTTTAATTTTATCAGTATTGTTGCTGTTCATTCGCTAAGTCATGTCCGACTCTTTGAAACCCTATGGACTGCAGCATGCAGGTCTCCCTGTGCGTCACTATCTCCCAGAATTTGCCCAAGTTCATGTCCATTGAATTGGTAATGCTATACAATTCCTTATATTTGGAATCCATGCCCCCCCAAAAAAAAAATTGGTACAAATGAACTTATTTACAAAACAGAAACAGAGTCACAGATGCATAGGTGGGGGGGGTCTGTCTTGATGGCTGAGAGGTTAGGTGTGAATTAAATAGAGAAGCAAAGTTGCAGTGATCTGAGACAGTGAAAGCAACGAGAACTGGCATTTCTGGAGGGTACTTTGGCAGGACACACAGTGAGCCAACACCCTCCCTCAGAGGAGACCCCCTCCCCACCTGGCCTTCAGGGCTTGGACAGCTGCCCGTCCAGTGCTTCTCCTGGTCTAACTGGGCGGATTGTGGGGCAGCAGCTCCCAGGCTCCTCCAGGTGTCACCCACATGGGTCTCGGCAGGATCTGCAGCCTCTGCCCTGGCATCTGAACAGAGGGCAGAGCCAGGCTGAAACCTGGAGGTGGAAGGGCCCCTGGGGACCTAGAGCAGCCCACTTCCCTGCGTGGGGGTTCATGACGCCCCTTGTTCAACAATAAAATGTCACTTCACTGCTTTTGGCCACTTCCCTCCATGTAAATATCTAACTGATGACTTTCTGGGTAGGAGGAATCTCTGGTTTGAGGAAAGATTTATATATTTCTGGGGCTTCCCTGATGGCTCAGATGGTAAAGAATCCACCTGCAATGTGGGAGACCTGGTTTCGATCTCTTGGTTGGGAAGATCCCCTGGAGGAGGGCATGGCAACCCACTCCAGTATTCTTGCCTGGAGAATCCCCATGGACAGAGGACTCTGGCCGGCTACAGTCCGTGAAGTCGCAGAGTCGGATATGACTGAGCGCCTAAGCGCAAGAATCATTTGGCCTTATGCTAGCGTAGAAACTTGCTGAATTCTACTAGCCAGATTTGGGGAAGACTGTGAAATACACAGCATCCAGGAACGTGTCCATGGACCTCCCTGACGGTCACTTCCCACAGAGAGAAGGTGTCTGGAGAAGGGTGGTGACCTGCTCAGGTTCATTTGAGTTAAAGCAGAACCAGGAGCAGAGTGAGGCCTTCTGACTCCTTGTCTAGTGTCATTCCTTTCACTCCAGGGTATGCCCAGGTTCCCCAAACCAAGATGCCCAAGAAAAGAGCCCTGTTTGCACACTTATCCAAATTGTGTTCTTTGTAACTGAAAGCCCTGAATTCTTCAACGTGTGGCCATACCTGGAAGGGGTGGGTGAGTTCAGGGTGAAGGGGTTTCAGCTTTGTCACAAAGCATAGGCTGTGAAAGGAGAGGTGACCATGAGGAATCAGGGCTATGGGGGAGACAGGAGGAGGGCACAAGGGTGGAGACCCCAGGGGCTGGGCATGCCAACAGTGATACCTGACTGAGCCTTCCTGGTGGTCCTAAGGCAGGAGACAGGAGATCTAGTGGAAAGAAGGCACGGCGTGATCTTTCTATCAAACTCCTGGCTTGTCCACATGCTGCCCCTGGAACCAGGGAGAGTTTTGGGGCTAGCATCTTTAGACAGGCAGCCTGGAACCCACCAGGTTGGGTCACCTTGATTTCCCTGGAGCCCTAAGTTCACCTCCAAACCTTTGCCCGGTGGTCCCACTCAGCATGGATGAACTGCCCCCCTTCTCTCATTTAAAGTGGATCAAAGCCAATGCCTTTCTCACGACTCTCACTGACCACTCTCACAGGATGGCTTCTGCAGGGGAGGGAAGGACAGCCATCCTTCCCAGAGGATGTCAGCAGTATCTACCTGAGAGATAACCAGCCGGGGGAGCAGTAGCCATTCATCATACACATTTGACTGCTTCCAACCCACAGTAGGATGTAGAGGAGACATAGAAAGGCTTAAAATCAAATCATGTGTCAAGCTGAAGAATAATGGTACTTTCTATGAGGAGTATGTATATATTTTTAATTTCTGAGTGAATTAAGTGCCTATAAAAGGTGTTGAGTTGGCGGCCTAGAAAGCTGGAGCCTTTGATTTACACTCAGAAGAAGAAAGACAGACAGTGTCCTGAATCATTCCACGGTGTGCTGAGCCCCTCACCATGTGCTCTGCCCTTTGTCTGGCTAAGAATGCTGACCCGTTATCCACTGCATGCAGCCCATTCCCACCATTCTGTATACACTTTCAGTTCAGTTCAGTCTCTCAGTCGTGTCCGACTCCTTGCGACCCCATGAATCACAGCACACCAGGCCTCCCTGTCCATCACCAACTCCCCGAGTTCACTCAAACTTATGTCCATCAAGTCAGTGATGCCATCCAGCCATCTCATCCTCTGTCATCCCCTTCTCCTCCTGCCCCAATCCCTCCCAGCATCAGGGTCTTTTCCAATGAGTCAACTCTTCGCATGAGGTGGCCAAGGTACTGGAGTTTCAGCTTCAGCATCAGTCCTTCCAATGAATACCCAGGACTGATCTCCTTTAGAATGGACTGGTTAGATCTCCTTGCAGTCCAAGGGACTCTCAAGAGTCTTCTCCAACACCACAGTTCAAAAGCATCAATTCTTCGGTGCTCAGCTTTCTTCACAGTCCAACTTTCACATCCATACATAACCACTGGAAAAACCATAGCCTTCACTAGATGGGCCTTTGTTGGCAAAGTAATATCTCTGCTTTTCAATATACTATCTAGGTTGGTCATAACTTTCCTTCCAAGGAGTAAGTGTCTTTTAATTTCATGGCTGCAATCACCATCTGCAGTGATTTTAGAGCCCAGAAAAATAAAGTCTGACACTGTTTCCACTGTTTCCCCATCTATTTCCCATGAAGTGATGGGACCAGATGCCATGATCTGCGTTTCCTGAATGTTGAGCTTTAAGCCAACTTTTTCACTCTCCTCTTTCACTTTCATCAAGAGGCTTTTTAGTTGCTCTTCACTTTCTGCCATAAGGGTGGTGTCATCTGCTTATCTGAGGTTATCGATATTTCTCCTGGCAATCTTGATTCCAGCTTGTGCTTCTTCCAGCCCAGCGTTTCTCATGATGTACTCTGCATATAAGTTGAATAAGCAGGGTGACAATATACAGCCTTGACGTACTCCTTTTCCTATCTGAGGTTGCTGCTGCTGATGCTGCTAAGTCGCTTAGCAGTCCGACTCTAGTCGGACTCTGTGCAACCCCATAGACGGTAGCCCACCGGGCTCCCCCGTCCCTGGGATTAGGGTAATACAAAGGCTAAATAGTAGGAAAATAAAATGCGTGAATTTTGAGGCATTTTGCAAAGGACCTATTCTGTTGTTTATGGATGGATCTGTACACTAACTCTTGTACATCCTTATGTTGAATTTCTATTTTCAAAGTATGTTTGAATTTTCTATTTCATAACCTTTTCCTAAAATATTTGCAGTCATTGTTATTGTGTCACTTGCCTTGCGTGGGAGACTGGGGTAGCGATGATGGTAGCATGGTAGATCCGGAAGCAATCTTCGAGAAGTGATGGGACTTTGAGGACTCAGACGTCCTGAAGAGAGGGAAGATGAAGAGACACACTCCCCGTGGGCAGTGAAGGGTAGCCACAACCAGTGTCCCTGACTCCCTCCGCTCCTGCCACTGGCCCAGGCATCAGTCGTCATTATGTAACACGGGGGGAGGGGGGAGTGGGGGAAGAACACACACACACACAGAGTGAGAGATCAAGTAATGAGAACAATAAAAACATTAACAAAAATGTCCCCTTATGAGAGAGACCTAGAGCCAGAAGAGCTGTGCCGTCATCGAGGTGAGGTGAGCGAGAGGCCGCATGTCCCAGAGTCCCATTCACACACTGGGTTTGCTATCAGGACCCTTCAGCTGTGCCACTTACAGATGCCTCATTAGCAGACTGTGGGAGCAAAAGGAACCCCAGGGGAATTAAACACAGCACATACCTAAAGCCATCGGCCCTCAGTTGGCTCAGAATATATATTAACTCTCCCGCTAGAAGAGAACTATGGTTCAGTCAGGTAGATGCACATAATTATTTTGTTTTTTAAAGTAAATGACAGATTGATTTTACATTAGAATTTTGATTCGTATTGGCTCTAACTTTGATTTCTTTTTTTTTTTTTAATTGAGTAATTTCTTGACTTGATAGATGAGTTAGGCTTTAGTATATTCCCCTTTGCATTAAATCTACAAAGGCTTTCTGGGTGGTGTAATATGTTGGCGAAATATCGAAATACATTAAAATTAGCTACTAACATATGGGAAGAGGAGTGATTCCAGGCAGACTAGCTCCCTAGGAGAGGTGGAGATTCCAGAGCCTCCCCTCCACCAACACTGTGCTCTGGGTCTTGTCACCCACCGTCGATAGGAACGTGCACACACAGACACGGCTCTCATCTCCTACAGCAATCCGAAAATACCATCGTGCAGTCTCACAGGAAAAGTGGCTTTAACGAGTATGTTTGTATTTGATATTATTAGAAATGAAATGTTTGTGGAAATGTCACTGCACAAGCAAGGCACCTGCATGGGGCAAGGAGGTGAGATTCTTAATAAAAGCGGAAAGTTCCACCATACACACTCACAACCAAATATGTGTCTATTTCCTTTACAGTCATAATTCAGTCCAAAAAGCACTGTGACAGTGAAAGTGCTGAAAAGACAACTAGACTTCTCCCGCCGACAGTGGTTCTTATGGTGTGCTTTGCTCACCTTTATTTTTCTTTCCCCATATTAGAGATGGAAAAATGAGCAGGAAAAGATCAGGGTGACATGGTGTAATCCATCCAGAAGGGGAACCCATGAGGTCTGACCCCCAGCCTTTACACTGCACTTTCTGATTCCAAATGATGTCCTCACTTTAGAAGAGCACCGGTCAGGGAGGTCCTTGGGCGTGCAGGGGCTAAGACTTCCCCTTCTAATGCAGGGGGTCAGATTCCATTCTTAGTCTGCAGTTAAGATCCCACATGCCTCCCGGCCAAAAAAACAAAATATGAAACAGAGGCAATGTTGTAACAAATTCAATAGCAACTTTAAAACTGGCCCACATTTAAAACAAAAAAAATCTTTAAAAAATAAAAACATTGGTCAGATTGTAAACAGGCTGAACATCTTTATTTCCTTTATATGTGATACAGAGCTGAATTCTGTTTCTGTGTCAGGTTGAAGAGACTTAAAGGCATAAATTCATAAATCAAACCACCGGCAAGTATGTTTTGGGCCCCAGCTTTGCAGGCGTTGTGATGGGCTCTGTCTTGTCCAGATTCAGATATCCTGCATCCTCACTGCCCAGGCACACTTTGGTTCATTTAATGGAAGGTCCAGTGCTGATTGAGCACATGCCAGGAGCTGGACACTTTGCAAGCACTGTACAGACAACGATTAGCAAATCTGGGTTTTTTCCTAAAGTTGCTCAGTGTCAGTGGGAGACTGACCAGCAGTTGTAAGGGATAACTGAATTAATCAAGATAAATGGCACTCACTGGTATTAAGGGAAAAAAGAAAAAAAGAATCTCAGTGGTTTCCAGCAAAAATAGGACTTTTTTTAGTTTATGCTGACTCATATGGAAGCAGTGCCATCATTTGGGAGATCAAAGGAAGAGGTTAGTCAAAAAGAGAGATGGGCCACTCTTGCTTGAGATGGCCCACACTCTATGGAGTACATTTCTTTCTAAATAAATCCACTTCTTACAAAAAAAAAGAAGGTGAGATGGCCCACACTAAGGTAGTGGCAGTGAAATAACAGCAGAAACAGGATTCTAGAGACGTCTTATAAAAGATAAGATGCCATATAAAACCTTCACTAGGTATTGGTCAGCATCAGGCCAGGTGAATTGAACATGATTATAATGAAAAATAATCCAAAAGATACTAAAGTGTATTTTAAACACCAAAGTGATACAGGTAAATGTTAGAAAGAAACCAGTATTATTTTAATCTAAAAACTATTGATGTTATGGTTTTGTGAAAAAAAAAAATAATAATACTTAACATCTGAAACTCAAGAATCAGCTGCTTTTAACATGGAAGAAACCAAGCATTTTTACCAGTTGGAGAGCAATGGAACAGGAAATCAGGAAAATTTTTTAGATATTAAAATTCTGTGTCCTTAGGGAAAGGAAACCCTGATGATTAACTCTTGGTAATTTTAGAAAAGTACATTTAATTCCATGTTAAAGATATATGGATAATCTGAAGAAAATGGAAATACATAACATCCAAGCTATTTGAGAAAAGAAATAAAAGAACAAAAAGGAAAAGGAAAAAATAAAACACAGACAATTTTAATAGTGCAGCAAGAAAAAACCTGAGAGGGGGCTGAGTAAGCAACTGCAAAGAATGAGAAATAGAAAACACAGAGGTAGCTAACTAGGAAAAATGCTAGGATTATACTACCAATAAATAAAAGTATATTAACTGTGTCAAAACACAGAAATTCACAGATTTGGGGGAAATTTTGGTTCTAGGCAGCAGCAGCAGGCCATTAAGTAGCTATGGTATCAGTGATTTGGTTGCTAAATTGTGTCTGACTCTTGTGACCCCATGGACTTTACCCCACCAGGCTCCTCTGTCCATGGAATTCTCCAGGCAAGAATACTGGAGTGGGTTACTACTTCCTTCTCCAGGGGATTTTCCCTACCCAGGGATTGAACCCTCCTCTCTTTCATCTCTTACATTGGCAGGAGGATTCTTTACTGTTGAGCCCCCAGGGAAGCCCCATTAGTAGCTATATATGTAATAAAGCAACATAGGAGTTTTAGTAATATGCCAGGAAAATAATAACAAAAACAGGTACAAAGATATTAATATCAACAGAACAGAAATCAAGATAGAAAGGCTAACCACAAAAAAGAGTGGTCCCACCAGATGCATAGTACAACACACCCAGAAGAAATGATAGTCCTGAGCTTTATTGAAAAGAACAGAATGGTTAACCCCCCCAAAAAAAATCTTTGTATATGGAAAGAGAAATGGAAATGTACAGTTCTACAATTAACATAAAAACTGTTAATACAATTCTCAAAAAATGAGAGTATAAATAATCAAAAAAAAATAGTAGTCAGAGATTTTAATAAAACATTAGCAATCTGAAAGTAAATAAATGAATAGATAGATAGATATAGATAGGTAGATGATAGATACTAAAAGAAAAATTTTTGAATTAAGAAAATCGAGAATGTTCCTCCTTTTCAAATACAACAGAATTTTAACCAATCAACAATGTTCAGATTAAAAAAGAAAAAAACTCATACATTTCAATGGTCAGAATGCTATGAGCCATATTCTCAGATCAAAATAAACTTAGGACTTAAGAAAGAAATATGGGAAATTACTTGGAAAGAGAAATCCTGGTTTAAACAGAAATTCAAACGAAAATTACAAAATATTTATAAAAGAAAGAGAGTGTTATATATTAAATCCCATGGCATGTGACCAAAGAAATCTATAGTCTTCAGCGACATCCTTAGACAACAAGAAACATTAGAAGTAAATTCAGCGGGTATACATGTCCATTAGAAACGTTTCTACAAGCAACAAAAGAAAGAAAAAAAATTTGCAGTGCCTTAAAAGAAGGAAATCAATTTTTGTTTTTCTTTACTTAAAAGGAAGTGCAGAGATGGGTGGTTACTGGCATTGTTCAGTGCTTAAATAGTACCTGGCTACTGGTTTTATAATTTTATTAGCTTTTGCTTCAGCAGGTAAAGAATGTGTCTGCAATGCAGGAGACACAGGGGACTCAGGTTCAATCCCTGGGTAGGGAAGATCTCTTGGAGGAGGAAATGGCAACCCACTCCAGT
Source organism: Bos javanicus (assembly GCF_032452875.1). NCBI lineage: Eukaryota > Metazoa > Chordata > Mammalia > Artiodactyla > Bovidae > Bos > Bos javanicus. The sequence continues at coordinate 35,960,598 of NC_083896.1, forward strand.
ATTCTTGCCTGGAGAATCCCGTGGCTAGAGGAGCCTGGCGGGCTACAGTCCATGGGGTCACAAGAGTCAGACATGACGAGTGACTAAGCACACTCGCCTTATCATTCATGTCCAAGGAGGGACTTCCCTGGCGCTCCGGTAGTTAAGATTCCAGGCTTCCCCTGTAAGGGGTGCGGGTTTAACCCCTGGTCAAGGAAGTTCCATGTGCTTTTGCTGCTGCTAAGTCACTTCAGTCGTGTCCAACTCTGTGCGACCCCATAAACGGCAGCCCACCAGGCTCCCCCATCCCTGGGATTCTCCAGGCAAGAACACTGGAGTGGGTTGCCCTTTCCTTCTCCAATGCAGGAAAGTGAAAAGTGAAAGTGAAGTTGCTCAGTCGTGTCTGACCCTTAGCGACCCCATGGACTGCAGCCCACCAGCCTCCTCCATCCATGGGATTTTCCAGGCAAGAATAGTGGAGCGTGGTGCCATTGCTATGTGCCTTTAGGTAGAGCCAAAAAAAAAAAAAAAAAGACTTTATTCATATCCAAGCATGAAGGAGAAGAATATGTTAGCTTTTGTCCCCCTCATTTTACAGGTAAACAAATGTTTTCCTTAAATCCTAGTGGTGTACATTGTCCAAAGCTCTAGCAAATGGCCAATGTTGACTGCAAGGGAAAATGTGAAAATGAATAGTAGAGTCAATGGAGGAAACAAATAATCATAAAAGAGAAAGATATTAAAAACAGAAAATCTGATCAATAAAAATAAAATCTGGTCATATGAAAAGACCAATAAAATAGACAAAACCCAGGCTAGCGTAATCAAAGGAAATATATTATACAAGCAACATTGGAAATAAGAAAGAAGACAGGAATTAAATTTTAAATATTTGGAGAAGGTGATGTACAACTTCAAGTCAATATTTCTGAGTATCTTGATAAATGGTTTCTTAGAAATTTGGAATTACCAACATTGACTCTGTGGGCAGGAGCCCTGAACAGAAGAATAATCATCATATAAATTTCAAAATGTATCTACCAGCATATTAAAAGAACACAGTGGAATCCCATGGTACACAAAATTACATACAGCCAAAATTATCTTTTAAAATCTCTTAGGAGTCTAACATAAACATTTTCTTCCCTCCAGAATTAGAAGTGTCCACTGTCGTTTTTAGAGGTGGATCAAAAATGAAGCCACTTTTTAAATGTAGATGCATGTAGTTTGCAAACACATTATCTTTAGACACTAGCATCGCATTCATCTTCATGAAATACACACAGGAAAGGAAGCCAGTTGAAGAAGCAGCATGCTCACAACTGCCATCCTAGCCTTACTCTGTGTCTGGAATATTCTAGAATACAGTTCAAAATCAGATTTATGTGCCTGCAGGCAGCTGCCTGTGTGCCTGTGCCCAGTTGCTCAGTCATGTCCAACTCCTTGCGACTCCGTGGACTATAGCCCACCACGCTCTTCTGTCCATAGCATTTCCCAAGCAAGAATACCGGAGTGGGTTTCCATTTCCTCCTCCAGCGATTCTTCCTGACCCGGAGATCAAACCTCTGATTCCTGTGTCTCCTTCATTGTAGGAAAACTCGTTACAGCTGAGCCATCAACAAAGGCTTACAGACAGGTAGTTTATAATAAAGATTTTTTTTTAATCAGTGGGGAAAGAATTCACTATTAAATACATGGTATTAGGAAAATTATAATTGTCTATCTAAAAGGAAAAGACAGGAAGAAAGACAGACAGACACACACAGAGACCCTTTCTTGATCTTGTACCAAAAAATAATAATAATTCAAGATGGGAAGGAAAGTTTTGAAGTAAAGAACAAAATTCTTGAAGCATTTGAGGAAAATAAAAGAGAATATGTTTTTAAGTTGTATACCAGAAGGTTTTCCTAAGTAAGATACAAAACCTAGAATTTATAAAGGAAAAGATTGACAGGTTTTTCTGTACAAAAATTATAAATGTCTGCATGACAAAAGGCTCCATAAACAAAGTTAAAAGACAGGTAAAAAAAAATATTGGCACAGCGGAATAATTATATTTTGATATAATAAGTGACTTTTCTCTACCTTCCCGTTATACCTGCCGTCTATCCCACCCCCTCCCCCCTCCAGCTGCCCCCTCCTCATCTTGGCAGCGACAAGGGTGTTCTATATTCCTTGCCTCAGAGAGTACATGACACAGCATAATGCCGAGAAGGAAGGGGTTCCTTCTCAGTTTTTGGATTTCAAAAGACTAGGACGTGGCTTAGAAAAACTATTTGGAAAAATGTGTTTGTAACCATCTTGGTTTGGAGATCTGATTGTCCTCATTCTCATTTAAGATTCTAGAGGCTTCGGGAAGAAAAGGAGTTGAAAGGGATGTAAAGAGAATTGAGAAACTAGTTGGCTTGAGAAGGAAATCCTGCCCCAGCCCCTACCACAGGCTGAGCTGGTGTCGCAGGGACAGTGTGTGGGGGGGTCAGGGGGTGGAAACAAAGAGTCTCACATCTCTTTTTCTCTTAAATGGAGCCCAGAGAGCCGTAAGACCCCATGTTCCCTCTCTTGAACCCAGCCCTGTGTGGCAGGAGAGCGGTGCAGTATGTCTGCAAGGATGGGCGTGACAGGTCCTCAGAGTTCTCTCCCTTGTGTAGCATGCACAAAACCAGCCAGATTATCCCAGGGCGCCGAGTAACGGCACTGAAGTGGCAAGTCAAGTCACCTTGAATGGGAACAAAGAGCGACTCAGCTTTCGCTTAGCATCAACAAGAAGAGAACGTAAAGGATTTCTCAGGGGAGACAGTGTGGACAAAAGGTGACTGAAGACCAGGTGCATCCTGCCAACAGCACCTTGGTACCCAAGCCCTGGAAACTTGACCCCAAGCTAAGGAAGGTAGGGTCTGAGATTCCACTTCTGCCATCTGGTGGAAAGAGGGGACATCAAATTAAGTCAGAGGGAAATAAGGAGAGCTTCCCTTCTGGCTAATGAGGTCTTGGAACCCATTTGCAGCTTTTAGTTGGTATCTAGATTACCCAAGACTCTCCCACCAATCATTATGGTAAAGACAGGCAGCCTGCTGCAGGTTTGAGTCCCCAGGAAGTTGAGGGTGATGTGACGGATTCAGTTCATCTCCATACCCATCAACACCCCACTGTAAAAACAGGCAAATAGACGATACACAGAAAGGAAACACACACACAACCAAATAAACAAATGAGCTGATCTTCAAGCCAAGCAGTAAGCAGAAATGTTCCAATTTAAACCATAACAAGGTTCTCCATGCCACACCCTGCCATGGGTTGGCAATAGTTTTAAAATATTGATAGCATCAAGGGTTGTTGAGCGTGCAAGAAAAGAACATTTCACTTACTGTTGGGCCATGCGTGAGACATCGATCAATATTTTTGTGGCTTCCCTCTTGGTCAATGAGTCTACTTTTAGGTTCTCCTCTCTGGGGAAATAAGCAAGGCTAGAGGGAACCAGCTACAAGTGTGCTGACCTCAGTCTGGTCTGTAATCATAGGAACAGACATCACCTATAGCGTCATCAGAAGAGATATTTTAAGGTTCATCTTTGTTCTTTCCCTCTTTCAGAGGGCTATATAGTTATTTTAAAAATGGGGTATAGTTATATGTACCTATGTATCCTTGAATGCTATTATTGCAGAAAGGTAATCAAAGAACAATGAGTATAGAGTCCCTTTCTTTGATAAAAGACAACTATCCATGTTTCTCTTAAGAAGGGAATGCAGGTGATGAATGGGCAGACAGTGCTTGCCTTGGTAGGTAGGGTGACAGGTGAAGGAGGGTGAGAGTGGTTTTCATATTGCACTTAGTATATTTCCATATTTGTTTTTTTCTTTTGAAACTCCAGTCATGAGATGCTTGCTTTATTAAAGTAATAAAAGAACATAGACACGCTCATGAACAAAATTAGGCAGAAAATATTTTGCTTTTACTTGGATGATTTTATAAAAGCAAATAGAGAGTTTTGTATTAATTAATAGCCTCAGAACTTGCTCCAAGCTCCTGACTCACCAGGGTGTCCTTCCTAGCCCTGAGCAAAATGCGTGGAGGATGAAATCCACAGTCACTCTTATCCATCCCCAGGGACTCCTCTCCTGAAAATGCGTGGAGGATGAAATCCACAGTCACTCTTATCCATCCCCAGGGACTCCTCTCCTGACTGCTGCAGGGCTGGCGAGAAGCGAAGATACGCTTGGGGGAGGGGAAACTGGAACCCCGAAGCTGTCTGATGGTTCCCAGGAAGACTGTGGGCCTGAAGCCTTTGGGGCCTGAGAAAAAAGAGAAACAAGCACAAGCGAGTGAGGCACCTGATCGGAGCACTCGGGAACCACGCGTGTCCTTTCCCTCTTAGGGTTCTGTCCTCTGTCAAGAATCCTTACAAATACTTCTGCATCCCCTCTTCCAACTCAACTGCAAACTGCTGGAGAGCAGAGTGTCTCTTTTCATCTTCTGCATCCTCTGTGTGTTTGTCTACATCAGGGCATTGCACACGATAAACTCACCAGCTGTTTGTGAAGGGATTGGTCTACCCCAATGTTGGGTGAACCCTCCCAGCCTGTAGGAACCAGACACACCAGCACAGAGACCAGGAATCCTCCTGTGGGAAACACCTAAGGAGAGCCACAGAGCAAAGGTAAAGAAATTTCCATTAGAGAGGATTTTGTGTCTCTGCTGTGCTGGATTCACTGTGAGAAGCAGTTTCATAAAGGTGTTTCTGTAAGGTAAGGTGGCGTCGTTCTGATCTACAGTCAGGGAAAGCTTCCTAGAGGAGCTCAGTGTGAGAGGTGGCAGGTGTTTGAGGAAGTTGGCATGTGTTCTCTGTGCATAGGATGCCTTACAGGCGCTCTTTGAGGCGTGAATTGGAAATGACTTGAGTGGAAGAAGGAGAGGAGATGGACAAAGAGACATTTTGCTGGCTTCTGCAAAGACAGAAAAGCTGGTGGAGGAACACAGAAAAGGACAGAGAATGAATTCCAGGACACGGTAGTTGGCTCTGTCAGAAGACATGGCGCAGAGATGAGAAAACATGGGAGAGAAGTGGATGGTGGGTACCATTAAAACCCCAGGGAGGGGTGTTAGCCCTGGCACAGTGAGTCAGAATTTATATGAGGCAAAGATGAGACACCCAAAGGCTGATTGGGCCTTTGGAGCGATACCTGGCCCCAGCTCTGTGAGTGGAGCATCCTGGGTGAATCTCAGGCAAGCCCACATCCCACTTGGCTGGATAAAAGCTTGGGTTTTATTGAGAGCCTTCCCTGCCTGAGAAACTCCCTGATTGTATTCTTGGCTGCTCTGAAAAAGCACTAGGCTCTTCCAGCCCTTCTGTGCTATTCAGTAAATTGCTCTTTTTCTAATCAGTGAAACCAGGTAGCCTGAGGGGAAAAAAAAAAAAGAATACTTTTTACATGGGCCACCTATTTAGAACTCTAAGTTCCAGGTAACAGGAAATTGCTCCAGGCTCCTAAATACACTCTCAGATATAAAGATAGCAGCATCTACGCCAAATGCTTCTTTCTGAAAGCTCCTGCTCCCCTGTTTAAGCTCCTTCGGTCCAGGGCTGTTGAGTGCTTGTTGCTGTGTTCCAGGGGCTAACACAGAGTCAGGAACGCAGTCCTTGCTTTTTGAATTGCTCTGAAAATTATTCTGTTTCTTTCTTTTTTCTGTTTCCACAACCTCAGAAAGGCTTCATTCACAAAGGCTACCACTGAGATGCAGCTGGCCTGCAGGGACGATTCATACTGACTCCTTCTTTCTCTGGTTTCCTGTGACCGTTATACATGTTAGTCACTCAGTCGTGTCCGACTCTGCAACCCCATGGACTGTAGCTCACCAGGCTCCTCTGTCCATGAACTTCTCCAGGCAAGAATACTAGAGTGGGTTGCCAGTCCCTTCTCCAGGGGGTCTTCCCAACCCAGGGATCAAACCCAGCTCTCCCACGTTGCAAGCAGATTCTTTACCATCTAAATCACCAAGGAAGTCCTTTTGGGTTTTAATGACCATTACAACCCAAAGCTTGTGAACTGTGGTGTTGGAAAAGACTCTTGAGAGTCCCTTGGACTGCAAGGAGATCCAACCAGTCCACTCTGAAGGAGATCAGCCCTGGGATTTCTATGGAAGGAATGATGCTAAAGCTGAAACTCCAGTACTTTGGCCACCTCATGCAAAGAGTTGACTCATTGGAAAAGACTCTGATGCTGGGAGGGATTGAGGGCAGGAGGAGAAGGGGACGACAGAGGATGAGATGGCTGGATGGCATCACTGACTCGATGGATGTGAGTCTGAGTGAACTCCGGGAGTTGGTGATGGACAGGGAGGCCTGGCGTGCTGTGATTCATGGGGTCACAAAGAGTCGGACACGACTGAGCGACTGATCTGATCTGATCTGACAACCCAAAGCAAACACTTGGGAATGTCATCCATCCCTCCCTCACTGTTTCATGTGAAATCTTGTGATCACTGTGTAACCTATGTGGAATTAATCAGCCTCTCTGAGCCTGTTTCCTCATCCAGAAAATGAAAAGAAAACTAGACATGTCACAGGATTTTTGCTGAGATTAAAATAAATAAGACACAGGAAAGAACCTAGCAGAATGCCTGGCCAAGGGTAGTAGCTTGGAGATATGTACTGGCTTTCCCTCCCTGGACCCGACCCCAGCTCAGGGAGCATCTTCAACCCCTTTCAGTCCCACAATGCCTTGCTCAGTGCCCAGCATGAAGTAGAAGATTCATAGAATTGTGGCTTTCACAATTTTTAAAATTTTTTTGAAATTTTTATTGTGATCCACATTTTACATCAGCACCGATTGTGTGCATGAGTATGTATGTGTGTATACTGAAATTTATTTTCTATTCTACTGCATTCATTTTTAAAAATGCTGACCATGACCCAATAAATTGATTTTGTGACCCATAATGTGGCATGACTTGCAGTTAGAAAACAGTTATCTAGATTCTAGATCAACTGCCTGTGAGACGGGCAGACCCTCCAAGCCCTGTACATCCTGTGGAGACGGTCCAGCAGCCATCTACTTAGGTGAGAAGTACCCCATGCTGGATAGGGTAAACAGCCATAGGAGATGCTGTCCAGGTGCCGCTGTGTGCCTGCACCCAACTGCAGGTGGGCTGCCTGCCTCTACTCTCTCAGAGAAGCTGATGGTTTTGGTCTTTCAATTATGCATGCCTCTTTTGCAAGGGTTCTGGCTAAATGAAGGGGCTGCAGCAAGAATATCCATGAATTCTTCATAAGTGCCGGCGAGGGAGCGCTCCGTCTTCACTCGGTGATGCCTTCCAGAAGCGTTCTCATCTCTCCTCCAGGCTCGCACTCCATGCTCTGTGTGCAAGTAATTAGGGTATATTCTTCCCTGACGATGCTTCTTGCTGGCCGAGAAACAGGAGCCGCCCCACTCAGGTGGACTGGCTTCCGTTTCTCTAGAGAAAAAGGGGAGGTCTCGGAGACAGAGGTGTCCATTTGCCCCCAAACCAGGAACGGAGCAATCTTTCCAGCAATGATACACAGTAACCTGGTCTAGTCTCCAAAACACCCTCTGAAACTCCACTAAGGTGTTGAGTTTGGTGCTCTCCTGTGATTGTTTTTTGTTTTCATTTTTCTTTCTAGGAGCCCCCACTACTCCGCATCTTATTAAGCGTAGAGAGGAACTAAGATTGCGAAAGTCTGTTCAGAACTCAGTGATTCCCATTCTCCCAGCCAGAGTCCTGCCCGCTGGCTGGTGGATGTTCAGGAACAAACCCCTTCTCTTTTCTTCATCATCCAGTGAGAAGTCTGGGGTTGTGGCAGCTGGTGGAAGAGATTTACCTGAGGAGGAACAAAAAGACATCTTTGTTAGCCTGGTTTTGCAAAACAAAATGCCATGGACCAGGTGACTTGAGCACCAGAAATGTATCTTCTCACCACCTTGGAGTCTGGAAGTCATATGTCAAGGTGCCACATTCAGTTTCTTTTACTTATTTATTATTTTTAATCAAGGCTACAGTTGCTTTACAGTGCTGTGATAGTTTCTGCTATACAACAACTTGAATCAGCCAAATGTATACATACATCCCCTCCTCTTGGGTCTCCTTCCCACCACCCCATTCCACCCCTCTAGGTCATCACAGAGCACCGAGCTGAGCTCCCTGTGTTGTACAGCAGCTTCCCACTAGCTCTCTATTTTACACATAGGAATGTAGGTAAGTCAGTGCTGCTCTCTCAGCTCATCCCACCCTCCCCTTACCCCTCTGTGTCCAACAAGAGCTCCCTCTTGGCCTGCAGATGGACACCTTCTTGCTGTGTCTCACGAGGCTTCCCTCTATGTGAGCTCAGGCTGGGGGTATGAGGTCTAAGGACAGATCTGGAAGACAGCCTCTTCCTCTTATAAAGATTCCAGTCTTACTGGATTAGAGCCCCACCCACATGATCTTGTTCCACTTAAATTAAGACCGTAGCTTCAGATGCAGTCATGTAGTGGGGGCGGTTAGAGCTTCAACTACAAATTTTGAACGGACAGAGTTCTGTCCACTTGTGTGTGTGCTAAGTCACTCAGTCATGTCCGACTCTTTGTGACCCCATGGACTGTAGCCCACCAGGCTCCTCTGTCCATGGGATTCTCCAGGCAAGAATACTGGTGTGGGCTGTCATGCCTTCCTCCAGGGCTTGCCTGGTGGCTCAGGCCATGAAGATTTTATTATTCACTATTCTCTAGGAATTTATTGTTCTTGTGTCACGGCCAAGAAGTGCATTCCAGGTGTTTCTCACACAAGCACCTGTTGGCACTACTCACGGTGCATCTGGGACAGAGGAGACCGAACAGGATGGGGCCTGGGTTCAGGAGGAGAGGGGCACACAAATGTGAGTATAAATATCGACCAGGGTTTTGACTGGACTCAGTCATGCCAACCTATGACTTAATTATTTTAGTCAAATATTCTTCCTGGAAACAATGGGGAGCACATCTAATTTTGTATCCTTGGATCCTAGAGCAGCTTAACACAGCCCCATTAGAGAGACAAGCAGCCAGCAAGAGACGGCTCTGAAGGGTAAGGATGAATTCATGGGCACTTCACCCACGTTTGGAGAGCTCACACTTTCTAGTGTTTATCTGCATGCTTCTTTGCTGGGGATGCTGACAGGAGGGAGTCAGGACTCCAGGGATATTTCTGGACTCCTGTGTGATCCTTTTCTGATGGACTTAATCCACCTGTTCTGAGAATGTGGAGCATCAGTTAAAGATGAAGTCTTCAGAGGAACCATCTCACTTTCCAGAGATTCATTGGGATCCATGCACAGTTCTAACAGCCAGTTCATCCCAGTAAGAGAAGAAGTGATAAAGCAGTAGACTGGAAGGGGTTGGGGCTTTTGAAGGAGAGTGATACACTCAGCCAACTTACTTCTTTAGTCTCAACTCCAAAACCACATTCCAGCTATCCAGATTTCCCTTTGATTCAGAGCCCTATCTCCCCTCTTCTTCTTACCCTCCTCTTCACCCTACACTCTGCCCCATTTTCATCTTCACAGTAACTTTGCCTGAAAACTTAATATCTGTCTTCCAAGCAAGAACTCAGGGTCACTATGTCCAAAAGACCTGCTCCACTTTCCTCTGGCTTGGCTGGACACATTTCTCCCATATTTCTATACATCCTGGGCTTCTTTTCATCACAGCACTTTCTGTATTTCATTGTAATCATCAGTTTACTGATTTCTCTCCTCAAGTCAGTGGTGAACATTTGGACATCAGAGTTCATGTCTCATTTGTCCTTGTACATTATGTGCTTAACATAGTACTTGCTGTACCGTCAGTGCGCAATAAGAGCTGAATAGATGAATGGATTATCTTTTTCCTTGATCCTGACATTTCCATAAGAGCTTGACCATAGCACTTCAACCCAATGGATAAGTTCTAGGGTGTGTGTGTGTGTCTGCTTGTGTTGCTATTGTAGGAATGGGAGAAAGAATGGTTGTCTTCCTTCACAGTAGCTGAAGCAATACTGAAAATTTTTTTTCTGGTTTTCCTTTTTTAAGAAACCTCCATACTGTTCTTCATAGATACATCAATGTACATTCTCACCAACAGGACAAGAGTGTTCCCTTTTCTCCACACCCTCTCCAGCATTTACTGTTTGTAGATTTTTTAAATGATGGCCATTCTGGCCAGTGTGAGGTGATACTTCATTGCAGCACTATTTACAGTAGCCAGGACATGGAAACAGCCTAAATGTCCATTGACAGATGAATGGATAAACAAGATGTGGCGCACATATACAATGGAATATTATTCAGCCATAAAAAGGAACAAAATTGGGTCATTTGTAGAGACATGGATGGACCTAGAGTCTCTCATACAGAGTGAAATATGTCAGAAGGAGAAAAGCAAATATCATATATTGACACACATGTATGGAATCTAGAAAGATGGTACAGATGAGCCTGTTTGCAGGGCAAGAATAGAGACTCAGGTGTAGAGAATGGACATGTGGGCAGGGGGAAGGGAAGGGTGGGGTGTATTGGGAGATTGGGGTGGACATATATCCACTACTGTGTGTAAAGTAGATAGCTAGTGGGAACCTGCTCTAAAGCACAGGAAGCTCAGTTCAGTGCGCTGTGATGACCTAGAGGGGTGGAATGGGTTCAGGAGGGAGGTCTAGGAGGGAGCAGACATATGTATACACACAGCTGATTCACTTCATTGTAAAGCAGGAACTAATACAGCACTGTAAAGCAATTACACTCCAACCATTTAAAAAGTTTGAAATACAACCTAGAGAAAAGTTGGCCAAACATGCTAGTCTCCCTGGGTCTGAGGGGTTTCCTAAGATGTGATAATTTCTCTGCTAAAACCAAGGCCATCCCAGGCAAACCAGGATGGTGGTCCTACCTGGAGGCCACAGGCTTCTCCACCCACAGGGTTTCTGTGGTAATCACCGTCCTGGGCTTTAGGCTCTAGGACGCTCTGTAACTCAGCCGTGTTGACCAGGCTACATCTGGTTCAACTTTGGCAGATGAAGCGTGACCCATGCCTTGCTAAGGATTTTCCAAGTCATCTAGATACCTAAAATGGATGTGTCTTTGACATTTTTCCCATTCAAGTTCCCTTTCCCGGGTCACTGTGTTCTTTCTTTTCTTAAAAATCTTATTTTATTTATTTTTGGCTGTGCTCGATTTTCATTACTGCTCAGGCTTTTCTCTGGTTGCGGCGAGCAGGGGCTGCTATTTAGTTTCGGTGCGTGGGTTTTTCATTGCGGTGGTTTCTCTTGTTGCAGAGCATGGTCTCTAGAGCACAGGCTCAGGAGTTGTGGCAAGGCACGTGGGGTCTTCTTGGACCAGGGTTCGAACCTGTGTGTGCTGCATTGGCAGGTGGATTTTTTACCACTGAGCCACCTGAGAAGCCCCTGTTCTTTCATTTTAGCTCATTATTCATCCTCCTCTACCAGCAACAGGCCTTCCCTGGATTTTAGAGATAAGAGAACAGAGTGGCTGCCTCAGACTCGGAGGTTGAGCCACTTGTTGAGAATACAGAGACACTCCCCAGATACTGTGCTGTCAGGTGAGAAAAGGAATAAACCTCTCTTTTGTTTAAAACACGGTAATTCAGAATCACTTTATTATGGAGATTAGTGTCTACCCTAAATAATGCATTAACCAAACATTATTTTCTATCTACAGAGCTCGTGATTATTTACCTGTTGTAAAACCCTGAGATTTCCCCACCCCAGAGACCCATGCGTACCAATAACAACAAAATCAGCAATACCACTATAGCCATTTAGTGAGCACTTACTTAGTGCCAGATGGGCCCTCCATGACAGGCTGTCAGGATACACAAACTCATTTTATCCCCACGGTAGTTCTTTGCAGTGAGTTTTATTTTCTCTATTTTGCATACAAGAAAAATGGAGCTTAAAAATGATGTAAGTATCCCAGGTTATCCACTCAATAATGAAAGAGTCAGGATTTGAATTTTGACCAGTCTTTCACACATAAACTATAGAGAACCAAGTCATTTTTCCTAACATCTAATTCCTTAGACACACAAAAAGTTAACCAGAGATCAAATGACCTCTCTCTTTTGCCCAATCTCCTGCAAGGCAAGCATCTTGTCCTCAACGTTGCTCTGTTGGCTCTGTAATGCCCTCTGGTCTCCCCTACCATGTTTGTTTTACACTAACCCCAGAGCTGTGTTTTCAGATCAAGAACCATTATTCATTGAACGGAAACCTGTAGGAACTTCCCTGGTGGTCTAGTGGCTCAGTGGACTGGGTGGTCTATTTTTCTTCCAGTGCAGGGGGCCTGGGTTCAATCCTTGGTCGGGGAATTATATCCAGCATGCTGCAACTTATTAAAAAAAAGGTCTTGCAAGCCACAACTAAGACTTGGTACAGCTGAATATATAAATTAACTAAATATTTTAAAAGTGTTTTAATGCTTCTCTGTTTCTATTTTTAAAAAAGCTTTTAAAGGTACCCTCCTGCCTCCTGCAACTATTCTTTGAAGGTTGAAGATACAGATGGAAGAAATGCTGAAATTTTGGCTAGTATTGAAAAATTCCTCAGGTGAATCACAAACCCCTCATTTCCCCAGTACTTTGCCCAAACCTACATTCTAGGGATGACCCTCTAGCCTGCAAAGAAAACCAAATAAGCAAATGCACGGCAAAATAGAATACCAATATTTACAGGACACTTGTTCTATATGGGCGATGTGCAGCATCCTATGTCATCTGATTTATTCTGTTAAATATACTAGTTGCATTTGCATATCTTATTTCATTCAATCCTCATAAATGTTCCATGAGAAAGATGTTATTATTATCCCTAGTTTAAAAATGAGAAAATGGATGCCTCGACACAATAATTCACATGGAATCTTACACTAGTAAATTTCAGAGTCCAAATTTAACCTGGGTCTTGATTCCAAGTCCAGAGCCTCTTTTCTTCCATCACAATAATCCCTGAATATCACACATAGGAACCGCCCCCATCTCCTGTCTCACCCAGCTCCTTCTCATCTAGGATCTCCTCCATAGCTCTGGTCATTAGGGTAAGCAACTCCCGGTGCCTGGAATCCTCCATTTGATTACCATAAGGGCTGTTTCCACCTCCTTCTTCTCCCATCTGTCCCCTGCTGTCTTCACTCCTCAGGCAAGATTCCATGATCTAACACTTCAACTAGCCCCTGCCAAGTTCCCAAAATGTCCTTGCTCCTTTTCTTTCCATTATGCTGACCTTGAAAAAGCTTCCCCCCTGGATGCATCCAAATGTATTCTTCCCTCCTTCATGGGCTCTGCAAAGACCCTTTGGAGAAAACCACAGCTGACAAGCTATCTCAGGTCTCCAACTTCCACTGAGCCTTTAACATTACCCAGTGCTCCTTCCATCTTTCCCAAGGTGGCTCTCTTCTCTGCCCTCAGCACGCGACCTGGCCTCCTGTTTCACTTGAAAAAATAGATGTCGTCATCCAATCATCCATTTTAACAAGTGTTTATTGAGCCCCTCTGTGAGCAAGGGATACTTCTGGGATCTAGAAAAACAACAGTGAACAAGAGACAAAACCTTTGACTTTGTGGAGCTTACATTCTTCTGGGAAGTGACAGACAGCAAATAAATGAAAAAGCTCACTACTGGAAAATACGTTCAACAGTGAAGTCATGGAGAAAAGGTGGGCGTGGGGCAGGAAAGGAACAAATGCGTATTTTTAAAAGATGGTGATGTGGGAGAGGGAGAGGGTGGGAAGATTTGGGAGAATGGCAATGAAACATGTAAAATATCATGTAGGAAACGAGTTGCCAGTCCAGGTTCGATGCATGATGCTGGATGCTTGGGGCTGGTGCACTGGGACGGCCCAGAGGGATGGTATGGGGAGGGAGGAGGGAGGAGGGTTCGGGATGGGGAACACATGTATACCTGTGGTGGATTCATTTTGATATTTGGCAAAACTAATACAATTATGTAAAGTTTAAAAATAAAATAAAATTGGAAGGAAAAAAAAAAAAAGATGGTGATGAGGGACTTCACTGATAAGATGATATCTGAACAGAGACTCCAAAGGAACATCAACCTGAAATTTTTCCGAGCTCCTGTCCTTTGCCTCTAAGCATCTTGGTATCCACAGCCACCTGCACTGCAACAGAAGATGGCATGGTCTCCCTCTGCTGTCCATCATCAAGGCTCTGGACCTCATTTCCTTCCTCCTTCCTCTCTTCTCTCTTCCTTCCATCAGTTATATCTCCAGCCTCCCTTTCCTCTGCCAGGCCTTTCCTGCTGCCGCTGCTGCTAAGTCACTTCAGTTTTGTCCGACTCTATGTGACCCTGTAGACAGCAGCCCACCAGGCTCCCCCGTCCCTGGGATTCTCCAGGAAAGAACACTGGAGTGGGTTGCCATTTCCTTCTCCAGTGCATGAAAGTGAAAAGTGAAAGTGAAGTCGTTCAGTCTGTCCAACTCTTAGCGACCCCATGGACTGCAGCCCACCAGGCTCCTCCGTCCATGGGATTTTCCAGGCAACAGTGCTGCAGTGGGGTGCCATCGCCTTCTCCAGGCCTTTCCTACTGCCATTGTTTTCCTATAAACAAGCCACATTAAACAAATCCCAAACCAAACCCCCATCCTCATCCATGGTGTTAGTTTTCCAGCACAGTTATAACAAAGCACCACTGGCTGTGGGGCATAAAAAACAGACAAGATATTCTCACAATTCTGGAGGCTACAGTCCAAAACCAAGGTGTTGGCAGGGCTGTGCTCCCTCTGCAGATGCAAAAGAAAGATCTCTCCCAGGTCTTTCTCCTGGCTTCTGGTAATTCCTTGCCTTGTGGTGTGTGTGTGTGTGTGTGTGTGTGTGTGTGTGTGCGCACTGGCTCTTGCCTTATAATAGTAAAACCCAGTGTCCACAAGGCATTCTCTGTGCACACCTCTGTGTCCAAATTTCATTTTTCATAAGAATGTCAAACAGGGGACTTCCCTGGAAGTCCAGTAGTTAAATCCACCTTCCTATACAGGGGGCAAGGATTCAATCCCGGTCAGGGTACTAAGGTCCTACATGCTGTGTGGTGTGGCCAAAACTTATAAATAAATAAATAATGCACCATTAAAAAATATTTTTTACAAAAGAACATCAAACATACTAGATTAGGGCCCGTCCCTCTCCAGGATAACCTCATCTTGACTAGCTGCGTTTACAACGATCCTATTTCCAAATCAGGTTACATGTGGAGGTGCTAAGCATTAGGTCTGCAAAGTGTGAGCTGAGGTGAGGGAGAAATTTGACCCATAGCCCCCTGCACCCTTCTCAGGCTTCACCTCTCTCTGGCATCCTACTTCACAGCCATGGGTCCTGGAGGAAATAATTTCTGCACTATTTCTACTTCATTTAAACACTGGTTTTGGTTTTTGTTTTTTTTCTCTCATTTTTTACACTTTCACTCCAAACTATTCCCAAGGCTTCAATTACCATCTCTATCTTGATGATTCCCAAATCTGTATCTCTAGCCAGATCTCTCTCCTGAGCTCCAGACCCATATACCCAGCACTTTAAGGATATCTTTATCCAGACGCCTCTGAGGCATCTTATATTCTGTATGCTCCCAGCTGAATCACCGTCTTCCATCCATCCCCCAGCCCTGCCTTGGAAGCACAGAGTTTTAACCACTGGATGGCCAGGGAAGTCCCCTGGAAAGGCATTTGAGCATGAACATTTATGGTTGGCTTACTATTGTTTAAAACAATGTATTTGCTCCTCTGTGGGCATTTTATTACATGTGTTCATTCTAATCCCACCTCTCGATGCTAGGCTGGGCTATGCTTCCAAGGCAAGGGCTCTGGTTCAATCCCTGGTTGGTAACTTGGATCCCATGTACCTCAAGAAGTGGAAATATATATATATACATATATATATATATATGTATAATGGCATTTTTTTAAAGTGCCTTTTCATTTGTCTGTTTCCCCCACTAAAATGTAAGCTCCTTTAGGACCAAAATGACTTTGCATCATTTTATTCTCAGTGCGTTTCACCACCCGTGCCATGTCACTGATGCTCAATAGTTGTGAATCAAGTAAATACAGGCTCATGTATGGCTTTTTAGCCATTCTCCTGATAGTACAGGCTGAGAGTCACTTTTTTTTTTTTTCACTTTCATGGAAAAGTAACTTAAATCTATTCCTGCTCTTATGATGTTATACGTTTATTAGTATTCTGTGTGAACTTTCTTCTTCTGGACTAGAACAGACGATGGCATCTTGACCACAGTCCATGGAAGAAAGACATTTGAAAAACGTTTGAGCAATGTAATCAAATCATTCCCTCCATTTAAATTGGCATGCATTTACTGATCACCTGCTGCTGCTGCTAAGTTGCTTCAGTCGTGTCCGACTCTATGCGACCCTGTAGACAGCAGGCCAACAGGCTCCCCCGTCCCTGGGATTCTCCAGGCAAGAACACTGGAGTGGTGGGTTGCCATTTCCTTCTCCAGTGCATGAAATTGAAAAGTAAAAGTGAAGTTGCTCAGTCGTGTCCGACTCCTAGCGACCCCATGGACTGCAGCCTACCAGGCTCCTCCGTCCATGGGATTTTCCAGGCAAGAGTACTGGAGTGGGGTGCCATTGCCTTCTCCACTGATCACCTAAGTGATCAGAGCCAAGTATTCTCACTCTAGGCTTCCCAGGTGGCTCAGTGGTAAAAGATCTGCCTGCCAATGCAGGAGACACAGGACACACAGGTTCGATCTCTCTGTCGGGAAGATCCCCTGGAGAAGAAACTGGCAACCCACTCCAGTATTCTTGCTTGGGAAGTCCCATGGACAGAGGAGTCTGGCGGGCTACAGTCCTTAGGGTCTCAAAGAGTTGGACAGGACTGGAACGACTGAGCAAGCTTGAATTCTCACTCTAACAGTTGGGGTTAGAAGCTCCCTCAAGACAGAGGGAGCAGCACCTGAGAGGTCCCTGTGGTCCTACCTTGAAGAGCTCTGCTCACCTCCCTGTAGGCCAGCCCAGGGCCATTCCAATGGTTCCTGATTGTCCCCACCCACCCGGCCTGCGCCTCTGGCCCCCAGGGCAAGGCTGTGATCTAATCTTCCCATCCGGTTTATTGTTTTGCACTGCTCAGCTCACCGAGCACATTTGTGTTTATTGCACGATTAGTGCTGAGTACACTGAACAAGGTAATGACATGTAGCAAAGACCAGGAGCTGACGGCTGGCTCTGGGCATTGCTTAACCACTCTCTCTCTCGCTGAAGCCCACTGCCTGACCCATTCAAGCCTGAACTTTTGGCTCCTGAGAAGGTATCCAGAGGAACGCAGCTCCAGGAGCATTTCAGAGACAAACCTGGTCACTGGCAGGACCAAGGATTTGGAATAAAGAGCATTGTTTTCCATGGAAATGGAGCCAGTAAGGAATTGCCAGACACCGAGTATGAGGGAGACAGAGGTTGGATCCTGAGCAAACTGGTGTTGAGCTCAGGGGAAAGCAGACAATTGGAACAATGTAAATGGGCAAGAGGAAGAATGGTGAACAATGCTGGGCAATGCCTACCCATCATGAATCCAGGTCAGACAACTACCGAGTGGATGAAAACATCCTTCTCTGATGAGACCACCAGGTGGGGTTTCCAAGGACCCAGGCCACTACTGTCCTCCTCACCTGGATGAATACAACTGACAATCCCCACTCCCACCAAACAACTGATACTATCCCTTCCCAAAATGGCTCCCCTGTATCATCTTTTTTTTTTTTTTTTTGATAAATTCTCAGACAAAAGGATTGATTTTATTTTTTTCTGTTTTTTAAAAATATTTATTTATTTTTGACTTTTGATTTTATATTGGAGTATAGCTGATGAACAATATTGTGATAGTTTTAGATGGACAGCAAAGGGACTCAGCCGTACACATACATGCATCCATTCTCCCCCAAACTCCCCTCCCACCCAGGCTGCCACAGAACACTGAGCAGACCTCTCCGTGCCATACAGTAGGTCCTTGTTGGTTATTCATTTTAAATATAGCAGGGTCCCACCATCTTTTTTTAATATCTGCATTGAAAAAGTAGATTCAAACTTCTCCCTCCCAATTTTTCCCCTCACCAGTCCTCTTATTTACATAAAGCATAAATCACTACTTCTGTAAAGGAACACGCATAGCATGCATTCATTCATTCATTTCACAAATAACTGAGACATATTAGCCATTAATACCAGACGCCTACTGTATGGCTTTGGATTAAATAAACCGTCTCTGCTATTGTGAAACTCATAACCTAGTGGGAGAGAGAAACATTGCGTAAGTAAGCAAATGTATAAATATAGACTGTGATAAGCATTACAAACACTTCTTTCTTCATTTACAACAGGAGCCTCTCTGACTTGAAGGTCTGTAGGGACATTACAGGTGATTTCCCAGGATTCCTCAATTACTTAATATTGCATGCAAAATATCCAATGTATGTGGATAGATGTTTTTTCTCTGAGAAGTATGACTTTCATAAAAATCTCAAAGAGGTCTATGATCCCATAAAGTTTAAGAACTGTTATGTCACAGCCACATCAGACCAGATATTCTTTTTTTCCATTGCCACTCTCTAGAATTGATTAAATTTTGTTTGTGTTTATAGCTGGTACTAAAGAAGCCATATTGGAAACATAGAGCTGAAGGGACCTGTGTTGGCCTTCTGCACAGGCTCGTGGGCAGGGGAGTGAGCCCTGTACCTGCAGAGAGTCCAGCCAAGATTTCACATGCGGTTTCCTTAGGGAGTGGAAAATTAGTGATGTTCACGTTCTTTCTCAAGGGTTTCTGTGCTTTCTATATTGTTTACAGTAAACATGTGCTGCTGTTGTAATAAAGAAAGTTAGCACATTAAAACTGTTCTAATTTGGGGAGATTTTATATATTTTACTAGGGCTTCCTTGATGGTGTAGTCGTAAATAATCTGCCAGCCAATTCAGGAGATGTGAGTTCAATCCCTGGGCTGGGAAGATCCCCTAGAGGCAGGCATGGCTACCCACTCCAGTATTCTTGCCTGGAGAATCCCATGGACAGATGAGCCTGCCAGACTACAGTCCATGGGGTCGCAAAGAGTCAGATATGACTTAGCAACTAAACAACAACAGCAATATATCTTACTACTTGTACACATTCCTTATTAACTAATGCCTCTAAATGTATTACAAACAAAACGGACTGGCACTGTGCTTTTACCACATCTTTCTCTTGCTGAATTATCCAGGAGAGGGGACAGGTTGGGAAGTTTGTCTGTTCCTCTATGATACTGACGATGTCAGCATGCATCTTACTGGGGAAGAAGGGTATTGAGCACTTGGAGCTCTGTCGCCCCTGACCTTGGCCTCTACGATGTGTGGTTTCCAAGTTTCCAAGAAAGACCTCATTCAGGAACAAGGCATGAGTATTTAAGCCAACCTTTCCTAGGTCACAGTCAGGAGTAGGAAGACAAACCAGGATTTAGAGTCAAAGGGTGAGTTCAAGTCTAGATTCTTCTAAAGTCTAGACATATGATCACCTGATCTTGGCCAAGACACCTCTCATTTGTGTCTCAACTTACTCACCTGCATCCTATCCCTCTCATAGTGTGATTGTGAGGCATAAACAAGCCAATCAGAACCAAGATCTCATAAAGATCAAGGAAGAAAGGATGAGATACACACTGCTGCTGCTGCTGCTGCTAAGTCTTCAGTCATGTCTGACTCTGTGCAGCCCCATAGACGGCAGCCCAACAGGCTCCCCCATCCCTGGGATTCTCCAGGCAAGAACACTGGAGTGGGTTGCCATTTCCTTCTCCAGAGATACACACTACCGTGTGTCAATCAGACACATCATTTTGCACCTAATATTACAATGTCTGAGAATAAAGTACATGACTGAAATATATAATCTTCATATACGTAAATAACGGTTGAGATACAGATGAGCTCCAGAGATAGCTTTTATGCATGCATGCATGCTAAGTCGCTTCAGTCGTGTCCAACTCTGTGCAACCCCATAGATGGCAGCCCACCAGGCTCCTCTGTCCCTGGGATTCTCTAGGCAAGAATGCTGGAGTGGGTTGCCATTTCCTTCTCCTATTCTTTAACAAACCAGCTCACGTTGGGGAAGAAAGTATCACAACACTCTGCCAGGAGCTAAGTATATGTTCAGCAAAGAATGTATGTTTACCCCTGGACCCAGGCCATCCATCTTGTCTGAAAATGTTTATCTCTGGAAAATGTTCACCTGCCACATTGCATTGCACAGGAGAGGAGACAAGGATGAAAGAAGACACAGGCATGTGGTAGGTAAGCTTTGAGGGCGGGACAGGGTCCAGGGAAGGACAGATCAGTGTCACAGCATTCGGTCTGTGAGCTCTCCCACACAGTACAGCAGTGGAGTGATCATTGCCTTATATATAGATTAATTTTCCCCCTCATTTAGACATACAGTCTAGTAAGACACCCAGGTAAATAATGCCTAACACTTCTGCCTAGACATTGCTCTCAAAGTTTGTGGTGTTTTTTTTTTTTTTTCACCCTGAAATTCCAGGTGGATAGAGGACATAAGGAATGAATGAAAGTTGATCCATTGCTGCAAAAACAAGGTGAGGGGGATGGTGAAAATGGACAGTGAAGGCCCTGAGCTCTGAGCCAGGGAACAAAGACATGACTGACTTCAGTAAATGTGAGACAGCAGCTTTCTGTTTTCATGTTCAATGACTTTATCATGAAGTGAGTGTGAAATGAAGAGCCTGGATTGTGTCCATGTCAGGGTCCAGTCTCACCCTGCCTGTGCCACAGAGGACTGAGTGCTTAACCTCTCTGGTTTATAGCTTGATTTTCAGAAAATTGTGAGATATAGACTAGCTCAGCACTTCTCAAGTTCTGTTCAACAGAACATTAGTTCTTCAAGATGTTAATAAGCACTAATATGGAGGGGAAAACGCAGGGTTCTTTGGTCAATTAAGTTTGGGGAATGTTGGTTCAAACAAAGTTGAACAGGTTTCTTTCCTGCTGAAGGGATTCTCAGAGCTTTCAATATGCTAACGTGAATTCTAAATCTCTGAACAGTGACCATAAATAGGAGAAATTTTTGCCCTTATTTACTTGGCCATGGAGATGGTGGGGTTATTTTGTTTTTGTTTTATTTTTGCTTTATTATGTTTTGGTCTGCATTGATGAGGATCTACAGAGAATTTGGAAACACTAGACCAGATCAACTTTAAGGTCCCTTTTGACCCCTGAAAGTATGGAATTCTATGAATGACCACTAAATGGCCATTGTGTTATTTTACAATTGGGGATGGGCAAAAGGAACCAGCCTCATGCTGATGACAACTAGGAGTGTAGCACTCTGTATATGTTCTCATTCGATTTTCATAATAACCCGGCAAGTCCCCTACCATCCATCTAACCTTACAAGGGAGGATATTGAAACTTTGTGAGGGTAAGCAAATTTCTCAAGATAACGCAGCTAGGAAGCTATAGATCTCCTGGTCAGACATAGGGATGTATGGATGCAATTTTGAGTAAGATGACATTTGAGAACAAAAACTTGAGGAGGTCAGATGGAAACTTGAAGGAGCTAGCCATGTACACATACATCAGGCACAGGGAAGAGTTGGTGCAAAAGCCCAAAGATGGGCTGTGCCTGGCTTGTTTGAGGAACAGAAAGGAAGCCAATGGTTCAGGAATGGAATGAGCGAAAGAGCAACAAGCAGGACACGTGGGATCAGAGACATCATGGGGCACCTAGTTGTCACTGCTGGAACCCCGGCTTTGACTCAAGGAAGCAGGGCCTTAAGTCCAGGTCTTGAGAAGATGACTCAGCCTGCTGGGCGGAGAACAGATCCCAGGAGTGTGTGCTGGTCATTTGTGTGTCCACAGACTATGTCTGATTCTCCTGGGTCGTGGCTGCTTTGCACCCTCCTGCCCCTCAAAGTTAGACACGGCCACATGACTGGCTTGGCCGGTAAGGTATGACTACTTCCACGTGGATCCTTCCAGAGCCTCTGGGCAGCTCTCCCTGCACCACATGACTGGCAATGGTGGCTGCCCATCAGTCTGGGTGGGCAAGAGAAAACAATGAACAGAGCCCATTCACCAGCTAATCTATGTTAACTGTGAGAGTGAGTGAAAGTAACTTTGTTGGTCAAGTGATGATATTTGATGGTATTTATTTCTGCACCATTACATGGTTTATTCTCACTGACATAGGGGCCTATGCAGAAACCAGAGAACCCCAGGAGGCCCCTGCAATGATCCAGGTGAGAGATGCCATTGACTGATGGAGGGTATTCTCAGCAGAGATGGTAGAAAAGCTTGGTTGCAGGTCTGTTTTGAAGGTTAAGCCAACAGGCTTTCTTGATGTATCAGGTGTGGGGTGTGACACAGAGGGGAGTTAGTATTGATTCTAATTGGCCTGAATAATTAGGAGGATAGAGTTGCCATCACAGGATGAGGAAGACTGAGTACAAGAGGCTTGGAGGACAGACAGTTTATTGTATGTGTGTGTGTGTTTATGTTTCAACTTCTATTTTATCCTTTTGAAAATTTTTTATAGGTTCCGGTTATCTACTGAAAGTTTTGAGTTTGCCTTTTATCTCTGACTACAGTCAGGGAAGTCATAAAAGTTTCTAAGCAAGAGGGGAGAGAATCCAGTTTATGAAACCTTCACAAAATTCAGTGTGATGGGAAAGTGCTTCGTTGTGTTTTCCTCTGCTTCAGGGGAATCGAGAAAACTAAAGGGCTAAGGAAGATGGCATTGCTTTATGCGACTCCCTTTTTGAGCCAGAGTTCAAAACAAACCATTTGGAGCTCATTGATTTTAGTTTTCTCTTTATTTTTTTCCACCTTGAGTGAGTCCTGTGACTCTAAAAAGCAGGTTGATTCACCGCTTCTAAGTTCCCGCCTGTGCAACGATTGATGCTCACTCCGATGCCTGCTTCCTGCCCATCTCCTTCTCCTGGACCCTCTACAACCACATCCCCACCCTCTCCGCCTCCCCACCCCTCCACCCAGAGGAAGCCTTTTCAGAGTCTAAATTCCTTGACCTTTGAGGGGTTTGCTTTGTGAGGTTCTGCTGCTCTAACAATGAAGCCAGCATTCCCAAACCCCTTTCTAAGGCAGAGGCTGCAACCTGGCAGACTCCAGGCCAAAGCCCTCTCCTAGATTCCTGGTATTTTGTTTGATCCATACATGATGGGAAAAAAATGGGTAGGACAGCATTTGAAGCAAGATTTCTTTTTAAAAATCAGAAGTACTAAGTACTGAGAGCCTCCTTTCTGAATCTGGGCAGTAATAGCCTGTGAGAACAGAGTAGATGCCGCCTCTTCAAGTGGGGCAGGGACTCCCCCTGCATCTCCATCCCCCTTGGATAGAAAATTCATTTATGCTACCTGCCCACGATCCTACAAGTCTCTGTGCTTCTGCTCTGTGCTTTCAAGACCGCAGAGGTCTTCCATATACATTATGGGATTTAATCCTCACAACCTTATGAGGTCAATATTTTATAGATCGGGAGTCTGTCCTTCTCAGAGTTGAATTAATTGCCCTTTTCATTTGAGTGCATTTAAGGATACTTAAGTGTTTCTATTTGGATTCTCTGAAGGCCAGAATCAAAGATTCTGCCTCCTCTCTCGAAACAGAAAAAGCAGCCTGGACTCTCTCAGGCCTGGCCCTCCAGGGAGCTGCCTGATAAGGGGCACAGTTGACAAGTTGTGAAGAGCAGCGTGGACTTAGTCCACCTGCCTCAGGGAATCACACTATCTCCTTGAGTGTGCTATTTGGTCACGCCAGGTCTCAATGGTCTCATCTGTAAAACAAATATAGAAAATAATGTTCACCATTTTCAGTGTTTCTTCCTATGTTATATAAATGGGAAGACAGTAGATGACAAGGAATGAGATTGGAAAGATGGGCTAAAGCCACGGCTTGAAGAGCTTTCACTGCATGGAAAGAACTTTTTATTCTATAATCAGATGATTTTCAAACTGGATGTCTTGGACCCCTAAGGTCTGCAGACTTGGTCCTCCTTCAGGGGCGGTCTGGGGCAGAAGGAGTAAGTGGTCTGGACCCCAGACTCCAATTCCAACTACACTTATTTTGAAGGATATGAGCAACCACTGAAGTGTTTTAGCTGGAAATGGAGCTGCCAGACTCTGAAAGGAGAGAGATCTCTCTATAAGGACGATGCATTTGAGGGGACAAACCTGATGACAGACAGGGGTGGAGAAGAGAGGAAGGTTCATGACCCACATAGCAGGTAGATCTGATGACCTGAGTGACCATAGCATCCAGGAAAGGGAAGAACCAAAGCTGACTTTGGTATTTTTGGCTCCATGGATGGTTATTGTTCAAGGAGGATAAACAACTTTAGAGAAGTGGCAATGAACGTGAGGGTTGTGATGTGCTACTCAGGGGACATGTAGATTAAGGTGTGGATCAAGAAGTTAAAGGAGATTTGAAGCCATCACATCAAGGACATTCCAGTCCCCCACTTAGCTACTTTAGATCTCAGATGAACTTGGGAGCCCATGTTCCATCTCAGGGCACATTCTTTCATTCAGCAAGTGAGTACGTGAGGTGCTGGAAAACCAATGCAAGCGAGGATTTTGAATGCCCACTCAGATATATACAAATGTCATGTTTTACTTACTGACTTCCTCAGCCAGTAAACATGAGACATGTGAGCAAAAGATGAAGGCATTTTAAAGTCGGAAGCTCCCACCAGGAGGGACTCATCTAACTCGGGCCTCTGGCAGGACCCAGCCTAAGGCCTCAGGGAAGTTACCTCTCGGCATCTCAGCACACCTTGCAGACAGAAGTGTGGTCCTGCTGGGGAGCTTTGCTTCCTGATGGGAATATTCCAGAGGGTCCTTGCTCTCAGGACTGAGGGTCCCAGTGATGCTTCCTGGGCTTTCCATGCTGACCAGCAGAACTTCCTCTTCCTGGATGTATCATTCCTTCTACATCTTATCTCTGAAGTAAATATTATTTGATTCATTTGTGTCTAGCTGAGATTGTCATTTAGATATTCTTGAGAAGGCTAAGTTGGAAATAGACTATGTACACATGAAAGTAAGAACTCTTCAAAAACAGGAAAGTTGATGTTTTCTGTGACTTCTCCCTCCATTTCTTGACCTCTGCTAGAGATTAGGCAGCATAGTTCTAGAAATATGTTGTGCTTTCCATTTTTATCATATGTAGATGATCTTTAATAGATCCTTAGCTGTGACAAAGCAGAGACATAAGTTTGCCAACAGAAGTCCATACAGTCAAAGCTATGGTTTTTCCAGTAGTCATGTACAGATGTGAGAGTTGGACCATAAAGCAGGCTGAGCAGTGAAGAATTGTGGTGCTGGAGAAGACTCTTGAGAGTCCCTTGGACTGCAAGAAGATCAAACCAGGCATTCCTAAAGGAAATCAACTCTGAATATTCATTGGAAGGACTGATGCTGAAGCTGAAATTCCAGTACTTTGGCCCCTTGATGTGAAGAGTCAACTCATTGGAAAAGACCTTGATGCTGGGGAAGATTGGAGGCAAAAGGAGAAGGGAGCAGTAGAGGATGAGATGGTTGGGCAGCATCACTGACTCGATGGACATGAGTTTGAGCAAGCTCTGAGGGATGGTGAAGGACAGGGGAGCCTGACATGCGACAGTCCATGGGATCTCAAAGAGCCGGACACGACTTAGTGAATGAACAGTGGCAACAAAGGAGCCATCGGGGTGGAAGTGCAGGACCAGGAAGGGAGAAGGTCAAGCCAGGAGTGGTGAGATGAGGCCCATCCCTTGGAAGCCAGTTTCAGCCTGGCCCCACACTGCTTACACCTCAGAGCCAGCCGCACCTGCAAGCTGACACCCCGTCACCCATACCCACATGGGGGTTGCAGGAAAAAGGGCGTTATCTCCAGATAATGCTGGCTCTGAGTGCTGGGGATTTTAGTCAAGCCCCATGGACCCATGTGCAGTGAATACATTCATTTGCAGAACAGAAACCCCAACACCCGTGGCTGAGTGTACATGCTGTTGCATTTATTCATCTTGCTCTGGGGAAACCTATTTGTAAGGCTGATGCCACAGGAGGGTCAAATAAAGAAGCTGGACAGGACCCAGGTTCTTGGTTCTGCTGTCCCTCAGAGGTGACCCGTCTGTGACCAGCTCCTCTTACTCCTGCATCCTTGCTGCAGTGGTGGCCGTGCCAAAGCCGGAGGGTAGAGAGCTCCTCAGGACAGGAAGACACGTGGTGATGGACTCCTTTTAAGAGGGACATTGAAACCCCTGTCGTGATGCCTGCACCCATCAGGGCAGCCAGCCCCTCGGTGACTGTGGGGGATGGTGGTCTAGCTCTTCCTTCCTTGTCCTCCCAAATGATATACATAGGAATCAGGGTTTGGTTCTGGGAGGAGGTGGCCTTGCAAATGGTGACTCAATTCCTCAGCCAGCTCAGCGCCTGTATCTGCCATCTGCATCCTGCCAGCTTCTCTCTGGCCAGAGGAAGGTACAAATAACATGTAGGGGATTAGTTCTACCACCTGCCCACAAGAATCAGAAGAAAATTGAATGCAGCAGGGAAGGGGGCCCCCAAGTAGAGGGACTGGGTTTACGGATGGGAGTTTCCTTTCTTCTTCTTCTTAAGTTTTCTGTTTGCACAAGAAGTGTTCCCTCCCCTCAACCTCCTGCAGCTGTATTCTCAGCAAATTGAAGAAAGGAGGGGAAAAGCTATTTAAATTTATACTATTGAATTTCTGCGGGACACTGAAATATTTTTGAAGTTAATGGGGGAGCTCTGAATAGTCTGTTTCAAATAATTACAGGAAAAAATACATTGAAATAATTAGTAGTTGCTACTAGAACATTCAGCAAAATGAAATGACATCTTTGCATGCCTATTAAACAGCACTTTATTTTCAGTTTAGGGTGTTTTGGATGAAATTAGATGCAAACATGCTGCATCGTTGAGTGATTAGAAGAACTAGTATCATTTAGAGTTAGACTAGTACCAGCATCAGCTTTTTCCTCTTTTCTCTTAGAAAAAAAATACGATGCTCTCCCGTTAGGCAAGATTTTTCACAGGAATGGGACCAACCACAGCCCTTGCGATTCAGCATAAGTGGTTTAGGTGTAATCCCTCTGGATGCAATAAAAGGCCTTAAACTGAATCTGATAGTCCGTATTTACTAATCCCAGATTCTCTTCCTGTTCTGCATGGAGAATACAAAACCTTCCACAACACCATTCTCTCCACCCTCAAAGCAGAATCTTACTTTCCCAAACCGGAAAGTGATCTCTTTTCAAAACCAAAGTTGTCTCTAGCTCCACCCCCACCCCCCTACCTTCACTGCTTCTCCCCTCTCTATTCAAAAGACAACCATTTTAAAGATATTGACAAAGAGTCTGATTTTCAATTTTAATTTACTAAATGCGTTTCTCAGATCCCTGACCTCAGCCGGATGCTCTCTCTCCCCTCTTCCTCCTCCTCCACCAGCATCCCCATCCCTCTGCCTCTCTGCCCTCTCCTTCCTCCAGCTGCTCCCCCTCCACCTCCCTTCCAGCTCCAGTATGAGAAGAGGAAGCAGAAAGAGCGAAGAAGAAATGAGGAACAGGGGTGACATAGACACTCAGGTGTCTCTTGCCTAATAGAAATGTTTATGCTTTAGTTTTACAATACACAACTTAGGAGGAATATTGTTTTCTTTTCTTTTTTAATTAACTTATTTTTTATTGAAGGATAATTGCTTTACAGAATTTTGCTGTTTTAATTGGTGGATAATTGTTTTACAATGTTGTGTTGGCTTCTCCCATACAACATAGGAAATCAGTCGCAAGTACACATATGTCCCCTCCCTCCTGAACCTCTCCCCGACCCCGACCCCATCCCACCCCTCTCAGTGCAGTTCAGTCGCTCAGTCGTGTCCGACTCTTTGCAACCCCATGAATCGCAGCACGCCAGGCCTCCCTGTCCATCACCAACTCCTGGAGTTCACTCAGACTCACATCCATCGTGAGACGTGACTCCATCCCACCCCTCTAGGTTGTCACAAAGCACCAGACTGAGCTCTCTGTGCCCTATGGCAGGTTCCCACTAGCTATCTATTTTACATATGGTAATGTATATATGTCCCTGCTACTCTGTCAATTCCTCCCGCCGTCTCCCTCCCCGACTGTGTCTACAAGTCTATTCTCTATG
Organism: Bos javanicus; assembly: GCF_032452875.1. Classification (NCBI taxonomy): domain Eukaryota; kingdom Metazoa; phylum Chordata; class Mammalia; order Artiodactyla; family Bovidae; genus Bos; species Bos javanicus. Next base: position 35,988,747 of record NC_083896.1, read on the forward strand.
CCTGTGTCTCCATCGCTACCCTGCAAACAGGTTCATCAACACCATCTTTCTGGGTTCTATATATACACATTAATATATGCAATTTGTCTTTCTCCTCTGACTTACTTCACTCTGTATAACAGGCTCAAGGTTTATCCACCTCACTAGAGCTGACTCAAATGCATTCCTTTGTTATGGCTGAGTAACATGGAGGAATAGTTTTAGAAGCAAGAGGCGCTGAGAAAATCTGTATGAGGCTGTTCTGCTTTTCTCCAATGTTCCATTATTGCGTTTCAAGAAATTTGTCAGAACAACTAATTGCATCTTCATTGTTAAAAAAAAAAAAAAAGATGTTTTCGAGTTCTGAGAGTCCATCCTGAGCAGAGAGGAAAAACGAGACAGGAAAGTCATGGCCTATGAGAAAGGCAGGTTCCTGATCCATGATGGAAAACAGAAGCCATGTGAGGACATGAGATGGCTTTGCTCCAGAGCTTGACTCAGGCCGCCACGCTTCTTTCTGATTTACGGCCATATTTTCTCATATGGCTGAGCCTCTCCACTCAGCCGCCCTGTCACTTGCTCCTCCCAGCACAACCACACTCTCTCCCTCGGCCTTGCTTCTCCTGGGGTCCCGCTAGGAAGGCCTGCCTGCCCCTCCTGCTCTGGAAGCTTCACTCTGCATGCGTCCTCAATGGGACAGCTCAGCAAGGTTCTGATGCCCTCGGAAGAGGGGACCGTACTCGCCAACCTTCTTTTCTAATACAGGCTATTCAAGGAGCACCCCTACAGAGACCACTGTGTGGTTTACTCCCAAGAGTGACATCAAATTTGGACAATTAAAGTGAAAAATAGAAGGCAGGAAGGAGAAGCAGTCTACGAGGCTAAAATAGGGGAAGGAAGGGTCTTCTGGTGGTTCTGAAAGAAGCTTGCACAACTTGCATCCCCTCTCTAGAATGCCATGAGCTTGCTCCTGACCCTGGGCAGTGAAAGCTCTCAGCTGCTGTCTGCGCCAACCCCGAGGCCTCCCTATGAGGAGGAACATCTTCTTTACACGTCAGTTCCGTGAGGCCATCTCTCCCGTGTCCCCCCTTGGATCCTCTCTTTTCTCTCTGGCCATCCCCTCTTCATCTCTGTCTTTCTCTCATCCCCGCGCCTGCTATTTCGGCTGCCTGAGCTCCTGTTCTCTTTCCTTCTATTAATAGAGCCCGTCAGGTTGCACACTTCCTTTCCCTTCCTGTGTTACATCATGGATTCACTCCTTTCCATCCCCCTTCTCTGGGCCTGCCTGGGTGACTTCTCCAGTTGCCCATTTACAGAGCTTCTCTCTCACTGAGTCTGATGCGGACAGGGCCTCTACAGCTGTGACGGTAGCCTTTCCCCAGGGGAAGAAGGCTCTCCTGACTCTTATTCCCAACACCCTCTCAGAGAGCTCTGGGCCCTGAGGCTGCAGACCCGGGGTCCTGCCTCCTGAGCTGCAGAAATGCCTCTCTGTGGTGAGGACCTGCCTGGGGAGGCGAGAGGGCATTTCAGGCCAGGAACCAAAGAGAAACTGAGCCCTCCCAAGGACTGCCGTTTGGAGCAGTCATTCAAAACTGTCACCGTCCACCTCGCTGGCTGGCTGTCCTCCGCTGCTGCCCTCAGTTATGAAAATTCCCCTCGACTCAGAGATCTTAAGAAGGTGTCACGTTTGCTTCTGCTCGTCAGCCCTGGCCATGCTGAGCCCCGGCTGGCCCGACAGCCTGGCCAAGAGGGGCATCCGTGTGCCCTGCCGGGCAGCGTCCTCACAGAAAGGAGCAGAAGATGCTATGTTTTCTAGGGCAGCAGATACACTGCAAGCCCTCAGGGGAAAGCCACAACCTCAGTTCCCAAACCAGGTCGGTTGGGAAGCGTTGCGCTCTGGATATAATGTCTGCATTGAGCCAATTTAAACAATTTCAATCCACAGGCCCAGGAAGATAAATTGCATGTAACACATCCTCATAAAGGAGGGAATAGACTTGGATAGGATCTGAACTTCAGGTGATTAGTGATCCAAGGAGTCTCGGAGTTTCCCTTACAGTCAATAAAAGTAACAACTAGTCAAGAAGCGACCAGCAAACACTGTGAGCAAACAATGACACCTCTGCCTTGGAAATGCAACTGAAGTCAGTCAGTCCCCCGATAAGCGTGCCCTGTTTTGGGGTGTCTGAGGGTGGCCCTGGGTTTGCACTTTACAGCAGGCTGGCTTGGGGAGAGTTAAGTAACCTCACCAGGCTTAATCAGCATAGAAATTGTATCCACCTCACTGTGTGGTTTGTATATTAGAGGAGATAAAATAAAATGATAGTTAATATTTATTATGCACATAATATGTGCCAAGCACTATTGCAAGCACTTTACATGTATTAGCCCACTCAGTTGGACAGTCGGCACACATAAGTACTTAATAATTGCTGGGTGTCCTTGTTAACAGCAACAGTCATAAAGGACATTTGCAAAGCCCACATCATGCATCAAGCTCTGTTTAAACATCTTACCTATTAGCACCCTTAATCGTCATAACAGGGGCTTCCCTGGTGGTTCTATGGTTGAGAATCTGCCTTCCAATGCAGGAGACAGGGGTTTGATCCCTGGCTGGGGAACTAAGATCTCACAAGCCAATGGGCAATGAAGCCCACACACTGTGACTACTGAGCCACAAGTAGAGAGAAGTCCATCTGCTGCAAGGAGGAGCCCACACATCACAACCAAGACCCAATGTAGCCAAATAAATAATATTTTAAAAATACTCATAACAACTCTGGGGGTAGGGACTGTTACCATTACCCCATTTTACAGATGGATATGAAGGCACGGAGAGGCCAGGTGAAGCTGGCAAGATCAACAGCTGGCCACTGGTCACTGGTCACCAGTAATCAGCCACTGGCCACTGGTCGCTGGTCACCGGTAATCAGCCACTGGCTGCTGGTCGCTGGTCGAGTTTCAGCAATTCTTATAAAATCCAGCCTCTTAACCACTGCCTGTCCTCCAAAAAAATGTTAACTGCTTCCCTTCTCAATGCCAGGCACTACTCCAGACCCTGGAATACATCAGAGCCCCAAAAGACAAAGGTTACTTCTCCCTACCTCCTCAAGAGGGACACGGATGATGAACAAGTTAAATCAGTCAAGTGTCTGCCGTTTGGAAAGTGGCCCATGTCCAGGAACACAGAGAAGCTAGAAGCAGGAGAGATGGTTCATGTGCAGGGAGTGTTCAGGCCCTGGGTCAGGGAACGCCTCCGGAAGAAAGCAACGCTTCATAAAGACAGGGGAGCCCAGGAGCCTTGAAGGTATGGGGTACGAGCTTCACAAGTTGAGGGGCCTGTGCAAAGGCCTTGAGGCCTGTGTTGTTGTCGTAAAGTCAGTTAGTCATGTCTGATTCTTTGCGACCGTACGGACTACAGCATGCCGGGCTTCCCTGTCCTTCACAGTCTCCCAGAGTTTGCTCTAAGTCATGTCCATTGAATCAGTGATGTCATCCAACCATCTCACCCTCTGTCGTCTCCTTCTCCTTCTGACCTCAACCTTTCCCAGCATCAGGCTCTTTTCCAATGGGTCAGCTCTTCACACCAGGGGGCCAAAGAACTGGAGCTTCAGCCTTAGCATCAGTCTTTCCAATGAATATTTAGGGTCAATTTCCTTTAGGATTGACTGGCTTGATCTCCTTGTAGTCCAAGGACTCTCAAGAGTCTTCTCCAGTGCCACAGTTTGAAAGCACCAGTTCTTTGGTGCCCAGCCTTCTTTATGGTCCAACTCTCACATCTGTACATGACTACTGGAAAAACCATAGCTTAGACTAGACAGACCTTTGTCAGCAAAGTAATGTCTCTACTTTTTAATATGCTGTCTAGGTTTGTCTCCAAGAAGCAAGTGTCTTTTAATTTCAAGGCCTGTATTGGAAGCAATTGGCTAACTGGATCCACACTCCATCCTCACCCCAAATTGCTAAGCTCAGCAAACAACCTTATCACAGGGATAAAGGAGCAGGAGTTTGGAAGAAGATTTTGAAATGCTCCTACCTTGGTACAAATGCAGCTATGAAGCTGCATGTGAAATGCGAGGGACTGTGGCCACCATGGGGCTAGCGTGCAGGTGTCCGAATGACACATTTGGGACACGTCAGGCCCTCCCTGAAGAGCTAGTCCATGTCTTTGGCTTGCGATTAGAGAGTTGAGAGTGAGGCTGAAGCTGAAGACAACCAATTTAAAACCGCTTTGATCCAAGGATTGCAACCATTTAGTGTTTATCGATTTTTCTTTCCTATTTTTAGGAAGGTGGGAGGGTGTTAATTAAACATTTTTGAGTGAAGCTGGTTTCCAGGGAGGTTGGCTTAAGAGCCCCTGAGAGCCAGAGCATGTGTTTGCTTCCACAGGGGCTCCTAGGAAAGGAGACCCACCTCCCAGACAGTGGGATGCTGGATGCGGGCAGAGGCCACCTGGTCCTCACGCCTGTTCCTGTCTTGGCTTCTCCTTGGCCTCCTGTGCGGAGAGCCCTACTGAGGCGGCTGGACACGGCTCTGCTCCATGCAGGCCTGTCAGGGAGCCTGCCCCGGGTCTCTGTTAGCAGCAGCGGGCCGCAGTCAGGGTAGGCCCCACCCGCAGCAGGTCTGCTGGCCAGGCCGGCCCCAGGTCCTCACACAGAGTCCTCCTCCTCTGAGGCCTGCAAACACACCACAAACCCACTCACGCCTCTCTTTCCATATTATTTCTTGCTCCTCCAGTGTTACACTTGCCTTGTATTCTGCGTCAAGGGTCTAATGTCATTTTATTAAACTTTTAACAATAACAACTAACGTTGAGTCCTACAGGACCCACTTGGCCTAACGAAATTCGTTTCAAAGCCCTAAAGGGCAGATATCATTCTCCTATTTTCGAGAAGGGAAGTTCATAGACTTTGTATATATACTTAAGATCAGAAGTTTGTAACAGCAGAGCGAGGCTTTGACTCAGATCAGCAGACTCCACTCTGCCGGCTCTGAATCCTCATGTGAGATGGCTTTCCTGTGCCAGCCCCCCAACAGCTCACATCCAGTGTCTGACAATGCAACCGCACTCACACACACAGACACGCAGACACTAGTGCAGATATGGGCAAACCGCACAGACAATACACATCTCTATTTACACACATACACACACACCCTGTAGGCTCAGCCATGGGGAGACTGGAAAGGAATCAAGAGGGGAAGCCATGCCTTGTGTCCGTTGTGTGGAGCAGGATGCAGAAGGGGAGATGCTGGTGAAGAGCCCTCACCATGGGTGGGAAGGTGCATGCTCAAACGCTCCCCAGGGGCCCCGGCGAGAGGGGCTGGGCTGCAGATCCCTGTGCCATGGGCCTTTTCTCTGCACGGCGGCTGGAAACCAAGCTGTGTGTAGACTCTAAACTCCCACTCTGAACTGCAAAGTACCCCCTGCCTCTGATGCGTCCGTGTGGCTGTTTGCACACAGATAAGTACGTACAGGGGCCTAAATAAAACCCAGAAGTCTGTCCTCGTAGTGAGCAGAGGCCCTGCCACCCTCGAGCCCAAGGCCATGGTCATCTGGCACGTGTGGGCCCAGCTCCGAGGACCTGCACTCAGGCTGTACGGGATGCGTTCAGACCATTCACAGTGAAAAATTAATGGGGTGGCTAGACAGGGCATATTTCGTTTTGAAAGATAAAGGAACAATTCACTACCTTCCTCCTCCTCCCCAGGGTCTCTCACACATGGCCTGTCTTCCCCACCCTTGCACATACTTCCACTTCTTCACAATTTGCTTAGAATTGGCTCACAAGTTCACCCGGCGTTTATTGAGTCCTACCTCTGGTTTGGGGAAGCTTGTTTGAGGTTTTGTTTCTCAGTTTGTCATAATAGTCAGTTGGCTGTGTTTTTGTAAACATCTTGTCCTCTGGGATCATCTGTGGGGATTCCGTGACTTGAACTGGACAGTGTCTAATGTGTGTGTCACACGCAGACATCACCGTCACCCTCCCCTTACCATGCTGTCCTGAACTTTTGGTCACCCACCCCCTGCACACCCTCACGGAGACCACCACCCAGCTCTCTCCCCATGTAAGCAGCGTCTCTGCTTATTTACGTATTCAACAAGAAAGGTCCACTGAATACCCAGGATGAGAGGCTCTAAAGATACAGCTGGGAGCTCATAGGTGATTCTGGTGTGGAGATGACAATTCATTAGATGTTGGGTGGTGAGAGGGCTAAATAGCCACGAGAAGCAAGGAGGGAGAAGGTGTTGGGGGTATTGAAGCTTCATCCAGGGTGTTAGGAAGGCCTTGCAGAGGGGACCTGTGCATCCAGACCAACAGGAAGTGAGGGGGGAGCTGTGCACTCTTCAGGAATCAGCAAGTGTGGGAACCCTGTTGGGAGCACATCTGGCAGAGAAGAGGAACAGGGGAGGGGTGTGAGCCCAGAGTGGAAGGAACACTGGGCGACCAGTGAGAGAAAGTGAGCAGACATCTAAGGGGCTGGAGGCCGTGTGGGGTTTTAGGACTTTTTAAGGATTTTGACTTCTACTGGGTGGGATGAGATGGAGATTTTGAGGCTGATTTGAATGGGATCTTTTTGCTGTTCAGAGAATATGCTGAAGGCTGGCCAGGATGGATGCTAGGAGGCCACCACAGTACTCCTGATGAGATGCACTGGTAGCCAGGTCAGTGGTCATTCAGTGGTCACAGCAGAGGTGGGGAGGCCAATCCGAGGTCTGGAGAACTGGAGACACCTGGGTTCAGGGATGACCCCCACCACCCCATATCTCTGGACTGGTGGATTGGAAGAACAGAGTTAACATTTGCCAAGATGAATCATGATTAAAATTCACTCACCAAACCCTACTAATTTTATCTCTTAGAGATTCCTAGAATCCCTCTCTTTCATCCTAATCTATCCACGTTTGTTTCTTATCCAGATTATCACAACAGGCTAAAAACCGATGCCCTGTCTGTTAATAGTTTCCAACTCCAACCATGGCCCAAGATGAGCTATGCAAAATAAATGTCTGCCCACGTTCCTCCCAAACTCAAGTCACCACTTGTTCCTGTCCTCACTCACCCTGCAGGGAAAATCCAGGATCCTCCCAGGCTCACAAGGCCTTCATCCTCTGACCTCTGTCCAACCACTGTCATCTCCCACCCTGCCTTCCTCTGAAACTCAGGCCACACGAGCACCGGGCCCCACAGTGCCAAGCCCTGGGTCCCCAGCTCTAGCTCACGCTCAGCTGCCCCAGCTGGGTCTCGTCTCTGGGCCCTCCTGCTCTACAGTCCTCACCCTTTCTACCCGATATTCACCTGGCGACTTCTACCAGCCCTTGGAGAAACATCGGAGTCACCACTTCCTTCAGGAATTCTCTGTAATCCTCCCTTTTCCCCAAAGTGCTATGTTCTTCTCTGTCCTAGTTCTGTGTGTGAGATTGTGGGCTCACCACGTGCCTGGCAGGGCACTGCCCCACGACCTCTGGGCTCCCCAGAGAGGTGTCCTTTCCCAGTCACCTTTGTATCCAGAACCCCCAGCTTGGTCCTTGCACAACGTCAGGGCTCAACCAAGAACTGAGAAGGAAATGAATCCAGGGAGACTGTCTGGATCACAATTTTGAGATGAAACTTAACATGTTTGATTCTGATAATTTCGTATTGTGTAATGATAAAAGCAACACATTATTCAAGCTGAGAAAACAAACACCTATGAGATAGATCTTCTGAGGATATGTTTTTACTGACCTCCTCATCCAAAAAGTGTCAAAGACTCTCCCAGTACTTGCAAAGTGTGCACTCATTGGAATTCTCTTCTTACAGCTGCTTAAATTCTAAATGTTTCCACAGTGTATGAATGTGTGTGTGTGTGTACTTGTGAGGGAAACAGAGGGGGAGGAGGGAGAGACAGAGAGAGGCCTCCTCCCTGAAGGCCACGTGCTTGGAGGGCAGGGACATCCATTAATTATCTTTATTCTACTCTGGTTAACTTGGGAAGCTGCAGAGAGGAACTCTCAAGCAGTGTTATAAACTACAAGGGGAATATCTTTCTCTAATGGAGGGAAACTTTAATGAAATAGCTGCTAAGTGAAATGAAACAATTGAGACACGAGGAAGTCCTCCCGGCCACCATCCAAGCAGCAGAAGAACCAAAGGTCTGCCAGTGGGTCAGACCAGCACCAGGGCTCCCTGGGCCAAAGCCCTGTGGCCGCTCAGCTACTGACCTCAGAGCCAGTATCCATTCTCTGTAACAGGGCAGCAGTCAGGACAATATTGGTGGCACACACACGTACATGAACACACATGCCCACGGCTTAGAGAGGAGAATGCTTGCTGCACCTGCTCATCTGCTCTGCTTTACTCAGCTGCGCAAATCTGTGTAATGGGAGAAACCAACACATAATTCAGAGGCTCTATTAGAAGACATGAGAAACCCAGGGTAAAGACAAGAGCAGTCAGAGGGAAGCATGAAGAAACACTACCCCCTCTGAGGAACTGAAGGAAGATTTTAGAAACTTCCCATCACTTTTTGGATATGGAACTTGTCCTTTGAAAAGAACGGAAATCTGGGACCTAACCACGGGGAACATAGGGTACATTCAGTTTAGGCTCCAGAGGTCCGAGGCCCCAGGAAGTGAAGGCAGAAACGTCATAATTAGTCTTCTCAGGGATTTCTACCAGCTTCTTTTCTCTGACTTCTCTCTTCTGTCTTAAAGGACAACCCCTTCTTTGTTTCAGAAACGACTGTGAGATAAGACTGACTGAGGCTGTGGGGTCATTTAACGAGGCCCAGTAGTAATGGGGAAGCTGAGATGGCAAAGCAGGGAGGCAGAGCCTGAAACTTACCAATCAGTGGATGGTTCTTGTTCCCGAGGGTGGAGCCACCAAGTGAGAGGCGGTGAATTCTAAGAGCTGCCTTCAGAGAAGTCCTTGTGATTCTGACATTGGAGTCAAAGTCACAAGAGAATTGGGGCACATTCCTAGGATTCCAGCCCACTTGGCAGAAAGAGCTAGAAGACAGTGCAGGGGGATCAACTGACTTCCTGCCAGAAGGGAAAAGAGCCAGGAGGCTTGCATGGACCACAGGGGAGGATCCTGATCAAGGAAAAATAGGACAGGAGGAAACGCAAGGGAGGAAGTAGCAGGGGTTAACAGACACTGTCAGAAATCTAGTGAAGCTGGGGGTAAAGGAACACGTAGGGAGTTTGGGACGATCGTTGTATTTAAAATGAATAACCAGCAGGGACTTACTGCAGAGCACAGGGACTACTGCTCAATGTTACGTGGCAGCCTCTATGGGAAAGGGGTTTAGGGGAAAACGGATACATGTATATGTATGGTTGAGTCCCGTCCCTTCAATGTTCACCTGAAACTATCACATTGTTCATCAGCTATACCCAATACAAAATTAAAAGTTTAAAAAGAAAGAAAGGAAATCTAGTGAAGGAGAAAGTCCTTTGAGATTAAAACAAAGTTTCTTAGAAAAAGTAACTCAAGCAGGGTTTAGGAAGACTGATGGAAGTGGGGATGACCCTGGAATTCAGGGACAAGAACCACTAACCCAACATTCTGGGAAGTTCCAAGTTACAGCAGGCTTGAGTCTGAATTGCAGATACATGGTTTCTTCGTGAACTCTACCAAGCGTGGTTCAATCAGAAATCCTGGCTTTTCTCATTTCCAAACTTTGATGGAACTGGGATGTGAAAGAGAGTGTGGGCTGAGGCTGTGAGGTCCAGGTGGAGACTAAAGTATGAAGGCACCTTATGTCCCAGTGAGGTGATGATGGTTTAGCCTCGAGGACTCACTGCGTTTTGAGGGGAACACTGACCGTTCAGCCCCAGTCATGAGCTCCAACCACGAGGCACATCTGGCCAGGAGGCATAGAGAACCCATTGCCCCCCCATCTCTGTGAAGAGACTCAATCATCACTACCACTGTTCTAACCCAGGTGAAAAACTTCCACCCCAAGGAGACCTCCTGTTCACAACTGTCAACCAGCTCTCCCTCGAGGACTCAAGTGAGGTTCTACCCCGAATGATGTTCTGAACAGTTCAGAGGCTAAGCTTCCCCATACGGAGACTGATTCTACTGTCCACCCTGTTCCAATCCCTCAGGTACGAGAGACGAGACTTTGAGCAAGTTACATAACCCCTCTCAACCCCAGTTTCTCATTGGCAAATAGGGTATCAATACATCTACACATGATAAACATACATAGGGCTGGCTCTTGCCTTTCTAATGATTCTTTCAATGGTCATGTCACCCCCCTCTCACCTCTTCTTTTGAAAAAAAAATTCATTTCCCACACTTCCTAACCTCATGAACAGAAGTTACCTTTTTGTGACCTTTCTTTGCTATTCAGGCATAGTGTTTAGTCTAAGAGTGGGCACTTGGTACCAGACAAGTCAATGTCCTTAGCAAGAAATTTCTAGGAGATGGTGGAAAGAAACCTTTTATTCTGAAGGTAAAGATGTGAGACCTTAAGTCAGGGGTTCCCAGACTCCTTTGTCTTCACTATGTCATAAAAGCTGTTGTGCCATAGGTCAGAGTGAAGCTAACATGAAGAGTAGCTCAGAAATGAGAGATGGGGTTAGTGGGGGGAGAAGGGAGGGGAGGGTGGAAGGATAGGGGGAGAGGGAGGCAGAGAGGAAGGGAGGGGAAGAAGAGGAGGGAATGAGACAAAGTCCTGACAACACTCACATCCTTGGTTCTGGCCTGGAATATACTGTGACTTGTTTGATTCTATTAGCTCCTTGTGTTGAAGTCCTCTTCTTACTTAAGTCTATCTCTTACAACCTAACATCCTGACTACCTGGCTGGGTAGTTCTCAGAGTTAAATTATGTAACACATGTTAAATGCTCATCACATCAGTTAGCCTGCAGTCTGAACAAGTCTAAACGGTAGTCATTTCATCCTCTCCGCCCATCTTCATAGGCAGCTGTTGAGCGTGGTTCTCAGGCGCCTGACTCTGTACACCAAGATCTTGGCTTCCAACCCCAGGGCTGCCTCTCAGTGTCATGTGGCCCTGGAAGAGTTATTTCTCTGTCTCTTCATGTTCTTGACTGTGGACTGGAGGTTGGACTGAGGACGGAACACATGACGCTGCCAGGTCCTAGGCTGGTTAACTATTACCACCGTCCTCAACTCAACTACCAGTGTGTGCAGTCATCTCTCCCAGCAGCCAGGATCAGAGCCCTCTTCAATGCAGGATGTCTGTCTTCAACTTATCATATCAACCATCCCATATAAAATATACAGCAGGCTGTCATAAATGATAATAAATGACTGAAAGAATGGTCTTGGATACAATGCTCCCTAGCTTTTGGGTGTGGGTGAGTTTCTCTCTCTGGCTGGATTGTTTGCAAGGTCAGGTGAAGACCTAGTGCTGAAGGCAGGACAGGGACCGTATAACTATCCTTTGCCTTATTTCTGTTCTTTATTTTAACTAAACTTTCCATTTTGTATTGGAGTCTAGCCGATAAACAATGTTGTGATAGTTTCAGGTGGACAGCAACAGGACTCAGGCATGCTAGCTGTGTTCTTGCCTGAGAGTATAAGGGGCTGTGCCAGTGGCATATCTGCGGCCTCACCCCTCTGTCTTCTGAGGTTTCTCCAGCATTTTCTCAGGAGCAGAAGGAACTGCTGGGTGGCGATAGCAGAGCAGCTTTGTCCCAAAACCCGAAGCACTGGCCTCTGGATGCCGAGGAGAGCTGCGCTTCGGTTTGTCTCCAGGAGGCACTTTGTGAAATACTCAGGGTCCCTTGGCAGCAGCAGTGGTGTGAGCTCCTGGGGTGACAGTCACGGAGCCCCTACAGGGGTGTCCTGGGCTCACCTCCTGGTCCACTGGGGACCAGCAGCCCCGAGCAGCTGCAGCATCTGAAAGAAGATGAAAACCTCTCCGCACCGGGAGGCCGTCAACACGCAGTGTCTGGCTTCCACTGATTTCATCGAATGTGATAACACTCATGATAATAAATATTGTTAAAAATAAAAGTCACTCTGGGGATTGAGAATCACTGGGACAGGTGTGCGAAATGAGGAGAGTGCAGTAATTGGGTGACTTATTCATTATTGGAAATGCCGTTTAAAATCTATTGCGTTTAAAAAAACAATACTTCAGCTGCTCTCTGGCCTTCCAAAGTCATTAGCGGGTGTTCTTTATCTGTTTGTTTTCCTCACTGAAGTGAGGTTTTTAATGTCACAGGAGAACATACTTGGCTGCGTGACAGTGTTTCAGGATGAGTGATGAAGCCCTCAGAGGCTCGCACATCACGCCCATGACACGTCTCCTCTTTAGAGCTCACGGTCCCGACAGTAGGGGGATGTTGATGGCGTGGGGTGGAGTGGGGAGGGAGAGAGAGCTGGGACCATTCCTGCTTGATGACCAGGCTGTAGGGTTGTGGATAGGGCCAAGGTTCCCTCCAGGTCCCAGAGTCAAGCCATTAAAGGACCCAGGGGACCTCTGCATCCCAACCCTCAGGTGGTTCTTTCTGGCAGGAGAGGCAAACCAGTAATGACACTTTTGCAGATCATACCCATCCTGGCATTTTCCAGGTGCCTCATCCATCTTGATCATAATCAGGGGGAAATATCACAACAGCAGTGTTCCTGTGCTGGAAGATAGAGTTACTGAGGCCCCCAGAGAAGCAGTAAGCTCCCGATATCATGTAGCTAGTCTCCGTTTGTACTTGAACTTGGTTTTAAAACACGCATGCACATTCTCTTTTAAACATCAGTTCCCAATTCTATGTGCATGATCCCTCATTTGAATTTCTAAGACCTGCTTGCTCTTGTCTGTTGTAGGAATCCTCACGTGTCACAATGCATATGGGAAGTTGCATTGGAGACCCTGCTCTGGCCTAGATTCGCTCACCTTCTGGAGGGACAACCTCTAGGGTTCCTGCTGAATTTTCATCTTTGGAGGCAGTCTCTCCAGGGATTTCCTGAGTAGCAGGGAAAATCTATCCAGGTGTAGGGAGCCACATACAGCCATACCTCATCTTATTACACTTCACAGAAATTGTTGTGTTTTTTTTTTAATTAACTGAAGGTTTGTGGCAACCCTGCCCTGAGCAAGTTTACTGCACTCTTTGCCCAACATTTGCTCACTTCATGTCTCTGTGTCACATTTTGTTCTCACAGTATTTCAAATGTTTTCATGATTATATTTGTTATTGTGATCTGAGATCCGAGATCTTCCATGTGACTATTATAATGTTTGGGGCACCACAAACCTCGCCCATATGAGATGGCAAATTAATTTGTAAATGTTGTGTGTGTCTGATGGCTTCATGGACCGGCCATTCCCCCATCTCTCTCCTTCTCCATCTCCCCTATTCCTTGAGACACAATATTAAAATTGGGCCAATTAATAACCCTACAACAAATGAGTGTTCAAGTGAAAGGAAAAGTGGCACGTCTCCCACCTTAAATTGAAAGCTAGAGATAATTAGCTTAGTGAGGCTTCCCAGGTAGCTTGGTGGTGATGAACCTGCCTGCCAGTTCAGGAGGGGCAAGAGATGTGGGTTCTGTCCCTGAGTTGGTAAGATCCCCTGGAGTAGGAACTGGCAACTCACTCCAGTATTCTTTCCTGGGAAATTCCATGGACAGAGACCCTAGCAGGCTACAGTCCATGGAATTGCAAGCATCAGACACGACTAAGTACACACACACACACAAACACACACCCAGAGAGACACACGCACACGGTAAGAAAGGCATGTTGAAACTGAGAGATGCTGAAACCTGAGTGTCTTGCACCAAGCAGTTAGCCAAGTTGTGAAGGCAAAGGAGAGGTTCTTAAAGGAAATTAAAAGTACTACTCCAGTGAACACACAAATAATAAGGGAGAGAAACAGTCTTACTGCAGATGTGGAGAGAGTTTTAGGGGTCTGGAGAGAAGACTTTTAGGCCAAATTCTAATCCAGAGTAAGGGCCCGACTCTTCGATTCTGTGAAGGCTGAGAGAGGTGAGACTATAGATGGAAAGTTTGAAATTAGCAGAAGTTGGTTCCTGAAATGTAAGGAAAGAAGTGCAAAGCGAAGCGGAAAGTCCTGATGTAGAACCTGCAGCAAGTTATCCAGAAGATTCAGCTAAGATCATTCATGCAGGTAGCCACACTAAGCCATAGATTTTCAGTGCAGACCAAACAGCCTTCTACTGGAAGAAGATTCCATCTAGGACTTCATAGCTAGAGAGGAAAAGTCAATGCCTGGCTTCAAAGCTTCAAAGCACAGGCTGACTCTCTCGGTGGAGCTAATGCAGCTGGTGACTTTAAATTGAGCCAATACTCATTCACCATCTGGAAAATTCCAGGGCTTGTAAGAATTACTCTAATTCCGCTCTGCTTGTACTTTATAAATGGAATGACAAAGTCTGGGTGACAGCACTTCCATTCACACATGGTTTGCTGAGTATTTTAAGGCCATGGTAAGAACTACTGCTCAGAAAAAAAAAAGATTCCTTTCAAAATAATACTGCTCATTGACAATGCTCCTTGTCATACAAAAGCTTTGATGAAGATGGACAATGATATTAATGTTGTTTTCATGTCTGCAAACACAACATCCTTTCTGCAGCCCATGGATCAAGGAACCATTTCAACTTTAAAATCTTATTATTTAAAATAGGTAACTTGCAAGGCTATAGCTGCCACAGATAGTGATGCCTCTGATGGATCTGGGGAAAGTACATTGAAAAGCTTCTGGGAAGGAGTCACCATTCGAGACGTCATTAGGTACATTTGTGATTCATGAAAAGAGGTCAAAATATTAACACTAACTGGAGTTTGGGAGAGGCAGACTCCAACCCTCATGGAAGGCTTTGAAGGGTCCAAGATCTCAGTGGAGCAAGTAACTATAGATGTGGTGGGAATAGCAGGAGAACTAGAGTCAGAAGTGGAGCCTGAAGGTGTGACTGAGCTGTTAGAATCTCAGGATAAAGCTCTCAAGGATGAGGAGGTGATTCTCATGAACGAAAAAAGAAAGATAGAAGCTACTCCCAGAGAAGATACCGTGAAGATTATGGAAATGACGCCAAAGGATTTTAAATACTACATTCATTTAGTTGATAAAGCATCAGCAGAGTTTGAGGGGACTGACTTCAATCTTGAAAGAAGTCCTACTGTGGAGAAAATGCTATCAAACAGCATTGCATGCTACAGAAAATCGTTTGTGAGTCAACTGAGGTGGTAAATTTCATTGCTATCTTATTTTAAGAAACTGCTGAGACCACCCCAGCCTTCAGCAAACACCACCCTGATCCATCAAGAGCCATCAGTGTGGAGCCAAGACCCTCCACCAGCCGAAAGCTTAGGACTTGCTGAAGGCTCAGATGATGGTTGGGCTTCCCAGGTGGCACTAGTGGTAAAGAATCCACCTGCCAATTCCGGAGACACAGGAGATGCAGGTTTGATCCCTGGGTTAGGAAGATCCCCTGAAGGAGGAAATGGCAACCCACTCCAGTACTCTTGGAAATTCCATGGACAGAGGAGCCTGGCGGACTACAGTCCATGGGGTCACAGAGAGTCAGACATAACTAAGCAACTGTACACACACACACACATAGTTAGCATTTTTTAAAAATAAAGTATTTTTTAATTAAGGTATGTGCATTTTTTAGACATAATGCTGTTGCACACTTAAAATTATAGTATAAACATAACTTTTATACACACTAGGAAACCAAAAAGAGCGTATGACTTGCTTTATTGTAATAACTGTTTCGTTGCAGGGCTCTGGAATGGAATTTGCAATGTCTCTGAAGTATGACTACAGGCACTGTATTCCTGTTGTGACCTTACATAAAGTTGCCTGAAGACGTCTTAGACCAAAGCTTTATTTTTCCACCTCCAAAGATAAATCCTTTGGAGTGATATCCTGCTGAAGGTATTTTCGGTGGGGTTGGAGGAGTGGAGTAAGAAGCAGCTAAATATCACCCTATCCTTTTGGGAGATTGGCTGGAGAGCAATTAACAGCCACGCACTGAGGACAGGCACCCAGGAAATGTTGAAAATAAATAGGAGAGAATCCCTCATTCTACCAGGCTCTTGAGGGGAAAGCAGACTGCTTGCTAGGGACCAAAAATTAAAGAGACAGAGTCCCTGCCCTCTGGGGATTCATAGGGGTTTGCCCTAAGGCAGTGATGCTACAAACAGGATCAGATACTGGCCAGGGAATGTGTTATGGGTTAGAAGCCAGGAGGCCTGCATTCTACTCTGGCCTCAGCCCTTCAGTGTTCTTCCTCATCCTTCAAAGTATGTTTCCTATGGAGGAACGTTCTTGAACTCCTCCAGTCTAGACTGGGTCCCCCGTGTATACATTCCTCTTGTGACGCTTATCAAAGCTGTAATTAAGTAGATCTGTGTCCAATGCCTGTGTACAACAGATCCCCCCCTCAGTAGTCTAGATGCAGGGAGGACCCAGATCATGTACTGACTGCGCGCCCAGACCTAGAACGGGGCCTTATGTGGACCACTTGAGAATCAATGAGGAGGGAGAATCAGCTTTGCCACTCTGCATCCTGGGTGATGCCCAGAGTTGACACTTCACATTGAAAAGCCTAAAACTGCTTGAGCCACAAAGAGAAGTATTCATGCCCTCAGAGGGAAGTTTTGCCTTAAATGGAAGTGACTCCTTTCCTGATAAGGCCAGTGTAAGAGAAGACAGCACAGAACACCTGGAAAGATAGTGACCGCAAGTCTCTTCTGCTTGTCTTGTCCTGTATATTTCAACATTTCCCCTTATTTTAGCTTATGGCCAGGTGGTGCTAGGGGTAAAGAACCTACTTGCCAATGCAGGAGACATAAGAGCCACAGGTTCCATCCCTGGGTCAGGAAGATCCCCTGGAGATGGGAATGGCTACCCACTCCAGTATTCTTGCCTGGAGAATCCCACGGACAGAGGAGCCTGGCAGGCTACAGTCCACGGGGTCAAAAAGAGTCGGACAGGACTGAAGTGACTGACACACACATGGAGGAGGGGGCAGAAGTCTGGAAATGCCAGGCCCACCCCAAATCTTCCTTGGCACAGCCAAAGCCCTGCCAACAAGCTCATGCAGACACAGACAGAGAGCATCTCATCACAGAGCAGCTTCTAGGCCCAGGAACTCCCAACTGCCTGCTGAATGGCAGTCTCTGACACACCAGAGAAGTAAATTAAACGCATTAATCTCAGCGAGAGTCACCATTGAGGCATTCAGGGCTGCACAGAAATTTCCAACAATTGGCCTCATTTGCTTCAATAACAAATAAAAAAGGGCGGGGGAGGGAGCGTTTGGGTGGGCCTGGACGGCTTTTCTCTGCTCGTCTCCTCCAGACGGGTAATCAAAATGAAGTTCCACATTGAGAATACGCATTTCATTTTATTCTGTGCTTGAAAGCAAACACATTTGGCCCTTTCTCCTGTAATAAGATGGATCCTTTATCTGTTATTCATTTAGGAACATAAAGATGATGCCGCAACACCAAGACCCTGCAAGCTTCATTTCAGCCTCTTCTCAGCATAAAAAGGCAAATTTATTCCTATTAAGATTGTTTTGTGCCGGGTACACGGTGTTCATTCTCTTAAAGCCGTGCAGCTATTTGGATCCGTCTCTGTTTTCATTCTTATTTTTTCAGTCATTTAATCTCTATGCCCGGGAAACCCCCTCCCTCCCATGTCATACACAAAGGTTGACTACAGGCTTTGTACGAATTGAAGAGAAAGTTCAGCACCAACCCAACCTCAAAATGCCTGATTTGGACTCACTTTTCAGGATTTAACCAAGAACCTGGATGGTGGAAAAGAACACAAGACCCACAGCCCAAGAAACCAGGCTCAAGCCCTGGATGTACTGGGCAATTTCAGCTAAGTCAGTTCATAGTAAGTCCTGGCGACTCACCCCAACTTCACTATCCTGCTTAAGTCCCAAGACAACCCTATGGGTGCACTATTTAATTTCACTTTATATTTGAGGACTCAGTCTCATGGCGCGGGCAGGCTCAGGAAGTCATCTTGGGGCTCACAGCTGGTACACAAAGGAGCCAAGGCTGGGACCCAGGTCAACTGAATTCATCTTTTTTTGCATGTTTATTTGTTTGGCCGTGTTGGGTCTTAGCTGCAGCAGGGGAGATCTTTGGTGTGCCTTTTGTTTGTTTAGTTGTGGCATGCAAGCTCTTAGTTGCAGCATCTGGGGGACATATTTCCCTGACCAGAGATAGAAGCCACCCTGCCCCTGCAGTGGGAGCGTGGAGTCGCTCAACCAGCTGGGAAGTCCTAGTCAACTGAGTTCTTAGTAGTTATCCCATGCTGCCCCAGGGCCTGATTTACCCTCCCGGGGATGTGGTTTTCTTCTTGCTGATTCCTAAAAATGCCTCCCTCCTAGGAGTTTTGGGTAGAATCAATTCAGAAACCCAAGTGCATCGCAAATTATAAAAATGATATGAAGGCAAGGTATTATTATTTTATGCTAACAAGATAATACTGTATTGGATTCATCAACTCCTACACTGACTGAGAAGCCACCCCCACACAGGTAACATTTTAACTGTTTCTCAGGAACTAAGGACAGAATGCACCCTGTGGGTATGAATGTTGTTGCTCAGTCGTTAAGTCGTGTCCGACTCTTTCTGACCCCCATGGACTACAGCACACCAAGCTTCCCTGTCCTCCACTATCTCCTGGAGTTTGCTCAAACTCATGTCCATGGAGTCGGTGATGCCATCTGACCATGCCATCCTCTGCCGCCCCTTCAATGTACTTCCCCCAAAAGGAATTTATGTGGCTCACAGGGAGTCCCTCTGGGAAAAGATTTAAACTGAGGCAGGACAATAGGATTCTGCGAGGTGTGGAAGTGTCAAAACCAGGGCTGGGCAGGGAAATGTCTTTCTGTAGAGGCAGCGGTCAGTTTCTTCTGGACCCTGTGTAGACCGACTGGAGGCTGTTACGCTGGGCTGGTGTGAGCTTCTTTAGGTCCCGGGTTTCTCCTGGCCATCAGTGTCCCACTTATCTCCCCAGGCTCTCGGCATTACATTCCAGCCTCGAGAATCTCTTCAAAAACACCTGCGATTCTTCCCCTGAGGACATTCTCTCAGGTCATTGAAGAGATCGTCTTCTGACAAACACCAAGGAGTGAACACTCCCAGGAAGAGCGATGGCAGGTGAGAATTGGAGGCAGCTTCTTCACTCCCAGGGAGGACAGCTGAGGATGCTCCGCTCAGTCTCCCAGAGGTTCTCACCGTGATGTCCTGCTTGGTAACACGCCCCTTAGCGGGGTCCCTTCTAGTTCCCACTCCTCTTTCAGAGCTTTTTGAGCTCACTTCCTATTAAAGCATTTGCACTCAAATGCTATTCCTGCACTTGTGTGGGAAAGCTACAGAAACAGCTGTGATGATTTGCTCCCCAAACCAGCACTGATAAGACTTTGAGGACAGTAGGGTGGTTGCTTGGAGAAGACAATGGCACCCCACTCCAGTACTCTCGCCTGGAAAATCCCATGGACAGAGGAGCCTGGTAGGCTGCAGTCCGTGGGGTCGCTAAGAGTCGGACTCGACTGAGCGACTTCACTTTCACTTTTCACTTTCATGCATTGGAGAAGGAAATGGCAACCCACTCCAGTGTTCTTGCCTGGAGAATCCCAGGGACGGGGGAGCCTGGTGGGCTGCTATCTACAGGGTTGCACAGAGTCGGACACGACTGAAGCGACTTAGCAGCAGCAGCAGGGTGGTTGCTTAGGGCAGGCTGTTAGCAAGAAGTCACTCTGCACCTTTGCTTTTTGCTGCTGGAACCCAGCAAGCGACAACCTCCTTCTGTAGAGAGCAGCATCCATGGCCAGGGTTCTGGGGCTCACGGCTGGTTAGACTGCATCTCCCTCAGATTAGAGACCTCGAGTAGTCTTGACCATTCAGCAATGCACCATCATTTCAGGAGGGGATACCTGGAGGACAGAGGGAAAACCTGGATTCCTTCTAAATTGGGAATATGTATTCTCAGTACTGTTCTCTTGGGTGGCACCAGTGTGCTCTGCCAATATTTGTTTCCCAATATTATGCAGCAAAATATAAAAGATTATTAGTATTTTAGCAATATAGCTTTAAAAAAAACCTCATACTTATTTAATGACATGATTCTTTTTTCAAAGTTAAAAATAAAAACAAACCAAGAATAACTTTGGGAAAGAGTGGAATCGTGGCTCTAAAATGTGAAATTCTTCCAAAGCCTTGCTTCTTACCAACCCTGATGCTCTGAAGAGGAGCTGCAGCATTTGGATCTTAATTCACTCCATTAATAAATAAATTATGCAATTAGTTGATATACAATTAACTGGATTCACAACGCATGTAGAGCTAACTGGGTCAGCTTGCATCTGTACGACTGTAATGTGCCTAAATGAATATGCCATCAAAGGACATGCAGCGGAATGGGGAATCAGACTAGTCTCAAGCAGGCATCATGCCTACCAGCTGCTGAAAGCACCACAGATAAAGCCTTAGTCGGAGTTGGCAGGAGAAACAGAAACGCTCAACGCAGGACCCCAAGTGGCATTCTCTCTGCTGTAGCCGCATTGTTCTCCCCAGATGAGCCTGGACGGAGATCAATAAATCCCAAATCCTTCTAGACAGAAAGGAAGAGCAATTGGACTTGGATCAGGATCTATCAATCAATCACAGGCCAAAAGTGGCTTTGGAGGAGCGAGATGAAAACCTCTGAGTGCGGCCGAACAGTCCGCACTGGGGACCTGTGATGTCCTGGGACCCAGATGCAGAGTCAATCAAAATACTTAGTCCTGTGAGATCTAATTCCAGCTGGAAAGTATAGGAAAATAAAATATTCAGTGTGATTTGTGGACATGACCAATCAACCCACTTCTGAGGATTTGTCTCCTAGTCAAGGTTTTTGGTGACTACGTCGAGGTCCATCTCAGATGCTCATGGCTGTGATGCATGTGCCTGGGTGTCCTCTGTAGGGAGAAAGGAAAATTAAGAGAATGTCTAAATTGAATTCAGTTAATTTTGTTTTTGAATTTTTCAAAAACATTTTGGAGCTCCCCCACCTTTCTAGAGGCTTCCCCAGTGGCTTAGTAAAGAGTCTGTGTGCAATGCAAGAGATGTGGCAGGAGCTGTGGGTTCAGTCCCTGGGTTGGAAAGATCAGCTGGAGAAGGAAATGGCAGCCCACTCCAGTATTCTTGTCTGGGAAATCCCATGGACAGAGGAGCCCGGTGGGCTACAGTCCATGGGGCCCAAAAGAGTCAGAAAGGACTTAATGACTAAGCAGCAACAACAATAAGGCTTTTCTAAATCAGCATCTGCACTTTAACAAGATCCTAGCAGGAGTCGCTGTGCATTCTGGTTGGTCTGAGAAGCGTGACTGTAGGGCATTCCGTGTTCACGTGAAGAGTCATTGTGATATAATAGGACATTGAGAGCTCTTCTTGTGTGCAGAGACCTCACAGGAGCTGAGGCATATTTGGTGTGAAGACACCGACATCGCCATGCAGGCACCATCGCTGAACTCCGTATGCTGAGTGTGGGCCCTGACCTGGGCCTCACTACTGCTTCGCTGCCTGAACCACCTCACCCCCAGTGTCTTGTTTCCTTCTGTGTGTAATGAGAAGGTTGGGCCAGGTGGCCAGTCCCCAGCCTTCATCGCTTCCATCTATAAATATGATGCAGAAGGGAGGCAGACTAGGATGGTAGTTAAGAGCATGGGATAGAAATCTGCCAATCCTTGTGTCGGATCTAGGATCAACCCTGGATTGTGGCAGAGAGAAATGTATTTAATCTTTCTAAGCTTCAATGTCCTCTACTGTAAACAGTACACATTTTAAGCATCCAGTTGTATGGATGTTGACAACGTATTTCATGTAACTCGATCCCAATCCAACGCAGAGGTTTCCATCACCCACTGCCCTCTCTTATCCACCATACTGTCCTGGCACGCACAGTACGCAGAGGGGTCGCATGGTGGACATGCTCGATGTCTATGCTGGGTTGGTAGTCACACGGGAATACAGTTCTCAGAACGGTAGAACTGTGCTCTTAAACTGGGATCGCTCTATTGTATGTCACTTATGCCTTAATAAGGTTGATTTAAAAAGAAAATAAGAAAGCACATTGGCAGGTAAAGGGGTTCTTCAGCTCTCTCCCCAAAAGCAGGTTTCGTGACAAACACTAAGAGCAGAGCAGCAGAAGCAGTGAACTGAAGCTTTGACACATGGAATGGGCGTTAATGACACAGCCACTGGAGCCATCCTATGAGCGAGCTTCTGGGACTAGGGAGGGCTTTGTGAGTCTTTATACTTGGTCTGAAGGTGGTAAGGTGCACCGTCTCCTGTGACCCGTGAATGAAAGACTCTCACCGCGCATGCAATGACCCCTCTTGGGGTAGAAGCACAACGAGACTCCAGAAAAGATGGACAAAGACATGACCTTAACCTCCCTCACAGAGCCGACCACCATCCCAAAGCTGCTGCAGAGGGAAAATGAGATGGGAGACAGACTTCCCTGTACAGCCTCCCAGAATGCAGAGAATTTGCTTCAAAATAATAATGCTCCTATGCCAAAAAAAAAAAAAAAAAAAAACAGCTTCACATGTAACCCCAAGTGTCAAATGTAAAGAAGTGAGCAAATTGCTAAAATGAGTTGAAACCTAGTCTCAGGACTTCTCGCCACAAGCTGTTAGTCTCTGACCTGGGCGTACGATCAGAGCCAATTAGCAGGTGCTACCTTAAAATTATAGAGCGAAAAGGGCGCCTCGGAGACCAAATAGTCAAGGGATTCCAAATTATTTTTAGCCATCAAATGTTTTCTGCAAAGCAAGTCTTACGCAGGGATGCAAACCAACAGAAGAGATAAAAGCAAAGGTGACCTAGAGGAAGCCGAGGTGAGGGTTCCGGGCGCACCCCCTCCACCCCAGCCACAGCCTCTGCAGGACATAATCCGACAAGCGTGGCACCTGGTCCAGGGCCCTTATCCTAGTGATTAGGAGACTGAGGCCCTGGTGCCGAGGCTCTGCAGTCAGGCAATGACAGAGGCCTGTCTAGACAGATCCCGACAACCAGGAAAAACGTTTTGTCCCTTATGCACAGCCACCTCAACTAATAGCACAGGAATCTGTGACTTTGGGCCGAATAATTCGTTCCATCCTGAGCCACGCTGTGGAGCGTCCTGGGCGGAAGTCAGCAAGCTCAGATCAGATCGGCAACTCTGGGCCTCATTCACAGGTCTCCCCTCCAGAGATTGCAGCCAGATGAGGGATCCCTGCACCCCCAAGCTGGGAGGGAAAGTGCCCGTGTGGCTCAGAAGGAAAGGGGGCCTGGGTCAGGAAAGAAAGAAAGAAAGAAGGAAGAAGAAGAAGGAGCTCTCCTGGGTGGGACATGTGCTTGGCCCAGGGTGGGAGGGGAATATGACATCCTCAGCGTCTGGTGTCCCAGCACCACTGGAAGGACTGTCACCCTCCCCATCCTTCCCTGCTACTCTCCAAATTCCAGTAAAACCACTAACGCCTAGAGCCCAGGGGCACACAAAGTTGCGCGAGAGCCACAGCCAAACCATCTTCGTTTCCCAGAGACTGTATTTGAAAGGCTGCTCTAAGAGCGAGCTTTCAGGTCAGAGGGGATTAAGCCAGGAGGTGCCCCAAGCTGGCCCACGGCAGCTCAGCCTAACCATGACAGTGATTCTGCCACTTCCGTCCAGGGAACTCCCATCATCCAGGGGTCAGTGACCCACTGGCTTTCTCCAGAGAACCACGCTGGAGAGCAGGAAGCTATGATGATCCCTCCAGAGCTGGGCTCATGGCTCCATCCACAGTCTGCAGAGTCTGCCTCCTGCCACCTGCTCCACCTCCCGCCCTGCCTGACCCTTGTTCAGCTCCCAGGTAGGGCCCAGGTGCTCTGGAAGGAAGAATGGATCATTCTAAACAAGTATCTGACAGTTTTCAAGGCGCCAGTTCCTGGGATGGCTATTGATGTTCCCCAGTGTTTGAACCCTGGGAGATGCTAGACTGATCCCAAGGGATGCTTTTGGTCTGGGTGCTGCCAGCTCTGCACTCTAATCTCCACCCCAAATCCTCCCAGCCTGCTAATGCCCACGTTTTGTCTCTGTGCTCAGCTTCCCAGGTGCTGAGCTGAGAAGCAGTGCTTAGTCACTTCAGTCATGTCCAACACTGTGCGACCTCTGTCACATGGGGATTCTCTAGGCAAGAATACTGGAGTGGGCTGCCCTGTCCTCCTCCAGGGGATTTTCCTGACCCAGGGATCAAACCTGTGTCTCTTATGTCTCCTGCATTGGCCGTTGGGTTCTTTACCACTAGCACCAGCTGGGAAGTCAAATAGACCCCAAACGGTCCTCTAAATTGCTGAACAAGCCCGCCTGACCATAAGAGAAGGATTTGGGGGCTGTGGAGAACTGAATCCTCATGTTTTTTTAAAAATCATGATCCTGATGTCTAGCTGGTACCAACGGCCAACGAAGGTGGAAGAAGTGCCCCAAAGATATTTCAAGATGAGCGCATCATGTTCTGAAGAGCTGGATCCACCCAGGTGTAGAATCAGCCGGGTTTGTCCAGCTGATTGTCACAGTCATGGCTAAGGAGCTGGCTGAAGGCAACGGTGGTGAAAGTGGACAAATCTCGGGTCTCAGACCTTCGTTGTCCAACATGACAGCTAGGGCCACCTGTGATCGGGGGCTGCTGGCCAGGGCGACAAGAGCAGAGTCACAGCCCTGTCCCGGCCGAGAGTTCTGTTGGCTGTGCTCTTCTAGACATTGTATCCAGTCATCCATTTGTCTGCCATCAAATATGTCAGTCCTGTCTAGGCAGGGGCCAGTATGCTAGGTGTTGGGTCGGGTTCTCCATGGACAAGGTCTAACAGGCAAGGCTGGGGAGGGCATCAGAGAGGTGAGGACTTCCCTGCCCTCAAAGGTTGAGCAGTGGAGGTTGGGGGGGAGGGGGGGAGACTCAGAAGGCCTCCCAGGTAGCATCTGCATCTGCAGTGTAGCATCTGCAGAGGGACGGTCCCCTCCCTTGTGCCTCTGGGCTCCACCTCTGCCAGGTCCAGAGCTGGCTCTGTGTTCCTTTACTGAGTCCCTGGCTGCACTGTCCAGAGGGTGGCCTGGCTCCTCAGTTTCCTTATTTGCTGGATGAGAATAAGATCCATCTCACAGGATTAGTTTAAGTCACAGATCAGGGAGGCAGGCAGCACCATGCATGACACATGTTTATAGCTCACAAGTGTCAGCTCACATTTCCCTTTACTAGGCTGAGGCTAGGGGTCCTGAGGAAGCACCGAATGCTGGGGTCTCTGCCTAGGCCCCGGCTGCAGCGGCCCTGCCCGTCCCCTGGCCTCCCACCTGTGCCCGGCCAGCCTGCTGCTGTCCCGGCTGCTATTTCCCGGCGAGCCAGGCTGTTCTCTCTCCCTGGCTTTGTCTTGTAGCAGGTGGTTCTCATTACCACGGAGCGAGGTGGCGGCGGTGGATGGGCTGGCGTGTGCTACATGAGGCTCTGGCCACGTGTCTTTTGCTGTGGGGGCTGTAGTCAAACTGTGATGGTTGTGCGGCCTGGAATCTTCTCTGGGATGCAGCCTGGTGACCATGAAAGGCTGTGGGCTTTTAGAACCAGAGCCGGGAGCCTTGGAGGCCCAGCTTGGTGGCTGTCAGCCCCTCCCCTTGGGCAAGGTCCTCAGGGCCTCTCTCCTCCCCTTGGCTGTTGAGTGGGGCCATTTCAGCTCGCAGGCTGGTGGAGAGGAGTTGACAGGCACCTGTACAACCAGCATACCTGGCCAGGGCGGGCTCCCCCTTCCCTCTGGTGTTAGCAACGCGAGACTTCCGTGCAGATAGGCAGCTCTGGAGACATCACCTTGTTCTCTAGCAACCGTGAGCACCTCACACACCACCTGTGGGCACTCACAGTGCCCAGTCTCCAGTGTTTCTCACACAGACAATGAGAGAGGCGCTGTCGTCCCACCGTGCGGGTGTGGTAACAGTTCCAAAGTCATGCAGCCAGGGTTTGGCAGAGCCAAGACTTCACATCCAGCCCGTCTCTAAACTCAGGCCCTCAGCCCCTTCCCCACCTGCCCACTGCTGCCTTGAGAGGAAGGGAAGGGGCAGATGGCGAGGCCTGGGTTTCTCTGTCACAGGCACCTGTGTGCATCCACAGCCCACATCCCAAGGAGCAGAGGGGGAGCTAAGATTCAGGATCGCTGATGGAAAAATGCCTGGGTGAGGCCATTACTAATGTCACAGCCAAGAATCCTGTAAGGGACCAACCGGTGACTGGGAGCTGCTGGCAGGAGCCGACACTCAGGGAGCGCCCTGGCTACCTAGCATGGGACCAGCTGACCTCCCACTAAGCGGACGACCCAGCGGGGTCCTCGCTGCAGTTCCAGGGCCCTCCTTCCTGCTCTAGTTAGACCCAACTGCTGTCCTTTGTGCCCGCCCCGCCTCAGCACCCAGAGCAAGCTCGATCAGTGAAGCTCTTGGCCCCACGCTGACTCACCTATCCCTCCCAAGTCAGCAGAACTGGAAGAGACGTGCTCCCTGGAGAATCCTGCCTCCTCTCAGCTCCTGCAGAGCCGGGACCATGTCGTCCCCTTACTTGCAGCACAGGCCCCGAAAGCCACGCTCTCAGATCCTATACGTACAGCCTTTGGTCCAATTTCCACCAGTAAGTTCACATCTCACGAGGCGTGCCCTGCAAACGTGGCACAGTGGTCTGGGTTCTCATTTCTCGGGGTGCTGCATGCCCAAAATTACTCTGGACAAAGACATTAAAGCAGTCCTCACGGCTCAGGAGTGTGCAGTGGGTAGCTGCCTCAGCCACGAGGCGAGAAACAAGCACCCGTGCACGGGGCCGGTTCACTGGTAATCGCTTCCCCCGTGGTTACAGAGACTGGGTGCCCCGTTCAATACTAACGAGTGTGGGCCTATTGCATTCATAGAGTGTTCATATTTTTCAAACACTTTACATATGTTGATTTGTTTGTTCCTTGAGAAACTCTGAAAAAGAGAATAGGGATTATCATCCCCATTTTCCAGGACAGAAAACTAAGACATGGGGCAGTGGTTGTTCAGCCATGGACCCTCTGAGGCCAGGACCAGAGCACAGAGAACAGGCCTCCTTCACTTCTTCCTTCAGCAAGTATCTGCTGAGCCTCTGCCACGTACCTACCAGGGTTCTCAGAGTTGAGGACACAGCAATGAGAAAACCCACAAAAAACCCTTTCCTGAGAGAGACACGCACACAGTGGAGAAGGGGGTGGGGGAGTCAGCCAAGGGCTGGACACAGGGCAGCCACTGCAGCCTCATGCGCTTAAGCAAAGACTGAAGACTTGGAGGAAGTGAGGGTTTTCTGCCAAAACTGTGAGTTTTTCCAGTTTGCATTCTCTCCCTGAGCCACTAGCTGTGCCCAGGAACACTGTCGGAGAAGATGAATGGGCGATGTGTCAGCAACTGAGACTTTCTTGGCTGGCCCTGGCCAGCAGTTGGTGTCACCTTGCCCCAGGGTGGCTTCTGAGCCGCAGTGGAACAGAGGCCGCGGCTGAGCACAGGCGCTGTTCTTCCTCGCTGGAGATCTGATCCCAGGACTCAGGAAACAAAGGATGTCGGTGTCAAGGCAAGAAACCCTTAATGAGCAGCCAGGAGTGGGAACAGTAGGGGTGAGGTTTTAATTAGCAGAAAGGACAGCTAGGGGAGAGGGGCTGCCCATTCTTAAGAGTGCAAAAACCAAAGCCAGTCGCCCTTGGCCATGGGCATCCACCACCTGTCGCTTCTTGACTTGACGCCTTCACCACGAAGCTGGCTGTGTAGACACCCTCTTCAATCCCTCACTCTCTCCTCTTGGGCGTCTGGTTCTTCTCTTTCCTTTGACATCCATACGCTCAGATCACAACCTCTTCTCAGCGCCCTTGGGCCCCGTCAGTTTAGCCGATGGACCCTTCTCCGTCTTCTCTGGTCTCCAGCTCCCTCTCAACACACCCAGCCCCACTTCCCTGCTCTCCTCTCCTGTGCAGAGACTGGGCCTGCAGGCTGTCACCCATTCATCAACGCATTCTAACTGTAACTCAGGTATTGATCTGTGTTTGTTGGTTTTTTTCCTGTAAACTCGGGCTGTAAAGGTTTCATTAGCCTGCCTCACAGTCATTACATCAAGTAATAGGTAACATTCATCTTCTCTGGACTTCACTTCTGCTCCCAATGGATATCGGTTTGAAGAGCGTTAATCAAGCTATGAAAATCATTGGCAGCTCATTCCTTTATGATGAAAAAGCTGGTTTGCAGTGTCACTGGCTAGCAGAGGCCTGGCCCCTTAGCACCTTCAGCAATTATGGGCTGTGTGGCTTCCTGCTTGGGAGAATTTTTTTTGCCTGGTGCCTGTATGCAAATCTCATTCTTTAAAGCGAGTCTCTGAGTCATGTGCAGTTAGACAAGGCACAGACAAGGCTGGGCTTCTCTGCAGACCGTGGGCAGAGGGAGGGTGGTTAATCACTGTGTGGATCCCTGCCACATCCAGACCCATGCAGAGGTGAGAAGGGTGTCTGCCAAATGGTGTCCGGGAACTCACCTACCAGTGACTTGTCTACCTGCTCCACTCTGTCCACCCAGGGGCAGCTCAGTTCTTCAGTGTCCATTATGGCTGTGCTGGGGTTAGTGGAGGCAGGGGAGGGGGTGATGAGAGATGAGAAACAGGGACAATGAGGAGAGTACAGTGTTCCAGGTAAGGGGTGGAGGTGACCAGGGCCAGGGCAGTGGGAGGACAGATGCAGCAAAGGGCCTGGAAATGTGCTAGAAGACTTAGAGACATGTGTCTAGCTCCATCCAACTCTGTGAGATTAGAATTACAAACCCATTTCCCAGATGTGGAAACTGAGGTGCAAAGAGTTTAAGAAACATTCCTAACCTCAGAGCTTCCTACTGGGCTTCCCTCCAGATTACACCTCAGGCGGTGTTTCCTCGACAGTGACGATGGGAGAATTTGCTTGATGGGAAGGGCTGGCTGTTGCTGATGAAGGCAACAGGGGTAGATAAAGATTGTGCGAGCAGCCCCGGACAATCTGAATCTCCTTCTTCACTGTTCATAGCTCACACCTGAATCTGCTCCTTGCAGATATATTTTCTGCATTCTTCTCTTTCTGACTTAAGCTCCCTTGTTTATTGCTCAGGTCTTTGAAGCACCTCAAACAGCAGAGAAGAGAGATTCTACCCCCAGGCTGTCAGACAGGGAGCCTGAAGCATCGCACAAGAAGCATGAAGGTTTTTGGAAGTCACCTGTTTTATCTTAAAAATTTATATGGATGTTGTACTCGGCCGCACAATGCATTTATGTTTGTTTTAATGTTTAAAACCACTTGTTTAAAATTGCAGTCAAGTATTATCACTTGAAGGCACAGGATAAGAAAGATTTACCTTCCTGAATCATCTATCATAATAGCACGGCTGCTGTGTGCTGTCACTTTACTCTGTGCGTGTTACATGAATGACTGCATGGTGAGGTTTTGTTATTTCCATCCCCAGTGAGGAGCTGGGTGCTCAGAGAAGGCAGTGACTTACCCAAGGGCACACAGCACAGCACCTTGCGTGAGGCCACTGCTGATACCCCTGGGGGGTGGTAGCCCAGCTTGAAAAGTGGATCTGAAAATCCATGCTGAAAAACATCAAGCTTATGGTTCAGGGAGACTGGCCTCAAAGCACACCCAGTCTTCAGTTCTAGGGGGTCTCGGGGAGGAGGGTGGCAGAGAGGAAGCTGATGCAATTCTGGGACTGGCCGCTGGAGGGCGCAGGCCTGTACACGGTCCACTAGGGCTCAGAGTGGTGCCTGGGCAGTGGCTGGCCCCTGGGCTTTGGGGCTTTCCTGGCAAAGGGGCCATCCACCCTCAGGAGGAACCGACTCGGTGCTGAGGAACTGGGGTTCCTTTTCAGCCTTTGCTGGAGTCGGTTTGTAAGAAAGAGCAGATGCAAAATCCAGTTCAACAGCTCAGTCCAGAGAAGAACAGCTCATGCTCCAGGAGGGAGATCAGTATGTCCAGGTCTCCAGAGTGAAGCGGGTACAGGAGGCCACACCTTGGGGGGCACCTGAGGGCTGCAGGCTCCTCCTGAGCCCATCAATCACGCGAAGCTTTCTGCAGACCCCACCTGCCCACGGGTCTGAGCTTGCGGTGTCCTGTCTTCTCTAGCCAGGTGCAGCTTAGGAGGGAAGGAGGGAAGAATGCACTCAGGTCAGGAAGAATGTGTGGCTACAGCTGAGAGATGCTGGAACAGACAGCAGCTGACATCATTGAAAATCCTGTCCTGTTTTACAGCAGAGAAGAGGTCTATACAGCCTTCCTTATTACCATCTAGGGTTAAACTCCTCTTCCCTGTGGTCCAGCCTTCCTGCAATTCTAGTTTAAATTGCAGTGTGCTTCTATAGCAGTTCAATTCCAGATTACAATTCTGACAAGTGAAACAGCCCCAGACTAGGTCTCCAAATAATAGCCTTCACATGTTAAATTTTTTTAAGAGAGAAAGAATCATGTCCCAAACCCATAAAACAGTTGGTCATCTTCTGGTTTTTTTCCCCAAAGTCCTGAAGTATATTCACGGGAGCGAAGCAGGAGCTGGACATGAGACAGAGGAGAGCTTATTTGAGGGGTTGTCCCTTTTTCTGATCGATCACTTGGCATTTTCTCACCTCTCAGTCCCTGCTCTCTTCCAGCCCAGGGGGGAATTCAGTTTGGGTCATTTTCACTCAGTGTAACAAGAGGCCAAGATTCAGGCAAAGAGGGAAATGAGTTCATTTGCAACCTCAGGGCTAGAAGCACAGTCTCATTGCCAATCCAAAATAAGTTAAGAGGCAGGAAGCAAAGACTAAGGGTAAATTGTCAATAATTATCCTGGGGGAAAGGTTAATCTGGAGCTTCAGGGACATTGTGTGAGGACTGAGATCATTCAGGACCTGTTCAATATGGTAAAATACAGCCATCTTCCCAGGGACACAGGGGTGTCTGGTTCCAAACAGGATGGATGGAAGAGAAATAAAGAGATGGATGAAAGAGAAATGTCCGGTAAATTACACATTAACCATCTGTTAATTAACATTTACTGACTTCATCTCCTTTGCCAGACACTGTACTAAGGTTTTTGGGTATATTTCCTGTGATTTAAAACCTTAAAAGCACTGGGAGGCAAGAACAATTTCTGTTTCACAGATGAGTAAAGTGAGATTCAAAAGATAAGTGAACTGCCCAAGATCACATGACTAAGGTGTGCAGGAGTCCTCTGCCCACAGAATTCTCCACAAGAATACTAGAGTGGGTTGCCAAGGCTTCCTCTAGGGAATATTCCCAATGCAGGGACTGAACCCGCATCTCTTGCCTCTCCTGCATCTCCTGCATTAGCAGGCAGGTTCTTTACAACTTAACACCACTTGGGAAGCCGCACGTGTGACTTACAAACCTTTCAGTCCTAACCATCCCGTTGTATTGTCTCTTCACACTACTGAGAGTAACTTTGCTATTGTTGTCTTGAGCTGATAGCTAAACCTTGCTGCTGCTGCTGCTGCTGCTGCTAAGTCGCTCCAGTCGTGTCCGACTCTGTGCGACCCCATAGACAGCAGCCCACCAGGCTTCCCCATCCCTGGGATTCTCCAGGCAAGAACATTGGAGTGGGCTGCCATTTCCTTCTCCAATGCATGAAAGTGAAAAGTGAAAGTGAAGTCGCTCAGTCGTGTCCGACTCTAGCGACCCCATGGACTGCAGCCCACCAGGCTCCTCCGTCCATGGGATTTTCCAGGCAAAAGTACTGGAGTGGGGAGCTAAACCTTAGATGATTTCAAATTTCATACATGAACAGCTTGGGTTTCCTACCTGGTGCGACTTCTTTGAGAAAGAGATAATTTCATGCCCCTCTAATATCCCTCCTAAATGAAGAAATGACCTAAATAAAATAATTTGCTTTTCACAGTACTTTTAATCTTCAACACATTTCTGTATACATATACTTCCTCACTCCATCCCTATGAGAAGTATTCTATTATTATCTTTAATCTGCAGGTAAGGAAGCAGAGCTTTGAAGCCTTTTACAATGTGCCTCAGTTAACTCATGGAAGAAAAAGAATGAACTTATTGTCCATTTTCCTTCTAGGCCAGTGTTCTTTTGTATCAGACACTGTTAACTGCCTTCCTAAAAAGTCAGTGTTCCTTACTAACAGGAGAACCTTGCCCCAAATTTATTTAGGGGATCTTTTGATTTTAGGAAACATGAGCTCAATTCCTAATCAAAGGGTAGACATTAATCCCATTTTAGTCAAAGAGATGTAAAAGGGAAGGGTTTTCCTCCCTGCTAAGAGATATGCCTTGTGCTGCTCCATGTTTCCAAACTGAAATGCAGGATGTGACTCTTGGTGCTGCTGCAGCCATTGTACCACAATGAGGAGACGAATAGAATTACACATGTGTTGAATTGAGCCCTAACATCATTGAGCTGCTGAACCAACACAAGCCACTGCCTATCACCACATCTCTGTTACAGTAAAATATAAAATAAGCCTCTGATACTTGTAACTGAAAGATTTCCTACTCAGTCCACCTGGTGCACCAGTGAAATGGCACTCAGCTGAAGTATTTTATAGGAAGAAGACCTATAAACATACTTTGTACAATACAGTTCAGTCACTCAGTCGTGTTCGACTCTTTGCAACCTCATGGACTGCAGCACACCAGGCCTCCCTGTCTGTCACTAACTTCTGGAGCTTGCTCAAACTCATGTCCATTGAGTCGGTGACGCCATCCAGCCATCTCATCCTCTGTCGTCCCTTTCTCCTCCTGCCTTCAATCTTGCCCAGCATCAGGGTCTTTTCTAAGGACTCAGTTCTTCGCATTAGGTGGCCAAAGTATTGTACAATACAACCAGTAAACAAATTCACTATATGGATGCTGGTGTCATTATTGCTACCATTTTGTTTTAAACACTTGCTGACATGGTTTTATATTTGCATTTGAATTCCTAGAACCTACCTCCCCACAAGGGAGAGTGAATATCCCTTACTGAGAGTAAAGGGTGCTCTGACCCGTTGTCACTGAGGCAGGTGCCAGGCCTGTGATCTGAACACCTCCTGTGAGCATGTCTTTCTCTGCCTCAATTTCACTTTCTGTATACAAATACAACAATGTCCACCGTCTCCTCTCAGAGTTTAGTGTGAAAACAAAATTGAGATAGGAGAGGAAATTAGAGAAGCGATGGGGGAGGAAATGATCAACACTTGTTGAAATGATCACTGGGTTCCTGCATTGTGTTTGGCATCTTACCTGTGAAATCTCATCGACTGAGGACAAGGTAAGTACCATCCTCTCTGAATGCTGAGGGACATGGGGATATGACCAGGAACCTGAGATGTCTCAGCTCATACTACCCACCCACCCACCCACCCCGGGATGTAAGGTGGGTATGTAACAGCAGTGCTTGTCACCTATGCGGGCTCCAGGATAGAAATCAGCTGGGAGGCCTTTCTCAGGCCAGGGTTGGTGTTTGGTTGCTAAGTCGTGTCCCACTCTCTGTGACCCTATGGACTGCAGCATGCCAGGTTTCCCTGTCCTTCACTATCTTCCAGAATTTGCTCAAACTAATGTCCATTGAGTCAGTGATGCCATCCAACCATCTCATCCTCTGTCATCTGCTCCTCCTTCTGACCTCAATCTTTCCCAACATCAGGGTCTTTCCCAATGAGTCAGCTCTTCCCATCAGGTGGCCAAAGTACTGGAGCTTCAGCAACAGTCCTTCCAGTGAATATTCAGGGTGGATTTCCTTTAGGACTGACTGATCTCCTTGCTGTCTAAGGGACTCTCAAGAGTCTTCTCCAGCACCACAGTTTGAAAGAATCACTTCTTTGGTGCTCAGCCTTCTTTATGGTCCAGCTCTCACAGGGTAAATAGGTCACAATGAACAAAGTCAATGAAATCGATTTCTTGGGTGGACCAAATGGGAGTCATCTAATTCTGACAGTGACCATGTGTTGAATCATAGGCATAAAGGGAGTTTGGAGAGAGAATGTGCTCTTTCATCTGGCTCTGTGTGGTCAACAGTGACATGGAAGCCAGAGTTCAGCTCTCTCCCTGTTAAGGAGAGTAACATTTAGCCAGAGGAGGTTGCAAAATGTGCCAGGCACAAACAGGTGAAAGATTGCTTGGAGTACAGACAGCAGAGAAGGAATTCAGAGAAAATAGCATCTATGTGGAGCAACCTTCCAGAGGTGGGCAGAGAGGGCAGGAGTCCAACCAGGGATCCCACAGGCAGACCCCACACTCACCTGCCTCTCAGATTCTGTGTGGCTTTGCATCATTTCCAGACCCATAGAGAGAAGGTGCTTAGATCTTCCTTAGGGACCATCATAGAGTGATTCATAGATGAATAAAACCCAGTCCCTTCCCTCAAGGTGCTCAGTGTCCATGTTCATATGGAGCCTCCAACAGGTAAACCCATGAATACCAAGTGTGACAAGCATGGCTTTGACATTATGATTTGTAGATGGAATCTCTGGGCTTTGCTTACTCCCTTATTTTAATCCATGAAGGCTTCCTGAAAGACGGAGATACTGTTTGTTTTGAATGAAACTTGGCGTTCCTTAAATGAGGCATACTGCTACCAAAATTTAGATCATATGTATAAAGCATTGATTGCACTTACTATTACACTGTAAGGAGATTGATGGTGAAATTTTCTGTCTGCAGAGCTGGAATGCCTGAGTTCCATTCTGCCCCCTTCACTTACTATCTGTGTGACCCTGGACTAGCCATGGACCTCTCTGGGCCTTGATGTCCTCATCTATAAAATGGAATAATAGCTGAATTGAGTTGTATGCAGGGGTCCCCAACCTCTAGGATCTAATGCTTGGTGATCTGAGGTGGAGCTGATGTAATAATAATAAAAATTAAGTGCATAATATATGTAATGTGCTTGAATTATCCAGAAACCATCCCTACCCCCCGACTCCCCATCTGTGGAGAAATTATCTTCCACTGAACCGGTCCCTGGTGCCAGAAAGGTTGGGGACCGCTGAGAGGACCAAACAAGTTAACATGTGTGATGTTCTTAAAATGTGTCTGGCACATAGTATGTGCTCAGGAAACTTCAGCCTTTAACAGGGATGGTGGCAAAGAGTCATAGTAATAAAAGTAAATTGGAAGTGGCAAAGCAGAAATGGATGCGATTGGCATATGATTAATTATCACTGGGAAGACCCAGAAAGTGAGAAGAATATGAGCCAAGGGAACACGATGTCATTTTTGATGAGAACTGCTGTGATTGGATAAAGGCTTGAAAAATTCTTCAATTCTCAATTCTTCTCAGATTCAAGAAACTTGAGGAAGAAGAAAAAAACAAAAAAGGAAACCATTGTAGAGAACACAGTTTACTGAATCTCTCCCAACCTTCACATTAAGTTAAAGCAAATTCAGGGTAGGGGCAAGTACTCTGATATAATCTGAAGTGACTTTTCTGTTTGATATGAAGCCATAGAAAATGCACAGGGACAGTTTAAAGAACAAGCAAGGTGAGTGAGCTGCATTAAAATGGGAATGAAAAATAACCCAGAAAATGCTATTTATTGTAAAAATTGCTGGCATGCTTAGAGCTGCTTTGATCATCTTTGCCTCAAAGAAAGCAGAGCCAACAAAGTGAAGTTTCAGAAAAGGGCAGGAAAATGATCAGAGACATAATGGGTGAAAGGACGTCTTTATCCCTAGAAGGAAAGAAACAATTGGGAAAAAATCCTTTGGCTTAATAGAGCTCTACTGGATAATGAATGGCGAGTCACGGCCATTCAGGTTCTGCCCTCTCCCCTGTCCCAAATCGCAAGAATGAGAAGGAATTTGAAAGGACTGAAAATAGATAAATGGCCATCATATGTTTAAAGTCTCGTTTGGGGGAACTGGCAGCCTCGGGGCATTTTTGAAGCAAACAATAGAGTGACTTTCTGAGAAGATCAAAAGTGTTGCTCCTGTCCAATAGCACGTGTCATCCAGGGGTGTTTGCTGCAAAACAGGCGGGCAGCAGCCTGCCCCAGACCCTCTGCAGCAGAGAAAACCTTCCCTGGGGATGTCCACAGGGACAGTCAAGTTGAAATGGAGGCAGAGGAATAGAAAGACTGAATTTATTTCCCCTTTGGGGCTTGGAAAATGCAATGGGATGGAGTTCTTGAGACACTTCCACATTTTGGAAGATAAGATGATACTCTCCAAGTACAGCACCCCACTTCTTCAAAGAAGAAAGAATTCCATCCTGGCCTTATCACTTTTTAAAAGCTTTTTATTTTGTACTGGGTTGTAGCTCATTAGCAATGTTATGTTTCAGGTGAGCGATAGCTTCAGCAATGGGAGTTTCAGGTGAACAGCAAAAGGACTCAGGCATACATACACATGTATCTATTTTCCCCCAATCTCCCCGCCCATCCAGGCTGCCACATGCATTGAGCAGAATTCCCCTTGCTACATAGTAGGACCTTGTTGTTTATCCATTCTAATCATAGAAGTTTGCATTTAATAATCCCAAACGCCCAATCCTCCCTTCCCCCACCTCTTGGCAACCATTAGTCTATTCTCCATGTTCCTGACGCTGTTTCTGTTTCACAGATAGATTCATTTTGTCATATTTTACATTTCATATTAAAGTGATATTATACGGTATTTGTCCTTCTCTTTCTGACTTACTTCACTTAGTATGATAATCTCTAGTGCATCCATGTTGCAGCTAATGGCATTATTTCATTCGCATTTATGTCTGAGAAATATCCCATTGTATATATACCACATCTTCTTTGTTCGTTCATCTGTGATGGACATTTTGGCTGCTTCTGTGTCTAGGCTATTGTAAATAGTGCAGCCTTAACACTTGATATTGCTCCAGGGCCAGCTACAGAACCTCCCCAGCAATCCTGTTGAAAGTGCAGGATCCTAGTCCCATCCAGTTTCCAGAATCAAAATCTGCATTTTAACAAAACTCCCTGATATTTTACAGACATGTCAAAGTTTGAGGGTTTACTGGAGTCTCCAGAAATACAGAGAAAGGATGAGGTATATTCAATCCCAGCAGTGCCATTGACCCACAGTGGGGACAGCCAGTCATCTCATCTCCATGAGTATCGGTTCAGTTCAGTCACTCAGTCATGTCCAACTCTTTGCAATCCCATGGACTGCAACACACCAGGCCTTCCTGTCTGTCACCAACTCCTGGAGCTTGCTCAAACTCATGTCCATTGAGTTGGTGATGCCATCCAACTATCTCATCCTCTGTCATCCCCTTCCTCTCCTGCCTTCAATCTTTCCCAGCATCAGGGTCTTTTCAAATGAGTCAGTTCAGTCCATCCAAAAGCTAGGAACTGAACTCCTAGGAGTGCTAAATTAGATAATGCATTTAAAGCATCAGGAAATGGATCTGACATATAATAAGAATTCAGAAATTTCTAGTGAACTCTTAGGTTACTATTGGTTTTTATAACCATCCAGCCACCAAGGAATGGGAAGATAGGCTCAAGAATGAGTTATCATTAGGGAGTTTGGGATGGACATGTAACACTGCTATATTTAAAATGGATAATCAACAAGGACCTACAGTATAGCACATGGAACTCTGCTCAATGTTCTGTAACAACCTAATTGGAAAAAGAATTTTAAAAATGACAGATACATGTATATGTATAAATGGATATCTTTGTTGTACAACTAAAACTAATACAACAGTGTTCCAATATAAAATTAAAGTTTTTTTTAAAAGAATGAACTATAGCTTTAAAAGCATTGAGAAACTTTCTGGGCAGTAAGAGAAAGAGACAAAGATAGTCATTCAACACTATGGCTCAACCCCAAATGTGAGTGAGACATGTAAGGGAAGGAGCATGAGACAACAGAAACTTGCTACACTCTTACAGCATGTTTAAATGGCTTTATTATAAAGCCTAGCTCTGCTCAGACTTGAAACAAATGGGTTACAATTCATGAAGAAAGACAATGCATGGCTCTTGTGTGTCTATGTGTATTTTTTTTTCACTGGGTCATTTATCAAACACTTTGGTATTGCTTGATTTGTTTCTGAAGTTGTTCATTAAAGTAATTTAGTAAATTTTAAACTTTTTAAAATAAGTATTAGTTCTCTTGTTAATTTAAAAACTGGCTGCATAGCAATCATTTAGAATTTGTCACTCACTTTACCAAAGCATGGGGCTTGGGCTTTGGTAAAGTCTCAGGATGGCAGAGTAGAAGGATGTGTGCTCATCTTCTCCTGCGAGAATTCCAAAATTACAACTCACTACTGAACAACCATCAACAGGAGAATGTTGGATCTCACCAAAAAAAAAAAAAAAAAAGATACCCCACGTCTAAGGACAAAGGAGAAACCCCAGCAAGATGATAGGAGGGGCAAAATTGTGTCTAGAATCAAACCCCATACCTGCCAGGAGGGCTCAGATAAAACCTGTGCACACCGGGACCCAGAGACTCCACAGAGACTGAGCCAGACCTGCCTTTGAGGGTTTGAGTGTCTCCTGCAGAGGTACAGGTCAGCAGTGCCCTGCTGCAGGGGCGGGGCTCTGGGTGCAGCAGACCTGGGTGTGGCATAAGCCCTCTTGAAGGAGGTCTCCATTAACCCCACCATAGAGCCACTAAGCCCATAAATTGCAAAGTAATTATACCAAAGAAATTACCACATTGTTAAGAAAGTTCTAGGACCCACAACAGATTTTCCAGCCTGGGAATCGGGCAAAGGGACTGAGAACCCCCAAAGAATTTGACTTTGGAGGACAGTGGGATTTGATTACAGAACTTACACAGGACTGGGAAAACAGACTCTTGGAAGGTATGAACAAAACCTTGTGCACAGCAGGAGAAAGGAGCAGTGACCCCACAAGAGACTGATCCAGACTTGCCTGGGAGTGTCCAAGAGACTCGCAGAGACGTGGGTCAGCAGTGGCCTGATGCAGGGTAGGGGGCACTGAATGTGGCCATTCACACACAGGATCTTTTGGAGGAGGCCACCATTATCTTCATTACCTCCACCATAGTTTGTCTCAAGTCAAACAGCAGGGAGGGAACACAGCCCCGCCCATCAACAGAAAACTGGATTAAAGATTTATGATTGTAGCCATGAAATTAAAAGATGTTTGCTCCTTGGAAGGAAAGTTATGACCAACCTAGACAGCATATTAAAAAGCAGAGACATTACTTTGCCAACAAAGGTCCATCTAGTCAAGGCTATGGTTTTTCCAGTAGTCACCTATGGATGTGAGAGTTGAACTATAAAGAAAGCTGAGTGCCGAAGAATCAATGCTTTTGAACTGTGGTGTTGGAGAAGACTCTTGAGAGTCCCTTGGACTGCAAGGAGATCCAACCAGTCCATCCTAAACAAGCTCAGTCCTGGGTGTTCATTGGAGGGACTGATGTTGAAGCTGAAACTCCAATACTTTGGCCACCTAATGTGGAAAGCTGACTCATTTGAAAAGACCCTGATGCTGGGAAAGACTGAGGGCAGAAGGAGAAGGGGATGACAGAGGATGAGATGGTTGGATGGCATTACCAACACAATGGGCATGGGTTTGGGTGGACTCCAGGAGTTGGTGATGGACAGGGAGGCCTGGCGTACTGCAGTTCATGGGGTCACAAAGAGTCAGACAAGGCTGAGCGAGTGAACTGAACTGAGCATGGCCCCACCCATCAGAACAAGGCTCAGTTTCCCCCACAGTCAGTCTTTCCCATCAGGAAGCTTCCATAAGGCTCTTATCCTTATACATCAGAGCAGACAAAATGAAAACCACAGTCACAGAAAACTAATCAAACTCATCACAAGGATCACAGCCTTGTCTAACTCAATGAAACTATGAGCCATGCCGTGTAGGGTCAACCAAGATGGATGGGTCATGGTGGAGAGTTCTGACAAAATGTGGTCCACTGGCCAAAGGAATGGCAAACCACTTTAGTATTCATGTCTTGAGAACCCCATGAACAGTATGAAAAGGCAGAAAGATATGACACTGGAATATGAACTCCCCAGGTCGGTAGGTGCCCAATATGCTCCTGGAGATCTGTAGAGAAATAACTCCAGAAAGAATGAAGAGACAGAGCCAAAGCAAAAATAACACCCAGTTGTGGATGTGATTGGTGATGGAAGTAAAGTCCGATGCTGTAAAGAGCAATATTGCATAGGAACCTGAAATGTTACATCCATGAATCAAGATAAATTAGAAGTGATCAAACAAGAGATGGCAAGAGTGAACATTGACATTTTAGGAATCAGTGAACTAAAATGGACAGGAATTGGCGAATTTAATTCAGATGACCATTGTATCTACTACTATGGGCAGGAATCCCTTAGAAGAAATGGAGCAGCCCTCATAGTCAACAAGAGTCCAAAATGCAGTACTTGGGTGCAATCTCAAAAATGACAGAATGATCTTTATTCATTTCCAAGGCAAGTCATTCAGTATCACAGTAATCCAAGTCTATGCCCCAACCAGTAATGCTGAAAGAAGCTGAAGTTGAACGGTTCTATGAAGACCTACAAGACCTTCTAGAACTAACACACAAAAAAGATGTCCTTTTCATCATAGGGGACTGGAATGCAAAAGTAGGAAGTCAAGAGATACCTGGAATAACAGGCAAATTAGGCCTTAGAGTACAGAATGAAGCAGGGCAAAATCTAACAGAGTTTTGCCAAGAAAACACACTGGTCATAGCAAACATGCTCTTCAAACAACACAAAAGAAGACTCTACACATGGACATCACCAGATGATCAATAGTGAAATCAGATTGACTATATTCTTTGCGGCCAAAGATGAAGAAGCTCTATATAGTCCGTGAAAACAAGACTGGGAGCTGGCTGTGGCTCAGACCATGAACTCGTTATTGCCAAATTGAGACTGAAATTGAAGAAAGTAGGCAAAATCACTAGACCATTCAGGTATGACCTAAATCAAATCCCTTACAATTATATAGTGGAAGTGACAAATAGATTCAAGGGATTGGATCTGATAGAGTGCCTGAAGAACTATGGACAGAGATCCATGACATTGTACATGAGGCAGTGATCAAGACCATCCCCAAGAAAAAGAAATGCAAAGGGCAAAATGGCTGTGTGAGGAGGTCTTAACATTTAGCTGAGAAAAGAGGAGAAGCTAAGGGAAAGGAGAAAGGAAAGATATACCCATTGAAATGCAGAGTTCCAAAGAATAGCAAGGAGAGATAAGAAAGCCTTCCTCAGTGATCAGTGCAAAGAAATAGAGGAAAACTGGAGCCTATTATACAGAGTGAAGTAAGCCAGAAAGAAAAACACCAATACAGTATACTAACGCATATACATGGAATTTAGAAAGATGGTAACAATAACCCTGTATACGAGACAGAAAAAGAGACACTGATGTATAGAACAGTCTTTTGGACTCTGTGGGAGAGGGAGAGGGTGGGATGATTTGGGAGAACGACATTGAAACATGTATAATATCATATATGAAATGAGTCGCCAGTCCAGGTTCAATGCTCGATACTGGATGCTTGGGGCTAGTGCACTGGGACAACCCAGAGGGATGGTATGGGGAGGGAGGAGGGTTCAGGATGGGGAACACATGTATACCTGTTGCAGATTCATTTTGATATATGGCAAAACCAATACAATATTGTAAATTTAAAAAAGAAAAGAATAGAATGGGAAAGACTAGACATCTCTTCAAGAAAATTACAGATACCAAGGGAACATTTCATGCAAAGATGGGCACAATAAAGGACAGAAATGGTATGGACCTAACAGAAGCAGAAGATATTAAGAAGAGGTGGCAAGAATACACAGAAGAACGATACAAAAAAGATCTTCATGACCCAGATAACCACGATGATGTGATCACTCACCTAGAGCCAGACATCCTGGAATGTGAAGTCAAGTGGGTCTTAGGAAGCATCACTATGAACAAAGCTAGTGGAGGTGATGGAATTCCAGTTAAGCTATTTCAAATCCTAAAAGATGGTGCTGTGAAAGTGTTGCACTCAATATGCCAGCAAATTTGGAAAACTCAGCAGTGGCCACAGGACTGGAAAAGGTCGGTTTTCTTTCCAATCCCAAAGAAAGGCAATGCCAAAGAATGTTCAAATTACCGCACAGTTGCACTCATCTCACACACTAGCAAAGTAACGTTCAAAATTCTCCAAGCCAGGCTTCAACAGTACATGAACCATGAACTTCCAGATGTTCAAGCTGGATTTAAACAAGCCAGAGGAACCAGAGATCAAATTGCCAATATCTGTTGGATCATCAAAAAAGCAAGAGAGTTCCAGAAAAACATCTAATTCTGCTTTATTGATAACACCAAAGTCTTTGACTCGGTAGGTCACAACAAACTGTGGAAAATTCTTCAAGAGATGGGAATACCAGACCACCTGACCTGCCTCCTGAGAAATCTGTATGCAAATGAAGAAATGAAAGTTAGAACCCAACATGGAACAATGGACTGGTTCCAAATTGGGAAAGGAGTATATCCAGGCTGTATATTGTCACCCTGCTTATTTAACTTATATGCAAAGTACATCATGCAAAATGCCAGGCTGGATGAAGCACAAGCTGGAATCAAGATTGCCTAGGAGAAATATCAATAACCTCAGATATACAGAGGACATCACCCTTATGGCAGAAAGTGAAGAAGAACTAAAGAGCCTCTTGAAAGTGAAACAGGAGAGTGAAAAAGCTGGCTTAAAACTCAACATTCAAAAACAAAGATCATGGCATCCAGTCCCATCACTTCATGGCAAAAAGATGGGGAAACAATGGAAACAGTGACAGACTTTATTTTCTTGGGCTCCAAAGTCACTGCAGATGGTGACTGTAGCCATGAAATTAAAAGATGCTTGTTCCTGGAAGAAAAGCCATGACCGATCTAGACAGCATATTAAAAAGAAGAGACATTACTTTGCCAACAAAGGTCCATCTGTTTTTCCAGTAGTCATGTATGGATGTGAGAGCTGGCCTATAAAGAAAGCTGAATGCCAAAGAATTGATGTTTTTGAACTGTGGTGCTGGAGAAGACTCTTGAGAGTCCCTTGGACTGCAAAGAGATCAAACCAGTCAGTCCTAAAGGAAATCATTCTTGAATATTCATTGGAAGGATGATGCTGAAGCTGAAACTCCAATACTTTGGCCATCTGATTTGAAGAACTGACTCATTGGAAAAGACCCTGATGCTGGGAAAGATTGAAAGTGGGAGGAGAAGGGGACAACAGAGGATGAGATGGTTGATGGCATTGCCGACTTGATGGACGTGAGTTTGAGCAAGCTCCAGGAGTTGGTGATGGACAGGGAAGCTTGGCATGCTGCAGTCCATGGGGTTACAGTTCAGGACACAACTGAGTGACTGAGCTGAATTTACCAAAGCATTATTCAACCTGAGACTCAAGTTATTCCTGTAGCAGTTACACCATCTCAGTATTATCAGAAATAAATAACTCAGTAATGGTGATGGTAAAGTAG
Organism: Bos javanicus; assembly: GCF_032452875.1. NCBI lineage: Eukaryota > Metazoa > Chordata > Mammalia > Artiodactyla > Bovidae > Bos > Bos javanicus. The sequence continues at coordinate 36,032,146 of NC_083896.1, forward strand.
AGAAAAGCGTAGATTTTCATCAGCTTCAGATGCCCAAAATAATGGCAAGTGTAGGTCACAATAGTAAAGATGATGTAAGTTGTTGATAGAATTCACATTAACAAGAATTCTGGAAGAAGATGCTATTCGAGCTCGGAGGTGAAGCAGCCAGGTGGCCTGAAGACAGTCTTTTGCTGTTCCTTGCCCACAGCCCAACCTGGGCATCAAGTGTACCATCTGGGATGGAGTCCTTGTGACCTGTTGGCTCACACTCTCCCCCACTGAGATGCTCTGGATCAGACATCCCCCCATTCCCATCCTTATCCATCATCTAATTAGCAGCATAGGTAATAAACAGCTGCCTGTTATTCAGGGACAGGTGTACATCCTTGTCAAAGGTCTTGGTTAAATCATCTGGATTGTCTCCAATAACAGTGTTAATGACACTCTGCTTTAGCTTCAGGTTGTGAAATATCTTCCCTTGATATTTGCTCAATATTTTATGAGTACTAGAAACATCTATTTCAGACTCTAGGATACTAACAGGCCCTTGGAACCAGTACTATCATTCACACTGGAGGCGCAAGCTGAAACCACAAATACATGAAGTCCTGCTCCATCATTGCTCAGGAAGAGAGAAATGTGGTCCTGAGCGATCACTGAGACTGTCTAGAATATTTCTCCCAAGGAATATATACAGACCCACAACATAAAGACATTGGTTCCTAAATAGATTTGTGAGGTTCAATAACTTTCTAAAGAGAATGGTCGGTAGGCTACCTGGCTGAGTCTTGCAGCTCACCTGTCTGCTCTTGTACTGAATTTTGTACTTTATCAATATGTATATATGCAGGAGGACAAATAACAGAACAACTTTTCTGATTAGGAAAGGATTAACCAATGAAAGACCTTAAAAATAGCCAGATTTATCCATACAGGGAGTCTTAAGAAACCATTAATGACTTCTTTTACAAAGGAACGTGTTCCCTATAACCATACTTAGCAGTCTTGAGATTATGAGGGATCCAGGAAGACAAGCAGAAAAGATAACCTCTTGAGTGTTTCCTCAAAGAAAAATAAATATCTTCTGCTTTTTCATTAAAAATCTCTTTGAGGGAAAGGATATGCAGAGCTGAAAAAGCCATCAGTCAGGCACCTAGAGGCGCTATGTGGCTGCTGCAATTTGCCTGGCTGTTTTCCACAGTCTCTTGCTGAGTAGCCAGCATGAGTCCGAGGTACCCAATTTAAAAAAAAAAAAAAAATTTTTTGAACTTAGCCAAGAACTCACTTCATATCTGGACTTTCCAGAAGGCAGAATTTTGAGTGCTAGTTTGTGTTCCTATTGGGTCCAAATGGTTGGACGAGATGGTTGGATGGCATCACTGACCCAATGGACGTGAGTTTGAGCAAGCTCCCGGGAGTTGGTGATGGACAGGGAAGCCTGGTGTTCTGCTCTCCATGGGGTCGCAAAGAGCCAGACACAACTGAGCAACTGAACTGACTGGGTCCAAATATCTCTTGCTATATAATAAATGCCAATCTACAAAGCTGTCAAATCCATATAATCTTATGAAACGTGGACATGTTGTAGCCTGTGGACTGGAAAGTAGCTTTGATGTCTTTTCTGTCCTTCAGTTCAGACCCCCCAACTCATAACCCATATTTGTAACTATCTACCACCAAGGAAAGTTATGACCAACCTAGATAGCATATTGAAAAGCAGAGACATTACTTTGCCAACAAAGGTCCATCTCGTCAAGGCTATGGTTTTTCCAGTGGTCATGTATGGATGTAAGATTTGGACTGTGAAGAAAGCTGAGTGCCAAAGAATTGATGCTTTTGAACTGTGGTGTTGGAGAATACTCTTGAGAGTCCCTTGGACTGCAAGGAGATCCAACCAGTCCATTCTGAAGGAGATCAGTCCTGGGTATTCTTTGGAAGGACTGATGCTAAAGCTGAAACTCCAGTACTTTGGCCACCTCATGCGAAGAGTTGACGCATTGGAAAAGACTCTGATGCTGGGAGGGATTGGGTGCAGGAGGAAAAGGGGACGACAGAGGATGAGATGGCTGGATGGCATCACCGACTCGATGGACATGAGTTTGAGTGAACTCCGGGAGTTGGTGATGGACAGGGAAGCCTGGCGTGCTGTGATTCATGGGGTCACAAAGAGTCAGACACGACTGAGTGACTGACCTGAACTGAACTGAACTGAACCATAGCTCTGGGCTTTCCTGGTGGCTCAGTGCTAAAGAATCCATCTGAAGAAGCAAGTTCTATCCCTGGATCATGAAGATCCCCTGGAGAAGGAAATGGCAACCCACTCCAGTATTCTTGCCTGAGCAATCCCATGGACAGAGGAGCCTGGCAGACTGCAGTCTGTGGGGTAGCAAAAGAGTCAGACACAACTTAGTGACTTAACAACAACATTCCCTCCTTCTTCTTTTTCCTTTAATCTTATTTACTAAGAAGCATTACGTTTTCCACATTGCTTATCATAGTTACTCTTCCCCTCTGCTCCCAACACTCATTCACTTATTCTTTCATTTAAGAAATATTCGGGGGTATACAACTCCAGTATTCTTGCCTAGAGAATTCCATGGACAGAGAAGCCTGGCAGGCTATAGTCCATGGGGTCACAAAGAGTTGGACACCACTGAGCAACTAACACTTTTCACTTCCACTTTCTTTCTATTAGGGCTTCTCCCATGGCTCAGCAGGAAAGAATATGCCTGCAATGCAGGAGACACAGGAGACTTAGGTTCAATCCCTGGGTGGGGAAGATACCCTAGAGGAGCACATGGCAACCCATTCCAGTATTTTTGCCTGGAGAATCCCATGGACAGAAGAGCCTGGCGGGCTACAGTCCATGGGGTGGCAAAGAGTGAGACACAACTCTTTGACTGTGACTTCACTTCACTTTCTTTCTATTGCATTCAGGTCTCAGTCCGCACCTTTGGAGGGTTAGACCCTAGAGGTGAGACAGATTCAGAAGGTGGCTGGAATCTTCCCTATGTGCGCTCACTCTCTGGCTGGACAGATGTGGTCTCTCTGCTCTACTTGGCCGCCAGAGAGCAAGGTGAACTCCTCTGCAGACAATCGCATCATCCAGAGCCTCTCTAACCCTTTATATTCCATGTCTAGAATTAAAAATGTTTATTATCAGACACATTAAAAAGCAAACTGAAAAGAAACAACAGAAAACAGTCACAGGAACACTGACCTGGATTTTCAGAAATGAACTCTAAGTAGCTGTATTTAACACGTTCAAGAAAATGAATGGCAGGATGAAGAGTTCCAACAGAAATTGCAACATACATAAATGTAAAAACAGAAACTCTGGGGAGAAAAAGCCCTGAAATTAGAAACCCAACAGATGAATTTCACAGCAGATTAGTTTTAACTAGCTTTATGAGGCCAACTTAACTTTTTTTAAACCAAAATATGACTAAAATATTACCAAAAAAAAAGTAAAAGCCACCTTTTTTGAAATCACAGTTTTGAATACTTCAAAACAAAACAATCATTATAACTTAGCACATATGCAAATGAAATAAATCCTATTATCATTTCATTAGAGGCAGAATATTTGATGACATTCTATAACAATTTGTGATATAAAAATTTTTTAACTCTTACTGAAGAAGAAATAAAAGGGAGACTCCTTAATTTGGTAACAAGTATCAACAACAAGAAAATTATAGCAATAACATTTAATGAAATTTTGAAGACTTTTCCTTCAGACCTAAAACAAATCAGGATAACCACTATCCCTTTATTCAATGTTATATTTTAGGTCATAGTGCAGCAAGGTGAGAAAAAGAGGGACACCATGATTAGAAAGAAAAAACCAAAACCTTCATTATTCACAGATGGCATGATGGTGAGCTGAGGAAATTTTAAATAATCTATGAAGAACAATTGCTAGGATTAATAAACAGATTTATCAGGGTCACTGGATACAAGGTCAATTATTAATTTATAAAAATCAGTTATATTTCTGTTTCTGCTACTGCTACTGCTGCTAAGTCACTTCAGTCGTGTCTGACTCTGTGCAACCCCATGGACAGCAGCCCACCAGGCTCACCTGTCCCTGGGATTCTCCAAGCAAGAACACTGGAGTGGGTTGCCATTTCCTTCTCCAATGCATGAAAGTGAAAAGTGAAAGTGAAGTCGCTCAGTTGTGTCCGACCCTCAGCGACCCCATGGACTGCAGCCTACCAAACTCCTCCATCCATGGGATTTTCCAGGCAAGAGTACTGGAGTGGGGTGCCATCGCCTTCTCCGATTTCTGTTTCTATATACTATCAACCAGGGCTTCCTTCATAGCTCAGTAGGTAAAGAATCTACCTGCAATGCAGGAGACCCGGGTTTGATTCCTAGGTCAGGAAGAACCCCTGAATAACGAAATGGCAACCCACTCCAGTATTCTTGCCTGGAGAATCCCATGGACAGAGGAGCCTGGCAGGCTACAGTCCAGGGGGTTGCAAGAGTCAGCGACTAAACCACACCACTATCAACAATGAGATTATGAAAATTATAAAACATATTATTTACAACTTTGTATAACATCAAACACTGAGGAAAATTTTAACAAAAATGTACACTTATACACAGAAAACTACAAATTATCATTAAGAGAAATTAAGTAAATTCTAAATAAATGGAGAAATGTGCCAAGTTTACAGATTGGTGATTCAATATTATGAAAATGCTACATCATTTCTGATTGAGGCATAGATTCCAGGCAATTCAAATCAATCAATATCTTAACAGTATTTTTTGGTGGGAATTGATCAGTCGATACTAAGATTATCAGAATAAAGGAATAAAAACAACCAAGGTTATTTGGACAAATAAAAAAGTTGGCCAGCTTTAATTACTAGATATCATGACTCATTACAAAGTTATAAAACTATACTAAGAAAGTATAGGGAATTCCCTGGTGGCCCAGAAGTTAGCACTCAGTGCTTTCACTACCCAGGCCAATGGTTTGATCCCTGGTCAGGAAACTATTATCCCACAAGGTGCATGGAGTAGCCAGAAAATATATTTTTGTTAAAAAAAAAAAAAAGTGTAGTATTGTACAGGAGCTAAAGACAACCCAGAAAGAAATTCTCATAGAGGTGAAGTAGAGGGACATGAGTTCATGTCCTGTCATGAAAACACCCAAATCACAACTAAATGATGAACAACCATTGACAAAAAATGTTGGAACTACCAAGAAAGATCAGATCCGATCAGATCAGATCAGTCACTCAGTCGTGTCCGACTCTCTGCGACCCCATGAATCGCAGCACGCCAGGCCTCCCTGTCCATCACCAACTCCCGGAGTTTACTCAAACTCATGTCCATTGAGTCAGTGATGCCATCCAGCCATCTCATCCTCTGTTGTCCCCTTTTCCTCCTGCCCCCAATCCCTCCCAGAATCAGAGTCTTTTCCAATGAGTCAACTCTTCGCATGAGGTGGCCAAAGTACTGGAGTTTCAGCTTTAGCATCATTCCTTCCAAAGAACACCCAGGACTGATTTCCTTTAGAATGGACTGGTTGGATCTCCTTGCAGTCCAAGGGACTCTCAAGAGTCTTCTCCAACACCACAGTTCAAAAGCATCAATTCTTTGGTGCTCAGCCTTCTTCACAGTCCAACTCTCACATCCATACATGACTACTGGAAAAACCATAGCCTTGACGAGATGGACCTTTGTTGGCAAAGTAATGTCTCTGCTTTTAACCCCCTGCTTCACACCATATACAAAAGCAAATTTCAGATGAATTTCAGCTTCTAATGAAAATAAAAGCAATGTTTCTAGAAGATAAAAAGAATACTATCTATATAACCTTGATTTAGACAGATTTCCTGAAAAGAACATAAATAATACTAACCAAAAGAAGGAAATTTATAAAAGTGAACTTTGTTAAAATTAAGAATTTATGTTTTCATACCTAAGGAAGTAAAAACTTAAGACATGGAGTAGAAAGGGATATTTGCAGTATAAGTGACTGACAGAAGATTGGACTTATATCCCAAATATACAAATAGTAATTTTAAATCAATAAGAAAAAAGACAGAAATCTCAGTTAAAAATAGGCAAAAGATTTGAATAGATATTTTACAAAATATGATATCTAAGTGGCAATTGTCACATAAGAAAGCATTCAATTTAATTAGCCATCAGGGAAATATGGATTTTAAAATTCTAAAATATCACTTCATGCTTGCATTGAAACAATCAGTAATAGCAAGTATTGTTGTTTTTTTTTTTAAGCACATATATTTCTTTTTGGCTGCACTGGTTCTTCATTGCTGTGCGTGGACTTACTCTAGTTATGAGTTGTGACTGATCTCTAGTTGTGGTGTCTTGGCTTCTATTGCAGTGGTTTCTCTTGTTGCAGAGCACAGGCTCTAGGTGAATGGTCTTCAGGAGTTGTGGCTCATGGGCTTAGTTACTCCAGGCGGGACATGTGGGATCTTCCTGGACCAGGAATTGAACTCGTGTCCACTGCATTAACAGGTGGATTCTTAAGCACTGGACCACCAGAGAAGCCCAGTAGCAAGAACTGTTGATCAGAGTGTAATTGATATAATCACTTTGAATCACTGTTTTTCAGTATTTTCTGAAGGTGAATATATGCCCTAGAAATTCCAATCCTAAGTAAATATCCAACAGAAATGTGTGCCTATATGAGAGTTTTCGTAGCAGTATCACTCACAGTAGACACAAACTAGAAATAACCCAGATATTTATTAACACTACAATGCTTGCTGCTGCTGCTAAGTCGCTTCAGTCGTGTCTGACTCTGTGCGACCCCATAGACGGCAGCTCAACAGGCTCCCCAGTCCCTGGGACTGTCCAGGCAAGAACAATGCTTAGATCATGATAGATTTATGGAAAAGAATGTCAGACAGCAATAAGAATGAACAAACTTCTGCTGTATAAAAACATGGATGCATCCTACCTATAAGCATAGTATTATACACTAGAGGTCAGGTAACAAGAATACACGATATATGGTTCCATTTATGTAGAGTAACCAGACAGTAAAAATTAAGTGATGGTGGTAGAAGTCAGGCTAGAGGTTAGCTCTCAAGCTCAGGCAGGTAAATAGGAAGGGACATAGGGGAATCCTGTGGTGTTGGTTAATGTCCTTTTTTTTTCCCTGGACGTTAGTTCCATGGGAGTTTTGACTTTATGAAAATTAATTTATAACTACACTTTGATCTGTGCACTTTTCTTTATATATATTATAGTTAACAACTTTCTTAAAAGATAAGTTTCTAAAAGAAGAGAGTGATTGACAATGTCTAAAATGTTAAAGGATTAAATATACTGAAGACTGCAAATGAATATTATATATTTTTAAATGGAGGTTATTGATAACCTTGACAAGAACAATTTTAGTTTCCTCATACTAGCTACAATCCCTTCAACTCCTTTAATTTATTGCAGTAACCTTAGAGGTCTCCCTGACTTGAGTATCTCCCCAATTTTGATTCACCAAGAAATTTTATGCTAGACAAACCTTATTAAAGACATCTTCACATTATGTAATTTCCCCAAGAAGGTAATGGTTTTCTATTTTTAGCCTTACCATATCCACATTTTTCTTCTTAACATTAAGATTCCTCCATCATCTCACCCCTTCCTATCTTGCAAACTTACTTTTAACTACATGTCATGACTTTTCCACCTTATTCTAGCTGATTTTTTCTTTTTGCCAAATTCTATGTGCATCTTCATTGCCATTCACATTTCATGATGACTATTATTGCTATTTGCCTATTTACGCTCAACCTTAATACCATAAAATAATGCAGAAAAGCCTTCTAGTCCTACAGCAAGTCTCCAATGTCTCTGAATACTGGAGAAAAGAATCCTGTGGCACAAAGACCTCAGAGCAAAAAGATTTCAAGAGAAAAAATTCAGAAAACACTCCTTTGGTAACTAATCAAGTTTAGTCCCAGAAAAAGTTACTTGCTTACTAGCTCTAAAACCGTGGTATGACAGGGTTGACTAAGAGCAATCTTCAACCTACAAAGCATCCTTGTGAATATTGCCCTTTTTTCTAAAGTTATGGAGAGTATCTCTTGGCTTGACATTCATCAACTCCTTCTCTTCCATGGATATCACCATCTTCCCCTTAAAACGTCATTCCTGAGGCTCTGTACACTGGATAATATTATAATCCTCCTACTCACCCAAGTGCTCAGACTTCAGCTCACTCTTCTTTCTTCATCTAATAACTTGCTAAGTCCCTATGATTCTAACTTAAACATATGTCTTGCATCAACCCCTCTTTTCAACCCTGTGGTCTCTGAGTTCATTTAGATCCTTACCACCTTTTGCTTAAACTATTGCAGCAACTTTATAAAAGAATCTTCTCACTTCTATATATTCCTTTACATTCTAGCTTCCAGAATGCCAGAAAAATCTTACTGAAAATAGTGCTAAAAAAAAAACACCATTAGCCCCATATTGCCCAGCAAAATAACACCAATGATAGAGCCAGGCACCCTGGTCCCACATGAACAATGTCCCTCCACTGTTCTAGCTTCCCATCTCATCATGAATTTTCTCCCCAAATACCTTTGTCTCAAGTACCTCCCCCACCTTCCCCTAAAGTGCCCTTGCTGCTGCTAAGTCACTTCAGTCGTGTCCGACTCTGTGCGACCCCATAGACGGCAGCCCACCAGGCTCCCCCATCCCTGGGATTCTCCAGGCAAGAACACTGGAGTGGGTTGCCATTTCCTTCTCCAATGCATGAAAGTGAAAAGTGAAAGGGAAGTCACTCAGTCGTGTCTGACTCTTCACGACCCCATGGACTGCCGCCCACCAGGCTCCTCCATCCATGGGATTTTCCAGGCAAGAGTACTGGAGTGGGGTGCCATCACCTTCTCCACTAAAGTGCCCTTAATTACCTCTAATTTATGTTTCCTTTTGTGTGTATGAAAGTCCTGGCCAACCCTCAAGACATTTTTAAAATTCTGCTCTCAAAAGTCCTCACAGCTCTCTCTTCCATGTTCGTTTGACTCTGTCCCCTCCCCCATTTGCCCATGCCCTCTGATCATGGCTTTATTTAAGCATCCATCACAGTCTGGCTTGTATCTCAGGTATCTATATGTGTCTGTCTCTCAAGGGAGGAAATTGTGTCTTAATCACCTTTATGCTTCTTCCTTCACTACCCTCTATCTGGCAGGTGTGGATTGATGGTACCTAGCTTATCTCTTATGGCAGTTGTCATAATCATCATCTTTCTTGGGGTGTGGGCTTTATTTGGATTAGACCATTTAATTTTCAAACCACTAAGTAAAATGATATTATGGCACAGAAAAATCAAGCCAGCTTAGGACTCAGGTCACCTGGGTCTTGGGCTCCAGCTCTGCCACTAACTGATTTGTCCTGTGACTTTGAGCAAGTCACGTCCTCATGCTCTGAGCTATGAAAAGAAGGACCTGGACCAGTGCAGCATTTCCAACAGCATGTCCCATGGAGCGTGGTCCTGCATGACACTGTCCACCAGGAAGGATGCAATGGTCAAATAAATTGGGGAAATGGCAAATAATATTGGGTTGGCCAAAAAGTTCGTTCAAGTTTTTCCAAACAAACTTTTTGGTCAGCCCACTATGTCCCCCTCATAGAAATAGCAGTTTTTCAAATTGTAAGTCATAACCGATTTATAAATAGGCTATGACATTAAGGAGGTTTCAATGAACATTTTTACAAAAATAAGTTAGAATAAAAGCTATCAGATGGCATAAGGCATAGTAAGGATAAATACTGTTTCATGAAACTGTTTAAGTTGTACATGAGTATGTGTGTTTACGTGTGTGTGTCTCTTTTTTTACTGAATTTTTGGGCTTACCATGCTTTAGAAATGTTGCAATATACACTAATATCTTGAAAGCGCTGAACTGCCTTGTTGTAAACTGCTTGTCTGGTTCTTTAACCCCAGTCATTTTCAAATTTAAGTACGTACACACACACACACACACACACACACACACACAGGCTTCTCTGGTGGCTCAGAAATGATAAAGAATCCACCTGCAATGCAGGAGACCCGGGTTAGATCGCTGGGTTGGGAAGAGCCCCTGGAGAAGGGAATGACAACCCACTCCAGTATTCTTGCCTGGAAAAGCCCAGGGACAGAGGAGCCTCACAGGTGGCTACAGACCACGGGGCTGCAAAGAGTCGGACATGACTGAATGACTGAGCGCAATCATGATGATGTGAAAACTTACATCCAAATTTTTTGCTTTCCACTTCGTGCCCTCTGATGACTCAGCAGTATGTGGGTAATGTAAGTGAGGTAAAATTTGCAAAATTCAAATTTACAGAACAGATAAATTAGGGAGTAGAGAGTGAGTCATCCCATCACAATAGAATACTTCACTCTTACATCAGAATTCTTTAAAATAGCCAGCTCCTCCAGGGTCTCTAAAATAAAACTCATCACCAAACTTTGCATGTAAGTTCTCAGTATTTACACCCATTGCGTATAGCAAATGTTTTTCTGTATTGATTTTACCCCCGCTGGTTTCTGCTTGACTTAACCTCTCCCTGATGGAAGGATCAGTAAAAGTCTGAGTCCTCCTTGGAAAAGTGTACAAATCAAACCAGCAACATTGTGCCCACAGGACATCTCTAAAGCTCATACCATTACATGATTTCCAACCTGTGAACATTTCAACTCATATTATAGTCTTGTGGAACTGAAGCTACATCCCTTCCCAGAAGGGGAAAATGGGAGTTCAACTCTCAGCCTTCAGTAGGCAAGTGGTGTTGGGGAGGGGCGGTGTTGATCAAGAAGATGGGGGACAGAAGGGGGATGAGGTCCCTCCATCTCCCAGAACTGTCCCAAGTGCCCAGTGCCTGCAGAGAGCCTGCTTCTTTCTCTCCCGCTCTGCTCCCAACCTCACCATGATTAATTTTCTTCTCTTGATTGACACAGCCCTTAAAGAGCATGCATACCCAGCCCCTTGTGTGTTCAAGCATGGTGATGTAGGAGGCACAGAATCCATTAAGGGGAAAAGAGCAGGGCTCGTCCTCCATGTCACAGCCGGCTTCTCCTCCGTGCTGTCCCCGGTTCCGTTCCAATGGGGCTGTTGTGAGCCAGCAGGTTATGTAACATCCTATAGAGGCTCCTATTTAAAGCTCTGACAGGTGACAGCCCAGATGACAAACAGGCTTCAGTCTGTCAAGCGAACATCTCCAAAGTATCTGCATTTCCAGGCTGCTGGATTCTTCCCGGTAGTCCATCGGGGCTGTACTCAGCTCTTCAGGCCCTTCCAGGGGATGGGAGCTGCTGTGTCTCAGCAAGGGGCTGTCAGATTGTCCCACTTTTTCTGCCTAATTCATACTGGAGTATCCATATTTATATTGATCTGGGCACATTACGGGCATACTCATGCTAGGCATCAACTTGGCAGATCATCCAAAGCAACTTTGCACTCACTAAAAATTTCAATTCACCCACAGAAAGCTTAGATTTAAGCTGGGCAGGGATGTGCTTTGTTTCCCCCCCTGCAAACAGAAATCACATCAGGGACTGAATATATACGTGATGTATATATCGTCTCCTTCCGATGTTAACTCCTTGGAAACCTTATCCCTTGCTCACCTACAGATAGCTGATTGTGGTTCTGCTGTCAACATGTTACCTGACAGCTCTCATCTCAGCCACACTCGGATACAGCCCTCACAAAATGCAAACCCCAAGGGAATCAGCCATTACAATCTGAGTGTCAACAAAGTGTGTTGGGTCCCAAATTCATGAGCACTGAGATGGTATGTCCATAGTTCTCCACCACTGAGCTTTCTTAAGTCCTCATTTGTACTCCGGGGTGGAAAACAACCTGGACCATTCAAGCTGGTCTGTTTCTTCTAGTTTAAAGCCATATATTTTGTCTAAGTTTTCCGGTACCACGTCCCCTCCTCCCTGACTGACCTTGAACAGGGTGAGGGGAGGAGGGTGGCTGGCAGCCTGGATGTCATCCAGGGCTGTGGAGGACTTTGTCCCCATCCTCTGCCTTGGCCAGTTGCCTCTGAGATGCAGCCTGACTCCTCTGGTCCTCATCATTCCCCTTGTGTCTCCTGCGGATGCTCACTACCCCAGCATGTCCTGGGACACACAGGAGCAAACTTTCTGAGCCATCTTTGTCACAAGCACAAGTCATTTCAATTCTCTCTGCATTTGCTCATTCTTCCGGTGCCTCCCTGGAGGTTCAGGACATCCCGGCCGTTCACCTAGAACCACGCGAAGTGCCGAGATGCTGTGATGTGCCCCCAGTCCCTTTTTCCAGACACCTCTTTTACCTCGACTCTCCACAGCTGAGGACCTGGGAAGAATGTGTCAGCCTCCCCTTTCCTCTTCGTATCAAACTTACCTGGGGTATGCATCCACCATGCGCCATCTGCCCCCACCAGCTCTGGGATGATATGGATGGGGCTCTTTCACAGTGGGGCTCAGGACTTTGACATTGTCTCCATGTTTACTGCCCCATTTCTCTGGAAACCACTGCAACCAGAAAGGGTCCTGGTCACCCCTTCGGGTCATGTGGAATCTAACTTTTACACCATCATGTATTTTCCATCCAGTGGTTGCTGTGGAATTCATTTATTCCCTGATTCTCTGCTTCTCTCCAAAAGCCCAGCACTTATGGAGCAAAAGTTTTCATTTCCAAGACTAATGTTCCAGCTGCACATTAAATTATGTATTTAATTAGACAATGGGTTATTCATTGTAATACTTGCTCACTCTGCCCCAAGGACAATGCTTATAGGGAACTATTGCCCACATTTTGAAGTCATAGGTACAAGAAAACTGGGTGTTCTCAGGTAAGGAGAAAAAGAAAGAGTTTATATCTAAAAATTTTGTCTACTAGATTTTTATGAGAAACAGCCTCATTTTCTTTTGGTACAAGGAAACCTTGATTACATATGGGGCTTAATTGTTATCACCATTACCCACTATCAGCTGTAGAAGTAGGAATAATAATAATAATAAATGGCCCATCTTTAGCTCTTTTATCATAAAGACTTTTCATATCTATGTTGGCAACATAGGCTTCATCTTATCTTCATGTCAGCAGAACTAGCTTCTATAATAACTTGTCACTCACAGCAGCGAGGTGGCCAGCTCTGCCGTGCATCTGCCAGTTCTGCCAGTATCTACCTCCTTCTCTGTGTCTGTCTGGTGCCTGCAGCCTGCACAGAGTAGGTGCTCTCTGAATGCTGGTGGATCGAATGACTAATGCCATCCCCTTCACTAGGCTGAGATGCAGAACAGAATTAAAACATCCAGATTCAGGCTGTGTCTGCCCAGGGCACCTGCTAAAAAAGAGACACAAATCTATGGCAAATCAGAATTTTAGAATCCTCACTGTCTCTGCTGACAGGAACTGTAAGATGGTTTGTCACAGTGAGCCAGGACTGCTGCCCAAAAACCTCCACAGTGTGGACTCCAACTGACCCTTTCTTTTCAAATGGATACATCCGTTCCATCATCTGTCAGATCATGAAAATGACTTATTTCCTAGACCCTCTTATTCAGATTGTTTTCTACTTTGGTTTCTCCAGAACTTTATCTACTAGCTAAAAAACAAACAAAAAACAGATTTGAAATCCATCCTGAGAAAATTTGCAACCCCATGGACTGTAGCCCACCAGGCTCTCAGTCCTTGGAATTCTCCAGGCAAGAATACTGGAGTGGGCTACCATTCGAAAAAACATAAAGCAGGCTGCTCAAGAAAAAGAGAAGTTTCTTGAAAGGGAAACTCAAGACCAAGCACACCTGTGTCCCATGATTACCTGATTGTAACAGCAAGATGAGGAGTCACCACTTGGACTGCCCTAACGTTCCAGTGGTTAGGACTCTGAGCTTCCAATGCAGGGGGCGTGAGTTCAATCCCTGGTCAGGGAACTAAAATCCCACACGCCACACGGCCAAAAAAAAAGTCTTTAGTAATAAAACCTCAGTCTTCACAGAGAGACAGTGTTCAGTTACAAAGCCTTCCAGCAGAGTATTTAAATACCAGCTCTTAAAACAGTGTTGCCTCTCATGGGAAATACAGCCAGACCTCAGGCACCAAACCTTCTTAGAGGAGATTAGTGTGTACATGAGTGAGGAGGGAAGGCTTTTCTAAGATGTTGGAAAGGATTTCAGAAACGGGAAGGTAGAAGCATCTTTCAGAGCTCAGAGGCAGCTGAAGCAAACTGATCAAAAAGAGCAGTCCTGAGGTGTTCCCCCCAGACACATATCACGAGCAGAGTTCCCCTGGCTTTGCTCTTAGAGTCCCCCACCCCCCGGTGTGAGCGATTGCAGAGAGTCAGTGCCTCACACAGCTCAGATATTTAACCTTCCCCTTCAGGCTTAGCACAAGCCAGAAACAGCTAATCCGCTACACTTTTCTTTCCCTGATCCCTTTTATGGAGCTCAAACTCCATTCCTCTTACCACTATTCATATAGATACTAAGTCCTCCAATTTGTGAAATATTTTAAAATCAACTCAATTTGTGTAATTTAGATCCATGTATCTTCAAAATACATTTAGAGCAATATTAGTGATAATAGGTCCCCCAATAAGGGGGTTTCTACATGTTTTGTAAAATGGTACAGGGTTTCCTAAGTACTGCTTTTGGTTCAGTTGCTAAGTCCTGTTTGACTCTTTGCGACCCTATGGACTGCAGCACACCAGACTTCCCTGTCCTTCACTATCTCCCAGAGTTTGCTCAAGCTCATGTCCATTGAGTCAGTAATGCCAAAACCATCTGATCCTCTGTTGTCCCCTTCTCCTCCTGCCCTCAATCTTTCCCAGCATCAGTGTCTTTTCATCAGAGCTAATGAGTTAGCTTTTCACATCAGGTGGACAAAGTATTGGAGCTTCAGCAATAGCCCTTCCAAAGAATATTCAGGGTTGATTTCCTTTAGGATTGTCTGGTTTGATCTCCTTATTGCCCAAGGGACTCTCAAGAGTCTTCTCCAGCACCACAGTCTGAAGGAATCAATTCTTTGGTGCTCAGCCTTCTTTATGGTCTAACTCTCACATCCCCTGGAGAAGGAAATGGCACCCCACTCCAGTACTCTTGCCTGGAAAATCCCATGGACGCAGGAGCCTGGTAGGCTGTAGTCCATGGGGTCGCTAAGAGTCGGACACAACTGAGCGACTTCCTTTTCCCTTTCTCACGTCCATACATGACTACTGGAAAAACCACAGCTTTGACAATACAGACCTTTGTCAACAAAGTGATGTCTCTGCTTTTTAATATGCTGTCTAGGTTTATCATAGCTTTGGAGTGGATGACACCTCAAGAATCCTGCCTCTTACTTCCTCCCCGTGTGACTTCTGGACCTCAATTTTGCCTTCGACAAAGTGGAAAGAATAGAATTCTATTTCATGGCATTACTGTGAAGATTAAATGAGTTAATACAGGTAAGGCCCATAAAACCTGCCCAGGAGGTAATATGTGCTTACTAAGTGTTGACTGATATTAATATTATTGACCCCCTTCCAACTCCTCTTGGAGCTTCAACCACGAATACTTTGAGCCGTTTTCCTTTAAGTGACAACTCACTTTGCTCATTTGAAAGAAAATGCCTGCCAAATGCCTGAGTCTGAATAACCATGACTTGTCTAGAATTTATTATTTCAGGAAACAACAACCAAAAAAGTAGCTAATTGAACCCGCAATTCAATCACCTTGAAATAATCATCTCACTTGGTTTTGCAATGTACGTGCATTATAGGTACAGCAGTTCTCATGAAGAATATTAAAAGGTCTGTATTTAAGGGTTGAGATTTAATAAAAATCAACCCACCTCCAACCACCCCTTTTATATCCCAAAGAAATGTCTGAGGCACCCTGTGATGCTCTGTGAAGATTGCAGGAAACTAGGGTCGGAAGTGTGCCTGCTGGTACCTCCCTACCCTCATGTCCCAGCTCGAATGTCTTGCTCTTAGAATCAAGGCTTTCCTGCCCATCCTGCATCTACAGTGCCCCACCCCCCCTCCGCCCACCCCACCAACCATACCCATCAGAGCACTTTGGTTAATTTCATTTCTAGCACACAGCACAGTCTGTCCTGGCTTCACTCATGTGTGATTTGTTCAATGTTTATGTATTGCTTTCATCTAAATAATTGCACACACATATGTATGGTTTTGGTCCCGTTTAGACAATAAAATGAGTTCAGAGACGTTGTCTGCCTTTTGTTGACTGTGTCCCCAGTGCCCCACACGGGTGGTACAAGTAATAGTTAATAAATATTTGTTGAATGAATGAACACATGCATGAGTGAATGAATGCTATTGTTTTGCAGGAAAAAAAAAAAAAAACCAGGATCCCAATAAACAGAAATACCAAGAGTAGGGTGGGGAAGGAGACTACAGGTCAGTTGCAGGATTCCACATCAGCTCGGTGTGATGGCAGACTTCTGGGCATCCTCAACACTTTCTCAGGAGTCTGTGGGGGTCAAAATCATTTTCCTGTTATACTAAGAATGCTATTTGGCTCTTCCGCTCCACTGATGCCTGGCGATACCGAAGCAATGTGGTGGGTAGGGGGCGGGGGGGGGTGGTTGGTGGGCGGCAGGTATAAAAATGCTGACCCCTCAGCAGGAATTAGGCAGCTACAACAAACTGTCTTAGTGGCCAGTGAATTCCACAGAAACGAAAATAAAAAGCCAGTTCACGTAAGAACGCCCTTCAATGAAACGGTAAAAAGTATTCATTTGATTAAATCTCAACCCTTAAATACAGACCCTTTAACATCCTATGTGAGAAACTATTGTACCCATAACACACATATGTTGCGAAACCAAGTGGAAAGATTATTTCAAGGTGATTGAGTTGTGGGTTCAACTAGCCACTTATTTGTTGTTGCAACACAATTTTTGCTTGAAAGAACAAATTCTAGACAAGCCGTGGTTATTCAGACTCGGGCATTTGGCAGACATTTTCTTTCAAATGAGCAAAGTGAGCTGTCACTTAAAGGAAAACAACTGAAAGTATTTGTTGCCAGTGATAAAATATGAGTTTCTCAGCACAAATCAGAGTTTAAAAAAAGTGTGTATCTGCCATCATGAGCTTGACAGCTTCCCGATGCTCAAGAAGCCTTTTTCTGATGTGATCAGTAGTTATATTAATAAATGCGACTTTTTGATATTGTATTATGAAATGTGTCAACTTGGGCTGATCTGAATAATTCAACAAACCAGTATTTTCCAAATGGTCAATGCATGATATTATGAAATCACACACGGGTAAAAAAATACATCAAGAGTGAAAGATAGACCTGTGAATTTTTATAGAACAGGCTTTAAGATGTTCGCTGATTCAGTTTCAGGGTCCATATTGCAACTGACCTTTAAAAAACTGCTACCACCGGTCAAGTTTTGGTGTAGTAACAAAGAAGAATGTCCATGGTTACTAGGATGCCTCTCCTTTTTTCTATCCCATATTCTTGAATGAGGCCAGATTTTCTTCATCTGCTTCAACAAAAAAACTTATTCCAACAGACTGAATGCAAATGCAGATGTGAAAATCCAATGGAAGTCAGACATTAAAGAGATTTACAACATGTAAAATGAAGATACTTTTCGCACTATTTCTTTTAAATTTTGGAAACTATGGATATTTTTATAAAGGGGTTATTATTGTTATTTTACCTTAATTTATAAATATTCATTATTTTTTCAGTCTTTCTTTCTAATATGGCAAATATTGATAGAGATAATTCTCCAGGCCAGAATACTTGAGTGGGTAGCCATTCCCTTCTCCAGGGGATCTTCCCAACCAAGGACCGAGCCCAGGTCTCCCACATCTCAGGCAATTCTTTACCAGCTGAGCCACCCTAAAAGCCCAAGAATACTGGAATGGGTAACTTTTCCCTTCTCCAGCAGATCTTCCCAACCCAGGAATCAAACCAGCATTTCCAGCATTGCAGGCAGATTCTTTACCAGCTGAGCTACTAGGGAAGCCCTTATAAAGGGGTTATTTTTACTTTACATTAATTGATAAATATTCTCTTTTTACAGTCTTTCTAATAAGGCAAATATTGATAGAGATAACTCACATGTAATAATCATTCTTTTGAGGATTTAAATTATTTCAAAGTATATAATATATATATATATATACATATATATACATACTGAGACCAAAACATTTTAGAATTGCTGAATTAGAACATAGAAAGTGATGTTCAAACTCTTAAATGTTTGCCCAGGAATGAAGGGGTCTCCTAAAGGGTGAGTTCCAAGGTCATAAAGCCCATGACATTGTGTGACCTGTGATACAGCTCTGCAAGGCCACATCATTATTGTTTCGGAATTAATAAGTGATAGGTGCAATTTAAAAATTAACAAACAACACAAATATCTGAATTGATAAGTATATTGGCTAAGAAATCTGCAGGGCTAAAAACAAGAAAGATTTCTCTTTACTCACGCTATACATATACATTCTGGTTGTCTGGGTCTTTGCTGCCCATCTCTCCCCTCCAGGAGGTAGGCTGATGAGCCTCTAGCATGGGCAGTGCTGTTGGTTGCCATGGCAGGAAGCTGGCCAGCTTAAGATGACTGGCTCTTAACGCTCTCACCAAGCTGTGCCTTGTAGCTCTTTCAGTTCCACGTCATTCATCCAAGCAAGCCTCAAGGCCCTGCTTAGCTTCAGGGGCTAGGGACCTGCCATCTTCCTATGAAACCACGATCCAGGAAGCAGAAAGGTTGGGAGGTAGGATTAGAGGCAGGCAGTATGCCTCAGCAGCTGTAGTAACTACTACAGTGTAAAGCTCCACTCAATACATAAAGCCCATTTCTCAAATGTACCGATATCTGATTCTTAATTTGTTCATACGTCATTTTGCATAATCAAAGGATTTTGTGTATGCTATTTTGTGTTCTTTTCATTTGACATTATCTTAATTGTCTCCATAGTTTCCGTATTTTTAATTTTAGTGTCAGTATTAAACTTTGCTGTTGAGAATTCATTGTAATGTTAAACATTTCTTAATTGTTGGTTATTTGTGGGGGTAGCTAGTCTTTCACTATTACAGATGACATAGCAATGCACATGACTGTAAGAAAATATTAAAAAAAAATATTTCTTTGGGGTTACTGAGTCAAGAAGCAGACTGCATTTTTGGTGAGGCCAGGGGTTCCGTAATGCCCATTTTCTATAATCTTTTGTGGAGAAAGATCTGTTCTTACTCATTTCTGAGTCCCCAGAGCCTAACAAAATAACTGAAACTTGGTCAGCATTCAACACACATTCCCTGAATGAATGACTTTTACCAGATTACTCTACAAAACTATTACCCCCGTTTTCAATGCCACTAGCACAGAGTTATACTGCTCTTACAGACGCTTTAATAGTTTGAGCAGCAATTTTCTTTTCATTTATTCAATGATTAGCAGGACTCGAAAGAATTCCAAGATTTTTTTCTATTTGTATTTTCTCCCACATGTGCTCCTCTTAATAAAGTAAATCTGGCAATTCCTCTTAAGAATTTACAAGCCATCTCCATTTATTTTTGTGTTTAAATGTTCAGGGACATCAACTGTGGGCTCCTTGAAAGAAGAGAATAATGCTTTGAGTAAGTGGAGATGGAGCCAGTAGGCCTAGCTGAAGGAATCAAGCACAGAATTTATTATGATGATTATTATTATTAGCAGCTACTATTAAGGACATCTTGTAGATATTATCTTTAGTTCTCGCAACATTAATGGAAGGTAGGCACTGTCATAGCTGTTCTTTAGGTGAGGAAATTGAAGCTCAGGAAAGTTGCAATCGCCCAAGACCACACTGAAAAGGCTACGCACTCCAGTATTCTTGCCTGGAAAACCCCAAGGACAGAGGAGCCTGCAGGGCTACAGTCCATGGGGTCACACAGAATCAGACACGACTGAGTGACCAGTGCTTTCACACTCCCACTTTTTGTCTGAAGTTGGTGCCTGTGTGCTCTCCATGCCCTGCGGCCTCATGGCTCATGAGATGCCTGTCAACAGCCCAAAGCCCTGTGCTGTGGAGGCTGATGTAGACACACGGGCTCTGTGGGGTGGGTGTCTGCAAACGGGTACTCAGCACCACAATGCTGGGACACTAACAGGGACATGAGACCTGGGCAGGACAGGGCTGCACTCGGCTTACGTGGCACCGGATCTAATCCCCCAGGGCAAGGTGGGCAGGAGGGAGGCAGGTTGCAGCTGAGAGCTAAGCCGCAGCCTTGCCTCGTTCGGCTCGCTGGGCTCCCTGGTCTCCGTCTTCACCTTGGGCACAGACAAGTTCCAGACATCACCTTTCACTGATGAAAACTGGCCACCAAGACACCTGGCAGGAACCTCCTCCTTCCTTCTCCAACAGTCACTTGAGACTACTTACATTTCAGTTAGTTACAATGGAATAAAATTAAGATGTCAGCTCCCTAGCTGTGTAGCCACATTTTGAGGACTCAGGAGCCTCGTGTGATGGTGGCCACTGTGCTGGACTGGAGACCACAGATGTGGACTGTTTCGGTAATCACCACATGGCGAGGGCCCTGCCTCCCCAGGAGGACCCACACAGCCTGGCTTCACCCGAGGGCCTGGAGAGAAATGCAGATGCCCAGGCCCCATCATTTCATGGGAAATAGATGGGGAAACAGTGGAAACAGTGTCAGACTTTATTTTGGGGGGCTCTAAAATCACTGCAGATGGTGATTGCAGCCATGAAATTAAAAGATGCTTACTCCTTGGAAGGAAAGTTATGACCAACCTAGATAGCATATTCAAAAGCAGAGACAATACTTTGCCAACAAAGGTCCGTCTAGTCAAGGCTATGGTTTTTCCAGTGGTCATGTATGGATGTGAGAGTTGGACAGTGAAGGAAGCTGAGTGTCGAAATATTGATACTTTTGAACTGTGGTGTTGGAGAAGATTCTTGAGAGTCCCTTGGACTGCAAGGAGATCCAACCAGTCCATTCTAAAGGAGATCAACCCTGGGTGTTCTCCAGTACTTTGGCCACCTCATGTGAAGAGCTGACTCATTGGAAAAGACTCTTATGCTGGGAGGGATTGTGGGCAGGAGGAAAAGGGGACGACAGAGGATGAGATGGCTGGATGGTATCACCGACTCAATGGACATGAGTTTGAGTGAACTCCGGGAGATGGTGATGGACAGGGAGTCCTGGTGTGCTGCAGTTCATGGGGTCGCAAAGAGTCAGACACGACTGAGCAACTCAACTGAACTGAACTGAACTGCACCCGAAGCTTCAGGTGGCAGGATCCGCAGGGGCTGCGTAGACGAAGTCCAGTTCAGGAAAGTGGCTGTGCTCTCCTGCTGAACACCTGTCTACCTGAGCCAAGTGGGGCTGGTGAAAAGAGATACTAGCCTTTCATTTGTCATCTTTACTGCAAATGTCCCCTCGTCTGTTGCTTTTCCTTTTATTTTAGTTTTGTTCATTTTTTATGAACATATTTTTGGCTCCTATTAATATTTATAAGGTTTAGATGGTAGAAGCAAGGCCCGCTCAGCTGGGAAGAGTCCTCCCCTCCCCCTCCCACCCCACCCCGTCCCACTCTGGCTCTGCAGCCGGCACCTGGCAACCTCCCTCCACTGATGCAGTCAATGATGTCATCTGCCCAGAGCATTGCAGGGCCACACAGAAGGGAGTGGAAAGACTCGCCCCTCCCCCTTCTGCAGAGTAGCCCCATATGATGCTGGTGAGCATGGCATTTATATATTCCCAGGCAGTGATACGGGTCCATCTTGCAAGGCCTCATAAATATTTAACCACAAGCACTTTGTAAAGAGGAGTAAAGAAGAAGGTTATTAAGGGTGGTCCTGCCAGCAGCTTCAGAGATGCCTGTGGATCAGGGGAGGTGGGGGGGTGGTGTTAATGCTGTGTGGACCCAATTCTGCAACAGCCCTGGTGGGCACATTGCCTCCTTATCTTTCAAGGGGAGTTGGAAAGAATTTAGAGGAATTTGTGACTATTCCTGCCCCTCAGAGGAAACAATTTGATTCCTCCAACAAATCATATGTCTAAAAAAAAAGCGATGACCAGAGGAAAAAACACATATGAGTACGTGCATATAGACTCACATACACACAGCACATACACACTCACCCTAGATCATCCACAGAGAAGCCTGCCCAGCCAACATTTAGTAGGGCTTCTTTTATTCCCCTACCACCTGCTGAATTTTTTTATTACCAGGAAAGCCAGATCCATGCCACTTATTTCAACCCTCAGAGCTTAAATGATACTGGTTCAGTTTTCCTTTACTCTGTGGATTGGATACACTGCATTACAATTCAAATCACCCCAAATACCACGGTAAGCATGAGATGACCACATTTCTTCCTAAATGTAAATGGCTCTCTGCAGGGGACTCATTCTGGGAGTGGGGGCTGGGGACAGCGCTGCCCCGGCAGCTTCTTTTTCCCCAGATGACCATCACTGGAGGTAAATACTCTCCGAAGATTAAAAGTTCCCTATCCATAAAACAAACTCCTGTTAGGTCCAGAAAATATCTTCCATTGGCCTGGCCTAGTACAGACAAGGGATCACAAGGGATGGGAGGGGTATGGGAGTGTGTATGTGTGTGTGTGTGTGTGTGTGATGCTCATTACACATTTTCTCCAAATAACTGCTATGAAGGGGGTTGAAAAGCTAAGGAGACTCACTCAAGATGACCCACAGAGGCCATGGAAAGAGCACTTGTGTGAGTCTCAAAATAAAATCCTGGCCCCAGGGTCCTCCAGAAAACAAGTTAACTTCTGAGTCCTCAGGAGGATTATTCCCTGTGAATCAACCATGTTTCCCCCGTAACTCACCTCTCATGTCCAGAAGCAGAGCCCCAGGGACGATACACATGAGCTGAATGGGGGCCCCTTTGGTAAAGCAGGGATCCCCCTGCCTTTTTGCAAATGATTCTGCATCTTAGCCAGTAAGTTGCCCAGGGCATGGTGAGTAGCTCTGTGTTGCTGAGAACAGGTAGGAGAGCCTGTGCTGACGGAAACACGCCTGGATGCAGCCAGCACAAGCTTATCCCATGTATGCATGACCAAGCACTTCCCCAGGCATAAGCTTTGTTCCAGGTCATGATCAGAAAGTTCATTTCAAGTGAGTTGCTTGGGACCTGGAATAAACTTGCCTGCAGAGATGATGTTATAAATAGTGCTCTGGCCTAGACCACAAATGCCTCTCCAACCAGGGTTGTGCTTTCGGTATTCTACAGTTGCAAGAAAACTTTGCAGAAAACAATCACTGTGCAATACCAGTAATTAAACCAAACAGTAGAACAATACGATGAAATGTGTCTCTTTTTTTGATGTGATCGTTCGTTCTTGAGGGAAGTAAGATTAACTGAAGAAAGAGAAGAAAGTAGATGGAGCCTGTGTGGTGCTCTTGAAGGAGGCTTTGGGGTTACCTCAAGGGCTGTTGAGGCTGATGACATGGCTCTTCAAGAGGTGTCATTTCGCTCAGAAACTCGCGGACTGCCTTCCTCTCACTACAGGTGTATCCCTAACACTACTTATGCTCATCCTCCATAATTAGAGTCAGTTTTATTTTTCCTTCACCCTTTGAAACAAAGAGCAAGAGAGACAGGGAGGGGCGGAGGTGAAAAACAAGGAGGGAGACGGGAGGGAGAGAAAGAAGTAATTTTTTGGAAGAGACTACACAAAAGTTAAAAGTGGAGAGAATAAATCGAAAGTTTAAAGAAAACCTGGGAGTGAAAGATTGCCTTGGGCTGTCAAATGAATCAGTCAAAAGAAGAAGAGAAAGGGGGTAGAGAGAAAGAGACGGAGAGAGGAGGGGGGACGCATATCCACTAGGGAGAGGAAACTCTGTCTTAAGCAGCTCTCTGCAGGTCATTAGAGGATGCTACCTGTGCAGCTGACTGTGATGATGTGATGTGGACAGCCTTCTGGGGGAAAGGTGTGATGGGACAGCCTCTGGGGAAAAAGGCTAGGGTGAGGATGTTAGGGGAAGCACACTCACTGAAACCTCCCACCCTGGCCAGGCACCATAGTAACTATTTGCTTGAGTTGTTTCACGACAGGAGGTCCTGGTAAGGAACATGGAACTAATAAGCCACCACCAACTGGAAGAGTTGGGAAAGGTGAAAAGGAGATACCACATGTCCCACCACCTCCCAGAATCCTTCTCGCTGGCATCCGTCTTGGCTGAACGAGGTGTGCACCGCCAGGAAGGACTCTGAGTCAGAATGACTGGCTAAAGACAACACAGAACCTAATGCCATCACCAAAAAACCCGAGACTACAAGCCACGTGGCAAAGCAGTTCTCCTGGGTTCTATTACCCTACTGCTCTCTGCCCTGGGGGGCCCTTTCCTGATAAAATCTCTTGCTTTGTCAGCACATGTGTCTCCTCAGACAATTCATTTCCAAGTGTTAGACAAGAGGCCAGTTTTGGGCCCGGGAAGAGGTCCCCCTTCCTGCAACAAGGATACTGAACACCTGCCCCTCTCACATAAGGGCGGGATGGACCCAGGGCTGACTTCAGGAGCTGAGACAACTCTTCATTCCTGGAGATGAATTATTTACTTTTGTGGGTGACCCATAGCCTAGGAGATGGTTCTCAGAACCACAGTCCTGCTGAGAACAGACTGGACCCTCCAGGGCTGCTGCTCTATGAGCTGGACCCACCAGTGCAGGAAGTCCTGCACGAGGAAGGGCAGGGGGAAAGCAGTGAAGAGGGTCCCCTGATGGGGGACCTAGAATCATTTGGGGAAGAAGGGCACCAGTGCTCCAGAACCACAGGCCCTGTTCTTAGACCTTGACAGAGACGGACTCCAGAGATGCGAACCGGGGACTCCAGCTCCAACTGTGCTGCTTTAACGTGGCCCAGCTCTGGTCAGATCACGCGGGTCAAGGCTTCTGCTCTATTATGCAGAGAGATTTAAGTTTCCTTTGTCTCAAGCTGCCACTGCAATCTAGGCTTTGGCGCCTAACCCAAAGGCCTATTAATTGGCTTTCTTAAATGAAAGAGCCATCTTCCCTGAGATAAAACCTGCAGTCCCTTATAATGCACAAGTGGATGAAGTCATTTATTTTTTAAAATAGCTATCTTTTCCCCTCAGGTTATACTTATTATACTAGTTCCTTTGCAATCCATCAAGAGTTTCCATATCATCTCTGCCTGGGAGACCCCATCCCCCAAACCAAAGGTTCATTATTCAAGTAGTAGCTGTTGAACAGTAAAAATACTTCAATCACCATCGAACAAAATAAAAATAGGGTAATATTGCCACCTGGAAGGTTGGCTCAAAACCAAATGACAATTCAGACAGAGAAGGAGAAATATCGCATGACTTCCTTTATATGCAGAATCTGAAAAGAAATGATACAAATGAACTTATTTACAAACCAGAAACAGACTCACAGACTTAGAGAATGAACTTAAGGTTGCCAAGGAGGAAAAATGGGACAAAGGGACAGTGAGGGAGTTTGGGATGGACATGTGCACATTGCTATATTTAAAATGGAAAACCAACAAGGACCCATGGTACAGCACAGGGAACTCTGCTCAATGTCATGTGGCAGCTTGGGTGGGAGGGGGCTTGGGGGGAGAATGGATACATGTGTGTGTATGGCCAAGTGCCTTTGCTGGCACCTGAAGCTATCACAGCATTGTTAGTTGGCTATACTCCAATACAAAATTAAAAGCTGGAAAAAAATGACAATTGTCTTTCCATCAGTGGCTGTAAGACCCAGGAGAGAAGAGGAGCGAGCTGGCTGCAGAGAGACCAGGACACACAGAGTTACCTGGAGGCCAGGCTACAGTGAAAGAGTAGAGGGGGAGCTTGGAACACAGAAGGTCTTAGGTTCTCTTGCATCCTTATGGACTCCCCAACCTTAGCCCCATTCTCTCCAGTTCAAGCCCCAGCAACACAGTGATAACTTCTTTGCCTGATTCAATTCCCCACATCCATAGCTTAACTGGGCTGACTTTCCTCTTCCCCACCTTACTTCATAGTTTGGTGGAATGAGGTGGAGTGGTGGGGGCGGGGGGAGGGGGGAGATGAATAGAGGTGGGGAACTTCCTTAACCTTCCAAGTACTATTGTGGTCACTGAGAAAAAGGATATCATGTCTTCTTTTCTTGGAATATTTGCCTTAAGATTCCATTTGTGAACACCGAAAAGATTGGATTACAGGTTTTTGTTTTTCTGTAATTTTAGTAGCAAATCTTAAATATAAAAAGATTATTTAGAGAGCAAGTTTACATGGATTTGGGGGGGAAAATCTACTGTAAAGCAAGGTATAATTAAGTAGTACAAAAGACTATTTTATTTGAGGTTGACTGATTTGACCTGGTTTACGATAACACAAAAGATTATGATGCAAAAAAGCCTACCTTTTGGTTATAATCCCCTGTCATTCTAAACACTTTTCATGAAGTAGCAGGAAGAAAAATTAAGTTTTAGCAGAGGTGTCAAGATACTGTAGGTAGGAAATTTCAAAGTAAGTGGTCAGAGGAATGAAGGTTACCAAAAGAAATGAATGAAAGCTCACCAGACAGCTCTGAGCATTTCACTTGCTTTCAAGACATAACAGGGTCAAGGGAAGATTAGATGGGTTTTTGTTGTTGTTGTTTGGTTTTTAAGAAAGGGCTGTCATCATGCTTCCAGACACACCCTGGAGGATAGGAGTGTCCCTACTTCTTTTCCCAGAGAGGCGGCTAGGACTGTGGCATCAGCGTGAGGGACAGCAGGGCTCTGTCGGACGCACAGCAAAAGGGTCAATCAGATGGGAAATGCCTGCACCCTCAGCGTCGTATGGCCAGACAAGGGCCAGGCCAGGGAAGCAGCGTCCTGCCCGAGAACAGGGCAGCGAGGGTCCATGTCCATTCCCACCTCTTGGGACCTCTCACATTTTTTCTCACATGTTTTCTCCCTGTGAGGGCCTATACCTTTTTATTCAGCTAGTAAAATATAATGTTACAGTGTTGGACTCTTTGCAACCCCATGGACTGTAGCCCTCCAGGCTCCTCAGTCCGTGGAATTCTCCAGGCAAGAATACTGGAGCAGGTAGCCATTCCTTTTTGTTCAGCTGGCAGGTCCCAATCCCCCAGTGGAAAGCAGGGTCCATTCCCAGGACCACGCCTCCCTCTCCAGTCCCCTGCCCACCTCCATCAGGGGTTTCTGCAAGGCGAGATGCAGAGATGCGAGAAGAGCCAGGCAACTGTCATGCTGACCACAGCGTGATGTGATGTTAAATCAAGCTCAGAATTGTGAAGAAAATCCTAGATACCATTTTTTTTTAAATGGACTAGAATGCTCTGGTATGGGCATTCTTCATTTCTCAAGGCTAACTTTTTTTTTAATTGAAGTATCATTGATTTACAATGTTGTGTTAGTTTCAGGTATATATCAAAGTGAGTCAGTCACACACACACACACATATATGTGTGTGTGTATATATATATATTTCATATTCTTTTCCCTTATAGGTTGTTACAGAATACTGAGTATAATTCACTGTGCTATACAGCAGGTCCCTGTTGGGTTATCTATTTTATATATATGCATTGGAGAAGGAAATGGCAACCCACTCCAGTGTTCTTGCCTGGAGAATCCCAGGGACGGGGAAGCCTGGTGGGCTGCTGTGTCTGGGGTCGCACAGAGTCGGACACGACTGAAGCAACTTAGCAGCAGCAGCAGCAGTGTATATCTATTAATCCAAAATTCCTACTTTATTCCCCCTTCCCCTTTGATAACCAAAAGTTTGTTTTCTACATCTGTGGGTCTATTTCTGTTCTGTGTATATAGGTTCATTTCCAGCATTTTTTAAGATTGCACTTATAAGCCTATCGTATGACATTTGTCTTTCTCTCCTAGATGGCATATTCTAATTTCTTAAATCAGATTGCATTTGTGACTTAAATAGAAGATTTGTTACTTAAGAAGCAATCTGACACCGAGCAGGGTCCTCGGTACACTCACAACGATAGCTCACTGCCAGCATCCACACCAGTTGGCCAGTGTGCACACCTCTTTAATAGGGAGCAAAAACGAACAGGTTGCCCAGATTCTCATCCACAGAGATCATAATAGAATAGAAAAAGATAAAATAAGTTGAATAAAATATGAGATCTATAGTTTTAAACTAATTTCATGTAGCTGCTTCCATAAAATCATTTCAAACTTGTTTACTTGCTC
Source organism: Bos javanicus (assembly GCF_032452875.1). Classification (NCBI taxonomy): domain Eukaryota; kingdom Metazoa; phylum Chordata; class Mammalia; order Artiodactyla; family Bovidae; genus Bos; species Bos javanicus. Next base: position 36,060,289 of record NC_083896.1, read on the forward strand.
TTTAATACACATTATCAGTCTCATCATTTTTGGCTGGGACTTCAAGAAGACAATATACTCAAGAGTATTCAGGAATCAGGTAGAAATCAAAGACCACTTGGAAATGGAACTAATTCAGAAGTCCATGATCATTTTGAAAAGAGCTTTTCAAACTACCAATTATGATCTGTTAATTACTTATGAAATGAATCTAATGAATTCTTTTTAAGTGAAATTAGATCGATGGGATGAAACAGAGGAGAATAGAATGTCAGAGTGCATTACCCATATACGGTTAAATATTGCTTAGCACTGGTTGGGTTGGTTTTACGTGTGTGTGTGTGTATATTTGTCCATCTGTGTGTATATTTGTCCGTGTGTGCTAGGTTAAGCATGTAAAAGATATTTCATATAGAATCTTATAGTCAAAAAAATTTGAAAGACTCCAAAAAAGGAAACATACAAGATCCATGGAGATAAACCAAGTCAAGATTCAAAAGTAGCATCAGCAATAAATCACAGGAAGAAAGAGGAGGAAGAGATCAGAATCCAAACACGACTTCAGCTTGACGGCAGTACTCATGGCCAGAGCTCCTTGAAGGCATTTCATACCTTTCACTTCCCAGGTGGCTCAGTGATAAAGAACCCATCCATCAATGCAGGAGCTGTAAGAGATGCAGGTTCGACTCCTGGGTTGGGAAGATCCCCTGGAGGAGGAAATGGCAACCCACTCCAGTATTTTTGCCTGGGACATCCCATGGACAGAGAAACCTGGCAGGCTAGAGTCTATGAGTTCACAGAGTTGGGCACAACTTAAATGACTCAGCATGCACATTGCCAACAGAAGGAAGAAGGAGAAAAGAAAATCAGGGAAGGGGAAGGGAAAAGAAGAAGCAGAAGGAAGGTAAGAAAGAAAGAGAAGGAATGGGTTTTTTAATGGACAACTTAGTAAAGACAAGGAGAAGGCAATGGCACCCCACTCCAGTACTCTTGCCTGGAAAATCCCATGGACGGAGGAGCCTGGTGGGCTGCAGTCCATGGGGTCGCTGAGGGTCGGACACGACTGAGCGACTTCACTTTCACTTTTCACTTTCATGCGTTGGAGAAGGAAATGGCACCCCACTCCAGTACTCTTGCCTGGAAAATCCCATGGATGGAGGAGCCTGGTGGGCTGCTGTCTATGGGGTCGCACAGAGTCGAACACAACTGAAGTGACTTAGTAGTAGCAGTAGTTAGTGAAGACAACTTGGGGAAATTTTACCCCCTTTTAACACAATCTCAACCCATGCAGCCTCAAGAGATGCTTGCCTATAGCCACTTTGAATGGAAGGGGTTCCAAGCAATGATCAATGCATGACGCACTTTGCAGTGTTGCCACAGGTGACACACAAAGGTAGTAGTGGTGATACAGCCACGCTCTAAGTGTAACACCCCGGTCCTTCACCTCGCAAGCACTATCTCAACACCCGTCTCATTTGATGGAGTGGAGTCTGTGGGCCTATTTTATACAGACAGCATCTTTCCAGAGCATACAGGGACTGGACAAGAACCACCATACAGGATGGACCACACTTGGGGATGCCCCCTTGTGTGGACTTTTTCTTTTTTTAACCTTTTAAAAAAGATTTATTTATGTATCTCTTTATTTATTCTTTGGCTGCACTGGGTCTTCATTGCTCTGTGTGGGCATCTCCTTTAGCTGCAGCGAGCAGGGGCTGCTGGTGCACAAGCTTCTCATTGCAGAGGCTTCTCCTGTGGAGCATGGGCTCTAGGCACATGGGCTGCAGCAGTTGCATCCCCTGGGCTCTAGAGCACAGGCTCGGTAGTTGCGGTCCATGAGGTCAACTGATCCAGGGCATGTGGGATCCTCCCTGACCAGGGATCAAACAGGTGTCTCCTGCATTGCAAGGCAGAGTCTTAACCAGTGGACCACCAGGGAAGCCCCCCCTTGTGTGGACTGTAGGTGGGACCTTTCCCATTAAGTTTTCCATGAATAGTGCCCAGGTTTGTGAAAGGCACCAGCCCCAACTGTGCATTTGTGTCCCCAGCCTCCTGCACACCTGCCGCAGTGCCCCTGCTGCCAAATGCCACCTGCAGGGCCGTTAAGAGCCCTGCTTCTGTCCTGGGAGTACAGGAACGGAGGCCTCCATCTCCATGGGTCTTCATTCGCTCTCACCATGGCCTTCTGCTGGGCTAGTGGGATCTCCTGACCGCCAGGTAGTACACATGTCCTCATATATATATATCACCCCTAAAACGTCTGGTAGTCTAGTTCAGGAAAACCTCCTTTTTTAACAATATTGTGACAGCAAAATCCTCACTCTGTCTCCCCCAAACCCCAGCTTCACTTTTCAACGTCCAGGCAGCATTCCAGGGCAACTTCAGGCAACTCCTTAGCTCTGATCAGCTTTCTTCGCCTCTGAATTGCCCCACACTGAGATTCTGTGCTGAGATTCTGCACTCCTCACGCTGGCCCCTCTTAGGACACCCTAACCCGTGCTGCTTGCTGTGGTCTCAGCTGTCAGAGCAGGTCTGGACTCTACTCAGAACCCTCTGCAGCTCCCAGCACCCTGAGTGTCTGAAAGTACAGGCCACACCCAGACTTAGTTGCAAGTAGTTGGTTTGTTGAGCATCACTCTATGCATGAAAGTGACTTCTGGACCAGTGGATCCCCTTTGGGAGAAGTTATGAATAGCTGGACTTGGTTTCTGGGTACAAGAAACAGAAAAATAAGAGCAACTTAACACGGAACAGGTTAGAATGTGTGTACAACTTTCTACAGATTTGAGGTTCTTTTAAAAAGGCTGCTACCTCATTGCTACAGGAAAAATAGAACTCAAATCCTCCATGTCCAGAAGTCCGGAGTCCTAAGCCCAGGTGAAATGATAATAACAAAGATAAAAGATTTTACTGAACACCTACTGTGCCAAATACTGTATTAAAATTTAGTATACATGTGTTACCTAAACCGGAGAAAATCTGGTGAGGCCCATTGTTTTTTGACAAACATTTTTTGATATTTCACTTTGTGCTTGATGCTTTTCTAGCTAATGAGGGCACAACAGCAAACAAAAGGAACAGAACTCTTTCCTCTGTATTTTTGGAAATATTATTATTCCTGTACTAGAGATGAGTAAACTGAGGCTTGCAAAGGTCAAGTAAGTCGTCCACCTCACACGGCTACACAGTGGCAGATGGCTTGAGTTGGGATCGACATCTGTGTGACTCCAAAGCTCTCAAGGAAGCCCCCACTGCCTCCAGCTCTACTCATAGCCCACCAGTGGGCAAGGGGGCTACAACATCCCACCCTCAGTTACCCTCTTTGCTGTAACATCATACACATGGCCTTTATGGTGGTGCTGCCCCTTGATCATATTGTCCTTCACTATTTTCTAAAATATTCATGGATGTAAGACCTATTTGCCCAATTAAATTGAAAATTGCTAGATGGTTGGGCCAGATAATATCAATATATTCTGCAGCATTTCCCAGAGGGCTGGGTATACTTCTCACCAGTGTTAAGCACCTGTTAATCTACCAGGGCACCATCAAGAATTTTTAAAAATTGAATAAATTATTGCCCCTGCCATTCAAAATCTTATAACTTAGCAGATACTGACGTTAAAAATTGATGGGTGGAATTTTAGTTTCAACAAATCCCACTTTTGAGAACTCATGAAAGACATGTAAGATTTCCAAAGACGAGAAAAAGACCAACATAACATATGTTTTTGAAAGACAGGGAGAAAAAGGACACAGAAGCAAGAGATTAGTAACAACACCTAACTTGTCCCTGAAAAAGACTCTCACGACAAATGAAGAAAGAATAAATGGGGAGAAAAATGACTAGGTATTAAGTAATTACCAACGTGGCTTTAAAAGGAATCCATCATGCCTGACCAATTCAATCCCCAAAAGAAAGATGAGCCTTGTAGAAATGGTGAAGCAGTAAGCATATTGCAGCTTGTCTACAGAGAAATTGTTGATTCTGCCCCACATGACACGCTCATGAATAAGCTAGTAAAATAGAGCCTAGGCGACCACATGGGAAGGGGGACACTGAGAGGAAGTCACAGTAAAGGCATTGGCTAGGAGTCAGTCTCGAGTCCTGACTGTTTCTGATTTCCACTGATGGTGTGGGTGACACTTTAGAATGGGCTTATTAGCCATGTCATTGTTGTTCGGTCACTGAGTCCTGTCCAACCCTTTGCGACCTCATGGACTTCAGCATACCACGTTCTCCTGTCCTTCACTATATCTTGGAGTTTGCCCAAGTTCATGTCCATTGAATCAGTGATGCCATCCATCCATCTCATCTTCTGTTGTCCGCTTCTCCTTTTGCCTTCAATCTTTCCCAGCATCAGGGTTTTTTTTCTGAAGAGTCAGCTATTCATATCAGGTGGCCAAAGTATTGGAGCTACTGCTTCAACAGCAGCCCTTCCAGTGAATATTCAGGGTTAATTTCCTTTAGGATTGACTGGTTTGAGATCCTTACTGTCCAAGGGACTCTCAAGAGTCTCCTCTGGCACCGCAGTTTGAAAGAATCAATTCTTTGGCACTCAGCCTTCTTTATGGTCCAACTCTCACATCCATACATGACTACTGGAAAAACCATAGCTTTGACTATATGGAACTCTTGGCAAAGTGATGTCTATGCTTTTTATTAGACAGGAGGAGACCCCAAAGTGCAGAGCAGGCACTGTCTGTTGGACAGATCTGGAATTTCCACAGCTCAGATTACCAAAAAAAATAAATAATTGAAAACGGAAACAGGTTGTTTAATAGAGAAGGCAATTTCTGGTCTTTCTCTGTCTCCTGGCTTTATTTCTGGAGTCCAAGTGTGCAGGGAACCTTCACTTGAAGCTAGAGGCTCTGATGTACAAGGATTTTGGATTCTGAGCTGGTCCACAGGGGCCTCAGTTTTCCCATCCGTGCAGTGGGGTGGCAGCTGGCCTGCTGCACAAGCATCATATCTTGTGTGGATTAGCTCATTAATGATCACTTAGGGTCTTTAAAATGCAAAGCATTGCATAAATGCTAAGTATTATTATGCTTCATGCAAAGGGCAAAAATCTTGACTTGGAAAGAAAATATAGGCCAAATTACAGGAGACAGAATGAGAAAACACAAGAGAGAAGCTATTAGCCTGTTTGGGGAGTGCGATTGCAAGAGCTTGAACATCATAAAACATCTGCGGTAATTTTCACTCACCTCTGCTCCTGTAGTCGCCGCGAGGGAGAAAGCCGTCTGTTGTCTTTAAGTAAAGAATCAGGGGAAGCAATAAAGCGAGAGTTTGCCCTTGACAAGGCAGAGAAAATCTCTCAAATGTCATCCAGGTTTGGATGTTCTAAATGAAGAAATTATTTAATCTACCTGGGGGATTGTAGCTATTACATATACCAACGTAAACAAGCCTCCAAAATCCAGCTCCTAGGATCCTCTGGACACATGGCAGACTGCTTCAGACTGACAGGTTCCTGGGTTGCCCTTGAAACTCAATTTGCTGACACTCAGTTCATCCCAAATTAATGGAGTTGCCTGTTCAACAGCCAGAGCTGCCCTTTTGGGTTGGCCTCAAGAATCCTTCCTGAGGCATAAGAAAGGCCACAGAGACAGATTCTAGATGTCGTAGGGCCATGGGGTGATGCCAATTAAATAAAATGCATGGTCTCAGTTAGAGGAAGGAGGGGATTATGCCTAAGTCTTCTCCTATCGGTGATTATCAGCCCAGCCCCCAACAGGCCAAAGAGATGGGGGTGGAAGTTGTTTCCAAAGGTGATGCCTGAGCAAAAAGAAGTAGTATTTGCCCCCTTTTTTCCTTCCCAGTTGCAACCACCTGCCATCCGAAACCTCCTTCTAATAAATTAAAAGAGCCTTGAAAAGTAGTTGGTTCTATTATTAACCAGACACATGTCTCTCCTGGGCTTCCTGGCAGATCAAGAGGATTCCCAGCCTCCTCCACAGCGTCCCAAGGACACTTAGCTGTGCTCAGCACCTGAATGTGACCAGGTGGCCCAGGAGAGGCCCAGTGATGTCCATGTGATACAGTTGCCCAGGTTTCTCCAGGGCATGGCTACCAGCCATGAAGGTGGGCTAGAGAGGGCACAGTTCAAGCCTTACATACCCCTTCTGAAGACCCACTGGACTTTGCACCCAACTGTCTAGCTCTGGAGACTTCTGAAACAGAGAATTAACTTTCTGTTCTTGGACTTCAATCATCACTATGACAATGAACTACAAATTAGCACATGCCCAGGACTCAGCAGAAAAAAATGACACCAGCTGGATTCTGGGCTTCTTCTCTGAAAATTGACCTTTTCTTGAATTGTTTCATGGGTCACGGATACTTTTGTTTAAAAAGAAGCATACATCTTCCTCTTCTGGCAGAAACAGAAAGGAGAAAGGAACAGTCAAAGCGTCAGGAGGCAGAAATGGATGGGAACATTATTCTTATGAAGACAGCAGCATTTCTTGGGAATCCCCATCACTTTTGACTCTAATCAGCCAGCTAAAGGAGCAGAAAATTACAACTATAGAAAGGAAAATGTAATTTTGAGAATGTGGACATCCTCCACTAAACTGGAAGGATGGTTTAAAAAATATTTTGGAATCTCTATCACAATGTCTAGCACAGAGTCAGTCTTCAGTGAGCAAATGATTAGAGAGTGGACTCTAAAATGCCCAGCAATGTAGTATAGTAATCCAACATTTGCTTAAAATTATGGAGAGGATCACGGTCTTGTTTTATTGAAAAAAGGAAAGTGTTAGAAACTCAGTCATGTCCAACTCTTTGTGACACCATGGACTGGAGCCCATCAGGCTGCTCTGTCCATGGAATTCTCCAGGCAAGAATAGTGGGGTGGGTTGCCATTCCCTTCTCCAGGGAATCTTCCTGACCCAGTGATCGAGCCCACATACCCTGCATTGCAAGCAGATTCTTTACCTTCTGAGCCACCTTAGTGTAACTCAAATTCATCTTTAGCAAACATAAAGGTCCAGGAAGTCCTCTCCTTTAGAAGTAAATTTCCACGGAGTCCCCTCAGTTGGGGATTTGGAGCTAACAGTGGCTGTCTTCTGTCTCCGCTCCTCATGTCAACTGCTCAGGAAATCAAAGATCTGTGAATCTGGCTGAAGCCATCCTGAGCATAATTCATGTTGGTTTAGGATTAGACTTATAGGATTATACTGATGATCATAAACCTTGCCCATTATAAAGTCCTAAAATCATTATTAATTTTAAAAGGAGTCTAAATCTTGGGTAAAACCAATAACAAATGTGTGCCAGCACTAAGAACAAGACGAAGTCTAAATCCTGTCTAATTTGGAGAAGGAGCTCAGCTTGGAGCAGATTATCCAGGGAAGCTGAGAAGCCCCTCGCAGGGGCGCTGGACCAGGAGGACAGCCTCACAGTTTCTGCCCAAAGCCAGGGGCCGGCCAGGGTCAGCCTGAAAGTTCTCTAGTCTGCAGCTTGAACGGAGAAGCCCCTGGGAAACCCACATCGACACTCCCAGACTGAGGAATGTTAGGAAAAAAAAAAAGAACTGGACCAAGGGCAGCAGCCAGGGAGGCAGGGATCTGTGGGGCTCCTTTATTACGGATCTGGAGAGGGTTACCTGCCTCCACAGATGTGACAGGCAGGAAGAACACAGAAGAAAAGCGTGCACTGGCATCCTGAGGACCGGGCTCAAGATCCAACAGGAAAACATGCTTCCAACAAAGCAGAAAGTGAATCTGCCCATGCAAACATACAGAGCATCCTAGCGCTCAGAGCAGGACTCGGAAATGATGGGGAGGAGAGGGCCGTCTCAACCAGGGGCGTGTGATTTACAGCCCAAGTTCAAAGTGACTGTAATACCATGTTTTTACTTTTTAAAATTGTTTTATCCTATCTTTCTAGCCCATAAGGAATGCACCTCAGTGTCAACAGAACCCTTTGTCTTTGTAAGATATTTTGAAGCAAAATATCGGTAAATTACTTCCCAAACCACCGCACAACTAGATCACGCTGAGAAAATGGGCTTTGCAGGAATGCAGTAAATTGTTTCTGTCACAGAAGAAAATACAGCCCGTAGAAATCGTTATGGATGAGTCATTATGAGAAGAGGCCAAAAAAATTAACCTTCGTCGGTTTTCTTTGTCTTTGCGCCTGCAAGGGCAGCCTGTGTGTATGTGTATGTGTTTATTTGAATTCACCAGCCACACATAGGACTTTGGAGCTGGGGAGGTTTCAAAGGTGAGCAAGACCAGCTCCCTTCCCGGCAGGTGTGCAGAGGGAGAGAAAGAAGAAAAGACTTCAGGAGATGATATTCTGAGAAGGTGTTTAGCATGATTGAAGGACAAGGGGCTCTGTGATTAGAGGAGCAGAAGAAGAAAACTTTATTATAAAATATTCCCAGATGGCTCAGCAGTAAAGAATCCAGCTGCCAATGCAGGAGACCCAGGTTCGATTCCTGGGGTGGGAAGATCCCCTGGAAGAGGAAATGGAACCCACTCCAGTTTTCTTGCCTGGAGAATCCTAGGAACAGAGGATCCTGGCGGGCTACAATCCATGGGTTTGTGAAAGTCAGACACAACTGAGCAACTAAACAGAAAATTCAGGGTTAAAGACCAAATGTATCACCCTAAAAAGCTGAAACTTAATCCCCTATGTCAGGAGACCCAACCTCCAGAATCTGATGTCTGATGATCTGAGGTGGGGCTGATGTGATAACAATAGAAATTGATAACAATAGAAATAAAGTGCACAAGAAATATGATGCACTTGAATCATCCCGAAATCATCCCCTTCCCAATCTCTGGAAAAACTGCCTTCCAGGAAATCAGTCCAGGTTGTCCTATGTGCTGGTCTTTGAAGACAGGTCCCATGGGCTGATGAGGGGTCAGTGCCCTTGTAAGAGAGGCCCCAGGGACCTCCCTCGCCCCTTCCACATGTGAGGACACGGCATCTCTGAATCAGATGGGGAGTCTGCTGGAACTTTGCTCTTGGCCTCCCCAGCCTCCACACCACGAGAAATAATTGCTATTGTTAATAAGCCACTCTGTCTGTGGGATTTTGTTTCAGCAGCCCAAGGTTTATGAAATAAAATAGTACCGGGTACAGGACTACGTGTTTTATACGCGCATCATCTCTTCTGATTCTCCGAACAGCCTGTTGGACTGGTGCAGTTATTATCCCCATTTTATGGATAAAGAAATTGAGGTTTAGAGGTGGGTGCCTTGTCCAGACAGAGCTCCACAGCGGTGAAGTGGCCAGATGGGGATTTCTATCAAGGTGGTCAGATTTCAAGCCGAAGCTTTCAAGGCTGCTTCTCTCTCTCCTGTGGGGAGGGATATGCTGTGTGTGGGTTACGATGGACAGGAGCCAGCTATCTGGCATCAGAGGACCCCAGAGAACCTAAATGATACAGAGGAAGCTATTCTTACCCTCCAGGTTTGAATGCATATTTCCTTCCTTTCCTGGAGGAGCCTCCCCCAGCATCCTCTCTGAACACTCCATCCCTGGGAGCCAGGCACAGGGACTCCAAGGGCTTCCCCTCACGGTGCTGAGTCCTCTTACCTTCGCTCCACGCCCTCCTCCCTTGGAGCAGACACAAAATCTATTTCCAATCACTTGATAATGATTCTTCCTATTCTCTCTATGCAAACAATGGTACAGAAAAACGCTCCATTATGGTGTGAAACACGCCCTAATGTGTGGTAATTGATTTCGCATATGGAGTCAGGGACGTAGTAGCACCGTGTGACAATGGATTTGACACAGGCGCTGTCTGACTTGATGAACACAGCTGCAGGGAGCGGGATCTCTGTGCAGCAATAGGTAATTGCCCACTGGGCCCGGCCAAGGGGCTTGCTTCTAGGAAGGGATGCCCTGGGTGGACAAGGTGCAGCTCGGAGGGTCACAGTAGTGCTTGTCAGGGACCATTTCATCTCCTGTCCGACAGTAAGTCAGACCAGTTCACAAGTGACATGAACTCGAGGACTCCATCCTGCCTCGGGGATGGATCTGAGGCTAAAGCATCTGCAACATCAGCCAGATCCAGGGACACCCCAAGGCAGGTGCAGGCCAACTCAGGACATCTGGGGCCAGCTGGAGAGGAGAGGGAACGTGCAAACAGCAGGCGGGTGGGGGGCTGGGACTGCATGGAGCACGTACAGCGCCCACATCTGGGATCCAACCCGAGAACTTCTGTTTAAGAGCCCAGGGCAGCAGGAAGCATCTGTCTGCTTGTTTCTGTCTGGTTTACAAAGAACTGCAGACCCAGCGTATTTCCAGTTTTCTCATCCACCTCACAAGCCTGGTAATTCTCACCAGCATAGAGTGAGAACTGGATCACTAATTCTCAGCTTGGGTTACATAGTCACTTGAAAGCTTTGAAAGAACAAAAACCCAAGACCCCTCCTCCTCATGCTCAATGCTTTTTAGTTGATCTGAGATGGCATTTGGGAATCAGTAACTTTTTATTTTTTTGTACATGTGTTGCAAGAAAACTTTGCCCATGGTTACTGAAATTTGAACTTTATACAATTTTCTTGCTTCACAGATATTTCTTTTGGTTATTTTCCAGACATTTAGAAATGAAGAAACATTCTTAGCTGGGCTGTACAAAACAGACAAAAATCTAGATTCAACTCACGGGCCATACTTGGCTAAACTTGCTTTTGAAAGAAACCAGGTTTCTTTATCTATTTCTCTGTTAATGGACATCTAGGTTGCCTCCATGGCCTGGCTACTGTAAATAGTGCTGCAATGAACATTGGGGAGCATGTGTATTTTGGAATTATGGTTTTCTCCTGGAGTGGTATTGCTGGGTCATTTGATAGTTCTGTTTGTAGTCTTTAAAGGAATCTCCAATTCCATATATACACCACTATGTATAAAGGAGATAACTAATGAGAACCTACTATATAGCCGAGGGAACCCTACTCAGTGCTCTGTGATGACCTAAATGGGAAGGAAATCCAAAAAAGAAGGGATATATATATATACATACAGCTGATTCATTTTGCTGTACAGTAGAAACTGACACAACACTATAAAGCAACTATCCTCCAAGAAAAATTTTTTAAAAAGGAAAGAAACTGTGTTTCACTTCAGCTTGCTAAAATCCCTTCCCTCCCCCCACCCCCCACCCCATCGTGTGCCCCACAACTTCCGTATTGGTTCTAAATCCTCCTTACAGGCTCCCTTGCAGGACTGCCCAGCCCCATCACACTCTGCCAACCTTTACTCCCTCCTTTTCCATTCCCTACATAGAACTTTCCTGTTACTTCTTTTCTTTTCCCTTTTCTTGGATGAACAGAAACTGTGTATCTTTTTAAAGAGTACAAGGTTGGTTAAGATGTATCATCCACTGTGAAATGATTCCCACCATCAAATCAATTAACACATCCCTCACCTTGCATAGTTACCATTTTGTGTGTGATAAGGACCGGCTTCCCCAGTGGCTCAGCATTAAAGAAACTGCCTGCAATGCAAGAGACATGGGTTCAATCCCTAGGTTGGGAAGATCCCCTGGAGGAGGGCATGGTAACTGACTCTGGCACTCTTGCCTGGAGAATCTCGTGGACAGAGGAACCTGACAGGCTACTGTCCATAGAGTCTCAGAGTCGGACATGACTGAAGCGACTTAGCGTGCGTGCATGTGTAATAAGAGACCTTGAGATGTCTTCTTTATTCTTGTAGCAAATCCCAGGTAAACACCACCTTCTTGTAACTGTAGCTCCCATGCTGTGCATCAGGTCCTGGAAGTCTGTTCCTTGACAATAGCACCCCTTCCCGTCCCCCTCCACCCTAGCTTCCAGGTGCCTGTGTTTGTTTTGTTTAGTTGCTGTTGTTTCTATTTATTGGAGTATAACTGCTTTACAGTGTTGTGTTAGTTTCTGCTGTAGAGCAAAGTGAATCAGCTCTATGTATAAATATACCCCCTTCCTCTCTAGCCTCCCTCCCACCCCATCCCACTCCTTTAGTTCAACACAGAGCACCGCGCTGAGCTCTCTGTGCTGTCCAACAGCTTCTCACTAGCTGCTTTACACGTGGTAGCATATATATCAATATATCAATGTTTTTGAGAAGTTCCCCCAAGTGACTCTAACCTCTAACCTAGATTGAGGGCCACCAGCTTAGACAAACATTTGTAGATGAATTGACTGAAAGGAAATCTGTCAGACCTGGAGAGGGGCCTAAAACATAAATAAATAAATAAAGACAAGAGGAGAAAAGAGACTGAAAGCACGAGAACCCTTAAATCTGGTCTGGTCTGACAAACAGGGGCTGGGGGACAGAGATAAAATCCCAAAGCCACATGCAAGGTGGGCCCGTCTTCTATTCCTCTCAGCGGATGCTTTCTCAGGGGATACACGACTACCCCAGAGCTGTGCTTCCAGGCCACGTGACTGAGAAAGAAGAAAGAGCTGTCAGCTCAGATGCAGCGTGTGCTTGGTCCAAAGTGAGCACAGAGGAGGCCTCAGGAAAAAGACATTCTCCGTCCTTGCTTTAGATCCACAGATTTACTTAAAATGCCTTTTAGAAACGTCCTCAACTCCCAGGGGCCTCATTTAGCAGGACACAGCCTACTCTAATGAACTCTGAATTGTGTGGATACACTCATTTCCAGGTGAGGAAAATGCTCTGTAGCCTGAGTTTCCACAGGAGCTCAGGAGAATTCCTACAGAATTTAGTGAGTTACCAACATAATCATGATTACAGTGATTTTGGTGGTGGTGGTGATGGTGATGGTGATGGTGGTGATGCTGATGACAATGTTGCAATCAACATCTCCATCTTACCACTAGCCAAGCCCCTCCTCTGTGCCAGGACCAGACAGAGTGCCCTAGGCAGATCCTCTCCTACCTTCATCTCTTTCCCGCTACCTTATGAGACAGGTACTAGGAACTTGTTTGTTTTGCAAGTGAGGAACAGGAGTCCCAGGAAGCTGTGTAGGTGTCACAGGAATGGCAGCATCAGACACAGGTGGGACCCAGCCACATCTGCTAACACCCTGATGCTCACAGTCCTGTCCTGCAGCAAGAAATGCAGGTTAGCCACCTGCCACTTGGAGGAGGAAATCATTAATAATAATAGTTACTATTTCCTGAACAGTTCTCTAAGCCTGGCACTGAGTTAAGTCATTTAAATATAGTTTCCCATTTAATGCTCACAAAGCCCTGAGAGACAAATATCTCGTCCTCACATTACTCCTGCATGAACACAGGCTCCAGGAGAATGTCAGCAAGCCATGAGGAGCAAAGGCATGGGGGACAAGCTGACCCTGAGGCCACCACTCTGCCTAGGCCTTGTGTGTGCAAGGAGCTCAGGCCAACCCTCTGCCTCTCTCAGGACGACTTCTCCTTGGCATCACCCTCACCCCTCAGAGCGGGTGTGGGGCCTTTCCTCCAGCTGGGGAAGTCCCTGGAAGGACTTAGAGGGAGGAAGAAGCCCTGGTTCTAACATTCTTCCCAGTTGAGGTTGTCCTCAGACCATGGTTTCTGTGGCAGGAGGTCTGGCCAGAGGGGAATCCAGGGCCCAGAAACGGGCTGCAGGGCAGGGCAGTGCAGCAGTTTGGCACTGAGCCCTGACAGTCAAAGCCACCAGGGCTCCAAGCTTACTGTGTTGTGTGAACCCAGGAGTCCTGTGGCCTCTGGGTCTCAATTTCCTCCCCTGTAAACCAGTGATACAAACAGCAACTTGTCAGAGGTGTCAGAGAGATGGGAAGAAGAAATGCCTGCCAGTGCAGAAAGCTCTCAGCCCAGCACCTGGCTGCTTGATGAATGGAAGCTGTCATTACCCTTCCTGGCTAAGGGAACCGGGGCCATGACCCTATATTTTACCCCCATTTCCAAGCACAGAGAAAGCTCTATCATAGTTTCCCATCAGTAATGGTCAACTCCACGCCCTGAAGACAACCCTGCTGGACCTGGGCTTGAAAGGATGCTGAGATACACAAGGAGGAATGGAAACAATCTGAAACGAGTGACCCCTCAGGTTTCTGGAGGGCAGCCCCATCTGTCCACCGAGCTGGGCACACCGGAGGTCAGGGGCCCTATGCCCAGGGTCCCTGTAGAAACAAAAATCCTACTATTAATACTTCCTTCATCCACCACACATACATACATACGTACACATCACACACATACATAGTCATGTGTGCACACACATGTGTGCATGCCACCCCACACCATGTGGTCACTATTCCCTTCAGAGAGACCCACGTTTATTAGGCACTGGAGCCTCCCTGGGATCGGGGAGCGGGTCCTTCAAGGCTGCAGAAATCTGCCTTCCCCTTAGCCTTCCTTCTGCCAGTCACCTTCTGTCAGGAACACTGAGTGATTGTGGCAAGAAAATTGCCTTCAGCGATAGGGATTTAAGAAACGCTTTTCCTGAAAATAGTGCTCAAATTAATTAACTTGGAGGAAAGGATTGCTTTTTCTTTGGCCCAGACTTAATTTATTTTTCCTCAAGAGTTTTTGTTGTGTGATAAATGGTGAGGAGAGAGTCACCTCCTTGGACATGACCTGAAATCAGGGCGATCTCGACGAGGCTGGTCCAAGGAGACACAGGGGCAGGAGCAGCCGGGTCTGTGCAGAGGGCCGGCTTGTTCTGCTGAAGATGCTGCTCAGCAGCAGGGCAGGATGGGATTGGAGGCGGCAGTGGGTATTGAGGTGGGAGGTGGGATGAGGCAAAACCTGGACACGCACCCAGAGTGGGGCGCGTGCTGACCTGGGCTCCAGCGCTGCCTGATGGCCACTGAGGAATTCCACTGGTTTCTCTACACAGCTCTTCATTTATACGAGGGAACATGGGGTTGGTTAATGTGAGGGTCAGTGAGGACTCCAAGTGGCTGCCCTCCTGTCCAGCCCTGTGATACTGTGCAGTCCGCTCAACAGGTGGTCCAGCTAAGAGCATAGCCCACAAGGTGGAGAACCCACCTGAAGACAAGATCAGTAGCTCTGTCACTAGCTGGGGGATCTTGGGTTAGTAATTTAACCTCTCTGAGCCTAGTTCCTCATTGCAAAAAGGGGATACAAATAATCACGTCATAGAATCATTGTGAAAAAAATACAAATATTAGGCACTCAAAAATATAGGTGTCTTTACTCTAAACAGCTATCATTCTTTTTTTTTTCTCATGTACACTTCTATCCCAATCAGACTAGAATGAAAATCACTAAAATATCATATAAAACAACTCCCAGTTTCTGCGTAGCTTTCGGTTAATGATGCTCAGATCAGCTCTGTGACCCACACTGGGCCTACTCCTTTCTGATACCGTCCTTTTCTGGGTCTTGACCCCAATTTATACTCAAGACATACAAAAATGTGTCTTAACCTGGAGCGAGTGGATGGACTTTTCAGGAATCATAATCCTGTGAAAGTTAAACAAAATAATGCATTAAGTTCACATGAGCATCGCATCCATAGCTCTCTCCAGGGCAGAGGTGAGAGTGATTCATGAACCTCCACAAAGAAATGAAGCTAAACTGACTTATTCCAAACAGAATATTGATGGCAAACCAATTTAAAACCTGCAAAATTTCGAAGTCAGGTGTTACATAGAGAACATTCTGATACTTCTTTTATTTAATTTTAAAAGGCTGATTTGAAAAAATCCTTTAAGAAATCACTCTTCATAAAGTAGAGGTCGACTCCATCTACCTACAGTCAGATCTCTTACAAACCTAAGTGGGCGTGCACGTGTGCATACACACACATACATATACACACACACACACACACACACACACACTGTCCTGCTGCCCCAGGCTCAAAGCTCCTCCCACCCCCCATGGCAGCTGTAAGGGCAGAGTTTGTGTTTGCAGCCTCCTGCCTCCCAGGAACCTGTGAGTCTTTCAAGGCATCTCCCGGGCTCTGGCCCTGCCCCAGACTAGTTGTTCAGTTGGCAGGTGAAGTAAAGGGCAGGAAAATATCTTGCCCGGAGAAGGGATCAAGAACGATCCCACCCATCCACAACCACGGGACTGTAATTAAGGGAGGAAGACATAAGCAAGGGGTTGAGAGGTTTAAAGCACATGAAGGTGACCCTCTCAATGGGAGCTTTGCCAGTACCCTGGGTTTTTCACCTAAAACTCTGGTGGGGGCCCCTGAGACTCTGGCCCCATTGGAAGCAATGAGGCTGCAGACAAATGCTGTTCTGAAGACGGACGCCTTATCCGCCCTTCTTTAGAAGAAAGGTCTCCCTACGCAGTGTGATCACAGCACTTCCATGTAGACCACAGAAAACCCTTGATTGTGCGTAGCCCTGGACCCTCATTCAGGTGTCACTACTGCTACTACTGCTACAGTAGTTATTATTTTGTCTTGTTTGTGTATTTATACAGTAAACTTCTAGTATAAGACCTAAGGAAGCGAATATAGGAAAAGAGGATACCTGATCATACTGTGATGTGGGATAAATTACCCCCGGTTCAAACCTTAGAGGAGCAATTAAAGACAGAAGGAGGACTTGGATGCAGTGATCAGACTTGTGGTTGCCCAGGAGAAAGAGGGAAGGGAGAGGGGTGGGCTAGAGTCTGGGGTTTGTAGACACAAGCTATTACATTTAGAGAGATAGACTATAAGGCCCTACAGTATAGTACAGGGAGCTATACCCAATCTCCTGGGAGAGACCATAATGGAAAAGAATATTTTGAAAAGAATGTACATATGTGTATAACAGTCACTTGACTGTAGAGCAGAGACTGGCCCAACATTGTAAATTAACTATATGCCAATAAAAAAAAGATAAAAGATGGCTGATGCAGACCTGAGTTTCTATTTCCTGTCTCCCACTCAGGGTCCTGCACAGAACTTCATATACAGTGAGGACACAAACACTTAACATAACCTCAAATCACTCACAATTTTTTCCTCACCCTCATCTCAAGAATAACGACAGCCTTTAGTCCTGTAAGCAGTGTTTCTCAGCGTGCGGTCCAGGAATGACCGGTCTGCTTTAGAATCACCGAAGACCTTGCTGAAAATGTTGTAGCCACACGTTCCGGGAAACAAACTCACTCAAAAGGATAATGCAGATAGCGGAGTGCAGTTTGTTACACTGGAGGGCCCAAAGCAGAGCCTCCTCTTAGCCAATGACCCCAACCAGCTTTTTGTGAAAACCTTATATACCCTAAGTGGACGTGTCCAAACCCACCTCCCCAAAATTCCCTGAAACTAGTCTGAACAAAGGAAAAAGAAAGATACAATCAAAGTTAACCCGTGATTAATAAGCCTTAAGCCTAGGTAGTTAACAGTGGACAATTATCAATAGGCTTGTGGTCATACCACAATAAGCATAACAGAATGTATGATTCTATTCGGTTACACAGATAATTAGGGTATTCTTTTAGGCGATGGAGAGCCCTAGGGCACTTCCTTCTGGGGGCCTGGTTTTCCAGTTGGTATGTCGTTTCCATAGATACTGAACACGTAGCTCAAAGTCCAGTCAGGCCCAAGATGGAGTCCTGCTTTCAAGATAAAGGCCGATCTATTTCCTCCTTCAAAAATGAAGCTTCTAGGACCCCTTTCCAGACACACGGAGCCAGGATCTTTGGAGATGAGATCCAAGAACCTCCATTCAATGGAGCACCAGGTGAGCCTGGATGTCTGAGAACCGCTGACTTAGTCAAATGAATATTTGTCCAAGGGCACTTTTAAGTCTGCTCCCAAAGCCTTTAGTAAATCAGCGAAACCTTGAATAGGGGCACTCTGAGCCAGTGCCAGACAAAGCCCTTCTTCTAACCAATTTCGAATGGAGAGTCAGGAGGTTTAAACAAATTAACTTTGAGGGTAAGTGTCATTCATATTCTGTCACTTCATTAAGACTATTCGCCTGTGAGTTAGAGATGGTGACCCCAGAATGTTCTTCCTGTGTTCATCACTCATCGTCCTATCTGACCTGGACACATAGACCCAGAGATGCCCACTATTGGATTGCCCTGGGCCTGTAACTTTGTGGGCTGACTCTACTCATCACTGTCCTTTTCTGGATAAAACTCTTATAATGGGAGGGACTGGATGAGATGGGAAAATGGGAGGAGATGGATAAAAAAAAAAAAAAGAAGAGGGACTTCCCTGGGAATCCAGTGGTTAAAACGTCACACTTCCACAGTAGGGGTCACAAGTTCTATCCCTGGGTAGGGAAATACGATCCCACAAGCCTTTGGTGTGGCCAGACAGAAAAAAAAGAAGAAGAATAGGAAAGAAAGGAAGAGGAGGGGAAGGGAGTCCAAGAATGGAGGTGGGTGGGAGGGGGAAGAGGGCTAGTTCTCTGGTTAGAATAACCCACTGTGTTCTCGAAAGCATTCAGCATCAACAGATTCTTGGCTGGCTTGGGGATCTCGGGGGGAAAAAACCTGGCCCTGAGGACCTAAAGGAAGAAATAAGGAAAGGTGACAAACAGGAGAGAAAAGAACAAAGAGAAATAGGGACTGACAATAGCAAAAGGAAGGTGAACTACAAAGACTCCTGAGAAGTGAGGGTTTTTTTAACTTTGCAAACACTTCATTTTACTACGCTTAATTAATCATAACACAGGAACATAAATGTTTAAAGGGTGAAATAAAATGTACAGAAATATAGTCATCCTCAACAAAAATGAGAACGCATAAATTTAACATGAGTCTGTCATCGCTACACTCCCAGCCCACAGGATCCAGCATCTCAGTGTCAGTTCCCCCCAGTCAGGAACAAGGCCGCAGTAATGAGCTCTCTCCTGGCTCCTGAGAAAATCAACGAGTGAAATGCAAGAGGAAAGGGGGGGAAATGCTCCAAAGAGAGAAGGGACAGGGCGGAGAGAAGAAACAAGAATGACAGCAGCAGAGATAACTCTATTGTTAGTGTCCTTCAGACTAGGAAGTTCTCTGCTGCGTCTAACTCAAATCTTTCCTGTAATCTGGCCAAGTTTCCCTTCTTGACACCAGCGCCCTATTAGACTGTGACAATTTACTGTTCAAAATGCTACAATATAAAAAAAAAAAATTACTAGAGCTGTCCAAGCTTTGTTTCTGAAATCTTGAGTCTGAAGCAGGGCCTGAGATGGCGGCAGAGGTAAGACTGATAAATCTCTCTCCTTCAGTTCAGTTCAGTTCAATAGTTCAGTCATGTCTGACTCTTTGAGACCCCATGGACTGCAGCATGCTAGGCTTCCCTGTCCATCACCAACTCCCACACCTTGCTCAAACTCAAGTCAATTGGGTCAGTGATGCCACCCAACCATCTCATCCTCTGCCGTCCCCTTCTCCTCCTGCCCTCAATCTTTCCCAGCATCAGGGTCTTTTCCAATGAGTCAGCTCTTCTCATCAGGTGGCCAAACTATTGGAGTTTCAGCTTCAACATCAGTCCTTCCAATGAACATCCAGGACTGATCTCTTTAGGATGGACTGGTTGGATCTCCTTGCAGTCCAAGGGACTCTCAAGAGTCTTCTCCAATATCACAGTTCAAAAGCATCAATTCTTCGGCACTCAGCTTTCTTTATAGTTAAACTCTCACATCCCAGCATCAGGGTCTTCTCTAAAGAATCAGTTCCTTTGCATCAGGTGGCCAAATTATTAGAGTTTCGGCTTCAGTATCAGTCCTTCCAATGAATATACAGGACTGGTTTTCTTTAGGATTGGCTGCTTTGATACCCTTGCGGTCCAAGGGACTCTCAAGAATTCTCCAACACCACAGTTCAAAAGCATCAATTCTTCGGTGCTCAGATTTCTTTATGGTCCAACTCTGACGTCCATACATGACTACTGGAAAACTCATAGCTTTGACTAGACAGACCTTTGTCGGCAAATTAACAGTTTAATATGCTGTCTAGGTTGGTCATAGTTTTTCTTCCAAGGAGCAAGTGTCCTTTAATTTCAAACCATCTGGATTTCCCATTCGTCTCCCTGCCCTGAGCCTTTTCTGCTGCGAGTGACTCTGCTCCATCTGTGTCTGTCTGTTCAGGCCTGAGTCGGGGGTGGGACCAGTATAGTCCTCGATGGAGCAACTGGGGACTCCTCATCCAGCATCCTCGAGTTGACTTGCTCCCAGCCTGTCCTCTCTTTGGTAGTCTGTCTTGGGTGTGGTAATGGGGTGCGAGTGTTGGGGACTGAGGAGGGGTTATATCTTGCAGTCAGCCCTGTCTTGTCTCTTGTGTCTGCATTATCTACCTTCTCCTTGGGGGACTCACCCAGCCCCCAAGATCCAGGCTCTGCCACTGTGTCCCCCTCCATGGCAGGGCCTGCCCATGCCTGTCACGTCATTCCAGGCTGACTGCCCAGGTGGACTTCTATTACCTGTTGAACACAACTGGTGTCATTTCCGGGGTTCCAAAGAGCTTGGGTACCACGGTCCTTTATGTCTCAGCACAGAGAAGAATTCAGCAAGAGCAATGTGGTAGATAAGAAGTGATTTATTAGAATAGGATGCTTGTGAGGCTTACAAGTGGGTGGGTGAGAAATGCTGCACCCCAAGAACTTAGTGGGCTATAATTTTATAATCAGAGGAGAAGTAGGGAGGGGGAGAAGAGCTTCTTTTTCTTTCTTGAGTAGACGTCATGTTTCTATTATCAGTTCCTCCCCTAGGCTGTGTAGGGAAGCTTGCTTATCATTCCCTAGATGGTCAGACCAGGACGGTCACAGCACTTTGGAAAAATATTTTCAGGTCTCAGTACAATGGGGGTTTTTCATTTTGAAAAGTCACCTTCCCATAAATGATTTTTTGTGCACAGAGCTTTTTTTGAGAGTTATTAACTTGCTGAGTTCACTGGGCAAGTTGTAGATCTCAAGCCACCATTGTTTTATCGTTTGGGACATGTCCCATGCTTCTGTGGCATGGTTTTGTTGTTAAACAAGCCTGCTTCAGTTGTGCTTTTTTGCGTAATTCTTAACTTACAGGAGTTCCCCATATTTTTTTTACTTATAATCCCTAGTAGGATTAAGTATCAATCACCTATTTTGTCCCTTCATTCCCTATCACTGCTGATACCTCCCCAGTCATATTTTCCTCCCAACTCCACTCCCTCTTACTGCACCTGTGTGACTGATGGGCAATTCTTCACCCCTAAAGGTTTGTATGATTCTGAGCCCCCAAATTCATACCCTTCCCAGTCCACCTGCTCTTGGAGCCTGGCTCTAGGTGAGCTGGGTCCTTCTTGGGCAACCAAAACACACACGGTGGGTCACTAGGTCCTATGGGCTACAGTCTTCCTGAACTGGTATAAAGTTTCAATAGAATAATGTGACATTTTTATCACAAGGTTCAGCACAGAGATGCTGCTGAAGGAAGGTTGATGGATAGTTTCTGCCTCTTTTACATCCCCAGGGCTCCACAGTTGTTCTTTGGAAGCTTTATCACTTACAGAGACAGATTTCAATGAATGCCAAGCTCAGGACATCTTTTGCTTTGTCAAGAATTTTCCCCAGGTTTCCAGCCCATCACCGGGGTTCCCCAATTCTGGGTTCAGCCATGGCCTCTCCTATGGCCCATTGGGCAAGGAACATGATTCCTGCAGCAGGGATATGCTCACTGTCCCATGCAACTCCCAGTTACCTCTGATCTCATGTGGTCCCAGCCTGCAGTGGCTCGTAGGGGAGTTGAGTTCCCAGCGAGAGACTGAGGCCGGGTTGCGGTGCTGAAAGCACCAGATCCTAGACACTTAGGGCCCTTGCCCTTCAGCTTTGCAGAAAAGAATTTCCACAAAGACAGAAAGTAGTGAAGCAAGTAAAGCATTTATTAAGAGGAAAAAGAGCACGATGAGTGTGCATAGACACACAGGCAGCCTCAGAGGGAGCACTGCTGAGGTGCACCCTCATGGCAGTTTAAATCACTCATATGGGGCATTTCTTCCAAATTTTCTCCGGCCAATCACTTTGTTTTGCCTAATGCAGAGTCCATATTTGATATATCTCAAGATCCTCCGAGGTAGGCACACGCAGCTCTTAGCCGAGATGGACTCTATGGCAAAGGCGTATGGGTAGAGCAACCCTTCACACCGCTCCCTCTTTGGCCTGCAAGGAACCGGTCTGCACAGTGTGGTTGGGAGGCCTCCTGACTTCAGGAATGAGAAGCATGTGGTCTGGGCAAGGCCCAGCCTTCTCCTTTAATTGTCCTGCTGTTCTCATCTTGGAGTTTTGGTCCACTAGGAATGAATGTTCAATTGTTTTACCCTGGCGGGGGGTGGGGAGGGGACGGGGGGGGGGGGGGGGGGGAATTGGGGCGGTAAGATCTGCCTCCCACCTCACCTCCTTCTCCTCCTTCAGTCTTCCAGGACCACAGGAGAGCATCTGAAACATGATTTCATCCACACCCTGAATTCAGACCCAAGATGTTACCTAGTGTGTTCAGGCTTCATTTATGTCATTCCTGAGAATTTCTAGTATTCTAGCCACATCCATTATCCTTGATAATCCCCAGACTAACAAAACTGCCCTGTATGTTAACCCAGAGAAGCTCCAAGGACCCCATGTGCAGCCTGATGCTACCTGCCACTGATGGGAGAACATAACATACCTCTACAGAGACCGGGCTGTTCTTCCTCTTCTCAGGTTGTAGACAGATCTCTATGGGCCTTATAATTGGGCTACAATGACCGTGAAGGGTCAAGTTTAGTAGCCAAGGAGGTAGCCACCTGTGGCTAATCATGGAACTTACATGCACTGCCCTCTGAGGGCCGTGACTCCCAAGCTGCTCCTGACCATAATTGCAGTGCCTAGTGATAGATTTCAATTTATAAATCCAATTCTAAAGATCCTAAAGTCACTTCCAAGTTCAACAGCAGAGTGTACTGATCAATTAATGGTGTCCATTTTGGACTCTTGAAGGAGAAGAGCAGTATTTTATCAACAGCCCTTAGGGCCAGGAAGTCAGGCACTAGCATCTAAAATGTGAGATCACCTGATTTTCTAGAAAATGTGGAAGTTCGTACAATTACCAGGATCTGGTAAGTTGATTGTAAAATGGTCCAGACTCTATAACAAAGCAGGACCCTTTGGGGCCTTCTGGTGGGGGCAACAGGGGGACAACAGGCCTCCCCCACATTATCTGCTTTAGTTCCTGTCTGAAAGTGAAAGTGAAGTCGCTCAGTCGTGTCCGACTCTTTGCGACCCCGTGGACTGTAGCCCACCAGGCTCCTCCGTCCATGGGATTCTCCAGGCAAGAATACTGGAGTGGGTTGCCATTTCCTTCTCCAGGGGATCTTCCCGACCCAGGGATCGAACCCAGGTCTCCCGCATTGCAGGCAGACACTTTAACCTCTGAGCCACCAGGGAAGCCCTAAATAATAGTATTTGATGCAAATTTCCTAAGTTGTTTTGCAGATGTAAACCTCCCACCAAACGGTAGATGTTAACTACTAGCCCCAGGCTTCCTGGAGCCTGAGGACTAATAAAGTTAGCCCCTGTGATACCACCCTGCTCCCTCACCATCAGCCAGTCAGAGAATTGTGCACCAGCTGATCTTAGCCCCAGAGACTCTCCTCCTTCACCTGCCTTTTAAAGGTGCTTTGCTAAAACTCTTCGGGGAGCATGGGGCTTTTTAAGGCCTGAGCCACCTGTCTCCTTGCACAGACCTGCAACAAACCTTTGTCTGCTTCAAATTCCGACGTTTCAGTTTGCTTGGCCTCACTGTGTATCCAGGACATAAACTTGCATTAGCAATTTCCCCTTTTCTTTATCCAGCATCCTATGGAGTAGAATCTGTCCCTCTACCCTCTGGAAGCTGTTTAGGCCTTGTGACTTGCCCATGGAGCACAATGAGAAGGCTAGTTCTGAGCCCAGGCCTGGAGGGGCTTGTTACCTCCCTTGTGCTCTCAAGAAACAAGCCCAGGCTGGTCTCCTGAGACTTTGAGATCCTGTGGGCCAGAGCTGGGCCACTGCATCCAAGGTCTTCTTGGACCAGCCACATTCCACCCCCCGCCCCCCGCCCGAGCTGAGCTAACAGATAATGAATGTTCTCTGCTTTATGCCACTGGGCTTTGTATATTTGCTTCGTTTTCCCACACAGAATTATAGATAATGGATTTTAAAAGGTAGCAATAGATTACACCCTCATGTGTCCAACTATAACTACTGATCAGGATCTTAAGAATTTCTTAAAGTTACTCTCCCTGTGTTTGTCTAGCTGATTAAGTCCAAGGCTATTTCTTCAGCCTGGCGCTTCTCTAATTATGATGTGAGACCAGCTATTTTTTTAAACATGTTTCTTTGCATTTTTTAGTTTTTTATTTAAAATCATTAAAGGTTAATAAGAAGTTGTAAAAAATTGAATAACACAGAGAGGACAAGGATTGGGGGCATTGGTTCTTTTTCCAAACCTCTGTGGATTAAACGCTATTATAAAATACAACAGAAATTAATTACAAGGAAAATGAAAAAAAATTTAAGCCATAAAATACTAGCTTGAATTATTTATAAGATTCAACAGAGCAGATGAAAAGTTACAGAAACATTTATGAAAACTTCTAAATGCTCATTTTCAGTTTGCATACACATCTCATCACAGACCAGTGACAAGCGTTTCACGGCCTGGCATGGGTCCACAGACCACACTTAAGTAGCATCACTTTAAACCCTTCTGGAGATATTCTGAGATGAAAAATGAAAACTAAGCTTGAGCATAGCAGGGATAATTTTGGTCTCGAATGATCCTATCATGAAGCAGGTCTCCTGTAGAAGATATTATTTAAACATCTTCTACCCTAAGTGCTATAAAAGAGTGTTTCTATGGTTTGTAACCCTGGATGATGGGAAGAAAAATCATAAAGCAAGCCTGAGCCTCTCAACAGGAATTTTCCTCTGCTGATTATCACCACCCTTGAAACAAACAAGCAAAACAAAAATAAGCAGAACCGAAGCACAACCAAAACCAAGGCCCTGTCTGTACTGAAGTGCAGACATTCCATATGATTGGCTGGAAATAATACGAGTCAGAAAAAATGTATTGCTGGTTAATCTGCCCTTGATAGAAGATTGGGTTTTTGGTTTGTCTTACTGTTGTTGTTTAACTCTGTAAACTTGATTAAGTAAGGGAGACACGTTGAGCCAATAAGAGTTAGACTCTATAGTTTCCTCCACCTCCGTTCCTGGATCATGGGGCTGTGGTACATCTTGACGATCAAGTCCCCCATTTCTTCTTTTTTTAAAATATTCATGTATTTATTGAACTGCATCGAGTCTTCATTGCATCATGCAGGCTGTTTTGTGGCAGCACACAGACCCTCCAGCTGTGGCATGAGGACTTAGCTGCTCCACGGCATGTAGGAGTTTCCCAACTAGAGATTGAACCCTTGTCCCCTGCATTGCAAGGCTCATTCTTAACCACTGGGCCACCAGGAAAGTCCCATGTTTCTGAGATAACTCAGGATAGAGACACAGTGAAAAACTAGATTCGTTCGAAAGGCAGAAATAGGAGAGGAATTATAAAAGTTCCGTCAGCAGACGAGGACTACTAAGGTTGGTGTAATATCCGAATTCATCATGATGATCCCCTGACACCCATATCTGCTCCCCTGACTCTCTCCAGGATGAGAAATGTGGGGCCCTGGTCCAAGGGAACTCTACCAGCAGCACAAGTCATTCCTGATGAGGAAGGGCTGGCATAATGGCAGTGGAGGAGCAGGTAATTTGTGCCATTTTTCTCTTTTCTCCCTTGTCCGCTTGCCTAATAAATGGACTTCTTTTCCCTAAGTGTTAAAATAGAGTGTTTAATTTGGTTGGAGCATGCAGAAGGACAAGAAAATGGCTGAGATCCTCTGTACAGTATGGAAATCTTAGCTCAGTGTCACCCGGCAACACCTTTCTGCAGCCATTCCTACCCCTTTCCAGCCAATTTCCCTCTGAAAAGGCAATTCTGATCATATCACGGTCATATTTTAGCAGGATTCAGTGATTTCCCAGGCACCTTAGAATAAAGTTCCAACTCCTCAGAATGGTTTCCCTCATCTGAAGTGACTGAGTCCCTAATCAATACCTCATCACCATACAATCTCCCTCTCTCTCCTCTGGCCCCTGCACATTGGCCTTTTCACTTTGCTCAAACTTAATCAAGCTACTCCCCTCTGTTTTGGGAGGTTAGGGGCACCTTGCAGCTTGTGGGATCCTAGTTCCCCAGTGAGGGATGGAACCTGGGCCATCTGCAGAAAAAGCGCAAAGTCCCAACCATTGAATACCAGGGAAAGCCCACCTCTCCAGTTCTGGACATCCATTCCACCCTGGCCCCTTTCCTCCTAACTTCTCATTTTTCATTTTTTAGCCTTCAACTCCCAGACTAAATTAAACCCCCAAAACATTAGTTCTGGGCACTTTCAGTTCAGATCAGTCGCTCAGTCGTGTCCGACTCTTTGCGACCCCATGAATCGCAGCACGCCAGGTCTCCCTGTCCATCACCAACTCCCGGAGTTCACTCAGACTCACGTCCATCGAGTCAGTGATGCCATCCAGCCATCTCATCCTCTGTCATCCCCTTCTCCTCCTGCCCCCAATCCCTCTCAGCATCAGAGTCTGTTCCAATGAGTCAACTCTTCACATGAGGTGGCCAAAGTATTGGAGTTTCAGCTTTAGCATGATTCTTTCCAAAGAAATCCCAGGGCTGATCTTCAGAATGGACTGGTTGGATCTCCTTGCAGTCCAAGGGACTCTCAAGAGTCTTCTCCAACACCACAGTTCAAAAGCATCAATTCTTCAGCACTCAGCCTTCTTCACAGTCCAACTCTTACATCCAACATCTTACATCTTACAGTGATCTTACATGATCACTGGAAAAACCATAGCCTTGACTAGACGGACCTTTGTTGGCAAAGTAATGTCTCTGCTTTTCAATATGCTATCTAGGTTGGCCATAACTTTTCTTCCAAGGAGTAAGCGTCTTTTAATTTCATAGCTGCAGTCACCCTCTGCAGTGATTTTGGAGCCCAAAAAAATAAAGTCTGACACTGTTTCCACTGTTTCCCCATCTATTTACCATGAAGTCATGGGACCAGATGCTATGATCTTCGTTTTCTGAATGTTGAGCTTTATGCCAACTTTTTCACTCTCCACTTTCACTTTCATCAAGAGGCTTTTTCATTCCTCTTCACTTTCTACCATAAGGGTGGTGTCATCTGCATATCTGAGGTTATTGACACACATGGACATCACCAGATGGGCAACACCGAAATCAGATTGATTACATTCTTTGAAGCCAAAGATGGAGAAGCCCTATACGGTCAACAAAAACAAGACCAGGAGCTGACTGTGGCTCAGATCATGAACTTCTTATTGCCAAATTCAGACTTAGATTGAAGAAAGTAGGGAAAACCACTAGACCATTCAGGTATGACCTAAATCAAATCCCTTATGATTATACAGTGGAAGTGAGAAATAGATTTAAGGGACTAGATCTGATAGAGTGCCTGATGAACTGTGGACAGAAGTTCGTGACATTGTACAGGAGATAGGGATCAAGACCATCCCCATGGGAAAGAAATGCAAAAAAGCAAAATGGCTGTCTGGACACTTTAGGCTCTGCCTAACCCAGACACAACTGTATTCAGATATTATATGCATGATTCCTCTTTAATACCTTTCTCGATCCCTGGATTGTGAGCTCCACAAAGGGCAGGGACCATGTACACCTTGATCACCTCTGCGTCTTCATCACCAGCAGCATTACTGGTAATTCGGTCTATTTCTAGGGTGAATGCAAGCCATTTCAGTGCTGTTCTGCTTGCAGGACTGAAAGCCCACAACTGTACACGCTGTCACAGTCTGCATTCCAAGCACAAAGGAAAGTAGCACGAGACTCTTTTCCTCTAGAATTTGAATTCAGATGAACACAAACAGGAGCACATTTTTTTTTTTCAGGACAAGAGAAAGATTGTAAATAAAAAATAAGTTTTCTTGGAAAGCACAGGTAGGTAAAAGCACACTTTAAAGTTGAACAGATGCACTTGAACTCTACAGATTCTTGATAGATTCCCATATGTTAGGAGCAGCAATAACAGTCCATCATGGCAGTTTTTCTCCAATCCTGAATCAGAGCGGTCTCCCTGTGGCTGTGGCTAGACTAATTAAGATGATTTCCCTCTGGCCTCAGCTAATGGTCGCCGATGTGATCTCCAAAAGCAGCATCTTTTGAGAAACAGAGAGCCTCTTACTCTGGCTGAGTGGGAAGGCATAGGAGTATATATGTGCCGGTCCATATATACTTTTAAGATTACAACCAAACAAAATTGTATTCAACTCTCAAATACTCTGTATTCAATACCAATGGTTGCCTAATTTCTAGGTAGTCCAAAATATACCCATACGTCATGAGAATAATCATTTTTCTAATCTATGTAAGATTAATTACTAATTACATAGGTTTCTCAATAATCCCCAAGAACAATTTAGAACCCAGGTCTTGGGGTTGTGTGCCTTACTGTTGTTTTTAGCTTCTCTACTTGACAACCCTGGCCTTGACCTTATAAAAAAAAACTGTTGATACACTCTTTGGCAATACCATATCTATTTGGAAAACCTCTGAAATATGCCTTATAGGGAACATCTGAAATGACTGTGTATGGCCCTTTTTAGAGACAGCCTGACAAAGTACACCAACTGGTCATCCAAAAAGACACTTTCTAAAATGCCTCCAATATTCCACCCACTCCTTCACCATCAAGCCCATGAGTATTAATTTCACATCCTGACAATTTCCAGTCCTATCTGCTTTCCAAAGTTGAGGAACTAAAGACAAATTGGAACAAATGTTTATTCATTCACCTTCACGTTGAGTGGCTGTTCAAGCTCTTCCTCTTTGGAGAAATCCCTACAGTCATGCTTCAGGCTTCAATTAAAACCCTGTAGGCACATACCACACCCTCATCTAGGAACATACCTTCTGAGATCCTCATGGCCGCAGGCCCTCCAGGATATACACATTAAATGTTTGTAGAGACTTCTCTGGTGACCCAGTGGTTAAGACTCCATGCTCTCAATGCACAGAGTCCCAGGTTCAATCCCTGGTCAGGGATAGATCCTGCATGCCGCAAATAAATATCCTGCATGTTGCAACTAAGGCCTGGCCAAAGGAAAAAAAACGTTTGTAAACCATTGTTAAATCTGAATTAAATTCACCCATTCCAGTCCATTTGAGTTCGCTGATTCCTAGAATGTCGACGTTCACTCTTGCCATCTCCTGTTTGACCACTTCCAATTTGCCTTGATTCATGAACCTAACATTCCAGGTTCCTATGCAATATTGCTCTTTACAGCATCGGACCTTGCTTCTATCACCAGTCACATCCACAACTGGGTATTGTTTTTTCTTTGGCTCCAGCCCTTCATTCTTTCTGGAGTTATTTCTCCACTGATCTCCAGTAGC
The DNA here is from genome assembly GCF_032452875.1 of Bos javanicus. Classification (NCBI taxonomy): domain Eukaryota; kingdom Metazoa; phylum Chordata; class Mammalia; order Artiodactyla; family Bovidae; genus Bos; species Bos javanicus. The sequence continues at coordinate 36,089,577 of NC_083896.1, forward strand.
ATATTGGGCACTTACCGACCTGGGGAGTTCCTCTTTCAGGATCCTATCATTTTGCCTTTTCATACTGCTCATGGGGTTCTCAAGGCAAGAATACTGAAGTGGTTTGCCATTCCCTTCTCCAGTGGACCACATTCTGTCAGACCTCTCCACCATGACCCGTCTGTCTTGGATGGCCCCACATGGCATGGCTTAGTTTCATTGAGTTAGACAAGGCTATGGTCCATGTGATCAGATTGGCTAGTCTTCTGTGATTATGGCTTCAGTGTGCCTGCCCTCTGATGCCCTCTTGCAACACCTACTGTCTTTCTAGGGTTTCTCTTACCTTGGACGTGGGGTATCTCTTCACGGCTGCTCCAGCAAAGTGCAGCCGCTGCTCCTTACCTTGGACAAGGGGTATCTCCTCACAGCCATCCCACCTGACCTTGAACGTGGAGTAGCTCCTCTAGGCCCTCCTCCACCCGCGCAGCTGCCGCTCCTTGTATTATATCTACTACTGTGGGCAGGAATCCCTTAGGAGAAATGGAGTAGCCATAATGGTCAACAAAAGAGTCCAAAATGCAGTACTTGGATGCAGTCTCAAAAAAGACAGAATGACCTCTGTTCATTTCAAAGGCAAACCATTCAATATCACATAAATCCAGGTCTATGCCCCAACCAGTAATGCTGAAGAAGCTGAGGTTGAACGGTTCTGTGAAGACCTACAAGAACTTTTAGAGCTAACACCCAAAAAAAGATGTCCTTTTCATTATAGGGGACTGGAATGCAAAAGTAGGAAGTCAAGAAACACCTGGAGTAACAGGCAAATTTGGCCTTAGAATACGGAATGAAGCAGGGCAATGGCTAATAGAGTTTTGCCAAGAGAACGCACTGGTCATAGAAAACACCCTCTTCCAACAACACAAGAGATGACTCTACACATGGACATCACCAGATGGTCAACACTGAAATCAGATTGATTTTATTCTTTGCAGTTAAAGATGGAGAAGCTCTAAACAAGACTGGGAGCTGACTGTGGCTCAGATGATGAACACCTTATTGCCAAATTCAGACTTAGATTGAAGAAAGTAGGGAAAACCACTAGACCATTCAGATATGACCTAAATCAAATCCCTTATGATTATACAGTGGAAGTGAGAAATAGATTTAAGGGACTAGATCTGATAGACAGAGTGCCTGATGAACTATGGACAGAGGTTCATGACATGGTACAGAAGACAGGGATCAAGACCATCTCTAAGAAAAATAAATGCAAAAAAAGCAAAATGGCTTCCTGGGAAGGCCTTTCAAATAGCTGTGAAAAGAAGAGAAGTGAAAAGCAAAGGAGAAAAGGAAAGATATAACCATCTGAATGCAGAATTCCAAAGAATAGCAAGGAGAGATAAGAAAGCCTTCCTCAGTGATCAACACAAAGAAATAGAGGAAAACAACAGAATGGGAAAGACTAGAGATCTCTTCAAGAAAATCAGAGATACCAAAGGAACATTTCATGCAAAGATGGACTCGATAAAGGATAGAAATGGTATGGACCTAACAGAGCAGAAGATATTAAGAAGAGATGGCAAGAATACACAGAACTGTACAAAAAAGATCTTCACGACCCAGATAATCACGATGGTGTGATCACTGACCTAGAGCCAGACATCCTGGAATGTGAAGTCAAGTGGGCCTTAGAAAGCATCACTACGAACAAAGCTAGTGGAGGTGATGGAATCCCAGTTGAGCTATTTCAAATCCTAAAAGATGGTGCTGTGAAAGTGCTGCATTTTCACAGCAAATATGCCAGCAAATTTGGAAAACTCAGCAGTGGCCACAGGACTGGAAAAGGTCAGTTTTCATTCCAATCCCAAAGAAAGGCAATACCAAAGAATGCTCAAACTACCACACAATTGCACTCATCTCACACGCTAGTAAAGTAATGCTCAAAATTCTCTAAGCCAGGCTTCAGCAATACATGAACCGTGAACTTCCAGATGTTCAAGCTGGTTTTAGAAAAGGCAGAGGAACCAGAGATCAAATTGCCAACATCCTCTGGATCATGGAAAAAGCAAGAGAGTTCCAGAAAAACATCTATTTCTGCTTTATTGACTATGCCAAAGCCTTTGACTGTGTGGATCACAATAAACTGTGGAAAATTCTTCAAGAGATGGGAATACCAGACCACCTGACATGCCTCTTGAGAAACCTATATGCAGGTCAGGAAGCAACAGTTAGAACTGGACATGGAACAACAGACTGGTTCCAAATAGGAAAAGGAGTATGTCAAGGCTGTATATTGTCACCCTGCTTATTTAACTTATATGCAGAGTACATCATGAGAAACGCTGGGCTGGAGGAAGCACAAGCTGAAATCAAGATTGCTGGGAGAAATCTCAATAACCTCAGATATGCAGATGACACCACCCTTATGGCAGAAAGTGAAGAGGAACTCAAAAGCCTCTTGTTGAAAATGAAAGAGGAGAGTGAAAAAGTTGGCATAAAGCTCAACATTCAGAAAACAAAGATCATGGCATCTGGTCCCATCACTTCATGGGAAATAGATGGGGAAATAGTGTCAGACTTTATTTTCGGGGGCTCCAAAATCACTGCAGATGGTGATTGCAGCCATGAAATTAAAAGATGCTTACTCCTTGGAAGGAAAGTTATGACCAACCTAGATAGTATATTCAAAAGCAGAGACATTACTCTGCCAACAAAGGTCCGTCTAGTCAAGGCTATGGTTTTTCCAGTGGTCATGTATGGATGTGAGAGTTGGACTGTGAAGAAAGCTGAGCACTGAAGAATTGATGCTTTTGAACTGTGGTGTTGGAGAAGACTCTTGAGAGTCCCTTGGACTACAAGGAGATCCAACCAGTCCATTCTAAAGCAGATCAGTCCTGGGTGTTCATTGGTAGGATTGATGCTAAAGCTGAAACTCCAATACTTCGGCCACCTCATGCGAAGAATTGACTCATTGGAAAAGACCCCGATGCTGAGAGGGATTGGGGGCAGGAGGAGAAGGGGATGACAGAGGATGAGATGGCTGGATGGCATCACTGACTCAATGGACATGAGTTTGAGTAAACTCCGGGAGTTGGTGATGGACAGGGAGGCCTGGCATGCTACGATTCATGGGATCGCAAAGAGTCGGACACGACTGAGCGACTGAACTGAACTGAACTGAACTGAAACCATTGTTAAAAATTGAGAAAAATGGGTACATCTTTTAAGTTCCTTTAAAAATTATTATGTTCTATAGTATTCCTGCCATGGAATACAGCTGGCCAGTGGTGTACAAACCAATATTTTGGCCAGACAAATATTTTGGTCAATTTATTTTAGTAAATATTCACAGTTCCTCATTTGCAGTAGGAAATGGCAACCCACTCCAGTATTCTTGCCTGGAGAATCCCATGGACTGAGGAGCCTGGCAGGCTACAATCCATAGGGCCGCAAAGAGTCAGACACAACTGAAGTGACTTAGCACAGCATGCTGCTAAGTCGCTTCAGTCGTGTCCAACTCTGTACGACTCCATAGATGGCAGCCCACCAGGCTCCCCCATCCCTGGGATTCTCCAGGCAAGAACACTGGAGTGGGTTGACATTTTGTTCTCCAATGCATGAAAGTGAAAAGTGAAAGTGAAGTCGCTCGGTCGTGTCTGACTCTTCGCAACCCCATGGACTGCAGCCTACCAGGCTCCTCCGTCCATGGGATTTTCCAGGCAAGAGTAGCATAGCATAGCACAGCATAAAAAAAAACTCATAACTACTCTTTCTATATGATCTCATAATATTCAGTGAAAAATAGCTTTTAAAAATGAAGACAAAATAAAACCTGTTTCAGATAAACAAAAGTTGAAAGAATTTACTACCAGTATATCAGTCCTACAAGAAATATTAAAGGAAGTTATTTGGGCAGAAGAAAAGTTGTAGAATTATGGATCTACACAAAGAATTAAAGGGTATTTTAAAATATTGATATTTCCTTTTTTCCTCATCTTCTAATTTCTCCAAAACATAAGTGAATGTTCAAACAAAAAAATTGTCATGTATTATGGGATTTATAATATATATAGATGTAAAATGTACCTTCCAAATAGCACAAAGGATGAACAGGACAGTGTAAGTGTTCTGTTCTAAGAATCTTACATTATATAAAAAATGATATAATTTTATTTCAAGACAGTCTATGATAAGTTTAGGTCATATTATAAACCTGAGAACAACTGCTAAAAAATAAAAATTAAATAAAACGAGAGATGTGACTAGCCAGCAGTGGACGTAAGATGGAATAATAGAAAATCCTTAATTAATCCAAAAAGCAGCAGAAAATGATGAACTAAGATCAAAGAGTGTATAAAACAAAAAAAAGTAAGCAACATGGTAGACTTAAATCCAAGCATATCAATAATCACATTAAATATGAATAGTCTAAATGCATCAAATAAAAGACAGAAATCATTAGACTGAATACATACTATGTGTTGTCTACAAGAAACCTCTTTACATCTGAAGACACAGACACATATGTTTAAAAAAATATATGTTAAGCCAACATTAACAATAAGAAGGCTGGAGAGACGATGTTAACTCAGACAATGGAGACATCAGAACAAGTGATATCACCAGGAATATCCAGGGACATTTCAAAATAAAGCACTAAAGAATTGAAATTTTCAAATTCAGTCTGGTTAAAGAGAACTGCCATATCAGATTGCCAACTGAATCAAGTTGCACCCCACTGAAGCCGGTTTGGACCGAATTGAAAGACATATAAAATGATCTACATGCTCTTTTCCTCTTCTATTTCTAATATACACATCAACATTTGATTTCCTTTATCTGGGAAGCCTGCCTTTTACTTGCTTCAAGTTGCTTTTATTCCTCTTTATAACTTCAATTACTATCTCAGTCCAAGCAGCAGTTTAATATCTTGAGTTCCATGTTGTCCTTCCTTCTGTGTGTGTATCTGAGGAAGAACCTGCAAACTGTCCATCAGTATCACTTGACTCTTCTTCCTTCAGTAACAGAGTTCCTGCCTCTTACCTGGGAACACTGGTACCCAGTTGAGGGCTGGTTTCTCAGCCTTGCTTGGCTGTGTGACCTTGTGACTAAGGTCTGCCACTTCCTGGCTGTGCCTTAAAAGGAAGGGTATGTGTGTCCTATGCTTCTATCTACTGGCTGCAAAACACTCTTAATAAAGAATCTGATATTTCTATTCTCATTTAAGCACTACATTTAGTGAGTCTCTTTGTAATAGCAGCTTAGAATAAATCCCAACTAATACAGCACTTCTGCAATTTTCTTTGCCCAAGAGAACAACTTGGGCAAAGTTGTTCTTTGTTCAACTATGGCAACTTTGCATAGTACCTCAAATTTCTTATGCCATCCTTGTGTCATCCTGATTTACAGCAAGCAATTAGAAAGTGCTATCACTTTTTAGGGCTTCCCTGGTGGCTCAGTGGTAAAGAATCCACCTACCAATGCAGGAGACCCAGGTTCAATCCCTGGGTCAGAAAGACCCCTTGGAGAAGGAAATAGCAACCCACTCCAGTATTCTTGTCTGGAGAATCCCATGGACAAAGGAGCCTGGTGAGCTACAGTCCATAGGGCTGCAAAAGTCAGACAAGACTTAGTGACTAAACAACAACAATAAATTTTTAAGTGGGGACAGGGACTTTAAAAAGAGAATCCACTCCCTACTTTAATGCTTGCTAATTTTGTGATAGAGTCAACACATTGTTTAAAAACAGGGCAGTTTTATTGACAGTCTTTAAGAAAGTAGAGAAGCTCGAGAGATAAAGAGTAAATGTAGTTTTGCAGTAATAGAAAATAATACACATATATAGATTCAAGTGTCAACCTATGTGGTATGGGATGTGCTCTTGCCCTTCCAAACCTCTGTTGGTGTCTAATCAATGGAAGAAGAATGAACATGCCTGTTCGCTGTATTGCACAGGACTTCTTAATCACCTAACCATTTCCCTGGTCCGAAACCAGCTTTTTCCAGGCTCTCAGTTTCTGCTGCTCCTATATCCAGAACCTTCCATTTGCTCTCAGCATTTCCCTTCCAGTGAGACTCATGAAAGACACTGCTACCCTCCAGTCTCTGGCCATTAGGATCAGAATGATGAAGATAGTCTTGGAACATCCCGCAGAGTTGGTTCAAGTTCCTGCTGTCAAGTTATTTGGATCCTTCCAAACAGCCAGAGCTGCATCCTGTCCAGCCTCTCAACTTCTCTGTAGGCTTGGCCCTACATAACCTCTGAAAATCTCTCAGGATAAACAATGTCTCAGATTAAAACCAAGATTCTCCAGAGGAACTGTTGAGCACCGACATGTTGCCTTACTTAAGCCATCCCTGGGTGGAGAATAATAACTGGGCTTGTGTGGAGACCCATTACTTGGTTTTCTACAAAGCTGCTTTATAGAACAAGCCCCAGGGTGGCGTTACTTAATCAACAGCAGAGATGCAGAGAGAGAGAGAGTGTATGACAAACCAACGCTGTACGTGGCTTTTCCTAGCAGCAGTTGCAAGGTGAGTGAAAAAGAAAGTCCTCTAATCTCACCAAGCAGCCAGATTGATTCTAGTTCATTAATAGTTGCTGGAGTGGAGAGAGAGAGAGAAAGTGAGGGAACTGAATGCATCGTTGGCATCTGCACCCTTAATAGAGGTCAAGAAGCTCTTTCGAAGCTGCTCACAGCCCTGTGAATGCACTGAGCCAGAGCGTCTGGTCCCTGGCCTGGAGCCAGGATCAACATCCAAGGCCTCAGGAAGATGAAGGACCTCAGATAGGAAGCCATGTGTCTTAGATTTGTCTACAGAACCCTCAAAACTCCAAATGAAAAGGAACATCTGAGTTACCTACCCAGATACTTTGCTCAATTTTATCTCATAGCTTCCCATCCAAGTATTTGGCACCATATAAATATATAGAGGTGACTCTAAGTTACCTACCAGCTTTATCTGCCAAAGAAAAGGAAAACTGAAAATGTGCCGGCAAAGGACATAAAATAACATTAAGTCAATTTGTTTTGGAGTGTAGTTGCTTCTAACTCAGCTCAGAATTGGTGGAGATCAAGCACATCTATCTAGCCTAGATTGTTCCCTGAATCTCTTTTTATTCCTGTACCTGTTAATGAATATGCTAATGGTCTGAAAGAATGAAGGACTCACCCAGAGTACATATTTTGAATGCAGATGTCTTGTTGTTTTACCAAAAAAATATATACTTTGAAAATTGTTTAAAAATGGATTCAAGAGTAAAATACATGGAAATGGGCAGTTTGCTGAGAGGAGTAACAATCTTATAAACAGATAACCAAGTCTCAAAATATTGACTTCTAATATTAATTTGTATAGAGTATCGTGCTTTCTTTAAACCTTCACAACTACTTTCTGTTGGTGTGTGGTTCACCCACAGGCAAGCAAGGTGCTTCTCAGAGAAGCTTAGCTACAACTTCACAGCAACATTCTGCCAGGGGACACTATCCCTGAGTCCTGTCTTCTTCCCTGTGGTCCATGGTAACTTATGAGTTTCCTTCACCAACCACACAAATAGGTATTGACTATCTATCATGGACTAGACATTGAACTATTCTTAGTGATATAATACCGGAGAAGGCAATGGCACCCCACTCCAGTACTCTGCCTGGAAAATCCCATGGACAGAGGAGCCTGGTAGGCTGCAGTCCATGCTAAGGGTCGGACACGACTGAGCAACTTCACTTTCACTTTTCACTTTCATGCATTGGAGAAGGAAATGGCAACCCACTCCAGTGTTCTTGCCTGGAGAATCCCAGGGACGGGGGAGCCTGGTGGGCTGCCGTCTATGGGGTCACACAGAGTCGGACACGACTGAAGTGACTTAGTAGCAGCGGCAGTGATTTAATACATGCTCGTATAAGCATGGTCCTTCATCATAAATGACCCAGAACACCTCATGGGGCTTGGGAAGTGTGCTCTAGGAGATCAGGAAGTGGCAATCATGCCGACTTAAAAGGTAGAACTTAGTTGAAAGGAGGGCTTGCCCTGGGAAACAGAACAATATTATTCCAGCGGGATGAACAGCTGAAGGGACCCTGAGGGTATGTTTGAGGAACTCCAAGAAATATGGAAGAAAACAGGGAGTAGCAAGAAATAAGGCCAGGTGTGCACAGAGGTGAACGCTGCTGCCGGATCCATAAGGAATGTGGATTTAGATGACCCTAAAGACTTCTTCATAGAGAATTGGAAGATTTGGGTTTAGGAAAGATCGTTTTGACTGAAGATTGCAGAATCCATAGAGGGTGGGACAAAACCAGAAGGTTAGGAGGCCTGTTAGGGAGATGCTATAGTCATCACGAAAATAAGCCACATATAGGAATAAGTGCACACAGGTGTATACAGGTGCACACAGCCTGCATCTTTTGCTGTCCCTCCCCTAGCACAAGCACCGCCACAGCTCAGGGGCCAGCCTGGTGAAGGAACCCTGGCCTCAGGCCCTTTCATGCTCCCATTCTCTAGACTCTGTCAGCGAGACAGCGATTTTGCTCAGTCATAAAAAAAGGTAAAGACAGTAATAACCGTGAAACTCACCCAGGTATGTTCTAAATCTTCTGTGAGGTAGACACAGTTTTTTCTTGTAGAGAGAGAAGTTTGAGATAAATAGCAGAGAATCAGTAAATAATTCAGCCTATGACCTTGATGCTTATTGATTCCTGCAGCTGTTTATCTTTCTCAAGGCTACCCAGGGCAGGGGAAAAAAAGACCTCCAAAAAACAATTATCACTTAATTATAAAATTGCTTGGCTTGGGAAAGCCTTCTGGTTGGTTGCTGAGCACTCCAAGGGGGTGAGTTAATCTCTATAAACCATACGGCCTGACTGAAGCTGCCGCTTAAAATTTCCAACCACTGCTTCATTACTCTCTGGTATGGATGATAAACAAAAAGAGAAGAAAGACCCACATTTTCTTCTCATTTTCAGACACTTAGGATGTTTAGCCAATCAGGTGGCTTAATGGCTGGCTACTTCCTACCCAGGGACTTAAATACAGAGGGATTCCAGCCATGCGGACACCAGATGTGGCCCACAGTGAACTGGAGAGCCATGCTGGTAGCAGGGGGTGGTGGTCAGGGGGGTGGTAATTTTAGTTCTGTGATTGCTGTGGTGATAGTCATACTACAGACGGGGCCGAAAAATCGAAAAGGGAAAGAACAAGATTTTTTTTTACACAGAAATGATTTCTTCTTCAATCTCAGTTTGGGGTAAAGGTATGACTCTGAAGTCAGCCCTAGTTCTCTCCAATCGTTTCTTGAGAGGCAGGAATTTCTCATCACTAGTGTTAACAGCCACTGAGCAAGAGGTTTAGCCATGTCCACAGACAGGTTGAGAGGGTCAACCACCTGGAATATTGGATTCAGAGCTGATGTACTCTTAGCCCAGCTCACCCTATTCCTTTATATTTATTATCTTATTCCTGTGATCACTGGGCTTCCCACATGGCACCAGTAGTAAAGAACCTAGCTGCCAGTTCAGGAGACACAGGTCCAACCCCTGGGTTGCGAAGATCACCTGGAATAGGAAATGGCAACCCACTCTAGTATTCTTACCTGGAAAATTCCATGGACAGAAGAGCCTGGTGGACTACAGCCCACGGGGTCACAAAGAGTCAGACACGACTGAGCACCATCCTTCCTTCCTTCCAGTGATCACTAAAATTGCTTGACTAGCAAACAAACAACCCTATTAAAAATGGCCAAAGGACTTGAATAGATGATATACAGACGACCAAAAATCACATGAAAAGGAACTGGAACTCTTATGTCCTATATGTGGGAATGCAAAGTGGTGTAGTTTCTATGAAAAATAGTATAGAGTTTCCTTAAGAAACTGAAAGATAGAATCACCATATTTTCATTCAGCAATTCTACGCTGGAAAAGAATTGAAGACAGAGTCTCAAACAGATATTTGTACACTGGGGTTCAAAGCAGCATTATTCACAACACCCAAAAGAAGGAAGCAACCCAGGTGTCCACTGATGGATAAATGGATAAATATATATAATGGAATATTATCCAGCCTTACAGAAGAAAGAAATTCTGGCACATATTATAACATGGACGAACCTTGAGGACATTATGCTAAGTGAAGAAAACCTGTCACAAAAAGATAAATACTGTACGGTTCCACTTATCAGAGATTCCCTAGAGTCATCAAATTCATAGAGACAGAAAGTGGAATGGTGGTTGCCAGGGGCTGGGGAAGGGGAGTTCTTTTTTAATGGGCAGTTTCTATTGGTGGTTCAGGCAGTAAAGAATCTGGGGTTCAATCCATGGATCAGAAAGATTCCCTGGAGAAGGAAATAGCAACACACTCCAGTATTCTTGCCTGGAGAATTCCATAGACCTAGAAGCCTGGTGGGCTGCAGTCCATGGGGTCACAAAGAATCAGACACGGCTAAGCAACTAACACTTTTCTGTTTTGTAAGATAAAAAGTCTTCTCAAGATGGATTGCACAACAATGTGAATGTCCTAAAGACTGAACTGAACACTTAAAAATGGTTAAGATGGGGACTTCCCTGGTGGCCCAACGGTTAAGACCTCACCTTCCAATGCAGAAGGTGCAGGTTCAGTGCCTGGTCAGAGAGCTAAGATCCCACATGACTTGCAGCCAAAAAACCAAAGCATAAAACAGAAGCCATGTTGTAACAAATTCGATAAAAAGACTTGGTCCACATCAAAAAATCTTTTTAAAATGGTTAAATATTAAAGTGAATTTTACCCCAGTTAAAACTTTTTATAGAAAGCATGGCTAGCTTTTGGAAATGAGTCGTGCTAAGCAGAACGGACAATCATGCAGCTCAATCTAGACTCCTCTTTCAAGTGCTGACTTAAGGGAAGAACTCCTAACTGCTCTCACAGTCTCCCTGTTTCTAAAGCATGATGGGCAATAGTGCCTGTTTCTTATCTCATCAAGGGGTGAGGTTAGGAGAGGGTGTTAAGAGCAAGAAGAGTGCCCAGTGGGTCCTAGAGACCAGCATCCTGCCTCCACCTGAACTGTGATGGGAATCAGCAGTTCATACAGCATCTCTGGCAAAGGTGCCCAAGTACCTGCTTCCGTGGGAACTGCCCCTCTCTCTGGCACTTGGCACACAGATATTCACAGCAAAATGGATAGCTCCCAGCATCCTGGGGAGGACTGCAGCTCTCCCACCTTGTAACTGAGGAGCTGAAGTCTGGGGAAGCTTGAGTCCAGGTCCTGTGACATGGAGACCAGAGCCTGCACTGTGCTCTCCATCTGCCTCTATCCCGCACAATCATTCCCCACGTGTGGAATGCCCTGAGGTCTTTCTTCTACTCATCCTCCACCCCTGCCCCCCCAATCCCCCTTCTCTGAGTCTCTTGCAGGATCATTCCAACACTTCTGGCCCCTTCTTCCTTATGTGCTTTAAACCCCGCCCCCACACCTCACCAGCTCACTGGCTTTCTGGCAGGTCTTCAGACCCAGCTGGCACACCCCATCCTTTGGGACGCCCTGATGCTTCCTCTCCTGGGATAATGTCCCAGTGACTTACTACCCACCCCCTCAGCTGAAGTGCCCGTCCATCCCTCAGACCTTCTCCACAGACGGGGACCACTGTTTACCATACTTACCACCATCCAATGTGCCGAATGGTTTACAAATCTGTTTTTCGCCTGTCTGCCAAGGAGAAAGTAAGCTCCATGAGATGGAGAATTTGTCTTTGTCATCACTGAGGTGTAAGAGTTTGGTGCACGGTAGGGGATCAAAAATATATTTGAATGAATGAATGAATGCCTTCTAGGTTCCCAGAGCCCAGCATGGAGCTGGATATAACTCTGTGTGGTTGATGACATGCTCTGAGAAACAACAGCTCTGTGGAGTGTCAATTGCTTGTGCTCAAAAAAGTGTCCTACCTATTGAATCTGGCAAGAATTCAGCTACATCAAGCCAAACACAATTTTTTTTCTTTCAGGACTTCTGCGATCACATCAATGCTTAGCAAGCATTGAGGGGGCGGGACGTCATCCTGCTCCAGGGGGTGGGACGTCACGCAGTTAGTGACTTACAATAGGGTTGGAGGAGTGGAGGGAGAGGTCACAAGTGGATACCTAACAACATAAGACTATGTATAGGAAAGGCCGGACGTGATGAATACCAGAGGGCTTCAGGAAAGCGCGTCCAGTTATGGAAGGAAACGGCCAGGTTGGAAGTGACACCACTATCCTTTGGCAAGTGGGGGCTCAGGCACAGAAAGCATTGCGGGTGGGGAGGGTTCGGCAGTGAGGAGCCCCACTGGGCCAGGTTGAGAGCAGTCAAGAAGACAGGACAGGAAAGACAAGGCCCGTCTGTAGTGGCTTTTAATGCTGGTCTAAGGAATTTGGACTTTCACTTCCAGGCATCGAAGACTTCCTAACAAGAAAGTAACAGATCACACAGTGTATTTTGTGAGCTCAAAACCAGTGCTGGATGTAGACAAGATGGCCACAGGGGGAGAGTCGGAAAGTGAATGAGGCAGTGTCTGGGGGGAACCCAGTGAATACAGGCTCTTCTCACATCCCTTGTTTCTGTTTCCCCTCCTCCCGGGACCTGTGCCTGAGTTTCCCTTTGGGAACCATTTCTCATCCATTTCAAGCTCTGGGCTTCGAGCAGGGCCGGTTACACCCTCACTCTCCAGGCAAGAGGGTCCCCTCCCCTGACCACACAGTTTGGCTCAAAAATATTCCAAGTCTCAAGCTGGTCCAGTGAGAATGAGCCCTTGTTCTTTTTCAGGAAATATTGCAGATGAAGCCTGCTCTTTGCACTGGGTTTGCCAACTGGAGGCTGAAGCCCAGAGAGGCTAAAGGCTACCTTGCCAACACTGTGGAGAAAGGCATGAAACTGAACGAGAAGAAAGTCATGAGATGGGAGGGATATCGGAGGGGGCTGAGCCCTGGATTCAGCCAGGTCTGGCATGTGCTCTGTAGAAAAACAAAACCAAATGGTGTAAAGAGGCTAGAGTCTGCCAGGAAGAAGGGGGAGGAGGTGACTTTGGATGTCTTTCTAATCTCATCCTTTCACAGGATTTCTGTCTAGCTTGGCTGGTCCACACCGAAAGCAGCAGAAGAGGGAGGGCATGGGTATCCAGGAGAAGAGCCCCCCAGAGACAGGAGGAGTGGGCAGCCCTTGTCTAGGGTGAGTTGGTACATGCAAGGAGAGGCCAGGGGGCCAGTGTGGCCAGAGGCAGAGTGATGGGCCGGGTCAGGTCATGTAAAGCTTTGCTGTCCCTTGAAGGGAGCTTGGCCTCCACTCTCAGAATGAATGGCAGCCATTAGAGCCACGAGTCAAGAAATGACAAGAGGCAACTGCTGTTTAAAAGGGTCACCCATGTCTGAAGACAGGACAGGGGTGGGAGGCAAGGGAACAACCCATCCATTCAGCCAGTGGGATCTGAGATTCTGTCTTCAGACTCGCTACCAGGCAGGTAGGAAGAAGCACCTGGAGGAGGGTGGGGGCTCTGGGAAAGATGGAGGGGATACTGAACAGGGCAGGTACAGAGGAGCAGGCGAGCAGGAGAAAGGGCTCCAGGCTCAGGCTGGGCCCCCAGGGTGGGAAAGGGAGCACCCAGAGCAGCAGCGGTCAGGTTTCCAGGGCAGGAAGAACACAAAGTTGCGGCAGTGGGTGGAAATGAGGTCTGACCCGGGCGGGGCAACCATATGGCCACATACTAAACTCAGGACAGCGGCCGGTGTCCTTCAGCTGTTTCTGAGCTGTTGGCGGGGAGGCTCCCGTGGTGGGCGAAGCCCATACAGGACTTCTAGAAAACCGCCCTGCTTCCCACCTGCCTTGGCCCTGTGGTCCAGCCAGGGCCATGCGCGTCTATAATGGTCACCACCCAGCAACTCTCTCTCATAGGACCTTAAGCCAGATGCTTCTTCCCTCCACCACCATCCTCCCAACGCTTTTCTTATCTCTCCTCAGGAAGTACCAAAAATCAGACAAACCTCCAATGTCCATTTGAAAGGACCGTGGCCATCTGGGGGTGATAGGAGGGCAGAGCTGCGTGTAAATTTCAGCTGTAAATATGAAGTCACAGTTGGTTCTGTAGCTGCGAGCACCTCCACCGAGGTCAGGAGGCTTCTTCTGCACAGAGAAAAAGTCAGAAATTGATCTTGCTTTTAGCATTTACCAGGCATTCTCTGAGGAGGCGACTTCATCAGCTGCGAGGTCTGTCTTTGCAAAAGACAGCATCTGGCTCAGCCTCCTCCCTCCCATCCCGCCATGGCTTGGCTGCAGCTCCCAGCTCGTCCTCTGTCGCTGGCTGCAGCTTTGAATTTGCACATCTCATTCCCAGCTTCTGGCTCACATCTGGAGCCAGTCCTGTCTCAGGGTTTGGCACTCGGTGGGTGCTCAACACATGTCTGTCCGGTGCTGGTGAATGAGTGAGTCATTGCTCCAGCCTGCCAGCCCCTGTGCTGTCTCACCACCTCTCATCTGCTCCCTGTCCTTCTCAGAAGATGTGCGAAAGACTCATCTCACACACCTCTCTCTCGGCCTGGGGAGGGGAGGAAGCTAGACTGGGGGCTCTTTTCTCCAAGTCCCTCAGCAAGTAGAGATTCCAGCTCTGCCAAAGGTTTCGTGCTGACTGCTGTGGGGCTGCCAAAGTGGACCACAGCCCCTGCATCCCAGAAAATAGCGGTGGGACAAAGTCCACCAGCCTGGCTGGGAAGGGCTGGGCGTCCAGCCTCTGTTCTGCCGATGCCCTCACCTCTGTGACGCAGACCATCACTCAGCTTTTGAAATCTCTGTTTTCTCATCCATAAACGAGTATTGGGTGGATGATGTGCAGGCCCTACTGATGGAGGATTTCAGGATCGGAGGTGAAGGAGCAGCTGTCAGAGCCGACAAGCAGGAGGATGCTGAGCGTGTGAGACCAGAGTCCTGCATTGAGAGACACTTGACTCCCGTCCTGGCTGTACCACTCACCCTGCGACTTTGGATGTATCAGTTCACCTTTCTGACCTTCAGATTTGTTTCTGTGTAAAATGGGAACAGTAATAGCACCACCCTCATAGAGATGTGAACAAGATTAAATAGTTAATGTATTAAATAGTTAATGTCATATTAAGGCATCAAACTACAGTCAAACCTCAATATGTTAACACCCTAGTGGGAATTCCCTGGTAGTCCAGTGGTTAGGACTCCACGCTTTCACTGCTGAAGGACCGGGATCAGTCTCTGGTCCGGGAACTAAGATCCTGTAAGCTGCATGGTACAGCCAAATGACAAACAAACAAACATGCCTAGCGACCAGGTCAATAGTCTAGAGCATGGTCACACAGCAGAACTTTCTCCACATCTGGATTAAAACAGCAGCCACTGGCCACTCATGTCTACTTTATAAGCAGTTTCATTGTGGCTAATGTGACTGAGAAACTGAATTTTTTATTTGACTTCATTTTAATTATTTTACATCTAAATAGCCATTTTCTTTCAATGTTATATAGCTAGCAGCCCATACATCAGACAGAACAGGTCTGTATGTTAAGAATTACCAAGGCTTCTAAAGGTGTGGTAAGGTATGGCACATCCAGACAGTGGAATAATGTCACCATTAAAAAGAAGTAACCCATCAAGCCATGAGAACACATGTACACAGTCTCTCAGTCGTGTCTGACTCTTTGCAATCTCATAGACTGTTGCCCACCTAACTCCTCTGTTCATGGAATTTTCCAGGCAAGAATAGTGGAGTGGGTTGCCATTTTATTCTCCAGGGGGAAAACATGGGGGAGCCTTAAATGCCTGTTGCTACTGAGGGAAAGAAGCCAATATGAGAAGCCTACACACTGTACAATTCCAACTGCGTGACATTCTGGAAAAGGCCAATTCTGTGGGGACAAGAAAAAGATCAGTGGTTGTTGGGTTGAAGGAGGGGGAGAATGACTAGATGGAGCCCAGAGGGGAGGGGTTGTGGGCAGTGAAACTATTACCACTTTGCATGGTGCTGTGATGAGGACGCGTGTCATTACGCATTTGTCGAAACCCACAGAATGAGTGACAGCAAGAGTGAACCTTCGGGCACACGGCAAAGGTGTGTCCACGCAGCGTCATCACCTGTGACAAAGGCACCACTGTGCGGGGAGCTTGGGGATGAAAAACCTCTGTGTTTTCTGGTTGATTTTGTGGTCAACCTGAAACTTCTCTAAAAAAGAATGTCATTTAAAAAAAAATAATAAGAGTTGTTGTTTAGTCGCCAAGTCATGTCCGACTTTTTCGAACCAATAGACTGTAGCCCACCAGGCTCCTCTGTCCACGGGATTATCCAGGCAAGAATATTGGAGTGGGTTGCCATTTCCTTCTCCAAATGAAAAAAAAGAGAGAGAGAGATGAAGAAATGCTTGGAAGAAGTGGTGTTTGAAGCGAGTTCTCAGGAATGGAGACGTGAGTTCTCATGAAAAACAGAGGCCGTGTTTGCAGTGTCCAGCAGAGCTCAGGGCCTGGGAGGCAGGCAGGGAGGAGCGGGGCGGTAAGAAAACGGGGCTTTTACAGGAGGGAAGTGGGTGACAGGCTGCAAAGCCCCTGGAGAAGACTGAATTCCAGGTTAAAGAGCCTAAATGTATTCAGCAGCCAATGGAGTCCCTGAAGATGTTTACCCAGGACTATGAGATACCAAAAAGTGTTTGAGAAATATTAATATCCTAAAGAAGCATGCTATTGGAACTTTTAAGTTTTTTGAGAGTTGGGTCTGTGTCGTTAAGTTAAATCACGCGAAATTCCTATTATCACACCAGGAGCTCAGAAGGGCTTAAAACAATTTAATTCAAATAAATAGATAACTCAGCTCAGGATCACACTGCTTTATCAGACTCTTCCATTACCAATGTGATATCTCCCATATTTCCCAGAAAAGTACAAGCATCTAGGGACTCCTGCTTGATGGATTTGTGTAAATGTATCTAAAAAGAGGTGCACAATGTAGCCTCACCAGCACTGGGGACTCAGCATTCAGAATGCTTAAGTGTCGAGAAAAGATTTCCATTTGTGGTCTCCCACCAAGCACTATCTTCAAAGGTCCCCAGATTTATTATTTCATCAACAGATCGGAGAGGGGAGTTTGTATGAGATCAAACAAGCACGACTACTATGGGAAGGCTGGCAGGTAATAGTGAATAAATTGCCCGATAGAAAATGTCAAAAGTTAACATCAAGCCGTGGGGGGGGTTGGGGAGCACACAGACCTGAGTACAAATGACTGAGCCTTTCTGGGAGCCAATTCTTTATATGGTCCAGTTAATGCATTATAAGAGACTCTGGGCTCAGAAACCCACTGAGACCCAGTGAAACCCATTAACTCAGAATATATCCTTTACTAAAAAATTATAAAAAGCATCTCTTATTTTCTATACCTCTCCTCTTTTCTGGTATCTTCCTCTCTCTCTCTCTTTCTCTCTCTCTCTCTCTCACACACACACACACACACACACCTATTACTGTATGCTTACTTTTTTTCTACCCTGAGTAAATCCCTTGTTCTTTTACGTCTCACTCTTTACATCTCCTTTTAAGGGTATTGTCCCAATAGTTAAAGTGTCTTCCAAGGTAAAGAGTTATATTCGCTTTGTCTATTGCCAGTGCCTTGCAGACTCAGACTCAATATAAGAAAGAGAGTTGCCATGTCTCCCATCAACGCCTGTTCTCATGAGCAGGGCCTCAGTCCTGAATCAGTTATTGTGTGTTTCAACAAGAGAGTAATGAGCAGTTCTGGAACATTCAGCTTGGGGTCTGAAAGTATGTTCGTGTGAAGCATCTCACACTTTCACCTTGAGTCCACTCAGTGCCATCTTCCAGGAGGCAGCCTTTCCCACAGAACTCCAAATGACCACCCATCCTGGCTCTGTCTTAATTTTGCAGCACTTTTTACTATTTGACATCAGAATAAATATTTCTTTGTCAATAGCCTATATACTCCATTCAGATACGTGTTCCATTACATTTGGAATTCTCAGCAGCAGCACCAGAAGATGGATACAATTAATAACTACATTTTCTAGGGATTCCCCTGGCAGTCTAGTGGTTAGGACTCCATGCTTCCACTGCAGGGAGCATGCCAAGTCTTGCAGCCAAAAAAAAAAAAAGAAAAACAAACCCCAAACCCTGCACTTTACAGATGGAGACACTGCTGTAAGGTTATGGGGCAAGGAGCTCTACCAAGGTGGTACAGCCATGAATCGCAGAGCAGAGACTGCACCCCAGGCCTGTTTTCAACTCCAGAGCAAGTGCTCCCAGCTAGAGCCTCCAGGCTGCAGGCAGTGAATTCCAGGTTATATGTTTATATCCCACGGGAGTCAGGCTTGAAAGAGGCTTCAGTGTCAAGACTATAACGGCTTGAAAACGACTTTCTCCCACCTTACCTTCCTAGGGGGACATGCCAGAGAAGAAACGAATTCTGAAAATGAAAGTGTTAGTTGCTCAGTGGTGTCTAACTCTTTTTGACCCCATGGACTGTAGCCTGCCAGCCTCCTCGTCCATGGAATTCTTCAGGCAAGAATACCGAAGTGGGTAGCCATTCCATTCTCCAGGGGATCTTCCCGACCCAGGGATCGAACTCAAGTCTCCTGCATTGCAGGCAGATTCTTTACCATCTGAGCCACCAGGGAAGCCCAACTCCTATAAAAACACAGACTACCAGAAATTCTCAGAGTACAAGTTCTTCGAAGACAGAAGCCATGTTGGCCCCATTTTGGCAGCCAAAATAGGCAGCTCTCTGTACAGTGGCTTCGTGTAGCATGGAGCCTAATCAACAATCTGTTTATTTTTATTCCCATGCTTCTAGGAGGTTCCCAGCTTCTCCAAAAATAGTAGCTGGCTTGTTAGCAAAATCCAAGAAGCATCACTTTATTTCTCAGAATCAGACTTGATCTGCTGTGAGCTCCCAGCTACCAGTCTCAGTAATTTGGGGTCTCCCCTCATGGACTCTTAGAATGGCCCCATTCTTGGTTTTTTCTATGGCTACAGGCACTTTCAAAGGTCATCCCTCAGCACCAGCTCTTGTCCTTGTCATCCGCCATCCATCCCTTGGGCTTTGAAGATGTCACTCCACTACAATCCTCCTTGTAGAATCCAAGCCTCACACCTGGGATGCGGCAAGGAACTGGTCCCTTCGCTCACTTCTGTCTGGAGGGCTCTGAGTCTGTCTCTGAATGTACGGCTTCCTCCTTTGTGATGCTCACCAACCATCCATGCCTTCCACTTCTGGAATGAGGCCACACCATCCTCCTCAGAAAGACTCTGCATATGTCACTACATCTGCATCTTCCTGAGGTTGGAGGGACAGGAAATACAAAATCCAGTTACTTTTTCAAAAGCTAATCAACCTGTTATCAATAGTTTGTATATTAGATTCATGTGCTATTACAAAGTTTTCATCAAGCCCCTTCACACTCTGACCCTTTGGGCTGTCAGGTTGGCCCCACATTTGGCTCACAAATAGACCTGCTGTAGTGAAGGAGGAACTGTTTTCTTCCCTCCAATAGCAGCAGACACAGGATTTCTCCTGGGATCCTATCACACAGTCTGGTTCTCCTGCTGCTCAGGCGCTCAGTCATGTCTGACTCTATGTGACCCGGTGGACTATAGTCCACCAGGCTCCTCTGTCCATGGGATTCTCCAGGCAAGAATACTGGAGTGGGTTGCCATTTTATTTTCCAGAGGCTCTTCCTGACTTAGGAATTGAACCTGTGTCTCCTGTGTCTCCTGCATTACAGGTAGATTCTTTACCCATGGAGCCATCGGGGGTTTCGCTTGATGACTGGCAACAACCCCCACCTGGAAAGTAGCCCTCAGTGAAAAACAGAGCCTCAGAGAGAGGGGGTCCCGGGGCAGAGCTGCTGGGGACTGTGCTCCAACCAGCACTGGTTAATATTGGGTGCCACTGGGGTACCCCTGTGGACTCTGGATAGCTGAAAAGGCTCCAAACCTTCTGCTCCCAACACTTTTCTAACACCTTTCCTAATCCACAGCTGTGAGAAAGCTGGGTGGGCAGGCTAAATAAATTAATAAGTAGTTTCTTCGTAGTCAGCTCAGCACAGCTGGAAAGCGTACCAGGACGGGTCTTAGAATAAAGCAGCCTAAGGAGGTTTCTTTTTCTTCCCTGCCCTGGAGCAGAACATGCTGCTAATGTCAGTCAGGTGGTGGATCCAGTTACAGAGCACCTACTGTACACAGAGGATCATCTTGGTCCAGATGAAGAGAAAAGTAGCTAACTGGGAAAACAAAGGGCTCTTGGGATGTCCTGAACCCCATGGCAATGGTCCTTAAACTTTCTGAACATGTAAAGTGCAGCACAAATAATAAACAATGAGCCTGTGTCAGAGGGGAACTTCAAAGCCAACAAAGGCAGAAGGCATTCCCTTTGCTTTAATCCTGACATCTACTGTGTTTTCAGCTTACTTCCTCTGGCGTTTTTTGAATGTTATTTTTTTAATTCTTATAAAAGTCACATAATACAAAGCATGCTATTTAAACCATATCCTGTCCAGCTCAGCGGCACTAAGTGCATTCACATTGTTGTGCAGCTCCATCCATCATCCAGCTCCCATATTCTTCACCTTCCTCAACTGAAACTCTGTCCCCATTAAACACTAAGTTCCCGTGTCCCCTCCCCACTCCCCAGCCCCAAGCCCCCAGCCCCTGGCATCTATCAAAGTACTTTCTGACTCTATGAATTTGACTATTCTTGGTACCTTGTATCAGTGAAAGCGAACAGTATTTATGTGCAGCTAATGTATATTGAAATGCATTTTTAAAGTTAATATATGTCTTAAGGGCTTCCCTGGTAGTTCAGCCAGTTAAGAATCACCTGAAAAATGCAGGAGATCAGAGTTCGGTCCCTGGGGTGGGGAGATCTCCTGGAGGAAGAAATGGCAACCCATTCTAATATTCTTGCCTGGAAATCCTATGGACAGAGGAGTCTGGTAGGCTACAGTCCATAGTGTTGCAAAAAGTTGGACATGACTTAGCAACTAAACCACCACCACCAATATATATTCTACAAATGTTATACCTTCTTTCTTCCCCCCATGCTAAACAGCAGGTTCTCGTTAGTTCCCTATTTTATACATAGTAGTGGGTGTACGTCAATCCCAGTCTCCTGATTTATCCCACCTCCCCTTTCCCCCCTTGGTGTCCAAACATTTGTCCCTCTGGCTTTTGAGTGTTTGAGTGGTGAAAGAGATTGAACATTGAGGCCTCAGTCATTCAATACTTGACAAATGAATAATAAAAAATAACTGGCCCCTGCCATAATGGTTTACTAGTTTCCTAAGATCTGGTTGAGAGGGTTTCTGATCGATTTTAAGATATGAATATCATCTAAGTTAGGGTGTGTACAGGAGACGGTAGATGACTGAGCTGAGCCATCAATGATGAATGGGTACAGTCAGCCAAGCTTCTCTCAAACATCTATTGAATGTTTCTTACATCAGGTGTGCTAGGCACTGAGAGTAAAATGACTAAGATACATTCCCTGCCCTTGAGATACTCAAGGCTCGTGCAGGAGACAGAGAAATTAGCAAGTAGCTGTCATATGGTTTTCAGATGACTTAGTATGTCACTGTGGCCCGCATGGGATACTGTGGGGACAAACAGTAGACAAAGGTGGAAGGCGTTAAGGAAGAGTTCTAGAAAGAAGAGATCCTTGAGCTAAGTCTTCAAGTACAAGAAGAAATTAACCAGCTGGAGAAAAATGGGAAGGATGATCCAAGCAAAGTATGCAGCAGATACAAAGGTTTAGAGAAATGAAGAAATCAAGAGCATTCAGAGAATTTCCACTAGTTCTTTGTGATTGAAATATAAGCTCAGTTGTAGGAGTGGCAAGCCATAGGTCTAAGTCATATTCAGAAAATCTTGTGAGTCATGCAAAGTAATTTGTACTTTATCCTGAGGTTTGAGAGCGAGCCTTTGGGGTACTGAAAGAGGAGAAGGATTGACAGAAATAAGGAAATATCAGTCTCACATAATAAAAAGGAGAGAGAATGGATAAATAGGGTGGAGCCTGGAGTCAGGGAACCTGTTTAGCGACTGTTCAGAAATTACAAGTAAGAATAGGTAAGGCTCTAAATTGAAAACTAGCAATAAATGGCAATGATGAACATTTAGAAGTGTTTGATTCTCACGCATGGTTTCCTCATTGATAATGAACCACACAGCACACCACCAGTAGTGCTAATTTCACTATAATAACAGTATTACTACCCATACTAAAATAGCAAGCTCGTCTGGAAACCTAACCAATGCACATGGCATTTTTTTTCTTACATTCCCATTATCAGCAGGAAAGGATGCTGCTCTGCTTTTGCCTAAAGTCTCCTCGTTCTGATTGAAATAGGAGCTGGTGGAGAAAGGCACTTGTTTTCCGGTGACTTTGGGTCTGGTGGGTTTATTCACACTGAGAAGTGAACTGGCCTCACATGTTGTCCTTCTCTGCACCTCCTCTTCTGCTCCCTCCCCTCCCTGCTGCAGACCAAGATTTAGCATAAGCTGAAGGACCATGGACACTCTGATCTTCGAATCTCTGGTGTGGCTGACATTAAGAGGGGAGAGGGACAGGAGGTCTTTCAGATGCTCATAACGTCATATCCAAGGTCAATGGGCCATAGAAAGGCGATGCTATAGGGTCTCTGCATGGTCTTCCCCACACAGAGACTATCCTCTGTTGGGGGACTTGGCATAGACTCCCAGTCACTCCAGTGGGAGCTGGGGGAGCACAGAGCCCATACCTTTGAGTCAGATAGATCCAGTGCCTAGTCCCAGCCTGGCTTCTTGTCTCCAATGAGGGTGGGAGAGAGACCTGTGTGTGATCAGAATTATGGGAGATGACGAGGGTGGAGTACCCAGCACAGGGTTTCTCGACCAGGGCTGATTCTGCCCCCAGAGGACATTGATCACGTCTAGGACGTTTGGGGTTGTCACAGTGAGGTGGGAGAGGCAAATGCCACCAGCGACTAGTAGGTAGAAACCAAGGGTGCTGCTGAACTGCTACAGTGCACAGGCTGGTCCCCCACAGCCGAGAGCTATCCTGCTCGGAATGCCAAGGGTGCCAAGGCTGAAAAGCACTTGTCTAGTTCTGTGAATAGGAGCACTCCTTCCACGAGCAGGAGTTCTGCTCTCCTGTGATTCCTCCCCTCCTCGAATACAAATTAAAATCAATACCGCTGAGCAGAGATATCCACCCTATAGGACACCCTCTGACTGCCAACTGGAGAGACTGACCCCAGTCCTTCTCCATCATGATTAAAATGACTGGTTGTGAGGAGTTGACGCCTTCTGGCTCCAGCCTGTTTATTTTCCTCCCTATGATGTTTTTGCATGAAGTTTTTTTTTTTTTCATAAAATAAAGCAAGATGCCCTGCCATCTTGCTGGGCCCACCCCTTCTTCTCACTGGGGCTTTTTGTACTGCCCCACCCACTGTCCCTGTCATCTCCTCTCCCTTCCTTCACTACCTCCTCCCCTGAACCCCAAGGATGACTGCTGACCACAAAGCAGGTGTGGCTCCCTATTTCCAGGGACTTTAAGGGAGTCTTTTTTTCACCTTTACAAACCAACCTCTATAACAGGCTGCTCTGACTGAGAGTCAGTTGGCTTTGCAGATCGGGTTGAAACCCACTCTGCCTCTTATCCCTCTATGGGAGCACACTGGCTACCAGAAGACTCTGCAGCGTTCTGAGCAGGCATCCTTCAACTGATGCTTTCTTTATACCAAACAAACAGAAACCTGTGAGAGAAGAGGATGGAAGCAACCCGCCCCGCTTTTCATGATTCTTCATCCGTATGTATGTATGCATGTGTATGAATACAGCACACGTTACCCGCAGACAGAGAAACCCACACATGGACAGAAGGAAACAAGAGGCCTCCTAGAAGGTTCTGGAGGAAGCCTGGCTTCTCTCTGAGGGGACCTGGGATTCCTTGCTGGTTCTGCCTGCAGGACTCAGGACTGGAGCTCAGAGGCTGATCCCCCATCCCTCCAACCCAGATGCCTTCATGCTGTGTCTCTGCCTCCAACCGTTCTTCATAATCTATCCCTCGAAATCAAGAAGATGTAGTGATGAGCACTGACCAGGACCACTAGTTATTATCAGCTCAACATTTTCCAGTTTGAGACCCCCCCATCCCCGTGTTCAGGTGCCAACAAGTCTAAGGGAGATAACAAGGACCGGGTGATGGTGCAGGACCATCCCCACCACAGACAGAAGCCTGTGGGTCCCCTCCTCCCCCTTCTCTGGAGCCTGCTAACTCCTTCGGAGGCACAAAGGTGGGGCAGGCTCTCTCTGTCTCTTTCTGAGGTTCTAGGAGCCCAGTCTAGCTAGGCTTCAGCTAAAAGAATGATGCAGAAGCCCCAAAGAAATAGAGGAAATTTTATTTCCAAAGTACTGACCTTTTGTGCCAGAAGTCACTTTGGTTAAACTATTACACCTTGACCTTTCATTTCATATACTCTTTTAAGCTACCGGTATTTATTTCTTTTCAGTGTTGAAAGCCTGGTGGAAGGCAACCCATGGAGGGCCTCGAATTAAACTCCACCCACCACTTCCCCACCTCTGACTTCTTCCTGAGATGGGAAGAGGGGGGAGCAGGCAGGCTTCTGCTGAAAGCTGTTCTCCACCTACCTCTCCAGCATCCTCCAGACCAGGACGGTGTGGAGATCACAGACAACCCCACTAAGACCTTCAGACTTGATTCTGTGAGCATGGAGAAGCTCCAAGGGTTTTCAATTTGGGGATGAAATGATCAGATGCACATTTAAGCGAGGTCACTCAGGCAGCTGTTGGGGGCTCAGGGGGAGTTGTAGGGAGAGACATGAAACATGGCTTTGTTTTAAAATTGAAATCTGAAAGTCTCTGAAATTTATTGGCAATACATAGGGCCAGTGTCTATGAATCACAGTCCACAAATTTAGGTGTATATAAGAAATATATCTTTGTATAACTCACCTTAATTTCTCTTTCAAGCTCCCTGTGTGACCGGGTAACTAGAAAGCTTCTGCCACCGTCTTTTTGAGATTTGCAGTCCCACTGACTATGCCAAGGTCTGGGGAGTCCTCCAGCAATTCCAGACCATTTCTGCTGCACACTGGTTACTTCTAGAGTCCATGGTCCTGGCTGCTGCTTGGGACCTGTGTGTTTAGGGAGGAAAGGGGGAAAGAGAAAGGGAAGAAGTCACAGTTAAGATCAAAAGTGACTTTTTCTGCCACCTTGGCTTCCTCCCCACCCACCTTGGAGTTTACATTGGCTTTACAATGTTAGGTTAGTTCCTGCTGTACAATATCGAGAATCATTCATATGTACACATGTTGATATACTCCTTCTTCCTCAGCCTCCCTCCCAACATCCCCGATCCCACCCCTCCTGGTCATCGCAGAGCGCCGAGCTAGCTCCCTGTGCTGCACAACAGCTTCCCACTAGCTCTCTGTTTTACACACGGTGGTGCATACATGTGAGCGCTACTGTCCTAATTCACCCCACCCTCCCCTCTCTCCCCGTGTCCACAAGTCCATTGTCTATATCTGTATCTTTCCTCCTGCCCTGCAAATAGGTTCGTCCGTACCATTTTTCTAGATTCCACATATATGTGTTAATATACCATATTTGTGCTTCTCTGACTTAATTCACTCTGTGTGATAGACTCTAGGTTCATCCACATCACTGCAAATGACTTAATTTCATTCCTTTTTATGGCTGAGCAATATTGGGATTTTAAAAACCAAATAAATATACCTATCTGAGGAGGGGACACCAATACTTTATGTAAGAAGTTTTGGGAACTTGAGCTAGGAGAGAGAGAGGAGGAATTAAAGAAAGAGATTCAAGGAAATGTAAGAAGTGAAATAAATGACAGCTGGTGGTTGATGGAGGCGGAGGGTAAGGGAGAGAGCTCTGGGCCCCAGGACCAGGCAAACAGTGGACGGTACCAACTGAGCTACAAGCTGAAGCAATTGAGCTCTAAGTCAAAGCAGAAGCAGGAGCATGTGCAGGGGTGGGGGGCGGGGGTAGTGGGTGGGGCGGGGCACGGGGAGCGGAGGGTTGCAGAAATCACCTGGGAACAGTCAGGTGCCAGGGGCCTAGGTGTGCTTCTAGGGGTCCTAGTCCCTCAGCTGCCTCTCAGGCTGATGGTCCTACAGCCCTTGGGGGCTCTGCCTCCTTGGCCCAGCAGGACCCCAAGTCCACTTGTCTCTTTCTCTTGCACAGATTCTCCCACCTCAGGGCCCCCCAACAGGCATTTGTATTTATTCCTCTACTGACTCAACTGCATTACCTTCTTTCAGTTTCGTGCACATCTGTACCTTTTCCCTTTGGGTATCTTAATAGCATTTTCTCCTTTGCCTGCAGGTCCCAGCATGCTTGGGCATGGACAAGCTGCCCTGTCCCCGGACACTGGAGCAGGCACCCCGGGACATGAGAGTGGGGGACAGAGACCTCCTGTCAGTGCCGGCTGTGTTACACACCAGGTACATCACAAGCTTTCCTAGTGCCCGCTCCCTTATTTGTGAAATGATGACAGTGGTACCTCTGTGGCCAACAACCACGGATGGCAGGGAATCAGATGACATAATGTACGGGAAAGCATTCTTTCAATGGCATTATCCTGTTCAAATGTAACTTATCAAGCCATCCTTACGTGACACTTCCCGTGCTTGTCGGTCTTGCTCCCACCTTTTTCTTCCTTAGCAATTCCTCACCTGAAAATCTGTTGTTGTTGTTGTTCAGTCACTGTCGTGTCTGACTCTTTGGACCCCATGAACTGCCGCACGCCAGGCTTCCCTGTCCTCCACTATCTCCTGGAGTTTTCGCAAACTTATGTCCATTGAGTCAGTGATACCATCTGATCATCTCATTCTCTGTCGCCCCTACTCCTCCTGCTCTCAGCCTTTCTCAGCATCAGGGTCTTTTCCAGTGAATCAGTTCTTCACATCAGGTAGCCAAAGTATTGGAGCTTCACCTTCAGCATCAGTCCTTCTAATGAATATTCAGGGTTGATTTCCTTTAGAATGGACTGGCTGGATCTCCTTGCAGTCCAAGGGACTCTCAAGAGTCTTCTCCAGCACCACAGTTCAAAAGCATCAGTTCTTCGGCGCTCAGCTTCTTGATGGTCCAACTCTTACATTAAAAACCATCTCAGGAAAGGCAGGTATGTGGCGGGGGGGCACCTGCAGAAGGGATGTGAGGAAGAGGACTGGAAGGTGGAGTGGGCTGTGACAGGCTCAGGAATTCATACTGCTAACCCCCTGACCTGAACTGGCTGTAGGACCGGGAGGTCACAGCCAGAGGCCCCAGGATTCAGACTGAGATGTGGCAGAATGGACTTTTTTTTTTCCTTTTTTACTCTTGGTGATCTGGTAGAAATGGCACCTGCTTATCCCTACTCCAAGCCCAACAAAATACAGCTTTCATCATATGATGGTGTACATGTACAGCCATGCAGAGGCACAGAAATCAATGTGCATTGATTCCTAAGCTAGGAATTCATAAACTTCTTTAAGGTCATGAATTGATTTTTCACTTTCTGTGAAAAAAAAAATGTGAGAGTCCAGACCTTTCTCTTCATTTGTGCTGGCTTTCTCATCTGCAGGGACACACAGGGCTGCACACGGACCCTCCTGCACCTGTGTGAGCCAGGCCCACCGTTCCTCGGGGCCACCAAGAGGGAGAAGCACCTAGATACAGAGAGAGGGGAACAGAGACACTTGAACACTCCTCCCGCTGCATCAAAGCCTCCTACGCTGGCCTAATCCCCTGGACTAGTCAAATAATGGAACAAAGAATGGACTTGAAGGATGAAACCACAAAAATGGATGCCTGGTTGGAATAGACTCGTGATTGTTGGTCAAATCAGAGCTGGGTGGTGCTGGGGGGTTGATTTCAGGCTCAGAAATCAGTGCCCACTCCTATGATGACTCTGTGATGACAACATGTGGCACCTGAGCTCGTCTCCAGTGGTGGGCACCCACTCCATTACCAGGGGAACCTCCTCATTGCCTGAACCTAGGTTTACACCCATCTGAAAAAATGGAGAAAACATCTACCTTGTGAAGAGTGAAGACCAAAGCACTATTCAGGCTGTAAAGGATCAGATGAGCATGAGATATTCCAGTGCCCCAAACTGTCCCTACTTAAGTTTAGAATCAAAACGTTTTAAAGAAATCCATGAACGTTATGACAGAGGGGGTCACCATGGATTCCTTCCTTCCTTCTGTCCTTTTTTAAAAATTTTTATTTTATCGTGTAAGAGCACTTAACATGAGACCTCCCCTCTTCTAGCTGCTTAAATGCACAATAGAGTGCTGAGCACACACACACACACACAGTATTGTTACCTACAGACACAGTGTCATCTACAGACAGAGCTCTAGAACTTACCAGCACAGCTAAAATGTTGAACAATTGAACAACTGTTGAACAATTCCTTTGTCCCCACTCCCCAGCCCCAGGCAACTGCTTTTTCTAGTCTCTCACTCTATATGAAATGGACTATTGTACTTTACTTTTAATCTATTTTATTGGTGTATAGTTGATTTACAATGTTGTGCTCATTTCTACTGTCCCGCAAAGTGATTTGGTTATACATATATACATTATTTTTCATATTCTTTTCCATTTTGGTTTGTCATAGATACTGAATTACTTCCCTGTACTATACAATAGGGCCTTTGGCTTATCCATCCTATGTATAATTGTTTGCATCTACTGCAAGTATCCCAAACTCCCAATCCTTCCCTCTCCCATCCATCTTCCCCCTTGGCAGCCACAAGTCTGTTTTCTATATCTGTGAGTCAGTTACTGTTTTGTAGGTAAGTTCACTTATATCACACTTTAGATTCCACATATCAGCAATATCATACAGTATTTGTCTTTGTCTGACATACTTCACTTGGTATGATAACCTCTAGGCCCATCCATGTGGCTGTGAAAATCATTCTTTTATATGAATGAGTAGTGTCCCATTGTGTGTATGTACCACATCTTCTTTATCCATTCATCTGTCCAAGGACATTTACATTGTTCACGTGTCTTGGTTATTGTGAATATTGCTGCTCTGAACATTGGGGTGCATGTATCTTTTCGAATTATGGTTTAGTCTGGATAAATGCCCAGGGGTGGGATTGCTGGATCATATGGCAACTCTATCTTTAGATTTTTGAGGAACCTCCACACTCTTTTTCCATAGCGGCTGCGCCAGTTTACATTCTCACCAACAGTGTCAGAGGATTCCGTTTTGAGATGCACTATTTAAGATACCTCATATCAGTGGAATCATAGAACCTCACCTCTGGATATCTATCCAGAAGGAATCGAGGTCAGAGATATTTGCACCCTCATGTCTAGTTCAGTTCAGTCACTCAGTCATGTCCAATTCTTTGGGACTCCATGGACTGCAGCATGCCAGGGTTCCCTGTCCATCACTGACTTTCAGAGTTTGTTCAAACTCATGACCGTTGAGTTGGTGATGCCATCCAACCATCTCATCCTCTGCCATCCCCTCTCCTCCTGCCTTCAGTCTTTCCCAGCATCAGGGTCTTTTCCAATGAGTCCGTTCTTTGCATCAGGTGGCTAAAGGATTGGAGCTTCAGCTTCAGTATCAGTCCTTCCAATGAATAGTCAGGACTGATTTCCTATAGGGTTGACTGGTTTGATCTCCTTGCTGTCGAAGGGACTCTCAAGAGTCTTCTCCAACACCACAGTTGCAAAGCATCTATTCTTTAGCACTCAGCTTTCTTTATGGTCCAAATCTCCCATCCACACATGACTAGTGGAAAAACCATAGCTTTAACTATGCGGACCTTTGTCAGTAAAGCTATGTCTCTGCTTTTTAATATGCTGTCTACATTTGTCATAGCTTTTCCTCCAAAGAGCAAAGGTCTTTTAATTTCATGCCTGCAGTCACCATCTGCAGTGACTCTGGAGCCTAAGAAAATAAAGTCTGTCACTGTTTCCATTGTTTCCCCATCTATTTGCCATGAAGTGATGGGACTGGATGCCATGATCTTAGTTTTTTGAATGCTGAGTTTTAAGCCAGCTTTTTCACTCTTCTTTTTCACTTTCTTCAAGAGATGCTTTATTTCCTCTTTGCTTTCTGCCATTAGGGTAGTGTCATCTGCATATTTGAGGTTATTATGTTTCTCCTGGCAATCTTGATTCCAGCCTGTGCTTCATCCAGCCTGGCATTTCACATGCTCTACTTTGCATATAAGTTAAATAAGCAAGGTGACAATATACAGCCTTCTTTCTCAATTTGGAACCATTATGTTGTTCCATGTCCAGTTCTAACTATTGCCTCTTAACCTGCATACAGACTTCTCAGGAGGCAGGTCAGGTGGTCTGGTATTCCCATCTCTTCAAGTACTTTCCACAGTTTGTTGTGATCCACACAGTCAAAGGCTTTGGCATAGTCAATGAAGCAGAAGTAGATGTTCTTCTGGAATTCTCTTGCTTTTTCTATGATCAAATGGATGTTGGCAATTTGACCTCTGGTTCCTCTGCCTTTTCTAAATCCAGCTTGAACATCTGGAAGTTCTCAGTTCACACACTGTTGAAGCCTAGCTTGGAGAATTTTGAGCATTACTTTGCTAGCGTGTGAGATGAATGCAATTGTGCAGTAGTTTGAACATTCTTTGGCATTGCCTTTTGTTTGGGATTGGAATGAAAACTGACCTTTTCCAGTCCTGTGGCCACTGCTAAGTTTTCCAAATTTGCCTGCGTATTGAGTGCAGCACTTTCACAGCATCATCTTTTAGGATTTGAAATAGCTCAAATGGAATTCCATCACCTCCTCTAGCTTTGTTTGTAGTGATGCTTCCTAAGGCCCAACTTGACTTCACATTCCAGGATCTCTGGTTCTAGGTGAGTGATCACACCATTGTGGTTATCTGGGTCATTAAAATCTTTTTTGTATAGTTCTTCTGTGTATTCTTGCCACCTCTTCTTAATATTCTGCTTCTGTTAGGTCCATATCATTTCTGTCCATCAGAGCAAGACCCAGATTCCCCCACAGCCAGTCCCTCCCATTGGGAAGCTTCCATAGCCTATTATCTTTATGAATCAAAAGGCAGACAAAATGGAAACCACAATTACAGAAAACTAACCAAACTGATCACAGCCTTGTCTAACTCAATGAAACTATGAGCCATGCTGTGTAGGGCCACCCAACACAGCGTGTAGGGAGAAGGAAATGACTCTCTGTAGGGAGAAGGAAATGACTAATCACTTTAGTATTCTTACCTTGAGAACCCCATGAACAGTATGAAAAGGCATAAAGATATGACACCCACATGTCCACTGCCGTGTTATTCACAACAGCCAAGATAAGGAAAAACAACCTAAGTTCTTTACCATTAAATAATAAAGAAAATGTTAATATATAATGGAATGTTACTCAGCCTTAAAAAAATATCCTGCCATACGGGACAGCATGGATGACCCTGGAGGATGCTATGCTGAGTGAAATAAGCCAATCACAGGACAAATCCTTTTTTTTTCTCTCAAATTACACTGAGACTGTCAAGCATCATTTCTGGCATCAAGAACCATGGGGACCACATTGCTGCAGTCTGACTTTTCGTTAGCTGTCCCCTAACCATCCCAAGCCCTGAAGCACATCACCCCTAAGATGGGGAGAGTGGTGGAGGATGAAGCAGGACAGCATCAGACTGCACAAACAGAGCAAGGAGGGAGCCTGGGCTGGAATCGCCATCATGGCTCAGAAGATGCCCGCCAGCTGGACAGAGGGCCTGTGCGGGAAGTGAAGCCTTGGAGCCAGGCCTTCCTCGGGACTGCGGCCAGGCCCCGGGCGTGCTGGCCCACAGGCCTGCCCGGCCCGCTCTCCCTGGCGCCACCAGCTTTCCCCGCAGCCCTGGCAGGTGGTTCTCCTGCTCTCGGGAGCCAGGGGAACAGAGCCTCAGGTCTCAGCTGCACCATGTCACATGGTTCTGCTGTGTCGGCTGCTCAATTAGCATCAGATCAAGTTGTTCAGATGATGCTGCCACATGCGGGGCCCCCACCCCACCCCCATTGAGGCCGGCAACTCGGCCCGTGTTGGCTTCCAGCTTCCTGACAGGCTCGCAGCCTCTTCGTTTCCTGCCAGCCTCTCCTCTGAATTCTCCAAGTCCGTCTCACCCTCTGCCTGTGGTCCTACAGGGTATCAGCGCTTGTCCACCAGCCAGACTCAGCTGGGCCTGCCCACAGACTCTCTCTTGTTAGCAAGGGCCCTGCTTGCTGGTGGCTGTGGCCTCACCAAAGCGCAGGTTCTGCGCTCCGCCCAGAACCCCAGCTGCTGACTCTTTGGCCTGAGGCTACATCCTAGGACCCTGTCCCCTACCCATTCTGCACTCACCCAGGGTTCCCAAGGGTGCTTTGGTGGCTATGCTAGAGCATGTGGAGGTAACGTGCTATCTTGGGCATTACATGAGCCTAGAACCATCTTTTAATTATGACTCTGGCAGAGTGGGTCCCGCAGGTGAATTGACAGTGTCCCAGGGAGCAGGTAAGCCATCCTCCAGCCAAACAGCTGATGTACCATCAACACAGGGAGACGGCGGACCACCTGTGTGCCAGAAGCACCTCCATCTTGCAAGCAAAGATGAGGGCTGCTCTCCTTTCTGTCCACATGTCCTATGGGTAACCTTTCATCATCTTGTCATCCTACATACGAATGCCAGGGATTATGGGCGAAGGGGAGCTCCTAGGGCAGGAGAGGAGGATCAAGGAACTACTTACCCATGTCCTCAAGCTACTCAGCCTGAGCCCCTCACGACCC
Source organism: Bos javanicus (assembly GCF_032452875.1). Lineage (NCBI taxonomy): Eukaryota > Metazoa > Chordata > Mammalia > Artiodactyla > Bovidae > Bos > Bos javanicus. The sequence continues at coordinate 36,122,343 of NC_083896.1, forward strand.
TGCACCAGGTCATGTGGGGGACAAGCCTAGCAAGGCCTCTGCACCCAGGAGACTGGGGTCAGGCAGGGGAGGCTGGGGTCCATGCACAGAAAAGAGTAGCCGTTCAGGGAAGCGGCACTGGGTGCAGTGGGGAGACTGGTACTAAGGCCGGGGGTTTTCAGAAAAGGGCTAGACTCTGCCCATGGGCAGAGAACTTACCTCTGTTAGGCCTTGAAAAATTCAGATTTAATCCCAGACTGCCTTTCCCTATGGTTGCCTTCCAAACAAGGAGTGTTTTGGAAATCCTAACATCTTTAAGTCCTTGGGAAACAGGATTGGAAAGGTTAAAAAACAGACACCTGTCCATGACTGGGAGACGGGGTCACCCACACAGTCACTACCTCCTTTGAGGGTCACAATGACATCAGCCTAGTCATTCCCTTGCCTCCTTCTCCAAGGTCTCTCCCCACCCCCATCCAATCTCAGAGACCCTGGACAGCACACAGAAGTATCAGGCGCCCACACTGGACTGTGTTTGGGGGCCTGGAAGGGTCCCACCAGGTCCCATCTGTCCTCTTTCCAGTGAAGAGAGAGTCTCACTCTTCTTTAGCAATTGGGGTGGGGACTTCTGTGGGGCAGCCCTTTGGGGGCGGGCCATCTACACCCCTTAGGGATATTCAGATATCTCTTCTTTCTTCCCCGCCTCAACATCCAGCACTGAGCTTGCTGGGGCTCCGTCCTGGGTCTGCAGCTGGTTTCCTGGTCTGTCTCTGTTACCTCTGTCACCTCCAACAGACGTCCCCAGAGACATGATTCCTCAAGAGGCAATTCAAGTTCACCTTCAGGCTAGTAAGATGCTAACACACCCCAATGACCTTATCACAAAAGGTCTGGAAGAGGACATCCTTTCTCAACTTGGAGCAAGGGCCATCCTGATGCCAGCCCTGCCTCTGGTCAGTGCCTGAGTATTTGGGAGAGCTGGCTGAAGGTGGGGCGGGGTGGAGAAAAGACCAGGGCCAAGAACGGTTCCTGCACACAGGAAAGAGTTGGAAAGTTATTTTTCAGTTCCCAAGGGAGATCCCGGCCTTAAGAGCTGCTGGGGATGCCTGCATTTACACTTAATGTTGTTAACGGTAGCTCCTGTCCATTCATCCCATCTCTTCCTTCCCCTATTGCTCATCTACCTGGGCAGGTGGAGCATCTCCCTTGAAACTAGCTCTTCCCATGTTCAGTGCAGGGATTCAGGCTGAAGGAAACATGGACTACCTCTTTTGCTTCATAATGTTGGAAGTTTGTTGCTAATTATTCAACTCTAATGAGACTAATCCTTCTCTGGTCCAATGGATTTATTTCTAGGAAGTAGCCACAGCTCACAGGAAGGCCTAGGGGACAGTCAGGTAAGTGGACACAGGACATATCCAGGAATATGCAGGGTCCCAGATCGAGGCAATGGAGCTGGAGGTGTCCCCAGGAGCACTAAGCCCTGGGAAGCCAGGAAGGAGCCCAGGCACTCCAATCAGTAAGGCCAGAGCCCCTGTAACACTCAGAGAAGAAAAGGCAGTGTCCATTCCTATACTAGGGCTTCCCAGGTGGCAATAGTAGTAAAGAACCTGCCTGCCAGTGCAAAAGATACAGGTTCAATCCTTGGGTTGGGAAGATACCCTGGAGAAGGGAATGGCTACCCGCTCCAGTATTCTTGCCTGGAGAATCCCATGGACAGAAGAGCCTAGAGAGGTACAGTCCATGGGATCACAAAGAGTCTCACACATACATTTTCTGTACTTAGCAGAGATTTAATGATTTTACATCCAACTTGTGCCCACCTCTGCTTCCACCCCAGTATGTCCACATCTTGTTGGCTCATCTTGAAGCAGTCTTGGTGGGGAGCTACATTTTTATAGCACATTATAGCACACATTTTTATAGCATGTGGGCAGTAAGGACCTCTGCAGTCTTTCTTTGTTTTTTATAAATAATTTCTGGTGATTCACTGTAAAAGACACACAGCCATCCATGACTGGGAGATGGGGTCACCTGCACAGTTACTGCTTCCTTTGAGGGTCAGATGTGGGCAAATTACCCAAAAGTCTCAGGCGGAGAGTGGTTGCTGTGAGCAGAGAATCTGACCTGTTTTTTTCTAACCTGGACCATGTGTTCCCAGCTGTGCGGAGCATCCTGTAGACTGAGGCCGTGACGACTCATTGTCATCCTGAGGGCAGGGGTGGGCCCGAGGAAACTGGAGCCCTGTATTGCATCCGCAGGCTGCTGTCAGGTGGGAAGAGGTACTAGGAAGAGTCATCTCCCCGCCACCGACCACAGCTTCCTGCCCTCCTCCTTACCCTGCTGGCTTCTGGAGTTTCTCCAAAGACAGCAGCAGGCACCAGTGGCTAATTGCTCTGAAATAGCGAGTCTCCATTTCAGGGTGTTGCTTGCTTTTGCTTTAGTAGCTGGCAAATAATCCTCCCAGGGATTATAATAGCCCTGTGCTGGCCGTGTTCCCTGGAATCTTGGCCTCTTTCCCTGGCACTCATCCCGAAAGGGATGGAAATCTCTTAGTATTTATCCCCTTGAAGATTCCCCGTGCCGGCCTGGCTCCCAGCCACTCTGCACACAGACGGCCACTTCCTCATGCTGTCCCTGAAGCACACCCAGTCCTGGGGCTCCCTGATGCCAATCACCCCCGAGACCGCTGCCTTTCTGCTAGGGCTGTCCCTGTTCTCCGTCTCTCCTGCCCCCAACCTCTCTGTCCATATTTTCATCCCATTGAGGTAGATCTACAGTTTTCCTACAGTATTATTCCTATCAATAAGTCTAAGGTACCAAGGGACGAACCCAGATGTTCTCTGAAACAGTGAACAAGTGGAGAGATTACTTCCTCCAAGAGCTGACTATTACTGGTCCTTCCTCCTAGCAGACACAAGGACTCAGGGAACACAGGGACATCGTGGTTCTGCACCTGAGGATGTTGACGTGACCTGTTTAGTAGCACAGCAGTGCTGGAGCCCAGAGAAGGTAGCAGGGAAGACAGCTCACCTGCTGTGTGATGCTACTGCTGGTGGTTCTGTGTGTCTGTCCCCTCACACTCCAACCCACCCACCAGCCCAAGCTCCAGGGAGATGGGAACCAGATCTCTTCATTCTTCGCAGTTCCCACCAGCCATACCTTATCCAATATCACCAAGGATGGTGGCAGGGAGGGGGTAGCTGGCCCAGGGCTCATGTGGATTAAAAGTTGAGCAAGTCCCTGGGGGATAAATGGCCCGTAATGGCCTGGCTTGTATGCTCTGAGCAGAGCCCTTTCACAGAGGGCTGGGTATCAGCGTAAGTGAACGCTGCATGGCGATGGCCACTTTGAATATGAGGTTAGCCGGTGGGGTGTGATGTTGCCATGTGGGACATTTTTATTTAACCCAGTCCTTGGAGAGGGGAGATACTGGGTGAGAAGGTTCATAACTGGACTCCTACAGCACCATCTTTACTGCAGAAGGAAACACTGAGACCGGATTGGGAGTGTTATTTTGGGAAAAGAACTACAGCATATTTGACTTAAGTCAATTCTACAAGTGCTGTACAAGGTTGAGAAAGATGTTCGGCTTCTTGCCTCTAGGACCACTTACTCTAAACAGAGACCCCTCACAAGCAACCCGTGTAGACTCACAATTACATGCCTGGGTCAGCTGAACTGTCCCTTCTTGTCTGACTGTTCCTCGAGGCCCTCCAGGCCATACCCCAAGCCTGCTGCAGCCCCGATGACAAGGCTATGACCCCATCTTTGGGTACCTTTGCCAACTCGGCATTGGCTTGCCTCAGCAATTGAAATACAATCGTAATAAGCAGCAGCAATTAAAGCAGAATATAATAGATCATATAAAACCTGTATGTGGCTGAGAAATCCAGCAAGTGGCATTTTAACAAGGGAACTGGGGAGGGTGGGTGTGCTCAGAGGGAGTGTGTCTGGGAAACTAACGTGTTCTCAAGCAGCAGTAGTGAATTCCCCACATTCAGGGTGAATTCCTGGTTACACTGCTTCGGAGCCAGGATGACTTGCCCTGAGCGTTGTTTGCAGAGACTGTCAGAACAGAGCCAGCAGTGCACACGGCAAAGCCTGGAATTTGGTCGGAAACTGTTTGGTTGAATCCGACCCTTCATCGGAGAGTATAACACACGGAGAAGGTGGGTGATACCTGGTTTCCCTCAGGCAGGGTCTGTGACCCTGGAAAAGAAAACAAGCAAATCCCCACAGGCTGGAAGAGACAGCTGAGCTCCCAGGAGATGGTGCTCCTGATGGAGAGAGACACCTCTTCCCACTATCCTCCCTGGGGAGGCAGCGTGGCAGGTAGGTGGCGGGAACACACGTACTCTCCAGTCAGTGAAAACACAAATTGCACAGGAATCTGCCTTTGACTAGCCTGAGCTCCCTCAACCCCTCAAGCCTCCCCCACCTGTTAAAGGGGGTGGAAATACCTATGTCATTTACCCTGAGAATTAAATGGAAAAACAGATGTGAGGGGCTAACAGTGTGGGAGACCTGGGTTTGATCCCTGGGTTGGGAAGATCCCCTGGAGAAGGGAAAGGCTACCCACTCCAGTATTCTGGCCTGGAGAATTCCATGGACTGTATAGTGCGTGGGGTCGCAAAGAGTCGAACATACCTGAATGACTTTCACTTTCCCACAGCATTTAGGGCATATTAGGTACCAACAGGGAGCTTCCCTGGTAGCTCAGATGGTAAAGAATCTGCCTGCAGGGCGGGAGATCTGGGTTCAATCCCTGAGTTGGGAAGATCTCCTGGAGGAGGGAAAGGCACTCACTCTAGCATTCTTGCCTAGGGAATCCCCATGGACAGAGGAGCCTGGCGGGCTGCAATCCATGGGGTCACAAAGAGCTGGATACAACTGAGTGACTAAGCATAGCATAGCACAGGTACTAAGAGGTGTCAAGCCCCTACCCACAGATTCCCTAGTATTTAGAAAGGTCAAAGTGACCTTCGGCCACTGGAGAGTCTTCCTCACCTTGGGAGTTAGGCTCCCTCTGACCTCATGTGGGGTCTGCTCTGTGTCTTGGTATTATCCTTGGCACTAAGGATGTTAAAACAAATAAGATAGAATCCAGATCTCAAAAAGTACCCTGCAGAAAGACACAGTCTGTATATACAATGGGTTACTATTCATCCACAAAAAAAGAATGAAATAATGCCATGGATGGACCTAGAGATTATCACACTGAGTGAAGTAAGCCAGACAAGAATATCATATGATAATATCACTTATATGTGGAATCAAAAAAAATATGATGCAAATGAATTTGCTTACAAAACAGAAATATAGACTCAAAGAAAACAAACTTATGCTTGCCAACAAAGAAAGTGATGGGGAGAGGTAAATTAGGAGTTTTGGATTAACAGATATACACCACTATAGATAAAATGAACAACAAGTTCCTGCTGTATAGGACAGGAAACTATACTCATTATCTTATAATAAATCATAATGGGAAAGAACACACACACACATATATATATATAACTGAATCACTTTGCTTCATACCAGTAACACACAGAACACTGTAAATCAACTATACTGCAGTAAAAAAGAAGCCTGCAAACTAATAGAAAAAGCACCCTCCATCACTCTGTCTGTGCCTTCAGCCAACAGGGAATCAGAGGAGGGAGATTATCTAGCCAGATAAAGTTGGCTAGAAGTCACTGGGGAGATAGTGACAAAGGCAGGAACCACAGCTGGTCAGGACACAGTTCCCTCAAAAAAAAACCAGAAATTTCCAAAGACAAATACTGTACAGTACCACTTATATGTGGAATCTGAAAAATATGACAAACCGGTGAATATAAGACACGGAGAAGCCGATGGCACCCCCACTCCAGCACTCTTGCCTGGAAAATCCCATGGACGGAGGAGCCTGGTAGGCTGCGGTCCATGGGGTCGCAAAGAGTCGGACATGACTGAGCGACTTCACTTTTACTCTTCACTTTCATGCATTGGAGAAGGAAATGGCAACCCACTCCAGTGTTCTTGCCTGGAGAATCCCAGGGACGGCGGAGCCTGGTGGGCTACCGTCTCTGGGGTCGCACAGAGTCAGACACGACTGAAGTGACTTAGCAGCAGCAGTGAATATAAGAAAAAAGAAGCAGACCCACAGATAAAGAGAACAACTGTAGCTGAGGTGAGGAGAGGGAAATGGAGAGGAGCAAGACAGGGTTGGGGAGTAAGAGGCACAAACTATTACAAATAAAATAGTGTTAGCAACTCAGTGGACTATTTGTGACCCCATGGACTGTAGCCTGCCAAGCTCCTCTGTCCATGGGATTCTCCAGGCAAGAATACTGAAGTGGGTAGCCATTCCCTTCTCCAGGGGATCTGCCTGACCCAGGGATGGAACCCAGCTCCTGCACTGTAGGCAGATTCTATACCATCTAAGCTATGAGTCCCTTGGAAGCACCTAAAACAAAGACCAGGGAGCAGGGGTGAAGTGGGGTGTGTGTACCCCCATCAGCTGCAGCCTTTTCAGAGGCCTGCCTTCTCACAGGCTCCCAGCTCTATGTCGCTCTAGAGTGCTCACCACTCGATGTGAGATGAGGGGTAACCAGGGATCTAAGAAGCAAGGTTGGGTGTATGCCCCAAAGAGGATGCTCGGAGGTGGGTGGGTGGGACCAGGACCCTCCAGGTTTAGAACTTGAACTTGGGGCAGGTTAGAAATGGGTGGGTGCCGGCAGCAGGGAGCAAGCTGGCTACACAGTTCTCGACTTGATCCCCTGCCCTGCTCCCCCAACTCACCCCCATATTTAACACCTTGTAATAAATATAAGAAGCAGAAATTTACAAAGAAAGCCAAAGATGACAGTTGCAGGGTAAAAAAGGTGTGGGAAATATGTGAGGAACAGAAGGCTCAGAATTCTGCTTGGCTATTAGTAGCTTGTGAGGTGTCCACAGGAAACCACAGTAGCTGGGCCTGGGGACCGGGTAGCAGAAGGGACCTGGGGAAACGGGCCAGAGCCTGGGGTGACTTTGGTCTTTCATGCTCCTCCAGGGGGCAGAAACTGACCCCAGGGTCCTGGCTGCCAGGCTCTGCTCTTGCATTGCCTTCTTCACGCCCGCCTTTAGTATCTGCTTTGCAGACTCACACTGATGCTGTCAGCAAGGTACTTAGCACTTTCCAAAACAGGACACCTTCCCCGAGACTTCAGTGACGGCAAATTGTGCTGGTCGTTTAGTGACTCCTCAAAGAAATATAAATAACGAGAAGCGGAGTTTTGTCTTCTGAACCAGGACAGCCTGCTCTCACCAGCTAAGCCTGTTTTCAACAGAAGCAAAGCAGAAAGTTCAAATGTAGCCCACCCACAAGCCAAGTTCTCCTAAATCCTGTACCTTCTTTTGTCTCCATAATTGAGGGTCCAGCAGTCATCCTGTCTGCTCAGACTCAGCTCTGCACGACCTCAGGGGTGGAGGGCAGCCCACTGACTGACCACCACGCCAGACCACATTTCCTTCTTCTCGGGGGAAGGCCGATCCTATGGCCATCATGGCCCCTCTCTTCTTAAGTCACCAGGCACTTGTCTGCTTACCTGCCTGTGCTTCTCAAGGAGAAACGAGGAGAGTCCTTCTGTAGTGATAAAAAGCTGTGAAAGATGAAAAGTTATTTCCGGAGATGGAGATGGGCATTTAAAGTCCAAGGTAACATCATTTCATAGAAGAAATATCTCACCATTGTCTTTATAGGTTCTTGAGGCCACGATAAGTGAGTAGCTGCCCCAGGAACAAATGATGTGCAGTGTCAAAAGCACAAGCAGGGGGAGGTCCATGCCCGGTTGACCCCTCCGCCCTCCAGGGTGGGAAGCAGGGCTGTCCCACCCTCACAGATGTCACACCTCTGGTGTCTGCCTGACATCAGAACCAGCGTTCAATTAGCTGAACAAATGTGTTCCATGTTCTTCCAGATCATCTCAGAGCCATTTGTATTTGGCTTCATAATGCATGGTGGCAGGGGGGTGGGATGTGGGTGGGAGGTGGCAGTGGAGAGGTCTGGGTAGGAGAGAGTTGCTGAAGATTTATCTTTCTAATTATGCTTTGCTTAGGGCTAATATTAAAATTAGTCTTAATTCCCTGAGCACATAGCAGCTCAGGAACACGCTGGGCTTTGGGGAGGCTGGGCTAGGATTTTCATTTATTTGGGATAGACATACGCGGGTAACGGCAAGTCGGCTATTCAGCCACGGGACTGGGCTGAGATGTCCAAGTGTCCCTCCTGGGCTGGCCGCCCCTGAGTTCACTCAAGGAGGATGGCAGGGAGCCACCACACTGCCCTTGACCTGCTCTGCCAAATGGCTTCAGCAGGTAAACCACACAGCTCTTCCTATTGTTCTGCAGCAAAATAACCCTTGATATGGTAAATAATATGCAATTACCAAATTAATACAGAATGGCATGTCTCCTTTGCCCCAAGTACCCAGGATGTGTTGTGCTAATGACTTTTGCACCTGCTGAGCGTAATTAGTGAGTAATCTGCCTGGCTGTGTAATTATGGGTAAACACATGATATTTACCAATAACTTCCTGCTAGGTGAGCACCAGTGAACACTAACAGGTAGCCACTGAGACTAAGTTCAGGTGAAATGAGAACTGGCCTGGACTTTGGCTTAAACCTTGGTGCTAATGAAAACTTTCTTCAAAGAATATCATTTCATTTTTAAGCAAGCTCTCTGCCAACAGCGTGCCCTCCTGGTTTGTAATCAGACCTCAAAGCACAAACATCAAGCATCCCGGGACATGGTGTTTGTCTATAAGGACCAGCTATGTTTAGGGACCAGGAGCGCTCTGTGTATCTTCATCCCTCCGCTGACCCACACTTGAGAATAGCCAAGTCCCTTTATCTGCAAAGTGGAGATAAGCTTGTTTTGTGGGCTTGTTCAGTCTAGAGACTGGAACAATTAACATGGGAGTAGGACTAGAAACAGCAATCGTTTCACAAGTGTTATTAAAACTATTACTCCAACCTGGCTGACACTCTAGGGGCCTGGAATCTTCTATGGGAAATTGTAGGAGAGGCAGACATGGTTAGACAAGGACTAGAACCCACTCCCATGCCCTCTGCCTCCAGTCCTGGTGGGATCTAGAAAACCTTCAGTACTAAGAAAGGAAGTAAAGGATGTTCACCCCTCATCTCCCCCATTACGTGCCCCCAAACACACACACACACACACACACTGACACACACACAGACACACTTACACACATACACGCAGACACACAGACATACAGACATTCAGACATAGACACAGATACACAGTCACATACACACATACACAAACACACAGACACACTCAGACATAAACATAGACACACATACACACAGACACACATAGACACACAGACACACCTACATAGATACACATGGACACACATAGACACACACATAGACACACACACACGGCATGCCACTCTTGCAAAACTTTTTCATGCATAAAACATCAGGCGTACTGATCCCAGGCAGAATGCAGAGGAGGAATTGACACCAGGTCTGAAGACTCCACACGTATGGTCAGGTATTTAGTTTGAATGTCCAGTGAAGCATTTTAGACATTTTAGCCACAGCCCCATCCCCAACCCAACTTAGGCACTGGCCCCATTCCTGGCTATCAAGTCTAAGATCCAGGACAGGAATAGAATGGAATGGGGAAGTGCATGCGGACGGAAGGAGACTCTGGGTATACCCTGGGGGCCTCTGTTGTCATGGGCGATGTCTGTGTGCCAAGTCTCGAGTATTCCCCTGGTCCTCTCACCTTTGACACCACCGCTCTGACATTCATCCCCAACAACTCTGACTCCTCAGCTGTCTTTCTACTCAGTAAGGAACTCGATCTCCAGACTTTCTAGGGTTGTCACTGCAAGGTCAATGGCCATATCCATGGTCAGCAAATCACAGTGAGGGCCCCATCCGTGTCCTGAGAACTAAGGGGAGTTAAAGGGCCAGGGAGGCATCAAACCCAAGACCTCAGCTGCCCAGGGGCTGAGCCCTCACCAGGCCAGCTCCCCACCCACATGCACAGAATTCACAGGGGCACCATGACTGCTTCTGGAGGCTTATGCTTGACGAGACAGCCCAGTAACAGACCCGAAAAAGGTGATTTTCTCTGAGCTTTAACTAAAATCGACATTTTATCTTTGAAGTACATTTGCCATATCATGCTTTACAAATATCAAAGTTACTTCTTAGAAATTAACAGAAACAACTTTGATATTTCACTAGGTACAGTCTCTGTTTTAAGTTTTCATTTTATTTATTTTTGCTTTGAATAGCTAATCAATACATTCAAATAGTTCAAAATTCAAGACACCAGGGGCGCCCAGGTGAAATAATTTCCTCTGATTCCCAATCTACACCATCAAATTCCTCTCACTGGCCTCTCATCGGGGTAAACTAGAGGATGAAGACTTTGGGTCTCAAACCTCAGACTCTGACTCATCCTTTTAGCTCTCAAAGATGGTGTACAGTTTTTCTTCTCATTTTGTGAATAAGAAAAGTAAGGCACAAAGGACCTAAGACAGAGTTTCCGAGGACCACCAGGCTGTCCTTCTGAGTGTGGCTCCTTAGAGCTGGGCTGCACGCAGGGGCCACTGCAGGAGCATGCAGGCTGAGTGTGGGGCAAAGGAGATGAAGATAAGGAAATAGGAGGGGTCTTCAGCCAACTCTCAGCTCAAGGCCCAGAAAACCCCATGCAAATGACTGTGAGTAGCTAAGGATCCATTTCATTCAGCCAAGACTGTTTTGTTGTTATTCAGTCACTAAGTCATGTCTGACTCTTTGCGACCCCGTGGACTGCAGCACACCAGGCTTCCCTGTCCTTCACCATCTCCCAGAGTTTGCTCAAACTCATGTCCATTGACTCAATGATGCCATCCAGCCATGACATCTTCTGCCATCCCCTTTTCCTCTTGCCCTCAATCTTTCCCAGCATCAGGGTCTTTTCCAATGAGTTGGCCCTTGGCATCAGGTGGCCAAAGTATTGGAGCTTCAGCTTCAGCCATCAGTCCTTCCAATGAATAATCAGGGTTGATTTCCTTTAGGATTCACTAGTGAAGAGCAAAAAGCTCCAGCCCTGGGAATTCCCACCCCTGCCCCCAAAGGCCAATTGCATTTTACCAGCTGCTTTAACCAAGGGTTGCCATCTGCACCCCCCCTTCACCCTCATCAACATCCCTCCCACCTCCAGAAAGCGGACGCCTCTGCCCCAAGATGACCCCCCTTGCCAGTCCCCCATTTCTAAGGATCACCGACTAAATTTCTCCTGGGCCCTCTGCATGGTTCAGTTACCCCTGCCAGTGACATGCTTCTCGGGGACCCAGACAAGGCCACGTCGGTGACCCACCTCTGCAACTTCTCCCTCTGCTCAGCCGCCAGTGATTTTCCCTCCAGGAGCACAAACTCCGAGCTGTCACCTGTCAACTACATGGGAGAACAGCCGCAAAGTGGCTAATGCCTCTTGCAAGGACAGGGCCTTTGTCATAGCAGAATTCTGAGCGCTTCTGTGCAGGGGTGGGTGGGGCAGCCCTGTCACTGTGGTCGCAGTAGGAAAGGAGGCCTTTCTGTCGCCAGGTTCTGATCGGTCACCCCTCCTCCCACACCTCCCGTCCCGTCCCTTCTGCTCTGACAGCTGAGCTGCAGCCGGCGGGCAGCAGGGTGGTGATAGTGGAGCGGCTCCAGCGAGCTGCCATTCCAGATGTCGGGAGCTGGCATGCAGGTAGGGGCCCTGTTGGATATTTATGGCTTTAATTCCTCAGTAGAGGCTTCTGTTCTGTCATGCAGAGACATAAGAATTGCTACTCATTTGCTCCTGTGTTTCCACGTCAGTGGCAATTACAGAAAGGCTGCTGGCATCTTGTACGACCCCACGAGTTATGATCCCCACACATTCCAGATTGAGAGAAGCCAGGAAGGATGGCAAAACACCAGTGAGAGAGGGCTGGAGATGGTGGAACTTCGGGGAGAGGAGCAATCTTCCAGGCCTTAAGGTGGCTGAAACTGGAGAGAGCTCTGAGGACAAGCCAGATGTTTCTGGAGCATCAGTCAACCTAGGCTTCCTGCTCAGGTCCGGTGGGGGGTCTGGGTGGTAGGGGAGGGGGTTTGGGGCCAGCTGTAGGAATCACGTCTGCTCTGCCCAGTGGCTTCAACGCCCTGTGTCCACCTGTGACCTTCAGAAAGTCACTTCCCTGATCCTCTGCTTTCCCCAATCTTGACATGAAGACAAGCTGCTTCCAGCCTCCAGAAAGGAGGGCAGAACTCAGTGATGCGTGCACCAGGAAAGACTCCATCCGAGACTCGGGTGGTGTGCTCCCCATGGAGTGGTTTGCATCCTGATGTCCGTGAGCATTTTTGCTCTTAGGAAAGGCCTGTCAAAACCCAGCCTGCCACCCACTGGAAACTTTAAATGCCCCCTAGCTCCCCCCACTTTTTTTTGTAATCTACAACAAATTCATAAAACAAAGAGGCCTTTTTATTTCATTTTGTCAATAAACCTGGCAATGGAAATACCAATTTGAACAGCAATTTTCCCCCTAGTCTGAGCTGAAATTGGCTCTGGATGAATTGGTTTTCTGTCTTTACATGTTAATTCTCTCCACACCCCTGGCTCCTAGGAAGAGTCCTGGGAGATCCCCGGCTTTAAGGCGACTTCTCAGCCCAAACATTTGGTTCCTGGAAACAGCAGCCACTTATACTGCTGTGTCTCCAGCATCTTCTGCCCCAAAGTCCAGTATGAAAGGAATGCTGCTGCCAGGAACTGTGGAAAGATGTGCAGGGACTGCAGAGCCCGCGGGCGAGGGAGCAGCCTGTCTAGGTAGGGCATCCTGGGGCTGGAAGCAGGTGTCCTGAAGTTCAGTCTAGCCCTTCCCACTGCAGTGACCTGACCTTCATCTTTCCCTCTTCCAGAAACACTCCTCAGATTCCAGCCAAGCCCTACAACTAAATTATAGTTTAGGTTCTGGTAGATGCTGAACAGTTTGGAGACTGATGCCTTTCTATGATAGGCTGCCAGATTTAGCAAATTAAAAAAATATTAGAAATAACGTTTATATAAGTATATTGCAGATTTTGTATATATTCTAGATCATTTATCTGAAATCTAAATTTCACTGCCCCCCTATCCAAAGGGCCATTGCCTCCAAAGATGCTGGTCTGTGACTTGATGGACTCATCCACATCTCTGCTTCTCCCTCACGTTATTGCAGGTCAAATCCCTGGGGCCACTGGCCAGCTTCCCTCAGGATGTTGAAACTGAATGGCCAAGGTGGCCCAGGCTTTAGTTAGAGAGATGGATGGAACTCCCAATCTTGGCTCTGTCATCCAGCAACTCTACCACTTTGGGTTAGTTAATTCATCTTCAGTTCAGTTCAGTCGCTCAGTCGTGTCCGATTCTTTGCGACCCCCTGAATCGCAGCACGCCAGGCCTCCCTGTCCATCACCAACTCCTGGAGTTCACCCAGACTGACATCGAGTCAGTGATGCCATCCAGCTATCTCATCCTCTACCTTGTTAAGCCTTAATTTACTCATCTGTAAAATGTACAATCATAGTATCTACTTTAAAAAAAAATCACAAGGATTAGACAGTATATATGCCTGCTTGCTCAGTAGTGTCTGACTCTCTGCAACCCTATGGACTCTAGCCCACCAAGCTCCCCTGTCCATGGGATTCTCCAGGCAAGAATACTAGAGTGGGTTGCCATACCCTTCTCCAAGGAATCTCCCCAACCCAGGGATCGAAACTGGGTCTCCCATATTACAGAAACAATGCCAGCTCCCTCTAGTTTCTAGACGTTACCAAGGTCTTATTTTGACCACTGGATTATTCTTCTCATTTTAAACTCTCACAGCAACATCGATGGGTGAATAACACACTGATACACAAAAAGGACAATAGCATGACATGAGAAAACCCAACTTCGCAGAAAAGTACCACACTCTGCTTACAGAAATCCATATCTAAACCCAATGACAAGCTCCTTTCAAGCTTTTGCCACCAAGAACATTCTCAAGAATCCTAACTTCCTGTTTCAATAGTCTCAAACACACCAAATTCATCTCTTTCACTTCCCTAGCCCTACTTCTAATCAATTTTCTTTCGCACTTTCCCATCCCCCTGATAAATCAAATGCCAATTTATCCTCTTCTTCCCTATTTTCTGCCTACTTTCATTTCCTCTCTTGCTCTTCACTCATCAGCCTATGCAAGCATCCACATGTACATTCAGGGTGTATTTGATATTTCTTGTTTGCAGAAAGAAGCGATACCTCAAATTCATCAAATGCCCAGGCAATAAGGAAGAACACTATTAACTGCAAGGAAACAAAGTAAAGTATTTAAGGCAATTGCAGAACAATTCGAGCTAATAATACAACTAATGACTAATGATGTCTGTATGTGGCTTTGCCGGGCACAAAGCACATAACAACCTGAGTCCTATTCAACCTTCACAATAATATGTAATCTCACCTAACAATGCAGAGAACAGGATGGCGGAGTGGAGTGAAGATGACATTTACCACCACGTAGTAGGTTTGAATTGCAACTCTGCCAGCTAATGCGTGATGTTACTTGGCCAGTGCCAAACCACCTCAGTTTTCTCAGCTCTAAAATGGGGTAAAAATATTCAAGATGCAAGTGTTTGTGATAGTCAGTGATAATGCATACAGAATACCTCTCTCCTGGTTGGTGAGTTACAACAACCTCAATCAATATATATAAGAAAACAGAGGCTCAAAGACTTTTACAAGTTGGCTCGAGGCCACCCAGCTGGTAAGTGGTGGAGCTGGAATTCAAACCAGGCTTTTTTGAATGAGGACTAGAACTTTTGGTTCTAGTCATATCAGGACTAGAACCTTTGGTTCAGTGTGTCTCAGGACCTAATGTGACAGCCAGTCTCCTAGGACCACATTAAAATGTAGACCTTGATTAAGGATGAGGCTCCCTGAGATTCTGTGTTTCTTACACGCTTCAAGGCGATCTTTATCCTGTTGGTTCAGACTTCAAATAGCAAAGATATAAACTACAAATAGTGCCCAGAATTTAGGATTATCCCAGTGTGATGCAGTTGGGTCCTTAGGAATTGAGGCTTTTCATGATAAGAACAGAATGCAAATGGTCATGCTCTTGTGTTCACGAAGCTAAGAGCTTACCATGTGCCTGGCATAATGACAGGTGCTAGGGATGCAAAGATGAACCAGTGCTTATGCCAGGAAGCACTTATGTAAATAACTCACACAGCAAATGGCCTGATGTAAGGAGGGTGATGGGAAGACCCATGTGATAAGACAGGAAGGTGGGACATGTACCTGCAAAGGTGCAAAGGTAGAGGAAGGACAGGTTATGGGAACCTTGAGAGTCTGGGGGAGAGTAACTTAGATCCAAGTAACAGGAAGCCTAAAGGAAATCAACCTTGAATATTCACTCTTCACATCAGGTGGCCAATATTCACTTTGGCCACCTGATGTGAAGAGCCGACTCATTGGAAAAGACCCTGATGCAGGGAAAGACTGAGGGCAGGAGGAGAAGGGGGCAACAGAGGATGAGATGGTTGGATGGCATCATTGACTCAATGGACATGAGTTTGAGCAAGCTCCGGGAGATGGTGAAGGACAGGGAAGCCTGGCATGCTGCAGTCCATGGGGTTGCAAAGAGTCAGACAGGACTGAGGGACTAAATAACAACAGGAAGCCCCTGGAAGTTTAAAACCATGAACTAGGATTTACATCTAGATTGAAGTCAACCGACAGAAATCAAGGATATCGACCTTAAGGCTGTTACAGAAAGCAGAGCTGAGCTGATGTGAACTTAGACTTGGGTAGAAAGTGTGGAAACAAAAAGCAGAAGACAAATATAGGAGACAGTGTGGAGAACCATGGAGCCTGGGATCATCACAACTCTTCCTCGTGTTGGCTGTCTGATGTCGGGTCCTCTCTGAGTTTCCATCTCTTCATCAGTAACATGCAAATCATTTCTTTCAGGGGAACTTGTGAGGATTAAATAAGATAAAGCATGTGGATGCCCTTTGAAAATGCTATCAGTTCAGTTCAGTTCAGTCGCTAAGTCGTGTCCGACTCTTTGCGACCCCATGAATCGCAGCACACCAGGCCTCCCTGTCCATTACCAACTCCCGGAGTTTACTCAAACTCATATCCATTGAGTCGGTGATGCCATCCAGCCATCTCATCCTCTGTCGTCCCCTTTTCCTCCTGCCCCCAATCCCTCCCAGCATCAAAGTCTTTTCCAGTGAGTCAACTCTTCACATGAGGTGGCCAAAGTACTGGAGCTTCAGCTTTAGCATCATTCCCTCCAAAGAACACCCAGGACTGATCTCCTTCAGAATGGACTGGTTGGATCTCCTTTCAGTCCAAGGGACTCTCAGGAGTCTTCACTATAGCACTTATATAAATTAACAGAGCTCTTATTATTAAGTTTCTCATGCAGCCTCTGACACATTATCACTGAATGAAGTTATGAAAGAACACAACTTGATGAATGCCTGGATATGAAGAATGAAGAAGGAGAAATCACCAAAGGTGATCTTGAAATGCCCAGAGTACTATTAATAGAATAAGAAAATAACTGCACTTACTTTGATGGAAACGGAAGTAGCAGGGAATCTGAAGGGGCCTGTAATGCGTTAGGCGTTCATGGATGTTGTGAGAGTCTTGGCCCTGCTAAGCCTGAGTCCCAGAAACAGGATGTTTCTCCAACTCTCAAAGCACTTGGACTCCACACAGTTGCAGGGAAAAACCTTCACTTCGTGTCTATCACCCCGTGACCACCTATGGCCACTTGGTGTGCAGCTGGAAGGCCTCAGGCAAGGCGCGGCTAAGCATCTTTCCCCTCATCTGTAAAATGGACATACACATAACCACATACACATAGCTACCACATACACATACATATAGCTACCACAAAGGATACCAGGAAACCACCGTTAATAAGGCTTTCAGAGCTCCTCACTCTGTGCCTGGCACAGCCTGGTTCTCAATAAACCCCTGTCCCGGTGACCATCTGCATAATGGCCATTATCACCGCAATGTTTAGAACTGAGAGACCCAGAAGTATCACATGTCCCGATCAAAACACAGAGCACATTCAAGTTAAAAGGGACCCAAGAGGTGATGGGTCAAGTCTTCCCCATCCTTCCCCAATGCTTCCACCATTTCACAAGGGAGGCTCACAGGGGAGGGTGTTGATTGACGTTATTTCTTTGGAATGAGCTCTCGGTGACACTGGGGGTGCAAAATTTCTCCAGGAAACTCAGAGAGGGAAAAAAAAAATCTGTAGAAAGCGCTGATTTGGGTGAGCTCACTCCATAGCTAAGGGCATTCTTTTCATCTAAGGAGAAGTATATTCCTTCCAAGCTGGACTATTAATTAAAATTCAGTGATGCTAATTTTACTGCCAACTAAGGAGATCCTTATTACATTTATTTTCCAGGTAATTGCTGCTTGTACATGAGTTCAAATAGATGTCTTTTTGAGATGGTGCAATAGATCAGAATTATAATAAATTCCTCACCCTTCGCTCTGCTCCCCTCCAATTCTGACGCCTGCTTACTTAAATTACACTGAGAAATCTTTCTCCACCTCTCTCTCTCTCTCAATGATAGCACCCACAGAGGCATAGAATATCAAAATAGAGTTTATCTTCGGTCGTTCACAATTTTATCATACCATTTCCCCTCAGAGGAAGAACCCAAAATAATTCCTGACATATGTATGGAAATATATACAAAGCACTTTTCCTTACACCACCCATTTTTGTTCTGATTTGTATCCCCAGTTTACAGATTAATAAATTGATACTTAGATGAATAATTTCCCCAATGGGACACAACTAATAAGTGGCAAATTCTGATTCCACCTCTTCGTTTTGCATCTTGGCCAGGGAAATTTTTCAGGAAAAAAATGTAGTGTGTGATGCTCCAGAAAAGAATGAAAAAGATAATGAAAAGAGGTAACTTCACTCTCTATGAACAAAGGCCTCTGAATGGGAGCCACGGGGGCAGCACAGAGTTTCTCGAGTCATCTCCAAAATCAAGGAGCTCTCCCCTCCTCTGTGTCACCAGGCCCATCTGCTGCACAGGAAGAGTTTCTGCTCTCTTTCCACAACGCTGAATTTCAGCGAATTTCATGGTGATGCCATGGGCGGGAAGAAGCCACACCTGAAGATGCTTTCATGGGAACTTTCCTAGAGGCCCTTTTCAGGGAGCTTCAGGGCTTTTGAACTGTGGTGCTGGAGAAGACTCGAGAGTCCTTTGGACTGCAAGGAGATCGAACCAGTCAATGCTAAAGGAAATCAGTCCCAAATATTCATTGAAAGGACTGATGCTAAAGCTGAAACTCCAATACTTCAGCCACTTGATGAGAAGAGCTGACTCATTGGAAAAGACCCTGATGCTGGGAAAGATTGAAGGCGGGAGGAGAAGGGGACATCAGAGGATGAGATGGTAGGATGGCATCACTGACTCTATGGACATGAGTTTGAGTAAACTCCGGGAGTTGGTGATGGTCAGGGAAGCCTGGCGTGCTGCAGTCGACGGGGTCGCAAAGAGTCGGACATGACTGAGAGACTGAACTGAACTGAGGGCTTCAGGATGGAACAGCAAGTGCACAAGACCAGGGACCACCAGCTTCACAGTGGTGAGCTTCCATGCACACTCAGATGCTTGAGTCTTTCTAAGAACAATGACTCACGACGTGTGCTGGAGAAGGTGATGGTGGACAGGGGAAGCAAAGACTAATTTTAAAATCTCATTTTAAAGCTGTAGTTGTCATTTCTTGTATCTTTCTTTTTTAAAAAAACTGTGTTTTGGCTGGGCTGCATGATTGGTGGGATCTCAGTTCCCCAACCAGGGATTGAATCCCAGCCATGGCGGTGAAAGCGTAGAGTCCTAACCACTGAACCTCCAGGGAACTCCCACTTGCACTGTGATTCTGTGTCAGGCATAATACTAAGTATTTTCCAGGCTTTATCTCCATTCATCTTAATAATCTTGTAAGTTGGTATGATTATCATAATCAGGTCTATTTTACAAGTGAAAAAGTTGAGGTTCGCTATGGTAAGTAACCAGTGTGAGGTCTGCTGCTGCTGCTGCTAAGTCATTTCAGTCTTGTCCGGCTCTGTGCAACCCCATAGATGGCAGCCCACCAGGATCCCCCGTCCCTGGGATTCTCCAGGCAAGAACACTGAAGTGGGTTGCCATTTCCTTCTCCAATGCATGAAAGTGAAAAGTGAAAGTGAAGTCACTCAGTCGTGTCCAACCCTTAGCGACCCCATGGACTGCAGCCCACCAGGCTCCTTCATCCATGGGATTTTCCAGGCAAGAGTACTGGAGTGGGGTGCCATTGCCTTCTCCGAGTGTGAGGTCACATGGCAAATATTAGTGCAGCCAGGATTTAAACCTGGGTGTCTCTCACTCCGGAGCACCTGGCTCTAAATGGCTCAGCATACAGCCCACTTGGAAGCTTTGTTTTGTCTAAATCCTTTTGGTCCTACTAAATGCTATTAGGTAAAATAGCAAAAGGAAGTATTGTATCGATAGCATAAGTACCCAAACAGGAAGGCTTACAACTCTAGAGAAGTGTTAGGTATATCCAACAGGGACCAAGAAGAAGATATCAGCTTGTCTGTTTATGTTTTAATGTCTATTTGTTTTTATGTTGATTTATGTTTTAATGTCATCCTTTGAAAATACATGCACCCATGAGTTTTATAATGTAAACCACACATCAGTACAATAATACATACACAATTTAAAGATAAATATGTAGAAGGCATTTCTCAAATTTATTTTACCGATAGAGATTTTTAAAATCCTCTCTTTGATATAGAATTATAGGACCGTAGATTTGAGAAGTAAACTCAGTAAATCTAATCCAACTTAGATTAGATTAGATGGCATCACTGACTCAATGGACATGAGTCTGAGCAAACTCCAGGAGATAGTGAAGGACAGGGAAGCCTGGTGTGCTGCAGTCCATGTGGTCACAAAGAGTCAGACGCAACTGAGAGACTGAACAACAATCCAACTTCCCGTTTCTGTCTGCCCTGCTAGGATTTCTAGGATTAACCTCCAGCCTTCTCTGAAGCACTCAGTCTGCAGCTGTTCCATCTTGGCCCCTATTTTATTGCAGTGGAGCCATTAACCACTTCTATTCTAGGACTCAGATCTACATACCCCAGCTGCAGGCTCACTGAAGCACTGAACACCCAGTTGCCTCAGCAAACAGGTTATAGGGTCAAAGTGAAGGGGATACATACTCCTGCCCCAGGTGCCCCAGGACTGGTCAATGTGGTGGCCAGGCACTGAGCCCTGGAGAAACCCACAATATGTCATCAGGACACATCAGAACTCGTGCATACTCTGAACAGAGAAACCCCAGGCACGGGGAAAGTGTGTTCATCCTGAGCCTGCCAGCCTCGTGAGTCAGCTTGGAGCTGTGCTCTGCTCTTCCAGCCTCAGTCCCTCCCCAGGAGTCCATTTCCTTGTGCTATAGATTTCAGAGTCTTCAATCACCACAGCTGAGCTGACGCCTCTGGAAGAGAACAATTGGGTGCTGACAGAGCTGGTAGATATGCAGAAGAACATGAAAGGCTGACTCTGGACTCACATGAAGGTGGGCAGCAGCCCTTGGAACCCTGAGCAGGCTAGAGTTGTCACTGAAGGAGAAATCACACATGGCCCAAAGAGCCTTAGGAGGTTCCAGAAAAATTACTCAGAGCCACCGGCTGTTGGGTGAGTGGTTCTCCAGACAGGCTGACCTTTGCTACTGAGTAGGGTGTGTGCTGCCTCTAAACTCCTTTTAAATAACTGACACTCAGTGGATTTTTATTCTCCATTGAGTTATGACCTCAAGAGAGCTGCCAAGGGTCCTAGACCATCCATCCATCCATTCTGCAGCAGTAATCTTCGAGAGCACCATCAACAAACTCACTAGTGGGAGCTACGTTGCTGCTGTGTGTCAAGAGGTCATCTCAGTTAGAAGTAAGAGCACAGACTGCTAGGACAGGGATCAGGGCTCAGATTCTGCCTTGCCAACTATGAAATAGGCAAGATCAGGAAGCTGCCACCTTCCTGATCTCCCTTTCCTGGTCTACAAGAGAGGAGAGAATTGCCTCCTATGACAAGATGCTGGGCAAGTAAACCAAGCTGGGCTGGGAGTTGCACATGCACTCCTTGCCAGTGTTCTGTCTGGGTATCACTTTGCCTCAGGGCTTTCATTCACGGCAGGACACTGCTATGCTCCCACCAAGTGCTGGAGAGAAGGTCCTGAGCATCAAAGCCTCCCAATCCCACAGGAAGAGCCCTTCAGCAACAATGGGCATGATTGGCAGCTAAACATTCTGGCTCCCTAGGCTCTTGGGTGTGAAAACACTGAGGTTCACATTCCATGCTGGGTCCAGCATTTTCTAGGCACCCGTGGCGGTAACTTGCCTCCCCTTTCCTGCCTCAGTCCCCACTTTCCTACTAGTGTGTCCTGGAATCACCTCCCAAATAATCTAATTGCCCTTGAATCCATCTCTTGGGATTTGTTTCTGAGGAGACCCCAGCTGAGATAACATGAATTGTTCTGAACAGGGTACTTCGCACAGAGAAACCAAGGAGAAGGAGCTGGCAGCCGTAGATGGGGTTCTCATGCAAGTAGAAAACCATATCTCTTATCTCTCTATGATTCATCTCACAGCCTCCTCTTCACTGGGCCACTTACACAGTCCTGTCTCCTAAGGGAACTTCTCTGATGACTTGGAGAAAAGCTGTTAGTGTGTGGAGCTAGGCCAAGTCATTAAGCTAGCATGAAGTTAGAAGTTGTGTATAATGTGCCTGACACCATGCTAACCTCTGTAAAAGTTCATGGCTGAAGGCGTGGTCCCTGCTGTTGGGCTGGGGAGACGGGACATAGCAAACAAGGAGCCATACATTTTGAATCCATGAGGATTTGACCGAAATGATGCTTCTCAACACTCAGGGCCCACCCAGGTGCCCTTCACTGCACCCTGCTGCTGTGTCCCCCAGCCCTCTGTCTGCTACAGAGAGGTACCCAGGGAAGATCTTCATCTGAAAGGCTCCCTCCCACCATCAACCCTGCTTCCAGACCAGACCACAGCAGTGAGAAAGTAACTGGGGATGCAAAAAAACCAAACCCTTGCCCCAAAGTGGGACTGAGCTGCAAGGTGATGTGTGCTCCAGAGCTTTCCCATGGGGTCAACCCAAGGTCAGTCTCTTGCCGGATCACATCCTTCTTAGCATTGACCATTACTCTCTCCTGATTTCCTCATACCCCTCCTTCTGACATCCCTTCCGAGGGAAGAGCTGGGCTTACAGCAGAGTTATCGGGAGCCCAGCTAAGACACTGCATGTCAAGATCATCTGTAGAATTTTATAAAAATACCTACACCTGGATCTAAACACCTAGGACTACTAAATCAGAATCTACAAATCTTTGGGGGGTGGAGCCCAGACAACTGTGTGTCACAAAGCCTAATAGATATTCCCTATGTATCTTTACCTTTCAACATCCCATACTGAAGTTTCCAAACCTATGGAAATAACGAAAGAATAATACAATAACAAACACTTACATCCTCCTCCTCTTGATGCACCGATATTAACATTTTTCCCCATTTTCTCTCTCTTCATCCCCTCTTTTCCTCTCTCCATCATATCAAGAATAATTTGTAAGTAAATTGTAGACATCATGACATCGCCTTCTTAAACACTTCAAGCATGTATCTTCCAAAAATAAAGACATTCCATATAATCCCTAAGAAAATTAATATTAATCCATTAATGTCACCA
The DNA here is from genome assembly GCF_032452875.1 of Bos javanicus. Lineage (NCBI taxonomy): Eukaryota > Metazoa > Chordata > Mammalia > Artiodactyla > Bovidae > Bos > Bos javanicus. The sequence goes on from NC_083896.1 coordinate 36,145,159, forward strand.
GATTAAACAGTTTATGTTAAAGATGCACCTCCACAAGGAACTGTATTCAATCAATACCTTGTAATAAATTATAATGGAAAAGAATAGAGAAAATTATATATATATATATATATATAAACGCTGGGCTGGAAGAAGCACAAGCTGGAATCAAGATTGTTGGGAGAAATATCAATAACCTCAGATATGCAGATGACACCACCCTTATGGCAGAAAGTGAAGAGGAACTCAAAAGCCTCTTGATGAAAGTGAAAGAGGAGAGTGAAAAAGTTGCCTTAAAGCTCAACATTCAGAAAACGAAGATCATGCATCTGGTCCCATCACTTCATGGCAAATAGATGGGGAAACAGTGTCAGACTTTATTTTTTTGAGCTCCAAAATCACTGCAGAGGGTGACTGCAGCCATGAAATTAAAAGACGCTTGCTTACTCCTTGGAAGGAAAGTTATGACCAACCTAGATAGCATATTGAAAAGCAGAGACATTATTTTGCCAACAAAGATCCATCTAGTCAAGGCTATGGTTTTTCCTGTGGTCATGTATGGATGTGAGAGTTGGACTGTGAAGAAAGCTGAGTGCCGAAGAATTGATGCTTTTGAACTGTGGTGTTGGAGAAGACTCTTAAGAGTCCCTTGCACTGCAAGGAGATCCAAGCAGTCCATTCTGAAGGAGATTGGCCCTGGGATTTCTTTGGAAGGAATGATGGTAAAGCTGAAACTCCAGTACTTTGGCCACCTCATGTGAAGAGTTGACTCATTGGAAAAGATTCTAATGCTAGGAGGGATTGGGAGCAGGAGGAGAAGGGGACAACAGAGGATGAGATGACTGGATGGCATCACTGACTCGATGGATGTGAGTCTGAATGAACTCCGGGAGTCGGTGATGGACAGGGAGGCCTGGCGGGCTGCGATTCATGGGGTTGCAAAGAGTCGGATACGACTGAGCGACTGAACTGAACTGAACTGATATATATATGCATGAATAACAGAATCAATTTACTGTACATTTGACACTAACACAATACTGTAAATCAACTATGCTTCAGTAAAACAAAACTAACCAAAAGAAAGGTGCACCCTCTTTTTTAGGTCAAGGGTTGATATTTTGTCTACTGTAGATACAAGTTCAGAGACAGGAATTATCAGCGTGGGTTGAAGTGCAAGGAGAAATCTTCAAGAAGGAAATAGGATTTGAATTGGACTGTGAAAGACTGTAATAGAAAAGGGAAGAGGAGGAAATGTTCAACTAGGAGTAGGAACAGGACTGGGTGAATATTACAACGCAGAGGCACCCAGAACCATAAACATAGCTCTTTATGGGCGGCAGTGCCCAGCAGACCTGGCCCACGGGGTAGTGGCTGCATGTGGAGGGTAGTCCAGGGTGAAACTGGACAGCCACATGGGAGCAGAGTACTGAGGTCCTCCACTGAAGCCATCAAAGAAATGGCCACTTTTCTTTACATCTGTGTGTTGGGTGAGAGGAGGCTCAGGAATCACTCAATAGTCAAATGAGTAAAGAAACAAGAAAAGATGAGATAGACAGTGGTATGATTAAAGTGAAACATAAAAGAAACCCATTTAATGATGATTGGAGCATACTCTATCTAAATTTGGTGCTCTGGAAAAGAAACATGTAAAACCCTGTTATGCTGCAGCTAGCTACCAATTCAGAAGAAGATATTTCCACAGTTGTGTGAGCTGTTTGACATTACATTGGCAGCTTTAAGTAGGCCAAAACAGAATAGCATCGTGTAGTCAATGCCACAAATCTACAAATTCTATGCTTCCAATGCACAAATCATGGCTTCTTTTTTTTCCCCCAGAAAGCTGGATGTTGAACACCAACCATTTAAACTTCAACCTAAGTGGCAGGAAGACAGCAGTGGGAAAATCTAGGAGACAGGATTCTAGGAAACTGGTGTGGAGTCCCTATGATGCCAAATGAATGTGGTGTGTTTGAGGAACACTGAGAAGGCTGGAGTGACCAGGGGTCGGGGGACAGGCTGGGGGTGCAGTTACAGGATGAGGATGGAGATCATCAGAAGCTGAGTCACTTGGGACTAGGTCAGCCTGACGTGAAATCGAGGTTTTCATTTTGGATGTGATGGGAAGTTGCTGGAAGGTCTTTAGCACGAGGATATTATAATTTGAATTATGTTATAAAAACAGCACCTTGGTTGTTAGAGAATGGATTGGAGGAAGTGGAGAATAACAGAAAATAACTCGGCTAAAAATTTACATTTATAAAGTAATGTACATACAAGGTTATTCACTGCAGCATTGTGAATGGCAAAAAATTGGGAAAAGCCTAAATGCCCATCAAGAGCAGAGAAAAACAGTTGATAAGGGTCTATCTATATAATGGAACTGCTCAGTGGTTGTTTAGAAAAAAAGTAAAGTCACTTCACTTGCTGTTAACAAAATACCCCCAAGATAATTATTAAATGAAAAAAGAGTTGGTACAAACCAGATTGTAAAAGATACTGCTTTTTGTGTAAAATGAAGGAGTGGGGCACAAATTACATTTTGTTGTGTTTGCTTGTCTATACATTGCATAAGAGCTAAATGGAACTGTAAGAAACGCGTGAAAAGTGTTAGTCACTCAGTTGTGTCCAACTCTTTGTCACATCATAGACTGCAGCTCACTAGGCTCCTCTGTCCATGGAATTCTCCAAGAAAGAATACTGGAGTGGGTTGCTATTTTCTCCTCCAGGGGATATTCCTGACCCAGGGAATCAAACCCAGGTCTCCTGCATTGCAGGCAGACTCTTTACCTAACTGAGCCACCAGGGAAGACCAAGAAACACATAGATGAAATCATATTCCATTGCATTTTGAGAGGTCAAAAGTGATCAGACATTGGCAATTGCATATCGTTTGACCCAAGCAGTTACTCATTTTCTGGTTATTTATTTGGTATCTGTTAAAGGAGAGAGAATAGCTATGGAACAGTATTGTGAGTTGCATTGCACTTTATGCCCCTTTATGCTTTATTATACCACAAGAAAATGTTCTTCTAGTCCCTATTTTCACATTAGGTCAATAAATGATTGATAGGTAGATGAGAGAGCAGAAGAGGGATGAGGGGCTCTTGCAGAAGGCCCAATAAAATTTTACGGAACAAAAGTGGCAGGGGGGTAAAGAGGAGATGGATTGGGGAACGTATTTCTGAGATAGAGTTGATAGGACTTGCTGTTCGATTTTATATTTGGGGCAATGCAATGAAGGACAACAAGGAAGCAAGGAGACATCCTCACTTATGTAATTAGATATAGTTGCCTGGGCAACTGAGTCAATGGTGGTACCCTCTACTAAGAAAATGACCCAGGAAGGAGCAGGATTGGTGGGGAGAATGAAGATGCCGGAAACTGCCCAATTTGAGAGGCCTGTAGACCCTTACACAGAAACTTCTATTAGGAAACACAGCAGACGAATCTGAGGTTCAGGAGAGAGTTTAGGGCTTTGAGCTCTGAAGTCAAGAGTTATCCCAATTGTCAGAAGCAAAGATATTTTTAAAAGGGACTCTGGCAAACTTCAGGGCCCTTTCTTTTCCCTTTGTCCCACAACATCACAAAGGTTGCACAAAGAAAACTCAAACAGACTGTCAGGGAGAAATGCATGAACCAAGAGCATCGTAACAACTGTGGCACATTTAAACGCCCTTGTGCCTACATGCTATGTGCTATTCAATCTCTGTGAGCTCAGGAACATCAGCCAGGGAGCCGGGAGGAAAGGCCTTTCTAGGGCGGCCTCACTGGGCGGGGCCACTGGCAGCCCTCCATCGAGGCAGGCTGCTTCTCCCGGTATCAAACACAGCAGCACATCAGCCCACTGCTTCAGTGGGAGGCACGGGGGCACAGAGCAAGTTCAAACCGGGGCAGAGCTGAAATGATTCTCTTTCCTCCCTCACTCTAGCTAATCCAGCTGTAAAAAATAATAATAATAATAACTCAAAGAAAAACAGAGCTCAGCAATTGAAGGAGGCATAAACCGACCGGGTCATATATAGGACTGAGGATAAAAGAGCACGCGACAAAAAAAAAAAAAAAAAAAAAGATAAATCGAAACATGATCAAAATAAAAGCTCTGTTGAGATCTAAGGATCGGGATTCTCTGCCTTGGACGCAGGCTCAGTGCTCAGCAGGGTTTGGAGAGAGTGTGGCGGTGGGGATGGAGCAGCCTGTGTGGGTTTGAAGAAGGATCAGGAAAACCCAGCCTTTGAACACACCACACAGGCTCATCATCGGAGAAGATGGTCCCCGGGCACTCGTGGCGAGTGTTGAGTTGTTAGCCCCACATCCTCGCCCAATTCTAAAAATGGATAATTAAATTCTGTCGCTCTAATGAAACTCCCCTTGCTATTCACACGGCAGAAGGTGTGCGTGGAGCCTTCCAGGGACCTGGGGGATGTACAGGCCAAGCAAGAGAGCAATTACTAGGCACAGAACCAAAGAGAGATGAGTCATCAACTGATGAGAGTGAGCCCTGAGGGTGACTCGGAGAGACATTCAGGACTGAAACAGGACACTGTTTAGTCACTAAGTTGTATCCAACTCTTTTGCGACCCCAGGGACTACTGTAGCCCACCAGGCTCCTCTGTCTACGAAATTAACCAGGCAAGAATACTGAGGTGGGCTGCCATGTCCTTCTCCCAAGCTGGACAAGACTAGAACAAAATATTCAGAACTGTGCCAACCAAGCAAAACCCAATATTTTCCTGGCCAAATTACCAAATGTATACTGAAGTTTAAGGTTATGAATATCTGGTCTTAGTTCACCACGGAGAACTACAGATAAATTGGTAGGCTAATAGCTATCTTGTCTACTCAGAAATCTTCCAGAAAAAGAGGATATGACTCTTACATATATAAAAGCACGCATCGTTCTTATGCTCACTGCTACTATTATTGGATCCATGACTGACAAGGAAGGAAGATGGCATTAAACTTATGCAAAATTTTAAGCATACATAGATTTATTAATATACATTTGTAGGCTCTCATTGTAAACCAAAAGTGTGGTATGCTTAAGATTCTTACAGGAAAAGGAAAAAAAAGTATTAAGTCATATTCCCTCTCTGCATGTGAAGAAATCACTAAAGCCCTCAAGATTGTCTGGTGCTCTTAGATCAAGGGTCCCCAACCTCCAGGATCAAGTGCCTGATGATCTGAGGTGGAGCTGATGTAGTAATAATAGAAATAAAGTGCACAATAAATGTAATGATTGAATCATCCCCATCACTCCCAAACCATCATCCCGAAACCATCACCCTCACCCTGGTCTGTGGAAAAATTGTCTTCCACGAAACCATTCAATGGCACCAAAAAGCTTGAGGACCACTGTCTTAGATGATTCTGCCTGGCCTGTGGGACAGCACAGGCTCAGGCAGGTCTGGATTTTTTTTTAATTTTTCTTTTATATTGGAGTATAGTTGATTTACAATGTTGTGTTAATTTCAGGTGTATAGCACAAGGATTCAGTTATACATATATACATATCTATTCTTTTTCAAATTCATTTCCCATTTAGGTTATTATGGAATATTGGGTGGATCTGGTTTTATTCAGCTGTGTTATATTTTTATTCTCTTTCTAACAGTGGGAACTTGACACTGACCCTTGCTGGGAGGTTGTAAAAAAAAAAACTTAGGGATCCAAAGAGATACACAAAACTGTATGTTAATACGATAAACCTAAGACAAGAGGGAGGAGTAGGTAGGGGAGGAATGAATTGAAGTAGGCATCATATGACAGTGAAATGCATTATTCCCTAGTTATTCATGCACTCTTGGCTTTTCAGTTGATGAACTTTTCACACCAGAAGTGGGGAAATTAATCAACTTTTCTTCTCTTAGCATGTCTTTGCCTATCTCCTCTGCTGTCTCACCTAATTGTTTTGCACTCAATATGGACAAAGGCATTGTTCTCATTTCAACTTTCCCTACAAAGCTCAGGTGTCCTTATCTGACTCTGAAACTCACTCTCACCTCATCCAGCAAAACCTGCCTTTAGCTTTGCAGCAATGAATAGGGAAGATCCTCAGCTTCTTTCAGGATGTGAGTGCAATACTGGAGCCTCATCTCCCACTGGGTCACACCAGGAAACACTTCTCAGTTTCCCTTTCTGGACTCAACAGCCTCGTCCCTCCTCTCGTAGGCACCTGAAAGAAAACCCCAGTGTCCAAAGTCATTGGTGACAGTGATGCCCAGACCTTGTGACTGCTCTGAAAAGATTTCTAACTACACCTATGAAGCGATAACCTTTCTGTAAAAACCACTGCAGAGGTTTCCAATTCTGTCTACACGGTTAACAAAAAACGTAGAGGGGGGACACTTTCATATCCAATTTATTTCATGATGAAACGGAGCAGGACCCTATGGTCCTTGACCACCGCCCCCCCACCAGCCCTGCCCAACACACACACACACACACACACACACACACATACACACACACATCCTCAGCCTGCCTTTTGTCTATGGAAAAATTTTGGCCAAAGAGTAAGTTTATTCAGAGAAATAAGAAAATGCAGAAACAAAGGAAAACAGTCAAAGGAGACAAAATAATAATAATGTAGTCATTAAGCAAAGTCAAGGACCTTTAGTTCCTTCTCAAGGGCTCTAGATAATATTCTGAGCCATATCCTGTGAGTTGTCTTCTTATAGATACTGAAACCCCTACCAGGTGGAGAAGTAAACTACACGATGACCAGCCAGACTGTAGCCATGACATAAGCTCCACAATTTGGACAACTGGCCTCAAGAAATGGAAACAAACTGACCCTAAACAACCAAGATGATGCTGGTCAGACCACGGATGACCAACTTCAAGATGCCTGTCAGAGCTGACTGAGCTGTTTCTGCATGTAGCCCCCTCCCTGCATCTATAAAATTTCTTGCCAACTGACTGTGAGATGGGGGAACTGGCCTTTGGACAGGCTTCCACCCTCCCCTCCCCCAGGGTTGCCAGCATCCAAAATAAAGAAAACTTTCCTTTCCACCAACCTGGCCTCTTGATTGGCTTTAGAGAGGCAAGAAGCGGGCCTAGGTTCAGTAACAATGATAGATAGACTAAACTTCTGGAGGGCTATGTAAACTTTGTAATTATGACCCAGAGTTTTCCCTTTTTTTAGATGAGCCCTTCCCTCCCATGAAATGATCCAGTTAGTTATACGCCTTCTGAATCATCCTGAAATTTAAGGCCTTTTGAATACTAAGCTAATGAAGGCCCTGGACATCAACTCTCAGGTTTAACAACCATTTACTGGCAGGCTGTGTTGACATCAACTCTCGTGTGACAAATTGACAAAGGAAGAGACACAGCCTAGCACATGAAATATAAGATGATTCTGTGTCTTAAGTACTTAAAGCCTATTACCAAAATAGGTGTGCAATGTTGCTGTTATAAATATCATGCTTAACACCTTTTGATTCTTTTTACTCTGAAGTGTCCAACCTATTATGGAAGAAAGAAAGGCCGCCTTTTAAATCTCGCTCACTTCAGCTTCCTCAGAGATGGATGGGCCCCCTCCTTAGCTTCAGCCTCACATAAAAGCACGGCAGTGCGCTGCTGTAAATCTGTTTTACTTCGGCTTTTATGTGAGCCTGCGAGCCAGGCCTGGGCTGGGCTTCATTATCCTCTTTTTTTCTTTTTTTTTTTTGGACTTAAAAAAAATGGAATCTCCAGCAGCCTCAGATGATTTGGTTTGTAAATAACACAAATGTACTTTCCTTTAGAGAAAATCTCCTGGGACTCCTGGGACCCATGGTCTCTGCTCTGATTGATGGCACTTGCCACCTGCTTAGAGGCGCCTTCCTGGACCATCCTCCAGGTGCTGTGCTCATCCGGCCATGGCCAGCATCTCTGGACCACTCAGCTTTGCTCTGCTGAGGTCACCTCCGGCCCTGACTACGCTGTGGGAGCAGGCCCCAAAATGCCACATTGCAACCAGGGGAGAGAGTCATGTCTACTACATTTTGAATCCACCGTGAGGTCCATACAGAAACATACTAAAAAAGTTTGAGAAAAAGTCACTGTTAGAATTTGTGGTTCTCTGATATGATCTCATTTGTGCTTCTTGAGCTGGGCCTATTCAAAAAGATAACCTTTTAACCACTAGGTAAGGATGAGTGCTCAGTCATGTCCAAACCTTTGCAACTCCATGGACCTGCCTGGCTCCTCTGTCCTTGGAAATCTCCAGGCAAGAATACTGGAGCAGGTAGCCATGCCCTCCTCCAGGGGATCCTCCCAATCCAGGGACTGAACTCACATCTCCCGTGTGCCCTGCATTGGCAGGCAGATTCTTTACTAATGAGGCACCTGGGAAGCTTAACCAGGTACAGCATCCGAATTATATTTTAATCAAAACCAATTTAGGGCTTCCTAGGTGGCATAGTGGTAAAGAATCCACCTGCTAGCCCAGGACACATAATGAGACGTGGGTTTGATCTCTGGGTTGGGAAGATCCCCTGAAGGAGGGCATGGTAACCCACTCTAGTATTCTTGCCTGGAGAATCCCATGGACAGAGGAGCCTGGAAGACAGGGTCAGACGTGACTAAAGTGACTTAGCACGTGCTCGCAACACCAGTTTAATTAAAATTAAGGGAGATAGAGTGGAAAGGACAATGAAAGGAAAGAAGACTGAGGATCATTGGCTGTGTGATTTGGGTAGTTCATTAATTTCTCTGATTGCTAAAATGAGATGCTAGACTTCCCTGGTGGTCCAGTGATTAAGCCTCTGTGCTTCAGCACAGGGGGTGAGTGTTTGATCTCTGGTCAGAGAACTAAGATTCTGCATACTGCATGATGCAGCCAAAAATGAAAAACTAAAATGAGAAGCTATCACCAGATAATCTGAGCAGTTCTGTCTGATTCTCTGGTTCTGGGGCTGCGGTTCTGTGATTGGTGGGTGCTAGTCCTTGACTGAGTTTTATCTTGACTGGGTCATATCATTTGGATCCCTGACAACTGAGTCCAGAAATGTTTCTTTCTCAGAAAGCCATCTGATGCAGAACAGAAACTCAGAAGACTGAACTATAAGTTGGAATTGAAGACCTTTTATCCAGCAATAATTTAACATCTTAAAGAATTCAGCTAGGGTTAAAATGGAATACTATGCCTTCAGTTCCCTCTAAGATGCAATTGAAATACTAGTTCTGAAATGTCACAAGGAGTAACATCACATGCAAGAGCCGTGAGAAGGGGCGCTTGGATATGAGAATGCCACTAACAGACACTTCAGTGCATCTGGAGAACAGGGCTCGGTAACGAAGGAAATACCAAAGCCACAGCCTACAAGGGACTTACAGTGAAATGCGGCCCAGCTGTCCTGCGGAGGCCAACGTGGTCCTGGGCAGGCAGTGAGCAGGCACAACAGAGGGAGTGAAGGAAAAGTCAAACTGAAAACAAATGAGAAAAAATGCTCAAGAAGTTGAAGACTGTAGAAACTTAAGGCTTTTAGTTAACCAGGTTGGTACTCTGTGGTTCTGCCCCACATTGTCTAGAGACCTCAGTCAGAATGCCCAGTAATTCTCTTACTTATTAGTAGGTAAGCAAAGATTGTTTAGAATATGTGAACCAGAGCAGCGAAAGAGTAAGGCTTGGATAACCAAACTGAAAAATAAAAAAGAACCATGGACGAAAAAGACGTGATTTTGAAAACAGAAAAGAATTTTCATCACCATCACTATCATCTTCTCAGAGAGAAGCAAGAAGATACTTTCTTCTTTATGAAAAAGAGTAATTGGAGCATAAGAACGAGCTCATAAATATTAAACATACAACTGACACATTTTAAGTGCTATAAATGGAAAACAAAATTAAGAAAATCTCCCAGATTTTCTTAAAGTTAAAGAAAAGAACTTATGAGGGAAAACTAAGAGCTGAAGAGTAACAATTCAAAAGATTTAAAGTTCAAGGTGGCACTGGTGGCGAAGCATCCTCCTGCAGTGCAGGAGACCTTGGTTCCATCCCTGGGTTAGGAAGATCCCCTGGAGAAGGAAATGACAACTCACTCCAGTATACTTGCCTGGAGAATCCCATGAGCAGAGGAACCTGGCTGGCTACAGTCTGTGGGGCTACAAATAGTCAGACACAACTGAGCAACTAAGCACAAAGTCCAACTAATATGAGCCCTAGACATTAAAAAATGGAATACATAGAAGGAAAGAATTATTGATGAAATAACAGATGAGAATTCCCAGAGCTGAAGGACATGAGTTTTTCATATAAAAACAAAAAGATCTACATCTAGATATGTTATCAGTGATAAAGAGAAGATTCTAAAATCTTGTAACAAAAAAATTAGCCAAGATAGACTCCAGCTAGATTCTAGGTCAGTTCAGTTCAGTTGCTCAGTCGCGACCGAGTCTTTGCGACACCATGGACTGCAGCACACCAGGCTTCCCTGTCCATCACCAACTCCTGCAGCTTGTTCAAAATCATGTCCATTGAATTGGTGATGCCATCCAACCATCTCATCCTCTGTCATCCCCTTCTCCTTCTGCCTTCAATCTTTCCCAGAATCACAGTCTTTTCCAATGAGTCAGTTCTTCACATCAGGTGGCCAAAGTATTGCAGTTTCAGCTTCAGCATCAGTCCTTCCAATGAATATTCAGGACTAATTTCCTTTAGGATGGACTGGTTGGGTCTCCTTGCAGTCCAAGGGACTCTCAAGAGTCTTCTCCAACACCACAGCTCAAAAGCATCAATTTTTCAGCATTCAGCTTTCTTTATATTCCAATCCTCACATCCATACATGACCGCTACTGGAAAAACCATAGCTCTAACTAGACAGACATTTGTCTGCAATGTCTCTGTAATATGCTGTCTAGGTGTGTCATAGCTTTTCTTCCAAGGAGCAAGTGTCTTTTAATTTCATGGCTGCAGTCACCATCTGCAGTGATTCTAGAGCCCAAGAAATAAAGTCTGTCATTGTTTCCATTGTTTCCCCATCTATTTGCCATGAAGTGATGGGACCAGATTCCATGATCTTAGTTTTCTGAATGATGAGTTTTAAGCCAGCTTTTTCACTCTCCTCTTTCACTTTCATCAAGAGGATCTTTAGTTCTTCTTCACTTTCTGCCATAAGGGTGGTCTCATCTGAGTATCTGAGGTTATTGATATTTCTCCTGGCAATCTTGATTCCAGCCTGTGCTTCATCCAGTCCAGAATTTCTCATGATATACTCTGCATATAAGTAAAATAAGCAGGGGTCACAATATACAGCCTTGATGTACTCCTTTCTCAATTTGGAACCAGTCTGTCGTTTCATGTCCAGTTCTAACTGTTGCTTCTTGACCTGCATACAGATGTCTCAGGAGGCAGGTCAGGTGGTCTGTTATTCACATCTCTTTAAGAATTTTCCACAGTTTGTTGTAGCCCACACAGTCAAAGGCTTTGGCATAGTCAATAAAGCAGAAATAGATGTTTTTTTTCTGGTACTCTCTTGCTTTTTCGATGATCCAACGGATGTTGGCAATTTGATCTCTGGTGCCTCTGCCTTTTTTAAATCCAGCTTGAACATCTGTAAGTTCATGGTTCACATGCTGTTGAAGCCTGGCTTGGAAAATTTTGAGCATTATTTTGCTCGCGTGAGATGAGTACAATTGTGCAGTAGTTTGAGCATTCTTTGGCATTGCCTTTTGTTTGGGATTGGAATGAAAACTGAACTTTTCCAGCCCTATGGCCACTCTGAGTGTTCCAAATTTGCTGGCATATTGAGTACAGCACTTTAATAGCATCATCTTTTAGGATTTGGAATAACTCAACTGGAATTCCATCACTTCATTAGCTTTGTTCATAGTGATGCTTCCTAAGGCTTACTTGACTTCGAATTCCAGGATGTCTGGCTCTAGGTGAGTGATCATGCCATCATGGTTATCTGGGTCATGAAGATCTTTTTTGTATAGTTCTTCTGTGTATTTTTGCCATCTCTTCTTAGTATCTTCTGCTTCTGTTAGGTCCCTATCATTTCTGTCCTTTACTGTGCCCATCTTTGCATGAAATATTCCCTTGGTATCTGTAATTTTCTTGAAGAGATGTCTAGTCTTTCCCATTCTATTGTTTTCCTCTATTTCTTTGCACTGGTCACTGAGGAAGGCTTTCTTATCTCTCCTTACTATTCTTTGGAACTCTACATTCAAATGGGTATATCTTTCCTATTCTCCTTTGTCTTTCACTTCACTTTTTTTCACAGCTATTTGTAAGGCCTCCTCAGACAACCATTTTGCCTTTTTGCATTTCTTTTTCTTGGGGATGGTCTTGAGCACTGCCTCCTGTACAATGTCATGAACCTCCATCCATAGTTCTTCAGGCACTCAGTCTATCAGATCTAGTCCCTTGAATCTATTTGTCACATTCTAGGTAGAAGACTGTAAAAACTTCCAGAGGGTCAATGAAAGAGTACCCACCAAGCTATGAGAATCAGACATGGCAATCATCTGATTCCCAATTAGCCACCTGGATGCAGGATAGTAGTGTAGTGATGCTTTTAGCATTCAGAGGAAAATAATTTTAATCCAGAACTTAATGCTCACCTAGACAGTCAATCAACTGTTAGGGTCGAGTAAGATCATTTTTTAAATGTAAGGGCTAAAAAAGTTTACTTCTAAACTACCCTTTTGGGGGGAAATTTTTTTGGAATGTACTCCATAACTCCAGAAGAGACAAATTCATGATCCAAGACACAGAGGGTTTCATTTAAGAGAGAAACAAAGGACGTTTCATGACAGCTGCTGTGTGTGAAGCCAAAAGCATCACCCACGAGACTGAGGAGGAGGATGGAGGAGGAGGTGGAGGTGAGTAGGGAAAACGGGGGCCCAGGAGGGCAAGTGTCACTGAGAGTTTGAAGAATAAGTGAAAGCATGACAAAGGCAATGGTACAAGACAAGGTCATTCGTTCCTCATGAGACAATATTGCATAAGACATTCATGTTCTAAATAGGAAGCAGCGTCAAATGAGGCACGGGTTTCAGTAAATGATAGGGTCTGAGAAAAGAGAATCTATTCAACTTCTAATCTAGGAACAGTCTCCTAAGGGGCCTCCCAGAGAGAAGGAAATGCAGTCTCAGCCCCCTCCTTGGCCAGAGATTGAATCATAGTTTTCATGGTCACAATAATGTAAATGTTCTTGATTAGTTTTCAACTTTTAAAGAAAACCTGTGGACAAAAGCCAGAAGAAGCCTTGTTTGTGTTGCAGATCTGAATGTAAATGATGTATCAGGCTTGTCAAAGATACATATACATTTATTTTATACTTTGGCACAGCAATTTTGCTTAGTCTTTTTCTAAAAATCAGGATATAGTTGCTTTATAATGTCCTATTGGTTTCTGCTGTACAACAAAGTGAATCAGCCATATGTATACATATAACCCCTCCCTCTTGAGCTTCCCTCCCACCTACCCCCATCCCACCCCTCTAGGTCATCACAGAGCACCAAGTTGAGCTCCCTGTGCTGTACAGCAGGTTCCTATTAGCTATCTGTTTTACACATGGTCATGTACATATGTCAGTCCTAATCTCTCAATTCATCCCATCCTCTCCCCATCCCCGTGTCCAGATGCCCATTCTCTCTGTCTGCATCTCTGTTCCTGCCCTGGACATTTCAAACACTGAGAGGTGTGTGTATGTGTGAGAGGGGAGCATCCAGAATTGAAATTCTCACCATTCATACATGGCTTCCCAGGTGGTGTTAGCGGTAAAGAACCCACCTTTAATTAAGGGTTATTAAGGGTTTAATAACCCGCCTAATGCAGGAGATGTTAGAGATGCAAATTCAATCCCTGGGTTGGGAAGATCCCTTGGAGGAGGGCATGTATCTTACCTGGAGAATCCCATGGACAGAGGAGCCTGGAGGGCTACAGCCCATAGGGTCACAAAGAGAGACGCTACTGAGGTGACTTTGCATGCACGCATATAAGAAGTAAGCGAATATTGACTAAAATCGATAAATCAAGTTTTAGATGTATGTCCTAGTCACTGTTAAACTCTAGATTAGAACCTACTCTCAATCTCGAAGTCACATGACAATCACTGGGGGTTGGGAGAGCGGGCTGGCTGCAAAGATCACTGCTGTCTGGTCCAACTCTGCTATCATTCCCTGAGATTTTTTTTCATCCATCAGGTGATTGGAGGAGCTCTTCAAGGCTGACAGTCTCTGCCCTGAAAGGACATCAGTGGGATTGGGAATGGAGGAGAGGGGGCACGGAGGACTTTTTTGCACCATCAGCCCTCTACACAGTTGGATTTATTACCATATGCATGTATCCTCTCAACAGAAACTGAGTTGACAGGGAGCATCTCTGAGACATAGGGTCCAGGTGATGGGCAGGCTGTGGTCCAGAGCATTGCAGTCTCTAGGGCCATGGGGTTGAGAAGTCTTCAGCCATTCCCTTGCCCTTCCTCCCCTGCTTTAGGGAAGAGGACACTGGGGATCCCTGGGGGACTGACTGACAGGTTATGAGACCAGCTGGTCGCAGGGGTAGGGTGGGGGTGGCCAGCACACTTCTCTGGGTTGTGTCTCTCCCACTACTGGGCTGCCTCCCTCTCTTGCTTTCATCCCTGCCCTGCCAGTCCACTCTGTGAGTCTTGCCTTTCTCTCTTCTTCCCCTTTGCCTGGCTCCCTTCACTCCCCTGCGCTGTGAGGGAACACAGATGGCACATTCTAGGAAACAGGGCTCTGAGTCACTGAACTAGGAGGTGTTTTCTCCTGTTGAACTGGATCTGCTTCATCTGCTTTAGGCCACTTTCTCTTTCAAAGTAAACCAAATTTTCTGGCGTTTTCCTTCTGCTTGGTCTTCAGGGCCCTCTCTGTCCATCCTGGAGCCTTCGTGGAGAAACGGTCCTTCATCCTACTGCAGGTGAGAGACCTCTGCCTCCCAGAGGAGGAGAATCGAATGGTGACCTGCCTGATATCAGATGGCACAAGACGAGTAGCTGAGTTTACCTTCTTCCTGGCTGTTCCTGCTTTTCATTTCTTCTTTGCTGCTTATATCAACATGAAGGACACATATATCTTCATCGTTCCCCCGTAGCCCTAGAGAAATATGACAGGGCCAAAAACAAAGGTAAGAGATTTATAGACCCCACGAGATCCCAATTAATAGAAGCCGCTGGGTGATGCCCCGCTTCCACTTCCGAGGGCCCCAGACACGCAGCCTCTTCCTCCCATAAAGCAGAGTGTGTTGACATCAGAAATAAAACATCTGTACCAGCTCTCAGAAAATGTTTTATATGCATTCCTGAGCCATACTCTGTGTTTAAACTCCAGCTTTTTGGTATAATTTTAGCCTTAGAACTTAACACTTTTACTGCCTTTTCCTCCAAATAATCAATATTGATTTTACTGTATCTGTTATTATCCTGACATTAAGATTTATTTTCTTCCTTTGCTTTGCATGAGATTGTAGTTTATAGAATGTGTGCTATTCGCTTTTCAGGAAAGCTCACAGGATAATTAACTTGTCCCACTGGCAGATCATTCAGCTTATATTGTATTGAAAAATAATCATTGGCTTTGCCCCCTCATCAGGTCGAACGGCTTTATTGTTATTATATTTGCTGGTGCAATGCGATAACATCTTTTCAGCCTTTGGAACTGTCAGGGACTCAGAAAGCTGAATCCATTTGAGGGAAGTTCCCACTCCTGGCTTTCCTGGAGCCTCGTCTGCTTTGAACAATACAAAGGGCACCAATGCTCCACTTTCCCGATCCACTTTCTCCCACTGTCTTTGGCTTGTGCTTTAATGGATGCAAGGCACATATGTTAGGCCAAATGCAAGACATCTTGTGGGGTGGTTTCATAAGAAGTGATCAAGGGAGTGACTGGAGGAGAAGATAGCACCAAGAAAGCAAATCTTTTTTCTTTCTTTTTTTATTGGAGTACGATTGATTTACAATGTAGTATTAGTTTCTACTGTACAACGAAGTTAATCAGCTATATGCATATACCTATATCCTCTCCCTCTGGAGCCTCCCTCCCACCCCCACCCCACGCCTCGGGCCATCACAGGGCCCTGAGCTGAGCCCCCTGTGCTGGGCAGCATCTTCCCACTAGCTCTCTGTTTCACACGTGGTGGTGTGTGCATGCCAGTGCAGCTCGCTCAGTTTGTCCCACCCTCTTCTTCCCCTGCTCTGTCCACGTGTCCATTCTCTATGCCTGCATCTCTCTTCTTGCCCGGCAGATAAGTCCATCTGTAGCATTTTTCTAGGTTCCATATATATGTGTTAATATACAATATTTGTTTTTCTCTTTCTGACTTACTTCACTCTCTATGATAGAATCCAGGTCTATGCACATCACTACAAAACCAATCTTTATATACATGTATTCACTATAGCTTTTGCACTGGAATATTTCACAGGTAGGCTAAACACAAGAATATACTTATTGTTTGGTTTTTATGTAATAAATAATATTATCTATAGTGGTTTATATGATGTCAAAACGTAGGAGCTCATGAAAAATGTTCAGAGGGATCATAGCTGGGAGATGTCCCCCTAGTCATTCCCCTTCAACTGATGCACTCAACAAGTATTTGTTTTGCACCTGCATCTTCAAGCGGGTGTCAGGTTCTGCAGTAGGTGCTGAAGTTCCAAGAGTAGGTAAAACAAGATTCTTCTGCTCGTGGATCTTTCAGACGTTGGTGGAAACACAGATGTTGATGGAATAGTCCCACAACCACAAAACAACAGCTGTGATAAGGTCTATGAGCTCTGAAAGCCCATCACAGGGCTGTCACCCTAAGAGGCAGCACTTGAGCAGAGGACTGACCAAGGAGGAGAAGGAAGCTATTGGCTAAGATGCAGGGAAAAACTTTCCAGCCAAGGAAACAGCCCCAGTGCAGGAAGGAGCTCAGAGAGCATGAGGAACTGAAGAAGGGTCAAGGACACTGCAGCAGGGAGAGGCCATGAGACAGAGGTCTGAACAGAGGGAGCCCACAGCAATATCAACAAGACCCATGGAGCTGGGTCACGTGGCAAGGTTCGTTCTTGGTGAGGGGCTCATGGACTGTGTGAGTTTTCCTCTTCACAATTATTTTTCATTAAAGAAGGAGACGAACAACCAAGCAGAAGATTAAGATAGAAATAAGAGAAGGTGTGGAAGAGACAGTGGCCCAGGAAGCTGAGCACAGACACAGAGGGGCGGAGCGGGGGGACATGCAGGCAGGGCTCATGTGTGGTCTTCATGAGGGTCGAGCGTGTCACGTGGGCAGAGGCAGGATGCGCAGGGCTGGGGTCATGGATGGACACGTTACATTTACAAGAAAAGAAGGCAAATCAAATGGAAGCAAAAACAAGGTTGTTTGATACAGCAAAGTTCACACCAGGCTGGTCTCACGGCTTGTCCACGTGGTCTCCAGTATTTCCTAGCATTAAATAGTTCTTCAGTATTTCCTAGCATTAGATAGTTCTTCAAGACTACTAATCTCATCTCCAAATGAATCATAAAGGCTGCAGATACAGTCCTCTGTCTCAGGGGACCCCTGATTGCCACATTCCCACCCCGTTGATGCCAATGTGGCCACATTTGCTGCTGCTCCATCCTCCTGTCTCTGGCTGGTCAGGGAGCATCCCAGGAGCTGCTCTGTTTCAAGGCGAACTCAGTTCTGGTGGAGACTTCAGGGAAGCCACCAGAGCACATGGACATGCAGTTCCCACTGACCCGCTGGGAGACAGAGTGTCTGACCCTGACACTCAATTAGCGGAACAGACGGCATATAACGTATGCTTGACACTGATATGATTTAACGTTAATAACTGGTTTTCAAATATTTATTACAATGGCTGTTTTAATAAATATTTCATGAACACTATTTTTTTTTTCAAAAACTCTCTGTTGCTGGCTTTGCTGCCTTAATTTGCCTTAATGAGGATTTTTTAAAATGCAGTGATAAATTGCTTCCCTGACAGTGTACAGGAGGTGAAGAGGGCTCCTATGGAATATCCATCAACTGGGGCAGTGAACCCAGGAAAAGATGAAGAACCAGCATAAAAACACCCCTAAAGAGGGACAGACAGCTGCTCTGGGGCTCCTCATAGAAGACGACTAAGCTCACACAGCAGCCCACGGAGATGGGGAAGCCTGTCCCTGGCAAAGAAGGATGCACAGCCCTTGGACAGGCGATGAAGACGATGGCACCTCCAGGAAGTCTTGGACAGCATCACTGCAGAAGGAGAAACTGCCCAGACTGCTTGGAGGGAGGAGAGAGAGCAGGGACATCCTGGGGCCTGGCAGCTGGACCAAGTCAGGCTTCAGAAGTGAGCACTGCAGGATGGAAGGGTCCCCAGGGCAGGGGGCTCCCCATCTTCCTCACTCTCCCCCCTGACACCAAAGGGCCCCCAAGCCCTGGCACAGAAAACTTCTGGGGGCTGCCTGCCTCTGCCTCCCTGATGGGGAAGCCCACTGGGGGACCATCTTGCCCCACTTCCTGAGGCACAAATCATACAGCTAATGAGAGCTGCCGTGCCTCTCCATGGACAACTTTTGAATATTTCTGAAATCAGGACGCCTCCCACAATCCATGTGCTCGTTCCTTGTGGAAGTGTATCTTCTTTCCCTGGAAGCTACTTTCAAAATGAAGCTGCCGGCTTCCCTGGTGGCTCAGAGGTAAAGAATCTACCTTTATGCAGGGGACACGAATTCAATCCCTGGCCCAAGAAGATCCCACATTCCACGTAGCAACCAAGCCTGTGCCACAACTACAGAGCCTGAGAGCTAGAGCCAGTGCTCCTCAGCAAAGAGAAGCCACCGCAATGAGAAGCCCTCAAACCACAACTAGAGAATAGCAGCAAAGATCCAACACAGCCACAAATAAATAAATAAAATTATTTTTTAAAAACCATGAAGCTGCAACCTATCACCGAGACAACACTGAGTCTAAGAACCAGAAACCATGGTCATCAGCAGTGTACCCGAAACCCAGTGAAGTTGGGAATTAACCGCCTTCGCCAACCCAGAACCCAGCTCCCACCCAGCTGCCTGATGACCACCCCATCGCTCCGGATGGCTTCCAGCTGCCACTCCCTTGTGGGATACAGCGCCTTAGGACAGCCCAGGGCATACTCATCACATGACCCTGGTCTATCCCAACTGCTGTCCCTGCCATGCTGGGCTCAGACGCCAGAGAGCCTGCCTGGGTCACCTCTCCCTGGTTCTGGCTGATTATCCCTCCTGCCAGGACTGAGTGGCCTTCCATACCCCACCTAGCAACCGAGTGGCATCGCTACCCTGCTCTGCTCATGTTCATGCGCCTTCCTGGGCTGGGAGACTGGTCTCATATGCCCGCCCAGGACAAAAGATGTCCTTGAGTGAGAGGCAACCTGATAGAAACTCTCTACCCCACCGTCTACTGTAGTTGGGGCCACACCAGGTGCTGTGCTGGCCCCTTTAGCTGTGCCCATGTGACCACCCCGACAGTAACCTCACCTTCCAGACCTGTGTCGGCCAAGGATGCTAGCCTTCTACATTCCAGCAGCAACCCCTGTGGCCTTAACTGACCTCCATGTTGTGTGTTCACTGTGTCAGCACAGAGAGGGCAAGAGCTTGTTCCAGGCCATACATACAATCAAAGCAGGTAGAGAAGAGGAGGAGGATTCAAGGAAGATCTAGAAGGCCATGCATGCTCAGTCGCTCAGTCAAGTCTGACTCTTTGTGACCCCGTGGACTGTAGCCTGCCAGACTCCTCTGTCCGTGGAATTTTTAGAAGACCAGCTGAGACAAATTACTGATAGATAGGCTAAGGAGTGGGTGGGAATCAAGAATGATTCCTGGGTAGTCTGCACAGTCACTGGGGGATAGGGTTACTAACAAATATGGTAATTAAATTAGGAAATAAGTTTAAAATGTAGAAGGAGAAAGACAATAAATTAAGTTTGGAACCTTGAGCATGAGGTGTAAGTGGGGACCCAGGCAGGCAGGGGAAAGACAAAGCTTAGAGAGGTGTCTCGGGGAGAAGAAAGGACTTGGGAGTCACCTCTACACAGCTGGTAGCTTGTCCTGATCAGAGAAGCCTGTCTCAATGCAGAAAATGCTTCCACCTAGCCTGTTACATATCACTGTACTCCCCAGGGTCCTGGACCACCTCTCCAGCTAAGCTGGACAGAAGCTGACCCCCTTATTCGGTGCCCTCAAAGTCCTCTTGCTGATCCTTTCTCATTTGACTGCAGCTGGAGGAGTGGATAGGTCACATGGTCAGAGGAGCCAGTGGCCAGTGAGCTGGGCTCACGCCCCTGTGAGAGCATCCTGTTTTTCAGAGCAATTGAAAGAGCCTGAAACACCGATGGAATTACCTTGTGATTCCACTTGATTCCCACACAACCCCAGCTGCAGGGGAGCTATTTCTGGTTCCCCCTCTGCCTGTGCCATCACAGCGTAGGACAAAGAATGTTCGGAAAGCACGGACAGCTGACAACAGGACTCTGATTAAAGCTGTGCATATGAATCCTGCTGTGTCAATGGTCTCTTGTGATCAACTGAATACACTTTAGTTTAGTGGCCCATGCGTGATTGTTCCTTTTGATTTTAACAAACCTAGAGGAGGTAAAGTCTGCTTGGTTTGTGCAAGTTAGAAGCAGAAGGGGGAAAGTGATTGAGGTTTGGAACAGGACATGAGCAGAGCCCTCTCAAACGACCACCTGCCTTGTAGCTCAAACCTGGGGGGTACCCGGGGGACTGATAGGAGAGGTAGGAATCCAGACCTAGGAACCGTGTTTCAAAGGCTGGTAGGAGAAGGGAAGCTGGGAGGAAGGAGCAGCCTCACGAGAAGGAAAGAGAGAAGCAGACATGACCAGAGAGGAAGGAGGCAGGAATGCAGGCTGGACCGTGGAAAGGATGCTGGGCCCCTTGTCTGTGGGGGGAAGCCCCATGCAGGGCAGCGAGGAGAAGCACAGGAGGTGCAGAGGTGGAGGGGGCCATGAAGGATTAAATATGAGTCCTGAAAGTGAGAGAGAGTCAGCAGCTTCGAGGAAAGGCAGCATGTAAGAAAGATGATTTTATACAAAGAAGGCAGCTTGAAACATGAACATGTATTTTTTCAGGTATCTGGAGGCCAGAATTCCAAAACCAAAGTGTCAGCAGGGCTCTCCTCCCTCCAGAGGTGCTGAGGGAAAACCTGATCCTCGCCTCCTCCAGCCTCAGGGGGCAGTTGGCATCCTTGCTTCATGGCTGCATCACTTTCATATGTCATGATGGCTAATCTTATGTGTCACTTGGGCTTCCCTGGTGGTTCACTTGGTAAAGAATCTGCCTGCAGTGCAGGAGACCCAAATTCAATCCCTGGGTTGGGAAGATACCCTGGAGAAGGGAATGGCTACCCACTCCAGTATTTGTGCCTGGAGAACCTTGTAGACTACAGTCCATAGGACTGCAAAAAGTCGGACACAACTGAGCAACTAACACTTTCACTTTCTCAGAAGTTAACTTGCTCCCCCAGCCTTTTACCTACATTTGGTCAGTTCCTTCTCCTGATGCTCCCCACCTCTTAGAATTTCTCTCTGGTATTTTAGTCCTTTCTATTCCTTTAACTATTTCCTTTGAGTTCTTCTCCTCTGCCTGGAGGTACACTGCTCCCCATGTGGTGGCTGAAAACATGGCATCTCAAAGATATACTCTCCTCCTAATCCCTGGAAGCTGGAAGTGTTACCTTAGATGGCAAAGAGAGGAAATATCACCATATAGGGCAAAAGATGGAATTAAGTTAAATTTTTTGAAAGGAAGATTCCTCTGGATTATCCAGTTAGGCCCAAATCCAGTCATAAGTGACCTCGTGAGACAGATGCACAGAGGAGAAGGCAAAAATAGACATTTGAATCACTCAGGAATCTCCTGAGAAACTGAACTGATAGAAGATAGAGAGGCAGATCATAGATAAAGGAAGTCAACCCTGAATATTCACTGGAAGAACTGATGCTGAAGCTGAAGCTCCAATACTTTGGCCACCTAATCCAAACAATCAACTCATTGGAAAAGACCCTACTGCTGGGAAATATTGAGGGCAGGAGAAGTGGGTGACGGAGGATGAGGTGGTTGAGTGGCATCACCGACTCAATGGACATGAGTTTAAGCAAAGTCTTGGAGATAGTGGTCAGAGGAGCCTGATATGCTGCAGTCCATGGGATCACAGAGAGTTGGACATGACTGAGGCACTGAACAATAGCAACCTGATTATGGAGGCTGAGAAGTCCCATGCAGTCTGCGGTCCACAAGCTGGAGACCCGGGAGAGTTGGTGGTTAGTTTCCACCTGAGTCTAAGACCTGAAAATCACAAGAGTCTCAGGGCAGGAGGAGTTTGATGTCTACTCAGGTAGTCAGAGAGGCAGACTCTCCCCCTTCTTTTGGCCTATTTAAGCTCTCCAGGAAGTGGAGGATGCCCTCCCATATCTGGGGGTGGTGGGTGGTGGCGATCTTATCGATTCAACACAGACACACCCAGTCATAATGTTTAGGCAAATATCTGGGCACAATGTGACCCATTCAGAAAAATGAAAGTGTTAGTCACTCAGTCATGTCTAACTCTTTGCGATCTGATGGACCCCACCAGGCTCCTCTGTCCATGGAATTCTCCAGGCAAGAATACTGGAGTGGGTAGCCATTCCCTTCTCCAGGGGATCTTCCTAACCCAGAGATGGAACCTGGGTCTCCTGCATTGCAGACAGATCCCTTACCGTCTGAGCCACCAGGGAAGCCCTATCATTGCTGCTACTGGGTTTTATGCCGCGGCTCCACCTGCTGACCCAGGGTGAGAGTAACCCTGTGTATCCTTAACTCAGGACTGGAGCTTTGCTAGTTAGTGCACTGTCAGCAGGAGAAGGCAATGGCACCCCACTCCAGTACTCTTGCCTGGAAAATCCCATGGGAGGAGCCTGGTAGGCTGCAGTCCATGGGGTCGCTAAGAGTCGGACACGACTGAAGCGACTTAGCGGCAGCAGCAGCACTGTCAGCATCGTATTCTACACGGGTCCCCTTGCAGGGGATGAGGATACACGGTCAGGGTGGCCTGAGCCAGCCCACTCCCAGCAGGGGTCCAGCAGGGACCAGCACCATCAGCCATGCTAGTGGTCGCTGTGCTCAGTTCAGAGGATGCAGCTGAGGCAAGGACAGCAGGATGTGCAGGTCTCCAGGAGCCGTGGGGGTGGGTGGGATTGAGGAAAAAGGACCAAGGGCAGGATGCAGCCTTTGTGGACCTGGGATGAGAGGGGTGAGCGAGGAGAAGACAAGTCCCTGCCGGAGAGCCCCAGTATGGAGGCAGGCATTGCCAGCTGGAGAACGTACCTCGAGGAAGACCCTGTCGGCAGCCCCTCCTCTGTTTCCCTGCCATCTGTTGTGTTCACAGGAGGCTGTGATTTTCCTCAGCTCCACCCACCAGGGGTATGTTCCTGGGTGACTCACTTCATGGCTTTAGGCCTCAGTTTTTTCATCAGTAAAATGGGGATAACAACGAAACTGCCTACTTCAAAGAGCTGTACTGAGGATTCACAGACTAGCACATACAGGACTAGGGCACAGCCCCGGAATATGGAGAGCCCTGGAAGATGTTAGCTGAAGCCACTGTCACCTGTGCAGCGTGGGGCTCAGCATGGTCCACGCACTCTAATCGGTAGTGATGAGAATCCATGTTGTCCCACACTCTGCGCACCCCTCCTCCCTGGGCTGCCAGCGAACGGACTAGCTCCACCGAGAGACGCTGCTCCCACCACTTAACACGCAGGTCAGGCCGCATCCCTGTGGGCTGCAGCTACGTCTCCTCTGCCTGCAATCAGGAGGCTCTGTCTTCGTCTGCCGGCAGTCTTTTCTCACCTGCTCCTCAGCAGCCCAGGTTACCCATACAGCAATTTGTTCCAGATGCTGGGCAATTCGCATAGTCCTGCTCAGCATGAAAATTATTTCCCAGGTGCTTATCAACCTCTGGAAAGGTTGGTGTTTTCAAGCCTGCCAGCCAGTCTCCAACACTTAGCTGAAAACGTGTGGGCCTTTAATCATCGTTGTCCAAACTCAGGAAAAGCAGCAGCCTGAAGACAGAATTCCTGCTGAGGGGGGCACCCTGGGGAGCTGTGGCATCTCTCACCCACTAAGCTCTGGACAGAAGCCCCCAAAGTCGGTATTTGTTTGTGTTTCTGAGAGAGGGGTCTTCAGGACCCTGGAGAGGACCTGAGGCAAAACACTGAAATTCTGTGCTGTTATTCAGAGTGTGGTCCATGGACCAGCAGACAAGGTAGCTTGAGCAAAGCAGGCTCTCAGGCCTTACCCCAGAGCAACTGTTTCAGAATCTGCATTTTAACAAAATTCCATAGTGATCCCTATACAATGCAATTTCAGAAGCACTGAATCATGCGTATATGTGTGTGTGAAAGTCACTCAGTTGTGTCCGACTCTTTGCAACCCCATGGACTATACAGTCCATGGAATTCTCTGGAATGGGTAGCCGTTCCCTTCTCCAAGGGATCTTCCCAACCCAGGGACTGAACCCAGGTCTCTCACATCGCAGGCAGATTCCTTACCAGCTGAGCCACCAGGGAAGCCCAAGAATACTGGAGTGGGTAGCCTATCCCTTCTCCAGAGGATCTTTCCAACCTAGGAATCTAACCGAGGTCTCTGGCATTGCAGGCGGATTCTTTACCATCTGAGGTATCAGGGAAGCGTGGGACCTGCAATAAAGACCCTAACCCCTTCCCACCACCGAATATCTCCTTCCATTAAGTTATGCTAGTGCATGTGTGCTCGGTCACTTCAGTTGTGTCTGACTCTTTGCGACCCCATGGACTGTAGCCCACCAAGCTCCTCTGTCCATGGGATTCTCCAAGCAAGAATACTGGAGTGGGTTGCCATGCCCGCCTCCAGGGGATCTTCCCGATCCAGAGATCAAATCCACGTCTCTTAGGTCTCCTGCACTGGCAGACAGGTTCTTTACCACTAGCGCCACCTGGGATGCTTGAAATTTATACATGAATCACTTTTCAATCAAGACTAGAAATGCTTTTTGAAAAAGCTTGCAATATAGAGTCAATATTACATTAGTAATAGAGTACCACTTCTGCAGGCTTCAAATTTCTGCAGACCTTTCACGAATGATAGCATCAGGTTTGCCCATGGACCTTCTGTGTCACGCACAGGGCTTTCTGTATACTCCACAATAGTAGCCCCACACAACACGCCTATTACAATCCCAGGGGTTTGCTTCTTGAATCACCAGCAATGTGAACTGGCTCAGAGGCACACGGAAGAAGCCTTGTGGCGGGAGAATATCACTAACACGGCAAAGACTGATGCCTGCTTCTCAGGCTGCACATCCCTCTCCAAGCCCGGCTGCCACCTTCCCGAAGAAGTGCAGGCTATGGTGTCCATGTGCAAGAGACAGAGAAGAATCTGAGACTCCCGGCAATTCTCTATGGGATCACACTTCTCCTCCTATGACCTGAGTGCTGGGACGGGTGGCCAGCAGGGAGCCGGCTCTCAGTGTCTGCAGAAAGCGATGCCTGCTGGATGCCAGACAGTGCATTAGGCATGATCACTCTCTCTCTACCCCAGTAGACTCTCTGGGTCAGTCTGCTCTCTAGAAAGGTATGAACTGCAGTTAGCAGTCCCGCCTAATGGGTAGGAACTGTCTCGCTTTCCCAAGGTGGCACAGCTGGTGGTTAACAGAGCAGGTCACTGGCTCCAAAGCACATGTTGCTTTCTCTGCCTCATGTCCTCTTCATGGACAGGGCCGAATGGGCAGGTGATGATGGCGAGGGACCACCCAGGGCTCCTGAGCAAGGCTTGGTTTTGAAAGGACTTCTCCATACTCTTCTGGGAGTAAAGGCATATTTTTATGAGCCTAGAGAAAACCCTAAACCAGTCATGAAGGGGTCAGCAGCAAGGCCATGGCCAGGCCACCTGAGCCGGGCTCACAGGCAGGGGTTCCCATTCCAGGGTTATCCCTCCAGCCTTTTGACACCTCCTCCACTAGGCCTGGGGGGGAGACTGGCTGATTGGGATTCAACACGGGTTTCTAAGTAAATGCCCACATCCATCCGGGGAAATCAAGCTATGGAAAGCTATGATCCAGGGTCAGTTTCAGTGAGCATCAATGTAAAAATCCAGGATTCATCCAGTTCTCCACGACCCACTCTGCTACCCATGGTTTGGGAAGTCCAGAACGTCTCTTGATACATGATGAAAATTTCCTATTTGGGTAGTTCCCCCTCTCTCCTCCAGCTTTTTTGTTTTGTTTTGTTTTGGTTTTGGTTTTGGTCTGAGCCAAAATCAGAGACAATTAGGGACTGGATAATCCTTGCTGCTGGGCTGTGCTTCCACATACATCCTCCTTGGAAAGGGCTGATTACCATATGAAGCATCGTTCAGTTTCCCTCCATTTCCCCCAGAATACTGAGGAGTGTTGGGCACAGAAGGAGAGGAGGGCAGCCACCAACGGGGTCTGAACCATCATAAACAGCTCTTCATCTTTCATAGTATTTTTTCCTTTGAAGTTGAAATTTCCTCTCTCTATTTGTGTTTTATTTATTCGTGTTTTGATTTCTCCTTCTTCCCTTTTTTTGTCTTAACTGCCATTCAGAGTGCCATCCTCTCCACGGAAGACCTGCCAATGTCAGTGGGAAAGGTCGGTCTGGCTCTGGCAGTCTGGAGCATCCACACGTCGCTGCCAGCCCAAGGCTGACCCATACATCCACTCAAGGTTAGACAATTGGACCTCAGATCACTCTTGTGATTGGCAGCTGCCTGGAAGACATCAGATTTTATTCAGCATTTTCAATAAACAACTTGGGAAAGAGAAGTAAACCCCGGAAGCCAACTTTACAATGAGCCCTGCAGAGCTTTCTGACTTGAGGGCAAGTGTACCAGAGACTCAAATCAATTATCTAAATAATTCAAGCCCCAAACACAGTTCCCCTGGAAACACTAGAATACTTGCAGCCATGGGGGCTCTGGGGTGAACTATATCAATGGCTTATTCCATCTGTTTCATTACTTTGTCTACCTGACCCAGGAAGTGTCATATGGCCAAGGACATGGGGAACATGGGTATGACTTATTAAGTATCTATTATGCTCTAGGCTGTGCTTGTAGGGCCTTTCATCCTTGTCATCTAAGGATATGTCCATTAAGGTCTGGGCTTCCGGATGGTCCAGTCTTGGGAGAGTGATGTATTCAAAGGATCACAGTCCAAAAATTATAAATAAGCATTTGAAAGAATTCAACCCTCTTAAATAACGTAAAGAGAATTCAGTTCATAAGACAGAGCATTATTTCCTAAAAACAAACAAACGAAATACCTTGCTTCTCAGCTCCAGCTCTCTCCTGCCCCACTGCTGCCCTGAGATTGGGGAGACTCTCTGATACCCCACGTTCTCCCCTGACATCCACACTCCAACCACAGGACTTGCCTGGTCCTTTGTTCCTTTCTTGTCATCTCCCAGGTCTCCAGTAACATCTCTGTTTATCTTTTCACTTGATTCGGCATCACAAAAAAAAAAAAAAAAAAGCAGAACTCACTGTCAGAGACTGAATTCTCATAAGGACAGAGAAGAGTCCTGCAGCTAAGGATAAAGACAATGGCTTCTTCTGTGGCTGGGGCAAGGGACACTCACACGCTGGTGAAACTTGTCCCCATCTCATGGGCCATGTGACAACCTTGAAAAGAAGAAATTATTCTGCTTACTCCATGATGGGACATCCGAAGCCCAGGAGAGTTGTGGAAGGACACAGACTTGATAAGTGATGATATAAAAAGCGGACGCATTTGGCAAAAAAGCCACCACTTTCCCACCAAACCCTACAGGTCCAATGGAAGAGATGAAATCCATCTGGGATGATAAAAATAAGAACTATGAGTCCAGTGATTAACTGTTCACCTCCCCTTAGTGAAGCAGATGTAGACGTGGGAGAGAGAACCAAAGATGCTGCAGGGACCCTCCGTGGCATTGAGACCCACTGTCACCCGTCAGCCCTCACAGAACACTAGCTCAGTGGGCTCCTCTTGTAATACATGGGTGTGGGTTGACTTTGCTTAACAATCAGTACAGCTCATTTATTCTGCAAATATTACTTAAATTCCTGCTACGTTAGCAACCATGTGGGGAGGTGGACAGGTAAGTAGAAATGCAACATGACCCTGCCCTCAGACAGCTGAGTGGAGCTGGGGATGCAGCTGATTAGGACTGTACAAGGCTTCCCAGTAGTGGTAAAGAACCCGCCTGCCAATGCAGGGGACATAAGAGACACAAGGTCAATCCCTGGGTCCCTTGGAGGCAACCCAATCGAGTAGTCTTGCCTGGAAAATCTCTTGGACAGAGGAGCCTGGCGGGCTACAGTCCAAAGGGTCACAAAGAGTTGTACATGACTGAGCGACTAACACTCACTTTCACATGGTTGCTTCACAGTTGTATTAGTTTCTACTGTACACAGAAGTGAATCAGCTCTATGTGTACATATATCCTCTCCCTCTTGAGCCTCCCTCCCACCCCCCATCCCCTCCCCAGGTCATCACAAAGCACATAGAACCACTGAGCTGAGCTCCCTGTGCTACATAGCGGCTTCCCACTAGCTATCTATTTTACACATGGTGGTGTATATATGTCAACGCTCTTCTCCCAGTGCATCCCACCTTCTCCTTTTCCCTCTGTGTCCACAAGTCTGTTGTTTGCATCTCTTTTCCTGCCCTGCAAATAGGTTCACCTGTACCAGTTTTCTAGATTTCACACATATGTGTTAACATACAATATTTGTTTTCCTCTTTCTAACTTACTTCACTCTCTATACTTCTGAAGATCAAATTCAATAATGAAAATAGAAGGCAAAATGCACCAGAATAGGACCTTCATAGCAAAAGCACAGTTAAAAGATGCTATTAGTGGGCATCTCCTGCTCTCATATCAGATCAGATCAGATCAGTCACTCAGTCGTGTCCGACTCTTTGCGACCCTATGAATCGCAGCACTCCAGGCTTCCCTGTCCATCACCAACTCCCGGAGTTCACTCAGACTCACGTCCATCAAGTCAGTGATGCCATCCAGTCATCTCATCCTCTGTTGTCCCCTTCTCCTCCTGCCCCCAATCCCTCCCAGCATCAGAGTCTTTTCCAATGAGTCAACTCTTCGCATGAGGTGGCCAAAGTACTGGAGTTTCAGCTTTAGCATCATTCCTTCCAAAGAAATCCCAGGGCTGATCTCCTTCAGAATGGACTGGTTGGATCTCCTTGCAGTCCAAGGGACTCTCAAGAGTCTTCTCCAACACCACAGTTCAAAAGCATCAATTCTTCGGCACTCAGCCTTCTTCACAGTCCAACTCTCACATCCATACATGACCACAGGAAAAACCATAGCCTTGACTAGACGAACCTTTGTTGGCAAAGTAATGTCTCTGCTTTTGCATATGCTATCTAGGTTGGTCATAACTTTCCTTCCAAGGAGTAAGCGTCTTTTAATTTCATGGCTGCAGTCACCATCTGTAGTGATTTTGGAGCCCAGAAAAATAAAGTCTGACACTGTTTCCACTGTTTCCCCATCTATTTCCCATGAAGTGGTGGGACCGGATGCCGTATGAATATATCAGTATGTGAGCCCAGTCCAAAAAACAAGCCTGAAGAAAATAATGTAAAATTTTAAATTAGCTTGTATTCTGGGAGGAAACTGAGAGGAAAACTGGGAGAGAATGTTGAACAGGAGAGAGAGAAAGAGAGGGAGGAAGATGAGGGGAAAGGGAAGGGGAAGAAAATGGGAAAGAGGAGGAGGGAGGAAGAGGCAGGATGCTGGAGCAGGTGTCATTCAGCTGTTCAGAGAATGGGAAAAAGAAACAGATTAATGTGTGAACATGGAGAAAACAGACGGAGGTACATTCCCATCCTCCAGATATGGGTTTTGCCTCCAGTCCCATCATCTCCTGGATCTATTTATGAAACAGAGGGGCTCTTTTGTGAATAAGCCATGGTGCTATTTATGTTCCCTTTTTAAAGAGCTATCTCCGTTTTAAACATTTACCCCATGGGAAACCTCTGCATAATTACTCAATTGATAACATTCTCCCAACAGAAAAAAAAAAAAAAAAGCCGAGAAAAGAAAGGCTCATTCTGAATTTCCAGAATGCTGATTCCAGACAGAACAGAAGTGATTTCTTATTTGGCTCCCGTTACTGCAATTGTATAGCAAAACCCTGGCTTTTTAAATAAACGATCGATCAGTAATTCCTATTATTCATCTTAATAAAAATAATTCTACCAAAACCCTTTTAAGTTTCATGACACATGGGGTGTCTTGAATTAACAAAGTATTTGGAATGTGGGGCAACGGGTTCCCACCAATTTCTAAATGGTGTTCTGAGATCCCTGTGATTCTCCTGAATGTTAGCTTTGAAATCTGCTCACCAGCATCCCCCACTTTCTTCCCCCATCAGCCCCCTCCTATTGGTGGCTTTGATCCTAGAACCTTCACTCCACGCAGAGTGTCAAATGCTTCTGAGAGTTTGGAGCGGTGCTCCGGGCTCCCAACGCCAAGCCCCACCGTGCCAACCGTACACAGATCCAGGGTGCCGGGGCCAACGCCACCTGCTTATTGGATCTCCTTCCCGCCCGCCCCACATGCTCCCTTTGCCCAGGCTGTGGCAACCTCCCTCCAACAGTGACCCAGTCACCTTGAAGCAGAAACCTATCAGTGTGAGCTGTGCAACAATGAGATGGAAATTTTCCTGCTAACCTGGCAGATAATTATCTTAATAAATTTCCTTTGAAAACACAGATTTCACAAACTACCTCTTGATCTCCAAACCTGAACCAAGCAAACAGCTCCATCTCCAAATATGATCTTAGAATGAAATTGATATTGATTACAAGGGATAAAAAGCGGTGCACAGAAGGTAGTAAAAATTATTTCAGATTCAGGGGCAGGGAAATAGGATGAGAATTAAAATGACGGATTAGCAAAGCACTGTAAAATGACAATAAAGTCCAGGGTGGCTAAATCTCTAAGTTAATTAATAGAAGAGTCTACAGGAATATATGTTTACCACTGAGTTGTGTGATCTAGTTTCTAGAATATTCAACAGATTAAAAACTTAAGGAGACCTTTGGAGAGAGGGACCTGAGGACAGGAGGTTGGATGTTTAAAAATAGGACAGAACTGCATTAAGTTGACTGGTTCACTCATTCATCCACTGGATGCGTGCTTTGTATGAACCACCTAGAAAAGCAAGAGGTGTAACAAGCAGACAGCAAATCACAGTCCTCAAGCTGCCTGCATAGTAGCCTGGAGGAGAATACAGCAGGCACCATGACTGAATCAGGAGCAGCTACGGTCAAGGTCAAAGGGAGGGGGCGGAGAGAGAGAAGTTCTACCTAGAGAGATCAGAAAACTCCCAACAAGCCCACATAGCAACCTACACAATGATGGAGAGCAAGTGGGAAGTCCCGTCTGTACTGGGGTTTGCTCTGTGGATGGAGTTGCAGGGCTGAGACAGAAGGTAGGCAGGGCCAACACAGAAAAGGGACATAATTGCAGTTGACAATCTCCCAGACAGAGCAGGTGCCTCAGGCTGAACTCCAGACTATAGAAAGCAGGCTGTGGGGAAGAAAGGGCTCCTTTATCTCCCTGTCTGGTCTTCAGTCTCTAGGGCCTGGGCTTCTAGGAGTCGCGATCCAGGTATATATGCCTGGGCTGAAGGCTTCCCAGGTGGCTCAGTGGTAAAGAACCCATTCCCTAACATAGAAGATGTGAGTTCAATCCCTGGGTCAGAAAAATCCTCTGCAGAAGGAAATGGCAACCCACTCCCAATATTCTTGCCTGGGAAATCTCACGGATAGAGGAGCCTGGTGGTCTACAGTCCATGGGGTCACAAGAGTTGGATACAACTTAGCCACTAAGCAACTACAACAGCAGGCACTGACTGAAGTCCAGAACAAGGTATTAGTCTAGAGGCAAAGGGAGGAACTGCTTCTTACCTGCCCTTGACTGTTTATGAAGAGGATTCTTTGGACAAGAATCCTCTTCATAAGGACAAGCCACTGAGGTCAAGATTCCTGAGGTGGGTTATTTTCTGTTTACTTCTTGGAGATAATGTATCAGAGTAGTTAAGAGCCAGACCCTGGAGGCAAACTGCTCTTTTTCATATCCTGACTCCACCACTAATTAGCTGAGTCCTCCTGGAAATGTTATTTAGTCTCCCTCTGCCTTCCTTCATTATCTTTAAAATGGGAATAAATACAGCATTTACCTCATGGGGTTGCAGGGAAGATCAAATAAATTATTGCATGCAATTCACTTCAGATAACCCCTTGCATGGAGTAAACACACCACAGTGATTTGCTATAAAAGATTTGTCATTTTTTTTTAATTCCTTAATTTTAGTAAATTTCATTGAGTGGTTATTTAACATTTTTTGAAACAATGAATGAGAGCCTTGGGCCTTGCTGCAGGGTTGTATGGAAGGGATGTGAAAGGAAGGGTCTGAGAGTGAAAAGGTCCCCATTATGCTGAACTGGCCGAGGTGATGAACATCAGAAAGAAATTTGCAAAAGGAGTTTCCAGAAGAAAAATCAGAGCCCTGAGTTCCAGGAACCCTTCTTACCATGACCTTCTCCTTTAAGACAGTCTTCAAAGGTCTGGGTTTTACTTTCATTATATTATGGAATTTCATGCCAATCCTACAAAAGAAAATTGAAAACCATGTCATCCTCTTGCATAAAATCCTATACTGACTTCTGATTGGAATAAATTACATGCTCCTAATATCTCCAGCTCTTTCCCAGTGAGTCCTGGATGTATTAGCCAGAACCTCAGTCTTGAGGTCATTTCACTGACCTAAGTCCACTTTCCCCAAGTCAGGTAAGGATATGAAAGTGAAAGTCACTCAGGCATGTCTGACTCTTTGTGACCCCACGGACTATACAGTCCATGGAATTCTCCAGGTCAGAATACTGGAGTGGATAGCCTATCCCTTCTCCAGCGGATCTTCCCAACCCAGGGATCGAACCCATGTCTCCCACATTGCAGGTGGATTCTTTACCAGCTGAGCCACCAGGGAAGCCCAAGAATACTGGAGTGGGTAGCCTATCCCTTCTCCAGCAGATCTTCCTGACCCAGGGATCGAACCGGGGTCTCCCCCATTGCAGGTGGATTCGTTACCAGCAGAGCTACCAGGGAAGCCCCCAAGTAAGGATAGATGACGTACAAAGTGGGCACAGACATATACACACAAACACACATGCACTCAATACCGCCACCACCACCACCACCAGTATCCCATTTTGAAAACTTAAAAAAAAAGAGTGATTGAGGAAAACCCTATAAGAAAGCAGTGGCAGAGAACAGGCAGCCTCAACCTCCCTCACCCAGCGACATGCCACAACTAAGAATCAATACAGCCAAATAAATAAATAATAAATATTAGAGAAAAAAAAAAAAACAACGAGGGAATGAGTCTTCAAAGCCCAGATCACCTGACCACCACAGACCCAATGTATTCTGTCTCTACATGCTTGAGGCTTTCCCTAAGACAACACATCATCCCCTTTTATTATCTCAGTTACCACTCATAAACTAATGTCTCCTAAACCCAGATTTCCAGTCTGGACTTCTCACCACAGCTACAGATGGATATTTTTTCTAGCTTGTCCTTCAAGACCTCATATTCAGCATATCTAAAGGTAGGCAACTCTCTTTCCCCAAAACTTTCTTCTCTGCCTAATTTTCTTATCCTCATTCATTGTTTCAGCATCTGCTTTGATGGGCCCACCATCCAAACCAGAAACCTGGCCACCATCTTTATCTGCCTGCAGTGCAGGAGACCTGAGTTCAATCTCTGGGTTGGGAAGATTCCCTGGAGGAGGGCGTGGCAACCTACTCCAGTATTCTTGCCTGGAGAATCTCTATGGACAGGGGAGCCTGGTGGGCTACAGTCCATGGGGTCGCAAAGAGTAGGATGTGACTGAGCAACTAACACTTTCACTTTTCTAACTAATTAATTGCATTAATTCATTACAGTGATGGTTAATCTTATGTGTCTTGACTTAACATAATTTCATGTTAATCTTGACTGGAGTAAAAGATGCTCAGATAGCTGGCACACTTTGTTTCTAAGTGTGTCTGTGTGGACGGCTCTGGAAAAGATAAGCATTTGAGTCGTAGATTGAGTAAAGAAGACCACCCTCCCTCATGAAGGCAGTATTGTCCTAGCCACTGATGGCTTGAACAGAACAGAAACTGCAGAGGAAGAGTTAATTCTCTTGAGCAGAAACACCCAGCATCTCCTGCCCTCAGACACTGGATACCAGGGCTTTCAGACACAGACCAGGGCTCACACCACAGACCTCAGATTCTCACACCTTCTGACTCAGGCTGAATTATCCCACTGGCTTTCCTGGGGCTCCAGCCTGCAGATAACAGATCATGGAACTTCTTGGTCTCCGTAATCACGTGAGACAATTTCCATAATAAATCTTCTCCTTATTAACTCCACATATATCATATTGGCTGTTTCTCTGGAGAACCCTGACTAATTCAACCACCAAGTCAGGCCAGTCATACTTTCAATTTTCTGAATCAGTCTCATCTCCTCCATGACTGCAACTGAGGCCTGAGCTCAGAGAGTCATCTTCTCTGAATGTGCAATTCCAGGGTCTCTTCAAGGTCTCCCCATCTCAAATCCCCCATCACCTTAGCTTCCAGAACTCCAAATCTGCCACTTTATTCTACACTTTTAAAGTGTATTAAAGATCTTCATTGCTTAAATTATCTAAAATGACCTACAAGGATTTTCATGACCCTATTTCTCATGATTCTTTGACCATGTCACAACTTTGACATGCTGAGAGCAATACAGCATTTCTTCTCTTGGGCTTTTGGACAGCATTTTCTTTGTAAGAATATTTGAGAATTAACTCATTATCACCCCCTAAGCCTTGCCTCCTTAGCTCAAACTCATGCTTTGGATATCAGCACCAGAAATCTAGTGACCATCCATCAAGAAGATGCCCAAGTACCCAAAATATCTCTGAAGGATCTGTTTGAGCCCAAAGAGGATTTAGGAATCTTTAAATCTCCTCTGATCATTGCCAAACTCTACTTGACCCTAGCTGGCTTGTTTTATCATTGACACCACCTATAACAGAGGCAACAATATCAGGTTCATAGTCACTGGCACACTCGTGAGATGTCCCTCTTTATTCTTAGTAAGAAATTCTGCTTGTTCATCCAAGAAACACTCCACTTCTGAAAGCTACCCCAGCCAATCACCTTGATCTAAGGGCCTCTGCTTGTTTTCCAGCTTTGACAGAAATGTGTCTCTACGCTTTGCAACTTCTATCACCCATCCTATCCTCCTCATCCTGGGCTGAAGACAGAAAGGACTAATGACCTTGAATGGCTCTCCAAACCAAGCACCATGTTCATCTCTTGTAAGGTCATCTGGGCTTTCACACAAGAGAACAGGTTTTGCAGGCAAGTTACTTCCTAAATGGCTCTACCATGGGGCCAGCCACACACAGACTCTTCCCAGAAATGTGAAGTTTCAAAAGCTTCAGAAGGTCAAAGAACTGCACTGGATTTAAATCAAAAACATCAGTTCCCAGGCAAATAGAGAACAATTTGCTTCTCTGTGTCATCACTCCTTCTAATCCAACATTTCAAAGATAAAAGTAACTCCATTCCCATCACCAAGTACACTGGCATCCTCAAAATCTTTTTCTCATTCATTTCTACTCTGAAGCTCCAAATTCAAGTATTTGAAAACCTTTTCCTTATGTCCATGTGCTATGAAAGCAATTAGCATTTCACAACTAGCATTCTGCTCTGCTTGGGAGATGAGCTGCTTGTGGAAGAAAGATACATGAAATGAGTCCAGACTCAAGAGAAATCTAATAATGAACCCCCTAACTCATGGCTTCTCTGGTGGCTCAGCAGTAAAGAATCCACCTGCAATGCAGAAGACATGGATTCATTTCCTGGGTCAGGAAGACCCCTGGGAGAAAGAAAACAGCAACCCATTCCAGTATTCTTGCCTGGGAAATCCCATGGACAGAGGAGCATGGCAGGCTATAGTCCATGGGGTCACAAAGAGTCAGACATGACTTAGCAACTAAACAACAACAAGTCCATAGGATTTCATTTCTGTACATCAACCCTCAGTGTTCTGCTTCCAGGTTCTTCTACTGCCCAGCTTAATAGCCTTCAGTGACTCCCAATGCCCATAATACAGCTCAAGGCTAGGTCTTCAGCATGGGCTGGCAGACCCTTTCTGGTCTGGTGCTTGTGTATCTACCCAGCCTCATCCATCTCAGGTGTCCAAGGGTGTTCAGACTAGAGAACCTCAGAGACATGTCAGCACAACCAGCTACTAAAGAGACATATCGGGAAAGTTTAGCTCTCCATAGAACTCAGCTAATAATGACTCAGGCCTTAAACACTGTCCTTTGGAACAAGTGCATTGGCAAATAAACTCCTTTAGTGAGGAATGTTAACATGAGCATAAGTACGGTGAGTTAAGGTCAATAGGAGAAATACTCAAGAGGGATCCAGATTATATCAAAACCAAAAGGGTTAAACCACCGTAAGGGTTATCATCAATTCCTCAGTGAAAAGAAGCTGCCAGTGTTCTTCCCCCGCTCTACGCTGCAGTGTAAGATGAACTGTAGGCAGTTCTCATTACATGTTGTGAGTTCTGTCACACTTCAATCCTTTTGTCACTTCCACAAAGCTCCACGTTAAAGAATCTCTCTGGCTATTGTTACATTGAGCTGCCAGGTCCATGAGGTCAGATCCTTCCTGATGATTGGAGTCAAGATGGGGTCCCACAGCGGCGGCAGGAACAGGTGCGGTCTTCACTTCCATTCAGAATGTTGTCTTAATGAGGTTGAGTTCCCTTCAGGTCAATGCCATGTTGAGAGGGCATTTGGTTTCAAGGCTCTTTCAGGTAAACTCCTATCTCTGGGGTGAGTTGCATGACTGCCATGGACCCCAGGCTGGCTGATACCACATCTCTTGCCTCCAACACTTCTTTCCTGACCTCAGACTACACCCCAGTCCCCTGTCCCTTTCTCTGTACCCACACAGACTCAACTGTGTCAGGGCCAGGAGCTCACTGTCAGGATGGGTCTTTCCTATGAGGCTCCTACCCCTGGTAACCTGGCCTGATGCTTTTTTTTTTTTTCCTTTAGTGCTTCTTATTGTTTTGTTTTTAGAATGCAGTATACCAGAACCAAAAAGGAAATTTTATTTATTTAATAGCCGCAATATTTTCTTTCACTTAAATCAGAGATCAGCAAACAAAGGTCCTTGGGATGAAGCCAGTGATTGTGTTTTTGCCAATAGGGTTTACTGGAACATGGCCACGCCCATCTGCTTATATGCTGTCTATAGCTTTGGTGCCGTAATGGTTGGACAACTGTGACAGAGACAGTATAGATGCACTTTTAATCATCGACTTCAACTCTGGCTATGGAAACAAATGCCACCTGAAATATACTGTATGACACGTCTTATAAGCAGAATCTAAAACGAAATGATACAAATGAACTTATTTACAAGGCAGAAACAGACTCACAGACCTAGAGAAGGAGCTTATGGTTCCCATAGGGGATGGGGACAAGGGAGGGATAGTCAGAGAGTTTGGGATGGACAGGTACGCACTGCTATATTTTAAATGGATAACCAAGAAGGACCTACTGTACAGCACAGGGAACGCTTCTCAGTGTTATGTGGCAACTTGGATGGGAGGGGAGTTTGGGGGAGAATGGACACATGTATATGCATGGCTGAGTCTCTTTGTCATCCACCTGAAACCATCACAATAGGCTATGTGCCTGTGTGTGCTCAGTTGCTAAGTCATGCTTACTCCTTGTGACCCCATGGACTGTAGCCTGCCAGGATATACTCCAATATAAAATAAAAAGTTTTTTAAAAAATGCAGCATGGCCTTCATTTCCCCTTTGTCCTACCTGTTCAGTCAAACCCACGTTCAAGAGATGGGGTGCTCCCACGTTCAAGAGATGGGGTGCTCCTTGCCCTTACCTGGTGGTTCCACTGGCTGACACTCTCCACCACAGCCTTCCTGGGCAGATGGAGGAGGCTGTTTGGATGAGGCATGTGTTTCGTGGAGGACAGTTATGGGCAATGGGGCTATAAAAGCAGATTGGGGTCAGCCTGGGGGGGAGTCGGGAAGAGGGAGAAAGAAGCGACCTTCCTCAGCTCGCAGCCCTGCTCCTGGGAGCACACCTCGGCCACAGAGCACCTGCACAGTTCATCTACCAGAGAGGGAGCGACTCCATTAAACTTCAAAGCATCACTTGAGAGAGGATTATTTTCTTACCAAGGTGACTGGAGGTATTTCGGTTCTAAGACTTTATGATCACATTGTCTCAGAGGCAGCTTGACAACGTCTTATGTCTCTGACACTGGAGGGATTTATTCACTAGAAGCACGGCACTAAATCCTCAGCAGGCGTGTATGCAAAATCCAGCTTTATAAATACATACCACGTTACCCTCTGCTTCCCTTTCTTCTGAGCATCTGTAAGCCCCACCATCTCTTAATGAAATAAACCTCCTGTACCGACCTTAATGGAAGGTAGACATTCTCGCTGAGTTTTGGAGGATTCCTCCTCTGTGGGACTGGAATGGTGACATCCAAGCCTCCTTCCCTTGGAGAAAGTTTTCTGTGAAGAAGTTTAAGTAGATAACAGGAGAATTCTTACACTTGGAGATCTTGTCCTAAACCCCACCATTTCACCCAAACCTCCTTCTACTCTCGAATTCCACAGAAAAGCAGGTGTCCAGTG
This sequence comes from Bos javanicus, assembly GCF_032452875.1. Taxonomy (NCBI): domain Eukaryota; kingdom Metazoa; phylum Chordata; class Mammalia; order Artiodactyla; family Bovidae; genus Bos; species Bos javanicus. The sequence continues at coordinate 36,183,907 of NC_083896.1, forward strand.
AAGAACTCACTTGTTTTGCTCATTCACTAAGTTGTGTTCAACTCTTTGAAACCCCATGGACTGCAGCATGCCAGCTTCTCTATTCTCCACTATATCCTGGTTTGCTCAAATTCATGCCCACTGAGTTGCCCTCAATCTTCCCATATCAGGGTCTTTTCCGATGAGTCAGCTCTTCGCATCAGGTGGCCAAATTATTGGAGCTTCAGCTTCAGCATCAGTCCTTCCAGTGAGTATTCAGGACTAATTTCCTTTAGGATTGACTGGTTTAATCTCCTTGCTGTCCAAGGGACTCTCAAGAGTCCTCTCTAGCACCACAATTTGAAAGCATCAATTCTTTGGCGCTCAGCCTTCTTTATGGTCCAACTCTCATATCCATACAGGACCACTGGAAAAACTCGATAGGGTAGAAGAAAGCAAGACTCCTTACTCCTCCAGACACAGTCCTCTATCTGCTCAAATCTTCCTGGTGATGGGGAAACCACTGCCCCTCAAGGCAGTCAGTTCCACGAGGCAACTCCCTTTTTCACAGGAAGCTAAAATCTCCCTTCTCTACCCGTTGCCTTGGGGGCCCAGCCATGACCCTCTGAAGTAGCTCTCAGCAAGTGTTATTCTTTCTCCACCTGACAGGACCTCAAATATTTGAAGGCAGTTATCATCTCTACTTCTCATTATTTTTTTCTCCCACATGAGCTAAGGGCAGACCTCAGCGAGCAGGAAAAATGGTTCACAGTGGCTTGTAATATTTCCATTTCTTAAGGAAGAAATAAACATGGAGCAATTTGTCACCCACTTACTGTCCTATTTTTTCAGGTAGAATACATGCTATTTTCAGCACTGAAGTTACCGACATTAACTCTCTATTCCCAGGAAGCCAGTGAATTTGGTCATGCTCTGAAGCTTCTGTCAACCTCACTCCTGGAAAATGTGGCTTGCTCTCTCCTGTGCCCTCCTAAAATGCTCTAAATTATCACATTTCTTTGTTTCAGTTCATTTATACCCAGGCCTGCCTTTCAAGACCTTAAAAGTCTCAAGCCTGGCCCATCATAGTCAAGGGAGCATTCACTATGGCTAGCAGTGTGCCCAGAACTTGGTAGCAAGAAAATAAATGTTTGTTGCTAAATGAATGCTGTCAATACATCATAATAAAGAGGGTTGTCAAGATCTCTTCAATGCCTTAAACTATTGGGAATCTGTTACTTTACAAAGTTGGTTTATTATTTCTCCTGTCAGCTTCAGGTTCCAAAAATATGGAGCACGTGTACAAGTGTGGAAGCCACTTTGTATATATTTCCCCCATAAAGAAGATCTATGCCAGCTCTCTGCTGTATTTATCTGGCGACTAGCATCAGTGGTGACACATAAAACTATACAGTTAAAAGGCATTAAAGTACAGCTTAGATGAAAACAGATGAAAAAGATAGAAACTGCTCAAAAGGCTGCTAAGAAGAAAAATATCTTTAGGCCCATTCTTTAAAGCATTTACATAAATAATCCTGACTAGACACACACTTCTTTTTTAAAAAAAATTCTGGGGGATGGGGGTGAGTGTATATGTGTGTGTGAGTGTATGTGTCTGTGTGTGTGTGTGTGTGTGATGGGAGAGGAAGTGGTATTTTTAATTTAAGGCTAACATTAGCCATAGGACTGAAGAAGATGAGATGGTTAGATAGAACACTGACTCAATGGACATGAATCTGAGCAAACTCCCGGAGATAGTGGAGGAGAGAGGAGCCTGGTGTGCTGCGGTCCATGGGGTCACAAAGAGTAAGACATGACTTAGCAACTGAACATTAAGAACAGTAGCCATAATACTTACTTTTATCTCTTGCTTTTTCAGTGTTTCAGGAGAAATATCCTTTATAGTGCTCGTGAGGACATTGGCAAGGAGACTGTTGATGACAAGGACAGCTAGGGGCCCCCTAGACAGTACATGCATGTGAATAAACCTCACAGGGTCCCGGGGAAGGGCTGGTAACGTTGCATTGCTCTGCTCAGTTTCCTATCAACTTGGAAAAATAACAGCTTATGCCAAGAAAACAATCGGTTAAGGCTTCCTGCTAACCAGACCAGTATGGAAGAAAACTGCTGTGTAAGTGTGTTTCAAAAGTGTTCCCCTTTACTCAGATTCCATTTTAAATGTTCAGTAGATCTAATGTTTTACTGTTTCAGAGAGAAAGAGCGAGCCTAGCGCTAACCCTCTGATACAATCGCCAGTGTTCTTTCACTGAAGAATCTAAAGGATGATGCCAGTATTAAGTGCAAAAAGGAATTAATTTAATCTGTTTGCTGAGAGGAAGGACATGGTAGAGAGACTGGAAGACTAGTCCCTGTAGGGTAATCTTACCTTGCTGGAAAGAGACAGTCGGGGTGTGCCACATTGCAACCATTTACCTCTCCTGTCATTTCAGACTGAAGGGAAGGCCCAGAACACAGACGTGAGCTGAAAACCAGCCGAGTGGCAGAGAGAAAGTGCATGGGCGAAGGTTGCTCTTTTTCAGCAAGAGGGGCACCTGGATGCCAGGGACAGGTAAGAGGTAAGAATTAGTTCTTCTCCGGGGGAGGTCACATCTCTCCTCTCCACCTCTGTCACAGCCATCTGTTTCTGCCTGTGTCTCAACTCCAGCCTTATGCCTCTGAGCATTTTCCCTTTACATCTGGCTTTTCCTCCTGATAACTTGGAGCACCATGTGGCTTTGGCTGTTGAGTCCAAATCTACACTACATCATCTCCCAACACAGCCTTTCAGCTTCTGTCACCATGCAAGTTCCTTCGATCTTCACATTTACCAGCTCCACACTTCCTAAAATATAATTTGCTGTTGCTCAATTGCTCAGTCATGTCCGATTCTTTGCGACCTCGTTGACTGCAGCACTCCAGGCTTCCCTGTCCTTCACTCTCTCCCCGAGCCTGCTCAAACTCATGTCCATTGAATCAATGATGCCATCCAACTATCTCAGCCTCTGTTGTCCCCTTCTCCTCTGGCTCTCAATCTTTCTCAGCATCAGGGTCTTTTCCAATGAGTCAGTTCTTCACATCAGGTGGCCAAAGTATTACAGTTTCAGCTTTAGCATCAGTCCTTCCAATGAATATTCAGGACTGATTTCATTTAGGATTGACTGATTGGATCTCCTTGCAGTCCAAGGGAATCTCTCAAGAGTCTTCTCCAACACCACCATTCAAAAGCATCAGTTCTTCAGCACTTGGCCTTCTTTACGGTCCAACTCTCACATTCAGGCATGACTACAGGAAAAACCATAGCTTTGACTACCCAGACCTTTGTCGGCAAAGTAATGTCTCTGGTTTTTAATACTCTGTCTACGTGTGTCAGAGCTTTTCTTCCAAGGAGCAAGTATCTTTTAATTTCATGGCTGTAGTCACTGTCTACAGTGATTTTGGAGACCAAGAAAATTAAGTCTGTCACTATTTCAATTTTTTCCCCATCTATTTGCCATGAAGTGATCGGACCAGATGCCATGATCTTAGTTTTTTGAATGTTGAGTTTTAAGCCAGCTTTTTCATACTTTCATCTTCATCAAAAGGCTCTTTAGTTTCTCTTAACTTTCTGTCATTAGGGTGGTGTCACCTGCATGTCTGAGGTTATTGCTATTTCTCCCGGCAATCTTGATTCCAGCCTGTGCTTCATCAGCCTGACATTTCGCATGATGTACTCTGCATATAAGTTAAATAAACAGGGTGACAACATACAGCCTTGACGTATTCTTTCCCAGTTTGGAACCAGTCCATTGTTCCACGTCCGGTTCTAACTGTTGCTTCCTGATCTGCGTACAGGTTTCTCAGGAGCCAGGTAAGGTGGTCTGGTATTTACTTCGGCCCCATGTTTCCTTTGGGGCTCTTGCATAGCTTACAGCACATATAGATGGATTGCCCTCCAGCCAAGGGTCCAGCCAAGATGTGACCGTGTGGAAGCAAACACAACTACATCCATCCCTCAGAGTAGTGATCATGGGTCAGTGTCACCCAGAAGGGGGCTTCAGCAGCTCTCTGTCCACTCAACAGGGCTCAGCCCTTCTTTGAGAACCATCTCCTTACTTCCCCAGGTCGTACCAGTCACGTGACCCACTGTGTTCTTACCTGACTCCACCTTCTAACCATAGTTGCTCTGCTCAAGATAAACACGTTTAACAGCTGGGCCAACAGGTCTCTCCTCCTCAGCTGCTAGGCTGAGTCTGTGAACCAGTGCAAGTGTGTTCACCAAAGCCACAGTGTGTGAGTCTGCCCATAATGAAGGCTGAGAACAGAAGAACTGACGGGCTGAGGCTGGACGAGACTGAGAGTCTTGAGCATCCAGTGGAGGGGATGTGGCACGCGTGTGAGGGGCGGGCTGCAGACGGGAGAGGCACAGCCCTTCTGATGGGCAGGACGTGGGTACAGAGGCAGGGTTTGTAATGGAGCTCGGGTGTTGGGTTATTTCCAATGGTGCCTCTGGGTAATAAAGTGTAGAAATTATCTGAGAGTCGGAGAGCTTCAGAACTTTGAAGCCCGCGATGAGGATGAGAAGTGTTCATATCGGTGGGGGATAGTGCATTGACGAGGGGCGTGTGGTAGGGCTGGCCAGTGGCGCTAAAGCCCCATTTGATGTTTCTGGTCTTCATTTAAAGGAGCCTCTGGAGCAGTCTGTGCAGCAGCCAGGGAGGTGTGTCACTCAGACTCCCTTTCAAGAGAAAACCTGTGGTCAGCTGGAGGAGGGCAGCTCCCTAACCGGCTCCCCAGTGCAGCGCTTTCAGGATTCAACAGAACATCTAATCCAAAGCCATGCTCTTCCGGGCAGTACCAAGCCAGGGGCTGAGAGGAGGGTGGCCCCTGGCAGGACTGCCCCAGGGCTCCTGACTGCTCCGGCCAAGCCTTTCTCAGCATAATCTCAGGCTCTTCTTACACTGCCAGGGGTGGCAGGCCCCTCCCATTCTGCAAGTTTCCCTTGCTGACCCCTCCCTGCTGCATCCTGCAGAGAGATCAGCCCTGCCCACCCACCTTAATTTCCAGCGCGGCAGCCACCTCTCAGTGACTCCAGCTAACACGACACGGTCAGGGTCTTCTCCAGACACCTGCCCTTGCTTCCATCACGGTCCACACATGAACAAGCAGAGGGCAGACTCCTCCAGGTGAGCATAAAGGAAGGATGGCAGGCCCACAGAACGGCGTTCCCTTCAGCTGCAGACTCATCACCAAACATGGAGTCACACTGGTTAAGACGAGCGGTGAGGTGATGGTCCAGTGCGTAAGAATCCAGCTTGCAATGCAGGGGATGTAGGTTCAATCCCTGGTCATGGAACTAAGATCCCACATGCCGAGGGGCAACTAAGCTCATATGCCACAACTAGAGAGAAGCCTACATACCACAAGGAAGATCCTTCAAACCCTAACTAAGAACAGTCACAGCCAAAAATATAAATAAATAAATATTTTAAAAAGAAGATGAAGAAGAGCAGTGAGACCTGGGAATCATGATGGTCCCTAGACACTGCAGAGTAGGCCGCGCCCAGGTCAGTTTGTTCTTATTTTCATCTCATGATTACCCAGTGGCTCACCCTCCCCTTCTTTAGAGAAAACCGAAAGAGGCCTGCCAGACTGCTCTTCACCAGCTTCTCAGTTTGGGCCACGATCCTGAGTTGCCAAAAAACCAACTTGCATCACGCATCCTCCCTATACCCTCATTGCACTGGGGACTTTTTATCCATTATTCAACTGCCTGGGCCTTAAACAACAGGTAGTGAAGCAGATGCTATTTCACCTATTTTTATGCACTAAGAAAAGTGAAAGTGAAATCGCTCAGTCGTGCCTGACTCTTTGTAACCCCATGGACTGTAGCCGACCAGGCTCTTTTGTTCATGGGATTCTCCAGGCAAGAATACTGGAGTGGGTAGCCATTCCCTTCTCCAGGGGATCCTCCCAACCCAGGGATCAAAACCAGGTCTCCCACATTGCAGGCAGAGTCTTTACTGTCTGAGCCACGAGAAATCAAGACTCAAAGAGAAGCCACTGGCCAATAGGTAGTGCATGCAGGATCTGGGCCCAATTCTTCCTCAAAGGCTTCAAGAACCCGAGTTCTTTCCACGAGATAGCATGGTCGGTGCTTTTAGATACAGCTTCCATATCAGAGCTACTAATTAATTTAATCTTGTGTACACAGAGTTCTTACAGTATGCAAATGTGTATGTAAATGATTATTTTAATTTATACAAACAAAGATGCAAATGTACCCTTCAGTTTACAGAAAACCTCAGCTGACCCATCCCAAGGGCTCTAGCAAATCAGAGTCATTCTAACACAAATAAAACCCCGGCTCTCCATATGAGAGCTATTTCTTCAGAATTTTAATCATTGAGTCTCTGGCCCCCCCGTCAAGGATATTTTAGATTCCTCATGATGTTCTTCAGGGCTGAGATAAATGTGAAAAAACAAAACTCTGGCATTTTCTCCCTCCAAAGAAGGAAAACAGAATCCATGCTTGAGTTCCACCCTTTGAGATTCAGGCCTGGCACAGCTCTGGCCTTTGACAGTATGATTAAAGAAATCACACATTTACCGGAATTCTGAGCACCCAGAAATCACTTTCTCCATGCTTCCCTCCCCTAAGCAGATGAGTTTTGGTTCCCAGGAGGTGCTAGTGGCAGGGAACCTGCATGCCAATGCAGGAGACATAAGAGATGTGGGTTCAATCCTTGGGTCAGGAAGATCCCTTGCAGGAGGGCATGGCTACCTACTCCAGTATTTTTGCGTGGAGAATTCCACAGACCCATAGGGTCTCAAAGAATCAGATATGGCTGAGCAACTTAGCACCCAGGCAGTATATTTTGAAAGATGCTGGGAAAACTGATTGCCTCCCCCCACTACATCCCACCCAGGCCTCGGGGGTCCAAAGGTTGAAAGTGTCCAATGTTTAGGGATCTCTGCTGAAATGGAAGTTCCCTTGGGCTCATAGCTATGGTCATCTAATATCTAACTCTGATCAAAGTGCTGCTGGAGGAGTGGGGAGAAGTAGAGTGAGGGAGACAGATAAGATGAAGAGAAGGGAGATGAGATGGAGAAGATAGGGCAGAAATGGGAAAAGGAATCCTAAACAGAGGAACATGGACAGCTGGGAGGCAGATGCATCCTGGAAGAGAGACCTCCCCTGACGGCGCCTTTCAGGGTAGGGTTGGTGGTTCCCCATCCAACTCCCTGCACAGACCCCAATGCTCCAGAGTACTCAGAACTCACTGAGGTTGCTCAACCTGATGCTCTCTTCCTGGCTCTGAGCCCTTTCACATGTGGTCCCTCTCCAGGAACCACGGCTGCCCCACACCTGCCTGGCTCCTGGCTACCAGCTGCCCTGCCACCAGCCTGTGCCTCTCCTCCCTGCTCAGATGGAGTATACTCTAGACCCTCCCTGCTCTGGGCTCCCCGAACACTCTCTGTGATGTCCGAGACCACAATGATCCTGTTTTATTCATCTTCATATTTCCAGCATCTAGCTCAGTGTATTAAACAGCTTTAATAAATATTCGAGTGGCCTACTGAAACTCTATGACCGGGTTTAGCACATTGTCCACTAGTTGTTAGGTTGTCTGTCCCCAGCCCCCATGAGATTGCTATTTTGTGGAGATTTCTGCTTATCTCCTGGATCCCTAGAAGCTGAGTACAGTGCCTGGTCACTAAGGGATGCTCAATAAACAGTTTCAGAGCTAATTAATTGACTTGGGTAAAATGCTGGACTGTTTTAATGGTGGAAATGGTTTCTCCCTCTCTCTGCTTGCACAACTATTCCTGGATGATAATGCAAAGCCACACCCTGGCTGTCTGCACCGACACCCCCGTGGGGAGCCCTCGGCTGCCCCCCTGGACCCAGCAAGCCGCCCAGCCAAGCTCTACGCTTCATCATCCAGAGGCAGGCTCACGTTCCCCCAGCCCCTCTTCCCTTCTTTTCCCATTGCTTCTGGAATGAAGGTGCTGCTGGTCTGGCCTCACTCTGACACTCATTACTCTGGTATTGATGGCCTTCCACCTCCCTGTTATTCTGTGAAGATTAGAAAGCAGAGAACTTTCTTGGGCACGGGAATGGGTTTTGTCAGTATTCCGGGTGTAACAGCAGAAAGTATAATAAATCCTGGCAGTCAATCGAATATGACATGATAATGAATGTTAACATCATGTGGCCCTCTTTGCCAACAGAGGGGAAAGTCATGTTAGATTACAGCTAAACACAGGCGCCAGAGATTTCTATCTGCCTCCCTTTCTATCTCCTCCCTCTGCAGGGTTGACCTCCATGCCGTCTCCACCCTTCCATCCCAGCTTCACTGGCCCACGATGCTCAGAAACATGGCTTCAATTCCCAGAGCTCTACACCCTGCCCAAGAGAAACCTGACCTTGGATGGAACTCTCCTCCTCTGAACTTAACAGAATTCTCTGCCTGGGAGCCCCCTGTAGTCCTAGGGCAGCCCCACCCCACCCCACCCAATCGGAGTCAGACCCAGTCGGATAACAAACCAGGAGGGTGCTGCAAGGGGAATCCCAAGTTCAGAGCCAGCTTTATGCAAGTCGAGAAGTGAGATTCTGCTTCTCCCTGCATGAGACCAAAACCAGAGCCAACCACTGTTCCCTGCCTGAGCTTCCCACCCCCCCAGACTACTTGGTTTCTGATGCTTTGCTTTGCCTGAATGTTTAAAAAGTTCAGATTCTCATAATATGATTCCCAGAATCAGCAATTGCTTCATTGCATTATTATGAATAAAGGTAATAATATCCATTCGTGTCTTTTTAAAAAAAAGAGCTTAGTATAAGGGTGTCTTAGAGAAACATGATTTAGCAGCCTCAGTCCCTTGACTTGCCAGTCTGAACCTGCTCTACTTGCTCAGCCAAAGCATGTGATAATCGGCCTCTTATCATGAAGCCAAGGGTAACCTTCAACTGAGAGCAATTATTGTTAAGCCACGATGATACATCAAGCTCGTTGTTTGGTTCTTATGCACACACACACACCATATGAACTACAGGTTATATGCTTTACCTGGCTCCGGAAGCTATAGGCACTTACCCTAAGTGTCCCAGCCATGGAGTCATGAAGTGTCAGATGGGGAATCATGTGTCCAATCAATGCGTCCATTCTGTCCATTCATCAACAGGACAAGGACTCACTCACTGTGACCAGCCTCCAGCTTTCTCTCTCCTGGGACATCTCCAATACTCCTCAGTAGAAATGGACTGAAAGCTTGCTTTAAAAGTCTTCAGATACTGGAAAGGTAGGGAGGATGACTAATTTGATAATAAATATTATTATTAATATCTGATTAGTACTTTACAATTTAAAAAGCACTTTTTTCTACATTATCTTATTCAATCCTCAAGGGAAAAAAACCACAAAGTGGGCACTACTCTCATACTCACTTTATGGATGAAAAAAAAAAAAACAAACAGATGAAACTAATCTATATTCACACATGCTTGATTATTTTAAATAAACACTAAAAATCAGGTCCCCAAACAAATTCAATTTAATAACAATAAATCCTAGTGTTATTTGGATGTCTCTTTTCAGTTTCAAACTATTTTCACTTATATTTAAAGTTAAATTGAACAAATATGCAGAAATGCTAAAATATGTATCTTTTAACCCAGTCCTCCCAGATCTTGAAACCTTTCGTAGGGAAATAAAACTAGTCAAGACCTCTCTACCCAACAGTCTGGATTGTCTTCTTGAGGACAGTCAGGGAAACACGTGTAGGGGGACTAAAATTCTCGGGGCCTCCTCTGCAGGCTGCAACTCCACAGACTGTAACACACCAGGCTCCTCTGTCCATGGAATTCTCCAGGTAAGAATATTGCAGTGGGTAGCCATTCCCTTCTCCAGAGGATCTTCCCAACCCAGGGATCGAATCTGGGTCTCCTACACTGCAGGCAGATTCTTTAACGTCTGAGCCACCTGGGAAGCCCTCTGCCATATCTATAAACAAGGATGTCACAGCCATCCGCAATCCCACCTCAAAATGAGGCTTCTAAAGTCACCTCAGTGGTAGGTTGAGCAGATCAAAGCCCATCTGACCTAAAAAATCTGCCAGGAAAGCTGTTGTACAGGATACAACCATCCTCCAGAGAAGATAGCTCAATGGACATGAAGCTACTAACAGTCTACCTGGCACACAATAAGTCTTTAAATGGCAGAATTTATAATTCACGAACACATGCTCCAGCATCACTTGGGTATTTGCCTCAAGGTGCACAAAGAAAAAACCCAGTTTCCAGAGTTCCTGCCAGGCCTTACGTGCTGTGCTGCCAGCACCGTATCAGTCAGTCCAGTGGTGAACAAGCCTCAGACTGCTGGCTGGGTGTTATGCTAGATGTATTCAAACTATATGGCTTTAATCTTCAATATACAAAACTTGTGGTTTGTACAGCATCCTATGATTTTAAAGAAGCCCTTACATCTTTTCCCCAGTGTGCTCGCTGCCCCCATCAGAATTCCTTTCTCCTTCGGCATCTGCCTCCCTGTTAGCAGGAACCCCTCCTCTGAGCCACTCCACTGAGGGCTGGAAGGATACTGGGGAGCACCGGGCTCAGCCCCTCACATTGGAACCAAGCAGGACCCTGTGGGGCACAAAAGCCTTTCTGTGTCCCCCATTGCTTGTTTACAGGAAATAGGCTTCATTCAGCTTCCTTGACCTTTCTTAAGTTATAATGGGCAAGTTCAAACACTCACTAATTAGGGAAGGGAGGGGGATGTAGAGTTAAGGGAGGAGCGGTCAGGGAAAAATAAAGCAGCCTTGGTGGCCAGGATCTTGCTTCCCCCTCAAGGGATACACAGAACAATGATCTTTGAGCTGTTTTGCAGATACAGAAACCCCCACCAGACGGGAGAAGTTAACTGAGTGCTGCCCACAAGCACGGAGACCCCAGACCGGTTGGAACCAGAAGGTTGGTGATGCTGACTCCCACTTACCTCACCACCATACCATCAGAAGAATGTTCATGAGCTGATCACAGCCTCTTTGAACTATGACTATAAACTCCTCACTTCCCCCTCCAGGTTGAGATACACAACATTAGCCCACCATAGCTCCCGTTGCCTGGCAAAGCAACGAAGCTATCCCTTTCTACTTTTCTACCCAAACTGTATTCAAGATTCAATCCAGGGTCTGGGTACAGAGGCAGAACTTGAGCTCAAGGTTCAGACAAGGAATTGGTGGCACAGGAAGTGAAGCAACTTGTCCAATGCCAGCTAGGTCCTTAGTAGCAGGGCCCAGACAGGTGCATAGACAGTGTTCCCTACACCTGGCGACCCAATCACCTACACTTCCTTGTAAAGATGGGGTGGGTGTCAGTGAAGGTCCCATCAGTCACTGGTTCTGGATCTGAGGTCCCTCTGGCCCTGCATTGGGCCAGTGGTTCTGCATTCTAAGTTTAAGAGTCTGTTTCTACAAAAACCACTCCTAAGGACTTTCTTGGGGGTGGATGGGATAAAACATGTGATAAAAACACTTTGCAAACTGCCAAAAAGAAGTATATACATTAAAGGCCTTGTCATATTCTGCTGCTAGCTCAACACCTTTCCAGAAGTATTTGCATTTTAAAAGAGAGTTTACCCTGGTAAGAATTCTGGAGGTAAAGTCTTCTCAAACATTGATGGTGGGAATGTGAACGGCTACAATACCAGGCAAGATCTATTAAAATTCCAAATATACACATACTTTGCCCCCTAGATCACACTTACAGGCACCTAGCTCTAGAAATGAAAGTAGAGTGTCAAAGAGTGTGCACAGGATGGTTACTACAGCAGAGTTGGTAGTGACTACAAGTGGAAACACACTCTGTGCTGGAAATGGTTAAATGCCCTGGAGAACTCACACCATAAAATATTCTTCAACTAATAAAAAGAATGTGGTCTTGTTCAATCTGTATCTATTGACCCAGAGGGATTTCTGTGATATATGGTTCAGAGAAAAACAAGTTACAGAAAAATGTATTTATTCGATTTCAGTTTTGTAAGACTAGGACTAAAATAATCCCCACATTTGTGTTAAGAAAGAGAGAGGAAGAGAGGGAAGGAGTGAGGGACAAAGAGGAGGAAAGAAAATGAATATGGACTTCTCTGGTGGTCCAGTGGCTAAGACTGCTCTCCCAGTGCAGCGGGTCTGAGTTCGATCCCTGGTCAGGGAACTAGATCCCACATGCCACAATGAACACTGAAGATCCTGCTTGCTGCAACTAAGACGTGGCATGGACAAATAAGTAGAAGTGAATATTTTAAAAAGTGTTTTTTGAAAAAGAGAACGTGAAAAAATAAGAGTGAGGTCCCTTGAACCCATGGTTGTCCAGGGGTGGAATTTCATGGTGTTTAGCCAATGGGAAAATAAATTCAAAAGGAAGCTGGGCAAACAGCAATTATGTTGAACAACCAGAGTCTCTGCCTGGGCATGCAGATGCCTCTCTGGGCACCAACTTCTCCGTCCAGAAGTCCCATTCTCTACAGTCCTCACTCTCCAGCCCTGGTGTCTGGACTGTAGCTCACCAGGTGCCTCTATCCCTGGGATTCTCCAGGCAAGAATACTGCAGTGGGTAGCCATTTCCTTCTCCAGGCATCTTCCCCACCCAGGGATCTAACCTGGGTCTCCTACATTGCCCATCTTAGGTGAGTCATCCCACTGCCCATCTCTACAGGGAGCAGGAGTCTGTGGGGGAAGCTCACTCAAGTTTTCTGAATTGCCCCAGTCTCATTCTTGGGTTCCCCACTGATCTTTAGGATGGAGTCTAAGGTACAGGCCAAGGCTGTAAAAGCAGAGGCAGGCAATTAAGAGTTCTTGACAATGATGTTACCCCCTCCAGAGCACAGGGCTGATGACCCTCAGCACATAATGACCAATATGGATTGTTGTGAGGCTTTGCGTTTTGTAATCATAATAAAACACTCTTCCACAGGCAGAGAGCTGCTCTCACGCATGCCTGGTTTATTCACTATTGCCAACCATCCAGAATCAGGCTCAGAAGGAAACAGATAGAGAAGCCTTCAGCATGCAGTAGGATTGGGAAAATGCCCTGGAGAAGGGAATGGCAACCCACTACAGTATTCTTGCCTGGGAAATCCCATGGACAGAGGAGCCTGGCGGGCTACAGTCCATGGGGTCAAAAAGAGTCGGACACAACTAAGCGACTTTCACTTTCAGAAGGAGAAAATTTCAGTTTTCATCAGTAGGGAAGCCCACATAAGAAGGTGGGCCACTGGGTAACAAACAGGAGCAATGCTGAATTGTAGAATCTTAGGATTCTTTGTTACTTCAAGGCAGCAGCAAGCTGAGCGATGTGTATGCCAGCAAAGATAGCTCTGCTAGCTCCTCAGGTGCCAACTTGTGTGGGAAGTCTTCTCTCCACCCACAAAGTGGATTGTTCTTCCTCTGTGCATCCCTGGTACTCTGCTTTACCCCTTCTCGACTAAAAGTGTTAGTCACTCAGCCACGTGTGTGACCCCATGGACTGTAGCCCACCAGGCTCTTCTTTCCATGGAATTCTCCAGATAAGAATATTGGAGTGGGTTGCCATTCACTTCTCCAGGGGATCTTCCCAACCCAGGGATCGAACCCAGGTCTCCTGCAGACAGATTCTTTACCATCTGCTGCTGCTGCTGCTGCTGCTGCTAAGTCGCGTCAGTCTGCCACCAGGGAAATTCCTTCTCAACTAAATGGCACTGCTATTAGCTATTTGTATGTCTCACTTTGAGATCATTTCCATCTTTATGTCAATCCATTTCTCACTATGGCTTAAAAGAGAGATCTTGAGGAAGGTCAGTGTGTGTTGAATAAGTTTGCTCCTTCCGTATAAGGCTCTTCATAGGCAGAGCAAAGGTTAAAAAACCTGGGCTGAGGACTCCCCTGGCGGTCCAGTGGTTAGAAATCTTCACTTCCAATGTAGGGTGCCCAGGGTCAATCCCTGATTGGAGAACTAAGATCCCACATGCTATGCTGCTGCTGCTAAGTCGCTACAGTCGTGTCCGAC